>NC_088341.1:30589166-31297500 GCF_036884655.1 Musa acuminata AAA Group
TGTGCAAGTCAGAGATAATCTTTAGAGAACAGCCATCCTTCTTCAATTGCATGTTAGAGATAAACATCTCATATTCACATCAAGGGTGAGACCATGTTCTGGCACTGCAAGACTTCTCTGACTCTTCTCATCTCTCATGTGTGCCGAGTGGGTTCCCCAATGCCTGGTTTGGATTTGGAAACATGAATGAAATCCACAAATGCCTTGCAACAACGGGAGTCTCTGCAATGTGCTTTAGACCTGCTGCTGTACTTGGCAACTGGTTGCACCACTTGAAACCACACTCCTCATCACTAGGTGGCAGTGAAGAAGGTCTGCCAACAACAGGTTACACCATCCAAAACCAATCCCCACAATTAGGTGGCAGTGAAGGTTTCAGGTCCCTGCACATCTAGCCAAATCCATTTAATAGGCAAGATAAAAGAAGCACCAATCACATGATTTCTTCTTCTTCGATGCATCGACAGAACAGTAGGGGACCGAGGACCACAAGCATCAGACTGGGAGTCTCCAAGGAGAGACAAAGATTGATTACATTGGATTTTGCTGGTTTCATATTCTTAAGACGGATCTCCAACTCATGCTAATCCGCGGTGGAGAGACGACAACCAAAAGGGGATTCAGATGAGCTCCCACTAGTTAACTTTCTCCAAGAGTTCAAATTTGTCCATGTCTTGTAGCTATCTCTCTGGCCACATGTTTCTTCCCAGTCCCATTAGGGAAGACTATACATTGTCAACTGGAACTCTTGTGGATCGATCATGCATGATGGTTCCTCTGTAACCAAACAAATGCACATACCAACAACCACATGTTCCTCACGCTCGCAGAGATCTCTGATCCAGAAGTCACAAGGGATGCAAATTTGCTAAGCCAACAACACATCAAATGGGTCCTAATCTACTTTTGCAAATTTAAGGTTTTGTCTCCTCTGTTAGCACAACATCAACAATAATTGGTACCACTGCTACTGCTAGCTACCATCACTCCCAGGATGGATGATCATCATCGACCAATGTCTTTGAGCCGCCCGAGAACTGTTTTGATGTCTGGCCTCATGGTAGGCGACGGAGAGCAACAAGCCACTGCCAGGTGAAAGAGCATCACCAGACCTTCTTCATTACTAGAATTCTGATTTATACTCTCCTTTAGGAGCTCCGAGGTGAACACATCAGAGACTTTATGCTCGAGAACCAAAATTCTCAAGGACGAGGGCAGATGAAGATCCTTCGATTGCAAGAAATCGTTATTGATGGGATCCTTTTGAGTGAGCATTTCGAGCAAGACGACCCCCAAGCTGTAGACGTCGGTCTCCCTGCTGGCATCTTTCATCTTCATCAGCTCAGGGGCTTTGTAGCCCTGAGCTGCTGAGGCTTCAAGCATTTCCTGGGTTTCAGCTGGATTCAGTATGATGTGCAAACCGAAATCCGAGAGGCGAGGCTGGAAATCAGCATCGAGTAAAATGTTGTTCGATTTGAGGTTGCCATGGATTATGGTCTTCTCATGCCCATTGTGCAGGTGATCCAGCCCCCCGGCGATGCCACAAGATAATTTGTAGATGATATCCCATCTGTGCGATTCAGCAACACCAGCTGCCAATGATAGAAGAGATTTCTGCATGAGCAATTCTACATTCCAATTTGAAAGCAGGTAGCAAAAAGGAAGCATGCTCTGATCCAAATTATCAACAATCGAAAAGAAGATCATTAACTCGAATATTAAGCTCAAATGCCACAAAGTTGCAAGGTTGAACCTTAAGAAGATCAAATCGCTGAAACGGTAGATGGAAAAACTCACCTCTCAGGAGCTGTGCTAGAGTCCCTGCGGCATAGAAAGGATGCACAAAGAGCTTCTCCCCCTTCGGCCCCACATACATGGCCCTCATCGGCACCAGATTCGGGTGCCGGACCGATCCCAACGTCCGGACTGCCGGCAGCACCTCCTCGGTCCGGCCAACGCAATCTGGCCGGACGAACCGGAGCAACACCACCGAGTTGCTCTTCTGAATGCTAGCCCGATAAAGCGTCCCGTACCCCGACTTGGCGACCACCTCCCCCGGCGCGTCCAAGATGTCGTGGGCCGTCAAACTCTCCCCTCCGGCGAACTTGATAAGCTCCTCCGCCTGCAATTCCTCCTCTCCCCCATATCGAACACCACCGCCGTCCTCCAAGGAGCCGCCTTTGCTCCTCCTCGACGAAAATCTCCTCCGATAACAGTAATACCACGCGTACAGGAGGAGGAGGGAAAGGAACGAGAAGGTTAAGCCCAAAAGGATCCCGACTCCCTGGTTTTTCCCCATGTCCCCTCTCCGACGCTTTGATCTACCTGCGAGGACTAAAAAAAGCTTCCATTTTCTGTCAGAAAAAAAAAGAAGAAAAAGCGCTTTTTTTCCTCGATGGAGTGGGGATTAGATTAGGAATTACAGAGATTCGAAGCTTCGGATCTGAGAGGAGCGACGAAGCGAGCAACAAGATTCGGTGCCTTCCGCTCGGATTGAAGTCCGACGAAGGAAGAAGAACCCTGGCGATACCTCTGGTCGGGTTTTCTCGGAGTGTGTGGAGAGCAAAAGGAGATGCTTTTGGTGGTTCGAGTAAGGGAAAAGGGGAGGGAAAAGAGTCGGGGGTATATGAAGGGCGTGGAGTAAACGTGGAACGTTTTGGTTTGATGTCTTAGCTGTTCGGTGCCTTACGCCGTGTTTTGTTGTCGATAAGGAGGCGACACGCGTTGCCGATCGGCTGTTTGGTCCGTCCCAGCCATCACGCGTTTATTTTGTATGTAAACGACATCATACGACATCACAATAAGAAGTCCTAATGTTCCCATTTTTGTGTGCTCTATCGAAGCAACTCACAATAAGAAGTTCTTATTTTTTGGTATTTTTTATCACAGTAAATAAAAAAATGGTAATTATTTTTATTATAATACATTTAGAAGATTTTTATTTTCTATCATTATTGCGTCGATTTCATATCTATAAATTATATATGAAAGTGAACCTATTATTTTAATAAAATCTTTTTTTATTTTTAATCTTATAAAATGATCTTTTAAACCGAGTATTAATGGAATTTAATTATAGGGACGGATGAACTTAAGAACTTGGCGAATTAAAATACTGTATTGTCGATCCCGAGGAGAGGGTAGGGTGATGGGGTTAGGATGATGCATCATGGTGTTGTTAGGCCTGAAACCTCATATCATTAGAGAGCATGTGGACAAAAGAAGAGGAATTAGCCGTCCACGTCGTACGAATTAGATGATGATTAAATAGGACAAGTCTTTCTGTGGTGGTGTTGTTATCCATGGAATTATCCTCGTCCATGGCCTTAACTACTACTATATATTAATAATTCGGCTGGACTCATTCGTTGCATGAGTTGGCATTTGGAATATTATTAATTAGGGTATATATAGTACGGATGGATGGGTTGCGAAATGGGATCGATCGATGATGTCGGAGATCCTTCCTTACCAAGCTGTCACGAGTCGATCGGGCACTTAATAGTGTCACAAGATATTAAGATCAAAAAATTATTAAGAAGCTATTATATATATCTTAGTAGAAATTAAAAAAAATTATTAAGAAGCTAAATAGTCTTTAAAAATATCAAAAAAAAATCATATATCAAAGAGTTCAATTTTTTTGAATCAATTTTTTATCATAGCTTTTGGACATATTAAAAGCCCAAAAATCAAAGAAGATTACATGCATCCATCATGATTTGATGGAAATAAATAAAAAAAAGAAAACACCAAACTATTTTGATTCTAAAAAAATAACAAAATTCTAGATCAAAAAAATTATTATAGAAATCTATCTGGTTTTAATTAAAAGTTTTTTCTGAAAAATTGATATCATTTGGACCATTCCTTTATGTCGATACATTGATTTTGGGATCCAACCAAGATCTAGATATTGTATACTAGAAGTTGATTTTTTGGGTCAAATTTTTAGAATATATTAAGAAGCTCAAATGTCAAAAAATAAAAATAAAAAAATATATGAATCCATCATGCCCGATGGAAATGAAAAGAAGGTAGAGAAAATAAAAATAAAAACTTGGTGACGATGTTGGAATCCCTAAACCCTTAATACTACCAATGAATGTAAGTAACGTCGAAGACAAAAGTTCATACACCTGGTAGACATCCTCTAGAATTGGGGGAACAGTAGTATATGATAAGTTCATACACTTGGTAGACATCCCCTAGAATTGAAGGAACAGTATATGATGTACGTATTGGTTTAACTCGATGAGCGGATTTTATCGAACGAAACGAAGCGCAAATGGACGAGCAAACTATATGCACAGTACATGTATGAAGCAAAGCTGATCGATCCCACTGCCATATTTCCCCTTCTCCGCCAGGCTAAAAACTTGGTGGAGAAGGCCTTGGAGAATCTTACATCACCTTGAAAGAGGACTCGTCGTGGAAAAAGTATTGGGTACATAGCCTCTATAAGAGACCGTAAACACATACATGCTTGACAAAGACACAAACAAAAGGAGAACGATCCACGAGTCGGTGACTTATTTACAGTTTCACTACTACTAACCCTCGCAGTAAACGGGGATCGTCATTCTGGAGTTGCTGAGTCTCCCACGTGGGTGACACCTGATCAAGAAACATGAGAACCTCGTAAGGGCTGCTTGCCCAGCATGTTGCACCCTGTACACTAACCTCAGCTCTGCCCACACGGTGTTCCCAATGTTTGTGTTTGTGTCATACCCATCGAGGTCAGATCGTGATACCACCTCGAAGGAGCTCTCATCCAAAGCTGCAAAATTTCCAGTTGCTGCTAGAACAGGTGGGTTTGAAATGAGATCTAAGGGGTGGACCGACCTTCCAACTGTATTCACTCTCAGATTATAGTAGTCTTGGACAGCCTGCAAAATGATCCAACAAGATCAAGTTCTTGAAATTGGATGTCTTCTTCAATCCTCCATGCTACTTGAGAAAAAGAATCGCACACACACTCCAAACTTTCCTTCAGATTAAGACAACTTACAGAAAAAATAATAATAATAATAATCAAACATGCTACTCCTGAATGAATTAGTTTCTTATTTAATAACTCACCTGAAAAGCAGCTATTTACCATCAGGAGTTTCCAAATTCATACAGAGGATTAACAAATACATGAGAAAAATACAAGTACAATTAACAATTATGCTTCATCAGATAGTTTCAGCCAAACCACAGATACAGATCAGCAATAAACACTAATATACTCATCCTGATCCCATCAGTTTCTTTTCTTTTTTTTTGACCTTTTATGAAATATTATTTCACTTCAAAGCCACTACTTCCGATTGCAATTAGTCAAAACTGCCAGTGAAACTGTGAAAAATCTGATACCCTTGTTCAAGGTTAAAACTGCCACTAAAAACCTTAAAAGACTCTTCATCACTTACTTCTCTTTTACCTACAGGTTTAGTCTGAAACTTCAGTTTTACCCTTCTAAACTCTTAAGATTATGTTTCATGTAACCCTAATCACAAATTCAGGAGTAAATAGAAACTTATCCTTTATGATGACCCTATATTCCACAGAGAAACTTGGGCACATATGCATGGCCAACATGAAACATCCTAATTTTGATAAATGAAAGCCTATTAGAACATTCAAAAAAAAAAAAATCAATGCTTTGGACTGCTAGTAACTTCAGTTATAAACTCATTCAGTCAACTCTGTCAGAAGGAGAGTTGCATATATGAACTTAATCATAACCTAAGGACATACCAGACAAATAATCATAACCCTGCTTTCCCTTATAAAGCTATATCATAAACTTAATGAAAGAGAATAAAGGGAACATAGTTACTGATGGATTAATGGTAAGAGAATCTTGATTGGCAAAAGTTTTCAAAGGTCATTATGTTCTCTTTAAAATATGCTTCACAATTTTTCCAACTAGCTACAAAATTCAGCATTTGAGTTAGTTGAAAGATATACACATACAAGTGAACAAAGAAGGGTATAGATTTTGATTGGAATAAAATGCGCACAAAGGCTTGAAGTTACCTTCCACTGGGCAGAAGCTAAAAGTACTCTTGGCCTAATTAATTTGACATATTCATATGCAGCAGTTGGTGTCATTTGCTTGTGTTGCATCTGTAAAATAATATTTTAATACCAAGCACTACATCAAAAACAACATAAAAAGAAAATTCTGTTTGAAAAAAAACTTCAGCGAACCAAGTAACAGAGAACAATGGTTGTGCTGCGTCCTCGACCAGCTTTGCAGTGAACATAAGTTGTTTTCCCACAGGTGGAATTTCCTTTTCAAAGTCAACATAGAACCAAAAGTAAATGTCACTGAAACGGGTAGACACATGACATGAAAATAAAAACTGTAAAAATAAGGAATCATGGCAATAGAAAGATAGATAGATAGAATACTGAAGGAGCAACATGATTGCATTATTCAATAATATAAACATTTGATGGATACAGAATACAAGTCATCCTTCAATAAATATTTTAACCATCCTAGGGCTTTGTGTATCAGGCCCTTTGCTAAAGCCTCATATGTTGAGACACCTGTTAATTCAAATACTGAAAGATACTCAGCAGGTGCTTAGTATCATCAGCAGATGATTATCAGTGTCACTATAATATCAACAATTGTTAAACTAAGATACCACAACCATTGCTCTTATTCTTATTGCAAGCAACAGTTTCTAAAATAAAATGTTATAACCACAAGTTACTCAAAAGTAGAAATGGTTACAGCGCAATAGAGAATACATCAGCTGCAATTATGAGAATCTTTAGTTGCATCACTCGTTACAAATTCATAGGGCAAGTGCAAAATGGCATATATGTTATTCTTGATATGGTGTGCAAGCTGTTGGCCATAACCTCCTAATGGGATCAAGTAACACACTATTTATCAAACTTTAAAAAATAACAACGTTATCAGGGCTCAGAGGCATAATAAAATATCTAATCTGATCATAATAAAAGGTAGAATGTAGCACTTACTGTGAATGAAGTCCACAGCTTGGCAAATGTCTCCAAATGATGGAGCAAAAAGGTAATCTCTTGTTGGTATCCGCAAATGCTCAATATCATGAGACTACACAGAAGAACCAAAAGACTAAATATCCAAATAAATGATTTTTAAGTTCATAAAATTACTCACTAAATAGGGGGGGAAGTATTTCAGAAGCCGCAATAAAAAAGAAGATATCAAAATTTGTATCTGTTAATAACTAAAATATTTCAACTCATGGAAAGACAACATTCTGGGAACATAGATAACCATACGCTATAGTTCAAATTTTCACTAGCATATGATACGATACAACTTAAGACTAATAAACATGCCTAAAATCTTAAAGGAGAGCTGACATCAGTTATGCAAGGTTGCTACACAAACGAAAAATATATAACCTTTATCCATTCATTAAAGGCTGGTTCAATTGTTTTGGCCTATGATTGGTCTTCATGGCACAAGACTAACTTATATGGGAAAATACATGACCAATGAAACAGAAATATGACGCAGCCCCCAGACTCCCAACTTCAGGTCTAATTAGTAGGCTGGGTCAGGTACATGCAAAATTGGCCAAGAGTAATATCCATCGGGAAACTTGAAAATAGTTGATGGGTATCTTCACATCATACAGATTATTCTTCATCAAAGATAATCAAGTAGGACTTATGATTTTTATTCATTAATACGATCTGAGGTAATATCAGATGATCATGAAAATTCAGCTTACCTGATTCCAGCTGATGCCAGGAAGAAGGGCATGCTTAACTCAATTTCACCACACAAACATGAGAATATGACAATTATTATTCTAAAAAATCCCTGAAACTCATATATAGTTCTACTCATTCTCAAGGTACAGAAACAATTTCAAAATGGTACAATTCATAACTAAAATAGAAATATGCATTTAGTAGTTCAAAACATGAATCACGAAGTAAAAGAAATTGGCTCAATTTAAGGTCAAGAATCTAATAATCACAGATGTTATGATTCTGTTTATGAAGCTAAATGTAGAGCCAAGCACTGAGCGGAATGGGATAAAATTTGTGTGTGAATATCATCTCCAAAGAAAAATAAATGATAGAAGTGCTCGGGAATTGTGACAGAAATAACCTTGCTATTTCGATCTAAAGAGAGGGATGCATCTTAGTAATTCAAACCATGAATTAGTAAACCAATAAATGTTTTTGTCATTACTTATATTTTTGGATGTGATGAAACAGGGTGTTTCTAAATTCAGAAGCATTGATCTAACCATGCCGCTTTGCAAATGTAGGAGAAACAAAAATACCAATTCAGTGTATCACAATCTTTCTCAGGGAACAACAACAAAATGCAATGCTAAAAGTAAAGCCCGAGCAGAAAAGTACTCACAACATATAATGAGGTAGGCACTAGGGTCTCATATGGTTCATTCAATGTAATTACTCCACAAACACCAAGTTGCTTTAAGCAAGGAACATGAGTAGGAAATGGAACAGCACCTAATAATAGAAACTGAAACCAAATATGTTAGTGAAACTCTGAATATAGAAAGCATGGCGAAAAAAATTAGAAGACTTGTGGGTTAGTTATCATCCAAAGTAAGAAAAGCTAACAAACCTGACAGACATTATACAATTTCACATAATAACTTATCATCAAGAAAGAACAGGCAGTTATATTTCCGAGACATCTAATTGGTTGTTCGGTATACAGGATAAGTAACAGAAAGAATCTCTATATTACTTGAATCATTTAGTATATTGCAACACATTTTATGCAAAATTCATGTGTCATTCTAATATAATCATGACGCAAAGGGAATCAGAACACAAAACCTCATTGTTCACATGGAATGCTTACTCATTATCACATATATTTGAAATAAGGTGAGACAAAAAAGAAAAAAAGACATCCAGCGTTCAGAATCCACAAAAAATCCTTGTCCCATGCAAATACTGCATCGTTGGAACGTTGCAAAAACTTCCATTCAAATATATACGCTCGAGTACCATTTTTTTGAAAATAAACATCATGATACACATTAGTATTCACAAACAAAGTTTACTTTAAAATTTTAAAATCAAACCAAAATGGCAAAACTTTTCCTACACTTTTGGGGTTATAATGGATATATTTGAACAATACAAAGAGTTCTAGCACACATCTTTAGATTAAAGTCAGAAGAAAGATAGGATAACAAAATCTAATTTTCGTCTAAAACTCACTCGAACTTTTTAAAGATCAACATAAAATGAAAAACTAATCAAAGTACCACTTAGATTATGTTTTCTCCTATCATAGTCTTGAACTTACTCTTTAAAAGAAATGCAAGTTATACACAAAAAATGGCACGTACATCCCCACTATTTGAATCAGCTACATGAAACCTCTTAAATTTCATTTAGTTTCAAACACTGCAAATACGATCAGTTTGGTATCAGGATAGGCTGTAGACTTTTGAATTGGATTTCGCATTTCTTTAGGTCTCGTTGACATGTAATGATACCATAAATTATCATAAAAATTCAGCGAATCATAACATAGTAATACCATGCCATGCCATGTTAAATGCTCTAAAATATATCGCTATGAAATATATATGTGTTTTTTAATATTCTCTTCAATCTTGGACAAATATTACAATACTTAAATTTAAATCCGCTCTTATTCACCATAATTTCAATACTTAAAGCAAACTTATAATTTCCTGTTTCCCCGACAGCTTCCCAGCTCAGAACCTTCATTTCTCCTACTGTGATTAAATCTCAAATCATCATTTGCCTGACAGAAGTGTCATGGCATTGCCCCAAAATAAATAACCTAAAACACAAAGACCATTTGGGTCAGCTATGAGCAAAAACAACCTGCCTAAGCCCACTCATGAACAAATTCTACTTAATTCATATATAGAGAAAAATAGTCAGTTAACAAGAGATGAAAGAAAAATACCACAATTAAGGAAAAAAATCCAAACATTAAATTCAAAGGATGAAAGACAAAGAAAGCAAACCTCGTCGACTCGATCCCACCAATGGAAGTCGGGCTCGATCTTATTCCGCACAATGTTGTACATCAGCGTCGGGTAAAAGAGAACCCGAGCCCCGACTCCGACCACCGCCCTCTTCACATACAGAAGCCCATTCCTTCGGCCATAAACCTCCAAGATCGATCTCTCCTGCTCACCTCCCCCGCCCTCGGTGTCCCCCTCCCTCAACTCCTCAATATACATACTTCCAATTCCTTCAGCCCAATCTTGAGATCCGAAACGCACCGAACCAAACCTACGTTCTCCACTATACTAGCCTCAGATCGAGACCGCAGCGATCGGAAAACGCAAAGCAAAAGAGGGACCACAGATGATCGAAGGGGAGACCCTTTAGGGTTTCCCGATGGAGCAAGAAACGGATCAAGAACCCCCGGGGGGCGATTCCCACGCCACAAGCGATCCCCTATTGCGTCGATTCGAATCGAAGAAACGATCTCTCTATCTCTCTTCCTCGCCCCCCCTCCCCCACCCCTCGCTCCCTCCTTTTGATAACTACCTGCTTGCCCTTCGCAATCACCCCCAATCGAATGAGAGCAATTTTATTGACGAAGAAGGGTCGGTGTCCAAAAGCACATGAGGAGGTCAAGGCTGATCAGGCCCGTTGATGTGGTGGCAATGAGGTCATACGGACGGTTGATGATGAAGAAAGCCCATCCAGACTCGAGTCCACGTGGCCGTCGAGTGGGTTCCAAGCATCGGGGCTCCCAACACCACGTCATGTGAAACGATGGCAGGGCTCATCACGCCGACCACCAAACAGGAAACGAGTTCTTCCTATTGGGGAATTCTGAGGCATAAGTGGGTCCCATTTTTGAGATCCAATAGGGAAGCCTTGTAACAACATTTCGGTGCAGTAACTGAAACACCGAATTCTGACTAAATTATAAAAGGACAATTAAAACCTTCATTTTCATTATGATTTTTAATTGTATTTCTGAAACCAATTCTCATGCTTTGACATAAAAAAAAAGAGAAGACTTTGACATAAAAATCACTAGTTAGCATCATTCTCATGCTTGAAAGCTAAATATAATGCAATTTTATGTCCCACTTGATTTGATTTTGGAAGTTGATGTGTTAACCAATGGCATTCCATATTGCACAACCATCATTACAAAAACAATTACTACGAAATAAATCTAATCCCAAAAAAGAGATGTGACCGAATATAATATGGTTGCTTGTACAAATCAAACGAGGAACTTTCGAACTACTTTGATGTGATTATACTCGATGCAATTATATTGTTCTTTACAATAATCGAACAATATAATGTTCATAGATCATCCATCAAAAACTGTTTCGTGTGAGTGCAAATTATGTCCAAGTGGTATAATTTGTACCATTATTATGTCCACAAAAGAGTTTCACCTTTTTTTGGCAATTACAATAATACTCGCGCAATGTCCTATAATTTTCAGAGATATTAATTGATATAAATTGAATCCAGAGTGAATTATTCCTAAATAATTCAAACTCTTTTGTTAGGGTATTTTAACTCTATCGACGGACAAACTATAAGATTGTTTGTATGGACGAACATTTACTAATGTTATATGTATCATCGTTACTATTTGGGTAAATTCCCTAAAAAAAACTAATATTTCACTGTTTTCTTCTCTTTTTTTTCCCATAGAAAACCTCTATTTTCCAAGATGGACAAAAAACAATACCCGCAACCACTCATTTGATTTGTTTTCAATCATTTTTCCTTCCCCTTTAAGCCAAATCCAAATGAACCGTCACATTGAATCAGTTTAACATAATATTAGATCAATCATAAATAAATAAAAAGTTAATAAAATAAAAGTAAATTAAACTAATTTTAAAACTTAAAATAAAATATTATATATTATATTATAAAAAATAAATAATAAGATGCATCAGTTATACCGGCAGAGACCTACTCGTAATGAGCAAACGATGAGGAGGATAGAAGGTGATAATTAGGGTATTTTTTATTATCTATATAGCAAAGTGATAAATATGGTATTTTTTATTATCCACCTTATCTTCATATTTGTATCCATCCTATTTATATTATTATATTATATTTAATTATTGATAAGGTCATTTAGTCTCACGTTGGTTGAGGAGTATGAGAATCAAGGGCTCATAAGACCGTTAGGTCTCTCTTACCCTTAGAGACGCCTTTTGAAGCTTAAATGTTTCGAAATGACAAAATCGTATGAGTACGCCCCTCGCCCAAAGCAGACAATTCCTCACAAGCCTATGGGTCGCACCAATGGCCGACCGACCAAATGGTCCCTTATAAGATTGGCGCTAGAGGAAGGGCCTCATGCCTATACCTCAGCCAAGCAAACTTGAGCCATGCATCTCGATTATGAGCCCTTGGCTCCCCTACGGGGAGCATTAATAAGATCATTTAGTCTCATATTGGTTGAGAAGTATGGAAATCAAGGGCTTATAAGTCCGTCTCCCTTACCCAATCGGTCAGTTGACCTCCGTAGCTTCAATATCCTTGGCGTAATTTTCGCTCTTTTTAGCCCAATGCTTCGAAACGGTTATACGTCCTTGATATGCTTTGAAACGGTTATACATCCTTGATATGCTTTGAAATGGTTATATGTCCTTGATATGCTTTGAAATATTTCACATGTCATGAATATACTTCTTATTCCAATGATATACTCCAATTAGCTCTTACTCCATTGTTATGAACAAAATATGCTTCGAATGATACAACATTGTAATTCTGCATTCGTCGAGTGGCTATTTTTGAAATCTTATATCCCTGCCTTAAAACCTTATTTGTTTGGAAACTGTCCTTTTTGTCATGGATATGTTAGTCACTTGCTGAGCTTTATATGCTCACTCTATTGCTATATAATTTTTCAGGATAGCTTGTTACTTGCGAAAATGTTTAAATTAAGCTGAGGCAGTTGAAGGCTAGAAGATTTTTTGGGTAAATCTTTTGTAGTTCAAAGGTGATTGATGGCTAGAAGATTTTTGGGGTAAATCTAGAAGTACATTTTGTATGTAATAAAATATTAATGACAAATCTAGGTTGATGTATCTTGTAAATATTTGAAAAGCACCTCTCATATCGATTTTAGGAGTGTTAAGTTTAAATTGTATAATGATATAAACATATTATACATGTTGGTTATAGTTTAGTATATATTATATAAATTCCCACAACTATAGATTTATGATATGGTTATAGTTTAGTTGAGTTGACTTTCGATTTTATGAAATATTAAGTGATATGATGTATGATTATAAACAACATAGGTTTATGAATTGTGGATTGTAGAGGTGAATTCTGACTTGAATATATCTTAGTAGCCTCAAACGTGTGTTTGGATCCTGGATTATTTGTTGAATTATAATATTATCAATTTTGAATTAGGTTCACACCTCCTAAATGAGAATTAAATTCAGGGGGCGTGATAGGTACCACCGCCCAAATCACCTAAGAGGCCAAGTCTCAAGCGCTGCCACCGCCTGATGTGGCTTTGGGTCACTGAATAGGCCAAACAATAAGCCAAATTCAATCCTAATTTAGGCTCAATTGGCCCCTACCTGAGTTAGTAAGATTTCTCCCAAACCTAACTCAAATTAAGACCTAACTACATCAATTAAAGCTAAAACAATTATAATCAAGCAATCTAGTGGTCCAGCACGTCAATTGTTCATCCAAACTCCTGACGAAACTTCCAGTGTACTTTCGGTGAACTCCTAGCAAGCTTCCGGCGAACATCCGGCTCATCGTTCAGATATTCGACGTATCGCTCGATCCTCCTATATATTGACTCCTGCAACATCTGTTCTGGTGCATACTCTAATTTTCCAACTCGATGTCCGATCTTTGACTCCAGTCCAACGTTTGATTCTTCCATAATTATTTTTCTTTTTTCTACATAGTTAGTCTTGCATCACTTATTTCAACACATGGATTAGAGCATTAATTTATTAATTGATTTTATCATCAAAATCCGAGATTCAACAAACATATCTCAAATTAAAAAAATTATGATTCATCCACAATCTAAATATAGAATCCAAGACATAATATTTGAGGATACTAAAAGTATTAAATTATTATTCATCTACAAAATTTGTGTAGTTTATAATCATTGAATACATCATTCAATAACTCGATAACTCGATTAAACCCAAGGTTATAAAAAATTATTAACAACAATCCACCTATAAACCTACATGAGTAAGAATTTATATAATTATAAAATTAATCATTTATCGTAAGTTCATATCAACATAAAACTTTAAACCGAGTATTCTAAACTTTCAAATATGAGAGGTCCTTTAAACTTAATAAGACATATTCAATCTAGATTTGTTTGAAAATACATTACATGCAAAGTGAACATTTATAATACATTACAAGCTAAGCTAAAAATTTAATATATTAATAGGGTGAGCTACAAAACTCAATGAGTGACTAAGATATCTATGGTGAAGAGATGATAATGCATATGACCTTAAAATCAAGGTGCAAGATATGGATACAAAAATCATAAATTTTATTTCATTAAATACAAGAATCATAAACATTATTACATTAGATATAAGAATCTTATTTGATAAGCCAAAGCAATTCATCTCCTTCTTCTTCAATTCCTCTTCTCTTCTCTTCTCTAGTTCAAGCTGGGTTACACCAAGGTTCTTATTTGATAAATTTTCTTCTCTTTTCTTATATAAGTACTTAGGTTTAGCTAATAGAAAGACGATAAAATGATAAGCATATATCAAAGAAGGTGTCACAAACGGAGGAACAAGCTTAAGTGGCACAATCCTTAAGTTAGCTAGTCATCACCTTTTTTTTTTAACTTAATATGAATCCTTTCATAAATTATATTTAAATTATAAGATTCATAATTAGGTCCCTAACCTTGCAATAAGTTTCCAATGTAAAATTATTTTAATATAAAAATTATTAAATAAAATTTATTAAAATAATCAAATAAAAATCATGAATATCATAAATAATTTAAAAAATAAAGGATATTGTAATAATCATCAGTATTCTAACTTATATTCACTTGTATTGTGATATATGCATTTGGTTATAGTTATGATTATCTATGAATTTATATATCAATTCTTAGTTACAAATTTAGATGTGTATTGATCCTTGATTAGTTAATGGTAACTTTTACATTAAAATAATTCTTATTCACTTATGAAAAATATATTCAATGACTATGCTTGAAACTTATCTTGTATCTTATTATGTTAAAAGTTATGATTTGAAAATCATATAAAATTATATTTTAATCTTTATATAAATATAAAAGAATGTTTAACATCTATTTGTTTTTTTAAATTCAAGCATAAATGCAAAAAAATGTACAAATTTAGTAAAACATTCTTTTATGATAAGTTTTATCCCTATTGAAAAAGAGTAGATTGAGTTTGGAGGAAGTAAATTGGGTTGATTTTAGGTTTCGAACTCTTGATATTCATAATTTAATAAATATTTGGTTGGATATCATTTGGTAAATTTATTTTATATTTGAGAGTAGGATATGTTATTGATTTTATTTATGGATATTTTAATTTATTTGATTGAGTTTTGTACATGTTTAGACATTGTAATTCTCTTAAGCAAACTTTGTGGAAATTATGATGTTGTATGGCTCCTAATTTTTCAGTGGGTTAAGGGTGTTCCAATTAAGATACAAAATCATAAATGATATATATATATTTTTTTATTTCTAGGTATTTAAAATATATTTTTTTAATTTATTTTATTCCTTAAGGCATTTAAAATAGATTTATTTCTATTTTTTATTTCTAGGCATTTGTAATTATTTTTCATTGGGTGAAGGGTGTTACATTTTTTCTATGAACACATCATATATAACTATTTCATCTTGTAATCATGTCCATAGTGGTGTATAAAAAAAAGCTAAAAATAATTTAATGAAACAACAGAAAATGAATTAGTAGAATAGTTTGATATATATATATATATATATATATATATATATATATATATATATGTTAGAAAAAAAAAAGAAAACAATATAATATATATATAATCATAAAAGAAATACTACATATAATCCATCGTCTGATTCCTCACGCAAAAGTCTCAGTGTTGACAGTAGTACATACTGTTTAAACAGTATTCCATCATATGAAAGCGAAAGAGGTTACTACTCAAAACTCAGCATCATGTAGAGCTGTTCATGGAGGTGGGAGTGGCGTGGGTGGGCGAAAGGGGCTGCGGCAACGGAGGCTACGATCGCTGCGGAGGGGCATCGAGGAAGGACGGACGAAGCGAGATGGGCGCCCACGGTGCAGAGACCTGACGGTGGTGTGGGAGGAACTGGTGGTGCTCCGGCAGTGGTGCGTTGGTCGACGAGGTGGCGGTGGAGGACTTGGAGGCACGCTCACAGGAAGGACACATGATGAGGGTTGTGGGAGGCGTCATCTGCGTGTAGAAATGGGGCGACAGCTTCAGGGCTCTCAGTTCCTGGACTTCCTTCTGAAGCCTTCGGTTCTCTTCCGTGAGGTTCTCGCAGCAGCGCTTGAGGAACCCGCAGTCCACCTCCGTCTGCTTCAGCTTCGTCCTGAACCCAACGACGGCATCAGTGTGGCTTCGTGTCATTCTGAAACGCCCCTATTTCCGATATGTATGAGGAGTAGTATACCTTGCTCTTCTGTTTTGGAACCAGACTTCCACCTGCCTTGGCCTCAGGTTGAGCTGTTTCGCCAATGCCAGCTTTTGCTTCTGCTCACCAAGACCAAGGAGCAACACGGTCAACATAGAGAGAGAGAGAGAGAGAGAGATATATATATATATATATATATAGAGAGAGAGAGAGAGAGAGAGAGAGAGAGAGAGAGAGGGTACAGGATTAAGGGTGCTGTTCTCCTTGAAGCTCTCCTCGAGGATGGCGGACTGGTCCTTGGAGAGGCGGAGCTTCTTGCGGGAGACCAGGTCGCCGTCCTCTTCGTCGCTGGCGGCGCCGCGGGAACAGGGTCGCTCCGCCTCATGCTTCTTGTCGCGCTCGGCCCTCTTGCCGCCCACGCTGGAGGTGGCGCTGTCGGGGGAGGACGCGTCTGCCTCCTCCTCGCTGTCCCTCCCTGCTGCCGCAGCCGCAGACGACGCCCAGTTCACGTCGATCATTCGCAACACAGGCTGCGCCTCTCCTGCTCCTCGCCACACATCAAGCGTCGGTCTATCTTCTGCAATCAACATACCTCATGTAATCTGTGGTTTCTTTGCGACAAGAACACCGGATCTACCAACTGTAGAGCAAGCGTGGTGGAAACAGTACCCGAAGGGGCGAAGAGGAGATGGCTCCACCGCGGCTTCTGAACACAAGACGATGGCAGTGGTCGCGAAGGAGATGAATGATCAAAGTGATTGGTGGAGGAGCTCAGGCTGAGGCTTAGTGCCAGATCCTCCTTTTCCGTCAACATATTTGGCTTTCTCAGCTTTCTCTTCTTTTGCTTCCTTCTCTCAATGTTAGCTTTAACCCTTCCTTTACTTCTACCCTCCTCCTTTGGCTTCCTTTACCTTCACCCTCCTCCTTTGGCTCCCATTGATATGATTGATAGCAAAGGAAAAGATAGAAAAGAAAGCAGCTGAAGAAAAGGATGAGTACAACAGTAAATGTGTGAGAGAGTGTGAGAGAGATATGGAAATGGTGGCCTCCTGTTGTTGAAGAGGTGGTGTCTTCTCTTGGGGAGTATGGGGATGGCGAAGGGTTATTATATAGTAGATCGTGCCTTTCAAGTGCTCCCCACTTATCGCAATCATGAATGCTGCTACTAAATCCTTCAACTCTTTAGATTATTTCTATCTCCCCCCCCCCCAAAAAAGTTGATCTCAGTGGTTCTGTTCTACATCTCCACGCGCCACTGAGCTCCGTAAACCAAGGGCTGTTCCTCCGGTTGACCATCGACTGTTTCCCACTCCTCACACTTTCACGTATATATATGTATATATATGTATGTATATATATATATGCGCGAGACACAGCACCAACAGCAGAACATGCAGACAAGAACCATGAAATGCAATTATCTTTAGGATGGGATGGATTTCCTCCGTGATGAGGCAAGTGTGTTACCCAAGTTGACCAGTTGTGGCGTGGTGTCAGGATGACTCTGAACACTGTAATGATCACTCACATGCTGCCATCCTGTGTCTATCATTGCCTTCGAGTTGTGCAATGATCACAGTCCGTGGACGAGATGGGATCCCAAGGAACAGTGTGCCCCCACCACCACTCCATGCCCATTCATCTCCTTCCCCATGCCATCGTGGTGTGTCCAAGACTGCACCAGCACAATCACACTCATCACCCACTCACCTGGTCAACCATCATCACATCATCATCATCAACCGTAATCCATTCTTCCCAGCAAACTCATCTTCCAGAGGGAGATACGCACACAGATCGGGGACGAAGAGAGTGAGGATGGGACCCGCACCATGATTCCGAGGGAGGAGAAAGACGTGCCCAGTTTGACCGTGGATCAGCGGGGCCCATACCCCGACCGGCGAATCATGTGCGTGGGCACGTGGTGGGGACGTGGCCGGGTTCGGGCCGACCCGGTCCGGCCGTTCGTGCGATCTTGTCGGGCCAAACCCGGACACCGGCTCGGCCCCATTACTTTTGCCCATCCCATTCGACTCCCGGTTCATATGTTTTCGATTCAGAGGCTAAGATTAAATCGTGGATTCCAATAAATCCAATCCGGCCCTCCGAACGAGTGAGATATAATTCCGGCAAGATGTTGGGCGTGGACATGATTAATTGTGGGGCCCCGCCCCACGTGTGTTTCCTACCTGTCGCACGTGCATCCACTTTTCTATTACCCCTCCGTCCTTTCTTCACTCTCATGAAGGAGAAGAATACGATGCTCTACCAAACCCTTTCTTTTTATGCAGACAAAATATCACACTCTGAAATAAGTGAATTTTCATATTTATCTCTTATTTTAAAGTTTATGGTTATTATATGGTTTGGAGGAGAATTAGAAGAATATATATATTCTTCATTTAATTTATTGACACTGTTTCTTTTTGTTCTTGCCAACATCACCAAATATATCTGATTGATACAAGAACACGTGCGTATACACAAGCATGCGTACAATCGCTTAGTGGTGGTCGTAATGGATAATGAGAGGTACTCCGTGGAAGGAGGAGGAGGGGGAGGCGTGCCTGATATCACAACCCTTGGTAGCTCATCGGATGACAGAGGGCAAACCTGCATTCGATTTGATATCCTCTGCCCTCTTTCTCTAAACGTGGGTTAGTGGGGGTTTATACGTCAGTTACAGGACATGCTTAGTTTTCATATCAAGCACAGGAAGAGTCGTGAAACCTGATCTTCTCTTTCCCCTTGATGTACCTTTTGCCTCGTTTCTACCCTAAATGGTGGGAAGCAGATGAACTGTAAGAACTGTTAGCATAAAATCTATAATCATGCTATCTATAATATGAAAAAACTTTTATGCCAAGATTGAAATCAAATAAATTGGATCTAACAATATTACGATACGTACCTTTTTCTTGTTATTCAATTAATCTGATCAAGATCTTACTCACTCAATATAACTTGTATATGCTCAAACCATTTATTTCAGAAAGTATAGAGACATTTACAGAAACACAATAAAGAAAATGCCACGGTAATAATATAACATTAATGCTTTGAGTTTCCAAAATATGATGAACTATTGATATCATCTATATTTTACCTTTGGGTGAAATATTGACATATCTAGTGTTCAAAATCACTTATGGAGGACTGATACCATTCTTGTGGAATAGTGTTTTACCTTTGAGTATACAACCCTAAACTGCAAGAATATCCAAAACAGTATCATCCTACCCATCACATAATTATTTGAAATAGATTCTCCTTTGGGATTATCTAAATCTCATAATCATATGTGCCATCGTGAATATTATTTTATTTAATATCATTTAAGATGAATTCCATAATGTATTTTATAGATTATTAGTCTTGGTGGCTACAGGACCAATACAAAAAGATAAAATACAATCTAAAATATCCCATGAATGACATGAACTTTATTGTAATTCATATCCCATAAGCCTATCATCATAGGCTACTTTGGTAGCTACCGGTCAAATAAAACTTAGGAAGATAAATTATAAATAATATTCACTAAATTCTTTTATCCTGATTCATGCTGCCGTTATGAATATTATTTTATTTAATATCATTTAGGACTAAATTCATAATATATTTTATAAATTATCAGTCCATGTCACTTTGGTGGCTACAGGACCAATACAAAAATATAAAATACAATCCAAAATGTCCTATAAATGATAAGACCTTTATTGTAATTCATATCACAAAAGTTTATCATTCAAGACCACTTTGACAGCTACAAATCAGATAAAACTTAAGGAGATGAATTACAAATAATATTCATCAAATTTCTTTAATTTATGCTAAGCAGTTCAATAATAGAATAACAACCATAATAATTATTAAACATTAATGCTAAGCAATTTCAATAATAAAATAATCATAATAATTATTAAATATTAATGCTAAGTAGTTCAATAATAAAATAACCATAATAATTATTGAACATTAATACTAAGCAGTTCAATAATAGAATAACCATAATAATTATTGAACTTTAATTAGCAAAAGAAAACTCATATGATAATCATGATAACATATAAATTATGTCTTCATTGAAAGATAAACATTATTTCACAATTTCAAATATATACATGTGAATAACTAAATATATATCCAAGAACAATAATTAAATTTTATTTATCACATGTATAATCAATAATTTATATGAGAAAACTATAAAGTAAACCATAATTTATAGTTTTTTTTAATAAAAAAATTAAATCCAATCAAATAATCAAAATATAATCATGATTAAATTCAATCATAATTATAATAAATCATATTTATCAATTTTATAATTAAGAATATAACTTAAAATTCTCAATTTCATAAGAATAAAATTGTAAATATATGATAGGATATAAACTGAAATTAAGAAATTCACGAAAGGCAGAACTGTAATTTAGCAAAATAAACTCGAGGGTAAAACTGTAAATATGTTGACAGAACGTAAACTGAAATTACGAAATTTGCATAGGGCAGAATTGTAATTTTGCAAAACCTAACCTCGAGGTCAAAACCGTAATTATGCCAAAACCCTAATCTGCCTGCGCGCGCGGCCGTTGCGACGTGCGGCGCTGCCCGCCGCTCGCGCACGGCCGCTGCGGCCTTTCCTGCCTGCGGACGGCGCGCACGGCTGGCCGCGGCTGTTGCCAGTCGCGGCCGCTGCCGCCGCGGGGGGCTGCCTCTGCCCACGAGCGGCCGCTGCGGCGGTTCCTGCCCGCGCTTGGCCGCCGCCTTGGCGCGGCCGCCACTGCCCTTCGTCGACAACAATCAACAGAGATGATCATCTCAATAACATCGATGATAGTAAACAGTAAATTCATCATCAAACATAAAATTATACATTGCTCGTAATCAATAATAGAGCAAATCATATAGAAAAAAACAAATCAATAATATCCGCTGAATCATTCAAGCATCGTAAAGAACAATAATAGATCTAATATATTTGATCTCAAGAACTTGGCTCTGATATCAATTGTTAGCATAAAATCTATAATCATGCTATCTATAATGCGAAAAAAATTTTATGCCAAGATTGAAATCAAATAAATTGGATCTAACAATATTACGATACGTACCTTTTTCTTGTTATTCAGAAAAATAAATCCTTTTTTCTTGTTATTCAGAAAAATAAATCTTATTTGATCTACAAGCGCTCCATCGTCGGATCTGAAGGGAGATTGAGAGAAAAACCTTAATCTCTCAATTGCTGGTTATCTTCTAAAGAATCTTACTTTAATATGAACTTCTTTTCTATTGACATAAAAATCAGAATCCATAATATCTATAATATATCTTACATAATTAAATAGGGCCACGTAATCTAACCCTCGATAGATTATCACAACACTTGGTATTCCGTGCAAGGAGGAGGAGGAGAGAGAGGCGTGCCTAATATCACAACCCTTGGTAGCTCATCGGATGACAGAGGGCAAACCTGCATTCGATTTGATATCCTCTGCCCTCTTTCTCTAAACGTGGGTTAGTGGGTGGTTGTACGTACATGCGAGGATTTCATGCAGAGGACTCCGGGTGCTAGACGCCAGTGAAGCCAATGCAAGGGGCCAAGCCCGCGACCAGCAGCAGCAATGGGAGCGTGGGTAGCAGCAGTAGCCGAAGCAGCGGTAGGCGAAGCAGCAGACGGGATGAAGGAGGGATGGCGATCAGGAAAGGAACGTGGATGGCCGAGGAGGACGAGATCCTGATGGAGTACGTCCGGAAGCACGGTCCCCGCGACTGGAGCTCCATTCGATCCAAAGGCCTCCTCGCCCGCACCGGCAAGTCCTGCCGCCTCCGCTGGGTCAACAAACTCAAGCCCGACCTTAAAACGTAAGTCATCCCTTCTCCTGATTCGAATCAAATCCTGTGGTGGATTCACTGCATAGTTCATGGCTGTAATCGCTGTGTTGACTGGTGTTGCCATGGCTGGAGAAGCGGGTGCAAGTTCTCGCCGGAGGAGGAGAGGATAGTGCTGGATCTGCAAGCCAAGTTCGGGAACAAGTGGGCGAGGATCGCGACGTACCTGCCGGGGCGGACGGACAACGACGTGAAGAACTTCTGGAGCACGCGGCAGAAGAGGCTGGCTAGGATCTCGCGCTCGTCTCTCCCACCCAGATCAAGCAAGAACGATAAGGAGTTACCTGCTGTCTCTTCATATGAAGCACCGCCCAACATGGAAGTAAGTCTGCGTTACATCACCAGCCTGATCTCACGTAGGAAACCATGGCGATGTCTTACTTCACCTCTCCTGTAAGCAGGACACCTGCCTCGATCTGGTTTTGCTTGAAGAAGGATCCTCCAACGTTCAGTGCGGCACCGCTCTCTACGTGGACAACCAGTGCGCCATGAGCATGGCTCCGAGCCCATGCAACCTTGGCCTTGGTACGGCCCTACCGCCCCTGCTTGAACCAGCAACTGAAGAGGAGCTGCTTCGCCTCCCGAACACCTCGATGCCGCCGCAGCCGCCACCACCGCAGCAGCATATCGGCCCCCTTCCCCAGCCTTCCCTCGACTACCTCGACCACTTCACCGGCGAGGAGATCTGCTTTTCGGAAGAGTTCGGTTGCCAGGGGTCGTCACCGTGCATGCAATTCTTGTACGACGGATCGCCGTTCGCGAGAGAAGATGAGCAGCCACCGGCGCCTGATAGCTTGTTCGATGACTTGCCGTCGGACTTGTTTGACTACCTAGAGCCACCGCCGCCGCCTCCTCCAACTTCATCTGCTTCATAAGGGAATGCTTCACGGGAAGCGGTTGCAGTGCCATATGCTTGCTTTAAAGGCTTACTATTGCTTGTTATAATTGTGGAGCTTGATTTCATCAATGATTGACTTGTGTTTTGTCGTTTGTGCTAAGATACAATGAGTTTACAGTTCTTTAGTTCCAAAATACTTCGTCAAATAATCCATTGTTTTACATCAAATTTCATGTAGTATTATACAATATTTAATGAACTATATATAATAGACATAAGATAATAACGATATAAGAAAAAACATAAATCTAAACAATATCTAAATGTTAAAAATGACAATAATAAATCTTATAATTGTAATATAATGTGTTGTTATAACTTTCATTTGAGAAAATATATGCAACCCAAATATTTGACCCGACAAATATACCTTCAAATTGATTGGGCAAAGCTGTTGGCCCATTACGACTCTTGCATGAAGAGACTTCACATTAGGTAGAACCAATGGTAGAAATGTTTACTTGAAATAATATCCTCCTCGTGGACAATGCCGCCATCTGTTCTCCGTATATCTTGCATCGAGTTCTCGATAGTACCTCTTTGATCACCTCCCTTATTGGTTTAGGAGCGGAGCCCATACGGCACATGCTTGTGGAACCCACACTTGATCCAACCATTGGATGGTAATCTTTCCGGGGAAGCCTCGAGAGTAGAAAACTAATTCTACTCTTCATCACATCTCCAGGTCTTCCTCTTCTGCAACGCCGTCGTCTCGAGCGATCTTCCAATCCGAAATCTGTCCACTTAGTTTGGCTCCAAAGCTTGAATCCAGAGGAGACGGCGGGGGGATGACGCGGCGGTGCTCCCACTGCAGTCACGATGACCACCACTCCCGGACGTGCCCCAACCGCGGCGTGAAGCTATTCGGCGTACGGCTCACCGATGGATCCATCCGGAAGAGCGCCAGCATGGGTAACCTCTCCATCGTCGCCGGTTGTAGTGGCGGTGTGTCGCCCGCTGATGGGTCGGAGCCGGGCTGCCGCGACGGGTACGCGTCGGAGGATTTCGCCAAGGGGTCGTCCGCGAGCTGCCGCGAGCGAAAGAAGGGTGAGTCGCCCTTGATCTCTCGCCCCTCTTGCTTGCTTTGTTCCTTTTTTAGGTCAATCCGTAAAAAGTGGGCCTTTTAAGCCGAATGAGAGCCTGTCTATCATACTTCAGTAGCTTTCTTTCTTATCTCAATCAAATATTATGTAAAGGTCTGGATTTGGTTACACTTAGCGGAAAGTTGAAATGAAATGTGTGATCTGCCCGTCTGTTCTGCTTTCCAAACTTAACATGTGTGTATGCTGAGTAGAATCCACACGTTAGCTTGTAGGCATTCTTATTCGGGTCCCAAATTTTTTTGTTCAAATGCATGTTCTCTCTTCATGAAGGATATAATTAAGTTTTGGGTCATCTTGGACTTGTAAGGGATGAGATCTATGCGTCACGATTTCAGGATCTCCTTGAGGATTTTGTTTTTGCTTTAGATTTGCTATCTTGGTTTTCACTGTGTAGGAAATGATGGTATCTGAACAATTATTAGTTTCCGGAGCAGTATGAAGAAGTTATAGGTAGAGGGAAGATGGCAATGAAAACTTCTATTAGGCTGCCTACATTTCCTTCTATGACAGGCACTGGAAGGGATGATTTGTTCTGGATTGGTATTTGGTGCCACTAACCGTGCTCTTACTTTATCTGGATTTTAGAAGGAAGGCTGTCGAAGAATAAATGACTTCTCTTGTAGCTGTGCTGTTACTAATAAATACTCTAACCAAATGGGTAGTCAACTTTATTGAAATTTTCATAATCAGTCCCAAGGATGTAGCTTTCTGATCCAAATAAGAAGAGCCAAGTTGCTAAAAATTTGACAGGAAACAAACCGAAAGAAATGGCAACCACAGAAAAATGAATGGATCAACTTTTACAGTTTAGTTTGATTGGTTGGCCTGCTTATTTTAGATATAAACAAAGAAATGGAGCTTGTTTGAGGAAAACATAAAGAAATGGAAAGAAATATACTGAACCTTTAAAGTGGTTGGTGATGCAGCATAGGTTTTGGTGACTAACTAGGGTTTGATATAAAAATTCGTTCGATTCTTGGGAGGTGATAGAGTCTCATAGTTTAGTTGGGTTGTTCTAAGAATATAAAAGGAAATCTGGAGAAGATAAAAGTATTTTGAGAAATAAAGAAGACAAGTTGGTGACAAACCACCAGATATTCTACTGATTGATACAAAACAAAAAAGTCATTGTGTCATGATAAAACCAATAGAATCTATTCCAGTTGAAAGCCACTTCTACTGCCCCCCACACAGTAACATTGGCAACGCACAATGCAACCCTGAGCTGTGGCTCCCACAGGTTGTAACTGACTTCCTAGCAAGTGGCAAACCCTCCATGGATGGCACTTCCACTAATCCATCTTGACAGAAAGTTCCTATATATGGCTTAAAAGATGGAGAGGAGAGTAAAATTGAGAAAAATAAAGATACATTTAGATACAAGTAGAACAACAGTCCAAGCTTGTGCATGTATAAAAAATCGCTCAACTGTACTAGATTCGTCGACATGGAAAATTTTCTTGGTATCACGTCCATTTCAGTTTCCGATTCAGTGTTTATAACCATCAGCTGTGTTATTCCAATCTGGAGCTTGATTGATGATAGTTGCATGGGCTCTTTGTTGATGATATATGCAGGTAATCCGTGGACTGAAGAAGAACATATGTTGTTTTTACTCGGCTTACAAAAGCTTGGTAAAGGTGATTGGCGAGGCATATCCCGTAACTATGTGGTATCAAGATCACCTACTCAAGTGGCTAGTCATGCACAGAAGTATTTTATTCGGAAAGCCAATACAACAAGAAGAAAGAGAAGATCAAGCCTTTTTGACATGGAACCTGATGAGGTCCCTCTCTCTCTCTCTCTCTCTCTCTCTCTCTCTCTGTCACTGTAATGAGCAGATGTTTGCATCTGTTCATTTTAGCTTCCTTAGGGGAAAATGTTTATGATTGTCTATTAGACATGCACAATGCCACATCATGTCAACATGATTGGATTTTGACATATTATTCACAGTATTTCAGCCTAATCTATTACATTTAGATAAGTTTGGACCCTTTCTGTGATTTATCAAGGACTGATGACCCCTTAAATCTGTGTCTTTTCTTTCTGGGATTGATTATTTCTGTGAGGGCTACTGATACCGAAGACTCTATGGAACCATTTTTATCTATCAACCATACAGTTTAGTGAAAATGAAAGGATTTCTGGAGAGAAGAAGTTTAAATACCCAATACTGTGTATAGTTGCCAAGTCAAGATTGACAGACTTAGGAACATTCTTTCCTGCATCTCTGAAATTTGAGCAAGGTGAATGACTTCTTAGAGAAAAATAATTTTCAAAACATGCCAAGAGTGGATCTCTACATGTAGAACTACCATGCCTGGAGGTCTTGCAAAGAAAGTTTTCAAAACCTTAAGGTCAAAGATCCAGATAATGAAGTTCTTTGAGCCCTGTCCTACAGCAAGTGCTCAATGGAAGCCTGTGAATATAGTTGAGTTATTGGGTTTTCTTTTCTAATTAACACACACACACACACACTTTCCTTTACTTGTTTGGTCGCAGATGAGGGTTGATGTATGCTATTGTTACATTAAAGAAATCGTGCAAAGGAGACCTCTTTAGAAAGGTGGGAAGGATTAATTTTTAGCCACATATATAATCTGTTTCTAAAATCATTTTTTCAGTATGCCTAACTATCCCACCTTATAATTTTTCAGCCCCTCGAAGCTCAACCATCTCTAATGAACTTCCAGGAATCAGAGGCACAAAATAACAAGCCCCTTCCAGTGCCTCCAACACTGAATGAGGATTTTGAATCAATGGACTCTAATGATGAGAAAGCAGTTGTCCCACAACCGGAAGCTCTTCAGTGCAGTTATCCTGTGTTACGTCCAGCTTATTTTTCACCATTTCTACAATTATCATTCCCTCATTGGTCAGGAGACAAAGCAGATACTTCAGAGCAACAGGCACATGAAATTATTAAGCCAACAGCAGTACATTTAAGGACCCCCATAAATGTTGATGAACTTGTTGGTATGTCAAAACTGAGCATAGGAGAGTCTGCTGGAGAAACAGCATCTTCACTGTTTTTGCTTGGAGGTTCAAAGAGGCAATCCGCCTTCCATGCTAATCCATCCACAAGGGCTCATACATGATCCAACTATCCGGACAGGGTCAACAAGTGAAGGTTTGTCCTGTGATAATTATCCTTGCCTTCTTGTTAATAGATGATCACGGAACCATGGAAGTAACTGCATTTTTGGACAATTTCCTCAGACTGCCATTCTTATCTGATATTTTCGTAAATGATCAGTTGATTAGCATCCTTGGTCATTGGTATTTAGCAATTTCCAATCAAACAGCAACTGTGGCACATAAAATGCACCCAAATACCATAGGTTCTTGGTTGCAGACGTAACTGTTTTGGAACAACTTCAGTTTCCCACTGCTGAAGTCACTGAAAGTAAGCACTAGTTCTAAAAGTTAAACTGCACTTTTTAGATAGCTGTGGTTCTGAACTGAGTTCATTGAATTGGATAACAATTAACAAGTAGCTTCCAAATTCATGTTATTAAATTTTGGTTTAACAGAACATACGCTTAGTTGGACTTTGCTGGCCTGTTTTCGTTCTACTTGTACTCTTGAATGGATTTACACAGTATGTTCTTTGTAAGTCTTTCGGAATTAGGATAGCTTTCCCATTTCAAGATTCAGGGCCAAGAATTAAATAAGTGCAGAACTTAAATGCATGTGAGACTGGTTTATATCCTGTGATGCTTACTTGGTTACTTTTACGTTGATGCTTATCAGAGGAAAACATAATAAGGATCTGTTATACATGAATTAAGAATAGACTGAAGATAATCTGGAGATCAAAAGATGTTGCATATACTCTAATAAACCTGATAAACATGTATTCCCAAGCGTTGTATGATTTCTAAGCAAAGTTGATGTGTTGTCCAGGAGATCTATTTTTCATTTGCTTTCTGTTATATCGATGATAGTTCACTTTCTAGTCTTTGATATCGTGTGATTTATGTGCTGAGCATGTCTTCCTGTTTTAATCTAATTAAGGTGTTGTGTTGTTGGGGATGCTACTCTGGTCTTCAGAAGTCTTGCTTTTTCCATCAGAATACAATTGAATCCATGCTAACCATCTGCCTCCTGCTGCTGATCACATAATCATTCATTGTTCTTGTGCCTGTTAATAATAATGTACAGCTTCAAGGACTTGTATCTTTATACAAGAACTTAAATATGTTATATGTATTCATTATTTTCTATATGTATTATATGCTGAAGACAAATGTAATGTGTAACTAGCATAAAAGATTCAAGATTCAAGTTTATTTACCATTGTTTACTAATTGAGTGTTTTTTTTATTTTGTTTTGTTTACTTAATGGTGTGGCTATCACTGATATTATGTGTAGATTGCTGGATTTGCTGTATTTGAAGTGGCAAGAACTGTGGATGTTTCACTGCAAATCACTGCTCAGACCAATTCAAAACATTGGTGAGTTTTTTGTTTCTAGGAATTCTCTAAACTATGCAAGTACCATAAATCAGGATCAACTGTGAGCTAACTAGTCTTCAACCCTCTCAGTATTTCTCATTCTGAGTATAATTGGAGAAATATGATGAAAAGAATTGCAGATTGAGAAGTAGTCTTTCTTTTATTTTTTTATGAAGTAGTCTTAAAATTCCTTGAAAAAAAGGCCAACAAAAGAAAAGAAAAGAGAAATCACTCTTTACATGAGTGTGATTATCTAGAAAAGCTCAAGTTTTCAGGTTTTCCGGATAGCACCCCTTGATGTCTAAAGAGAATCTCACTTTTTAATATATGACGAACATATCATCAGTGCCGGTTGTAATTCTCAAAATTTTCTCCCAAGCCAGTAAGATAGGTTAAGTAGAAGAATTTGATTGTCCTTATTATATCATGATATTGAGGTGTCGATAGCCCTTATTATATCATGATTCTCAAATCACTTGCTCCCTAATACATAAATAGTGGAGTTAGGGCATGATGAAGTTTCTATTTGACTATATATCAAAAGGAGGATGATTCAGCTATCTTATCGTCCAAAAAGTGTTGTGGGTTGATTCGCTTGTGATGTCATAAAAAAAGAGTCTTTTGGGTTGATTTGATGATATTGCGAAAGTAGCACTTTAGATTGATTTAATTGTACTATTATTAAAAGAGCTACTTTGAGCTAATTCGATCGTATTATCATTAAAAGGAGTGTTTTGGGCCGATTCGACCGCACTATCATCGAAATAATAGCTTAGGATTGATTTGGTCGTGCTATCCTCAAAATAGTAATTTAGGCTGATTTGATTGCATTATCATCAAAGTGGCATCTTAGACTGATTTAATTATATTGAAATGAGCATTTTGGGCTAATTCGATTGCATTGTCAAAAGGAACATTTTGAACTGATTCAATCATGCTATTATCGAAAGGAGTGCTTTGACGGATTCAACCATGTTGTTGTCGAACTAACGCCTTAGGCCAATTTGGTCACATCATTATCATGAGTTGTCTCTTCAAGCGGTTTGAAAGTGTTGGTGTTGGGAGACACCTCTTCAGATGGTTCAGTCATGTTGGTGTTAAGTGACACATCTTCAGGTTGTTTGGTGGTGTTGGTGTCGAAACACACTTCTTCGGGCAATTTGAACATATTGGTGTTGAAAACTATATCTTTAAGTGGTTTGATTATGTTGGTATCAGGAATGACCTCTTATAGTAGTTTAACCATATCAGTATCTAAATTTGCTTCTTCAGACGATTCTATTATATTAGTATCGAGAGCCATCTTTTCGAGGGGCTCAACCGTAATGGTGTCAAGAGCCAACTCTTTAGGGGTTTGGCTATGTTGGTGTTAAGAACCATCCTCTCGAGCAGTTCAACCATATTCGTATTAAAATTTTTTCCTTTGATGGAATGGTTCAACTATATTACCGTTGGAAATTAACTTTTTAAACTATTACTTTATCCTACCAAAGGATGGTACGATGCAACTGCAACCCTCCCTGCTTAGCTCCGATGGTAGCCCTTATGCTTAGATAGTGTGTGTCATTTTTTTATTATGCCCTCGTAACATCGATCTATTAAAGCAAAATTTGATTATCTAACATGCGAATAGATCTCACAAACTTGATATTGGGAGATATATAAGTTCAACAATGGATCCTATATAATATCTCTCGGATACTTAAATTAGTAAAAGGTTCTTCGAATTTGATGGCTCTTATAATCCACCTGGCTGGCTCCCTTGAGAACATAGTTGATGGCTCTTATAAAGTGATAATTTGATCATTGGATTGAGGTCATAGTTAATACTCAGAAGGATACATGTATCCTCCAACCATAGTATCAAATTCAATAAACATAGGATAATGGTTGGTTGATTCAATCTTTTGTACCAATTTTTATTGAACTAAGTTGGTTGTCATATCACTTAAAGGGTCTGTAATTTAACCGTGAGATGTCAATCATGTGACATTGATGTATTGTGGTATTGAGGTATTAATCATGTGACGTTAGATATAAATCATCGGATACTAAAATAACATCTATCCATATTACTTTATAATTCTCAAATCATATTAAATTGAATCAGTTATTATTTTTTAATAAAGTTATAGTATTTTTTTATTGAAATGGTTTATCATATTTAAAAACACTATGACTCCTTAATCAATTTAGATAATCTTAAACATTAATTATTAACCATATTATATGTTTTAAGATTTAATAAAATATTTTATTTAAGAGTTTTTAAATGATTTTAATATAAATTAAGAATATTTTGATATATTTGAAAATTAAGGATGACAAGTCCTTATTTTTTTTATGCAACCTTAATTTAGGCATATAGTTATTAAAAAATCTTATATTATTTATATTATATAAAAATATATGATTTAGAATAATTTTGAATGGACTTATAGTGTCTAGTGTTTTTGTCACTGAATCAAAATGTTACAACTCTAATAAAGAAATTATAACTAATTTTCTATTAAAATTTTTATTAAAGATAAATATCAATTTTACTAAAATTATTAATATGAGAATCCGAATGATTTCCAATGAAAATTATGAAGATCTTGACCTATTTCATACTAAACCATAATGAAAATTTTAATTTTTTTTTCCACTGTCTTAAATTTAGGTCTAAATATTTTAAACAACCTTATATTATTTACAATCATTTAAAATAGTGATATATTATTCATTTATAATGTGTTTCAACGAAATTATTGTGTTTTTCATTCAGTAATAAAAAACACTATCACCATATTAAAAAATATTATAATAAAAAATATTGTATCTCTATTGAAAGATCCCAAACTAGATTTTTTGCAAGAAATAATTTTTAAAAGATATTTTAAATAATTGACGAATTTTTTTTTAAGATTTGAGCGAGAAAATTGATATTTTTAAAATATTAGAAATATGAGATAATTGTTTGAAAATTATATAAAAAGGATAAAAAAGATCTTTTTTCGGACAACGTTTATATATATATAATTTAAAAGGGATCGAGCCACCGAAATAAGTCACAATAAGACACCTTTCTCGAGCGTTGGTTACGGCGGTGGGAGTATAGAGCGAGAGAGATGAGTCGATGGCGGAAGAGAAGCCCAAGAAACAAGCCCCTCTTCTTCCTCTCTGTTGCCCTTCTCGTCCTCTTCGCCCTCTTCCTCGCCTTTTGTCTCTCCTCCACCGCCGATGTCCTCCGCTCCCTGCTCCCTTCCTCCTCCGGAACCCTCGACGCTGCTCGATCCACCCAATGCGGCTTCTCCCTCCGCGGCGAGCGATTTCTCTGGTTCGCCCCACACAGCGGGTTCAGCAACCAGGTCTCCGAGCTCAAGAACGCCATCCTCTTCGCCGCCATCTTGAACCGCACCCTGATCGTGCCCCCCGTGCTCGACCACCATGCCGTCGTCCTGGGTAGTTGCCCCAAGTTTAGGGTCTCCAGCCCCACCGAGCTCCGGACGGCAGTGTGGGATCACATCATGGAGCTCGTTCGAGATCGGAGGTGAGTGGCTATTAATTGATTTTCTGCTCTCAATTATGTCCGATGAGGATCAAAACCAAGAAATTTCATGGGAATTCAGTAAATGTTAAATGAACAAGCAGTTTCCTGTCATCAAATTGATTTTTTGAAGTCACCAATCAAGAAACTTCAATTATTTATCCAGTGAAATCTGTATACTTTGCACTTCGTGGTATGTCAGCCTGGGCAAAAAAGGCTGATATGAAGAAAGGCGATTCTGCTAGGAAGCATCATGTCAAAAAATGAGTGGAGAATAATAGTACCTTGATCGCTGCTCTTGAAATCTGTATCATGCATTACCTATGTTTATTGATTTAAACCAGCTCCAATTACCGCCACCAGAAGCGACAGCAATTTTGGGGATTAGTCTTTGCCCAGGCTGTAGTCAGTTTGTTATATCACAACTTTGTATAGTTTGTAATATGCCACAACCAAAACCCAAAATCAAACTTAAAAATTCTTCTAGATTGTGGGTGACTAATTCTTCTTTTGTCAGTGTTGGCTGCTGTTTGTTAGTATTTCTGAAAAATCTTGTGTTCCTTTTTCAGGTATGTATCAATGGGAGACATAATTGATCTGTCTGTGGTGACATCATCTATGGTTAGAACAGTTGATTTTAGGATATTTGCTTCAGCTTGGTGTGGGTTAAACATGGAGCAAGCTTGCTCTGGTGGCTTATGTTGTGCCATTTCTGGCAAAAAATCTGCTGTGGGAAATTTTGATCAGTGCAGATCATTGCTATCTGGCTTGCAGGGTAATAATAACCAGTGTACATATGCTGTAGAAGATGATTGTAGGACAACTGTGTGGACATACCTTCAGGACAATGATGAAACGTTGGACTCGTTTCAGGCCGGCCAAGAGTTGCTGAAAAAGAAGAAAATTTCATATGTTAGAAAACGTAGAAGTATCAGTAAAGCTCTTGGGCCTGGATCAAAAGCTGCAATGTCCCCGATCCTGGCTTTTGGAACGCTCTTTTCAGCACCTTACAGAGGTTCTGAGTCGTATATTGATATCCATGAAGTGCCAGGAGACCCACGAATACAATCTTTGCTCAAGAAAATGGAATTTATTCCTTTTGCCCCAGAAATCCTGGCTGCAGCGAAGGAGTTTGCTCTGAACAAAATTAGAAAGCCTTTTCTCTGTGCTCAGCTTAGGTTGTTAGATGGGCAATTTAAGAACCATTGGAAGACTACATTTTCAACTCTGGAGCAGAAGTTGAAGTCCCTAGAACTGAAACCAAATCAAAGGATACTAAGTGATCCTATTAATATTTTTCTCATGACAGATCTTCCTTCTGTAAACTGGACTGGTACTTACCTGGCGGACCTTGCAAAAGATTCAACATATCAACTATATTCCATGGAAGAAAACTCTGAATTGGTCATGGAGGCAGCCAAGAGACTAATGGCATCAGAAAATGGTATCAGGTCTAGTGTCCTTCCAAGAAATTATGAAGGATCACGGAAGAAGAAAGCTTGTAACCAAGTGTTATTACCAGATATTCTTTTGTATATAGAAGAATCAGTTTGCAGCTGTGCATCACTGGGGTTTGTGGGGACTGCTGGGTCGACAATAGCAGAAAACATCGAGCTGATGAGGAAGAAGAACACCTGCAAGTTGTAGGGCATCTTTTCATCATTCTTATGTTGGTAATACGGTTAAACAGTTCCTTGTCATTGATTTCACAATAAACATGGATGAACAGTCTGGATACAATCATTCATGAGAAAAAGATGCTTTTCTTTTTTCAGGAAGAACATGAAATACTTGAAACAGTGTTTGAGTGAGATTTACATCTGAGGCAGCATTCTTGTCTTTGGAACTCTGTAGAAGGGAATGAAGCTAAGTAGTTGATCTCAGCTTTACGTGCAAAGCACAACATCAGAAGGAATCGACACATGCCCCGTTTTTTGTCTGAGCGGAAGGGAACAATCAGCTCTCATCACTTATGGACATATATATTTATATAGAAGTTTAGTTCTAAGGATATTGCAAAAAGGACAAGTTTCAGCAGTTCAGCTATTGAAAACCGATGATGCTTCATCCCCAATTGCTTTCAAAATGAGTGTACTTAATCGGTTATCAAATCTGTATTTGATTTTTCATGGTCTACTTTGTCACGGAAAGCTTGTTTTTGGCATACCATTCTAATGTTTGTCCAAAGCTTACTGTAAGATGCATCCTGGTTCAACATTTTTAACTGTGGATCCTTTCAAAAGTCTGATTTTAGTTGTGCAATGCAGCACTGACAGTTTGGGAAGGATATCTAGATACCAAAGGCTAGATTGCTGCAATGTGGAGTACCAAATAAATACTTGTGGTTCATGAACTGCATGACGGGAGAAGGAAGGCTATGCCATCATGTATTTGCCCACCCTAAGATGAAGTTAATGTCGTCACACCAGGATCAAGAAATTCTAATCTTTACCTCTGAAGAATTTCCTTATGGAACCAGTTGCATTCAGATCAAATGGCTGAATTGTAGATTGTAAAACTGTTAGCTCCATCTTTTCAGTTCACTGACTTCACATGAATGCTACTAGTTGAGACACCTATGACTCAGTTATTAGCAACTTCTTTAAATGTTGGTCTAGAGCAAGCTCAGTGGCTGTTGTAGTCCTCCTCTCTCGGCACACGGATCTGCCAACCTATCGGCACGCGGATCGCTCACTAATTGTATGGTTTTTCTTTTTGGATCTCGGAGTTAGGATGCAGAGAGGGTTGTGCATCTTGAGGCTGGACAAGGTCGTGGGAGGGCGACGGAGCTTGTCGGGAGGGACGTGACGGTGACAAAAGAGAGTAACCAAGTGACAGGCGTCGACGCAAAAGGTGATAGAGAGGAACGATGAGGCGTAAGGGTTGGACGAGGCCGATCCCATGTCTTACGGTAACATTGTGTTCCAAGATGATGGCTTGTTATTAATGCATGGAGACCATCGAGTCAAGATTGATTGTTTGGGGATCACAAGTCTTAACCGATCATGTCGAGTCAACTAACCCACATCCGATCATCGTTATGGTTGAACCAACCTATTTTCATCGAAAGTGGTCTTTAATTACTGCCTATGTCCTGACTCGCTTACTATAAATATCACGTTAGAAAAAAAAAATCACTTAGTTAACGAATCATACTGTCGCAAGTATTTTTAGTAGGTTAGATGAGCTCGTGGAAGACAATATCTTTCGATGACGAACACTTTGGATTCACTAATACACACATTTTCAGACATGTCTCTAACACGTCATCCTCGTTTCGAGGTCAACGAGGAGAGAGTGGTTTTAGTGGACGACTTACCAGCATACATCCACCGTCCAATTCATCATCCAACGGCTTCTACCACTCCGAGCTCTCCGAAGCGTAGCCCGTGCGAGCGGTCTCCCTCCTATATAAACCGACACGATCTCCTCCTCTCGCCCTCGAAATCCGCTTCGACGCGTCCACCACTTGCGCCCGCGATCACGTCGCGCTTCCACCGGCTCCGATCTCCATCCCTTTCTGGTAAAAGTTCTTCTCTTTTCTCTGTTCCTCTTGTCGAATTTGTTGTGTTCCTCGAATTGATTGAGGAAAAAATAGGCTAGGTTTTGATCCGAGATTTCAAGAAAAGAATTGCATCGATGTTTCTACTGATTCTCCGCCGTTCTGGTGGGAAAATCGGTTCTTGGCTTGATCTTTCGCATAGTTTTACTGATTTAGTGTGAGGTCGGTCATCATGTTTGGGGGTGCGCCGGGGAGTGACCGTCCCGATTACTATGAGATTCTTGGTGTTGCAAAGAGTGCAAACCAGGATGAGCTGAAGCAGGCCTATAAGAAGGCAGCCATGAAGAATCATCCTGATAAAGTTGGTGACGCTGAGAAAGTAAGACCGTCCTCCATCTCATCAGTAGTTCTCTTGCTCGTGTTACTTCTTTTTCTGAATGCTTATTTCATAGGATGCTGTCGTTGCCTCATGTGTTGCTTGTGCTGAAGCATCTGTTGTCTTCCTGCTAAAAGTTGTCCATCGTGATATCTCAATTGCTGCTTTCAGTTGTATCATCGATTGTGATTTGATGTTTATGATTTGGAGCAGTACGAGGAGTTGTCTCAAGCATATGGAGTTCTCAGTGACCCTAAAAAGAGGGAAATTGATGATAAATACAGGAAAGATGCCCTCATGGGAGGTGGAGACACATCTCATAATCCTTTTGAAATATGTGAACATTTTTTTTGGAGGTGAGTATTGATTGTTCAAATGCTTTATTCTCTGTTTTGGTTTCATTCAATGAAGCTCTGTTAATCTGAAGGTGGCAACTCTAGACATCACATATACCTAGAGAAGTGGTGAAGATGTAGTTCATAGCTAACGGTTTCTTTAGAAGACTTGTACAACGGTGCATGCAAAAGGATTTCCCGGTCGAGAAATGTGCTATGTCCAAAATGCATAGGGTATGTCGTCTACCAAACCTAGTTCCTTTCTGCTATGTGTATCACGCACTTAGTTTGCAAAATTTTTCTTCACTTAGATTCGGTAGTTTCTTATATCAATACATTCTACGCATAATGAGCTTTTCTTGTGGAGAATTTTTCAATTCCAAAACGCAAAGGGTGTGTTATTTGCCAAAAATAGTCCATTTTTCAGTTATGTATATAATGCACTTAGTTTGTAAAAACTTTTCCTCTTAGCTTTAGTAGTAGTTATATGATAAAAATTTACACATAGATTGAGTGCTTCTTTTGGTATTATAAACTGAGATTTTAATTGATTCAAGCTGACACAATATTTTCATGGTAATGGTTTTGCAAATGTTTGCAAATGTTGCAGAACATGCATCTCATTGAGCATTCTGTGGTCATGTTACACCAAAATGCTTTTGGAACTTCCAAGCACCGTGGGAGATTTTCTCCTCTTTATTACGATGGTGGACATTTTTAGTTAATAATTTTTTATCATAAGAAACTTATTTGATTGGTCTCCCTGGATTTTGGAAAATGCTTTTGATGTGTCTAAGATTTGTTTGAAGCAGTAGTTTTTTCGATAAACATGCTTTCACCCCAGGGTTTGTAGTACCAAGTAACAATCAAGTTTGGTAATTATGTTCATTAGTGTTTCTAAACTCGTACTTCCTTGTTGACCTTTGCAAGCCACCAGTGCATCTGCAATGGTGGCCTTCATGGTGACTTCTTATAACCATGGATGCTAGTAGCTGACTTGCCAAATGTTATATTCTTGAATTTGTGAAATAAAATTGCCTGTGAAGTAGTAAAATGAAATGAGCTGATTTAAACAGTTGCCAAGCATCCAAATCCACTTAAGGGTTCCTAAAACAGAATCTAAAAGAAATGGTTTCTTGTTAAAATTCCTAAAGCTCATCAGAATAATTGAAGTCCAAACCAAAACCTAAGATGACCCAACATGGATCTTATTAATTTCGGATTATACCAACTAACTTCTGTAACCTTTCACGAAATTTGTACGATGTGTCTGAGTGTTAAGATGTTTTATTGGTTACTGAAGTTAGAAAAGTCTCTAATGTGAAACATTCTGTCATGCCAATTGATAGTGAAGTAGTTTTACTGCTTGCATACCTCAGAATACATTTTCTAGGACTTAATGAATAATGCAAGTAGATTCTTAATTTCGACAATGCCAGGTGCCAAACAGATAAATCTTAATGAAAATGAACCGGTTCTGAAGAAAGAAGGGGGAAGTAGAACAAGAAGGAAATGATGCAGTTCAAATGTTTAATTAAGTTCAAATTTTATTTTGTTGGTTCTTATCTTTAATCATAGAAGGCTATGAATTCATCTATTGTCATGAAAGACTCGGTTCAGATGAGATTTGTTTGGTGCTTATAGGATTCTACAGGTAGTGATAGTTACCTTACATTTATAATGCATCTCAAAAGGTGCTCAATTTTCACGTTATGTTTCTGAAATAGAAAAGAATATATTTGATCAATTATTGTGACAGTGGAGATCCATCTTACCTGAAAATTAAGTTAGATTATCTCATATCCATCTTACCTGAAACATGGAATCTGAGGTGTAGTGTGCCCTTGTTATTAGTCGAAGCCCAACTTGATTCAGCAGTCTTGGAATGACCTGTCCAATGGGGTCAAAGCGAAATCTTTAATTTAGCTCAAATCCCATGCATAAGTTTTCCTGTCCTAAGTGAAGCACCTTTCCAATTGAAGATTCATAATTTGTTTTCCCTCTATAGGTTATAGATAAGTGGAAACTTGTAGCAAAACTACTAGTCCTTTGATTGATTCTACTTGTCCACGAAAGGCTCCAAGAGTGGGAAATCAGAGACATGCCATTCGTGTCAAGGTAGAGGCTTGAAGATTGTAACAAGAATGCTTGGATTAGGCATGATCCAACAAATGCAACATACGTACGAGCAATACAGCAGCTCAGGTGTTACAGACTATTTCCATTTTCTTGTGACATAACAAGAGCAGAGATATCTTTTCCCATTCGATTTGTTCAAACCTATAATTAATGCAGGTGAGATCATCGGCAGAAAGGATAAGTGCCCTCGGTGCAAAGGAAAAAAGGTTATCCAGGAGAAGAAGTTACTGGAGGTGCAAAGGAATGCAACATAGAAGATTGTAATCCGAGGAGGAGCTGATGAAGCTGTAAGCAAAAATTTTGTTTCTTTTAGTCTTCCTTTTGCGTGGGTAACATTCATTGATATATGCTGACCATGGAATGTTAAACCAGTCTCTACCCTTTTTCTCTTGTTGTCTAAATACTGCTGATAAAATACAAATCTTGCAGCCTGACACAGTGACGGGACACATTATCGTCATCGTACAACTCCAGGAGCATCCGCAGTTCAAGAGAGCATTTGGTGATCTCTATGTGGAACATTGGCTCAGTCTGGCACAGGCATTTTGTGCCTTCCACAATTTGCTCTGACTCATCTCGATGGTAGACGGTTGCTCATCCAGTTAAATCCAGGGGAAGTCGTGAAACCTGGCAAATCTTATAATTGCTTCACCTTCTCTAATTAGTTTCCAGCTTCCATGTAACAACATTAATCTGGCATGTTTCTTCTGTAAGTAATCAACTGTGAAGGGATGCCTTTACATCAAGTTCCGGTGCCTTCTCACCTGAACAGTGCCGTTCTCTGCATAAAATTCTGCCTGCAAGCTTTAGCAGCCTATCAGTTGTCTGACATGAAGCTGATAAACGTGAAGAAACCACTCCATATGATGTTAGCATCGGAGAGCAAACGAGGATAAGACAGCAGCAGCGGCTAGAGGAGGAAGTTTCGGATGAAGACAAGGATAGAGCTGCACGCGTGCACTGTGCCCAGAGGTAATTTTCATACACCCATCAGTACTTTTTATCTATTTGTTCACATCTGCCCATACGATAGTTTGATCATTAACCATCAGATGCTTAGTTTTTCTCATTATTTTACGGATCCGACGTTATATATATATATATATACTGGAATTTGGTGGCTTTGCACATGGATGAGTTGGACGTCCATCAGTTGTCATATGATTTGCTGCCATGAAGTTGATCAGCATCATTCATTCCAACGTAGGGAGTTGAGTACTCTGTCCTAGAAACCACGTGCTACTTGTGTACCAGATATTGTTAAGAAAGTCGAATCATGAGATCCTTTCTTGGAAAGGACAGATTCCGCAAGGAATCTCGAATCATGTGCCTGAATCTTATATACATGTATAGGATCATCAAGATATCGAAGGTTCACTTGGAAATTACTATACTGAAAATACAAAATCATGATAATGATCCGTGATGAGCTTCTTTTCGATGGATAAATCTGAAAGAAAGAAAAGAAAAGAAAATTCAACATTTCATGATCGGTAATCACGAAATTTACAGCAGTTGCTGCTGATGGGTGGTTGTGTCAAGGAGAGGAGAGGGGTCGTCTGAGGGAACAGCAGTTGCCAATTATTATTATTATTATTATGGCTCGAAACAAGACCTTGGTTTGGCAGGGTTGGAGACCTCGTGATTCGTGATGAACCACCGCCACATGGCCTCCACTCCTGTGCGGTGGACCAGTCTATGGTCTAAACCACAAACAGGTTGTCGGCACGTGCCAGTAGAGTGAGATCACAGTGTGTTGCTTTGACAAACGTGCATAGACCATCATGCGTGCGATTTCATATTTCGGTTATCCCCACACGTTAGAGAGACTCCGAATATAAAATTAACTTATGAGGATGTAAATTCTTTGATCATCATTAAGTCATGAAGATGTTTGTCAAATCATCCAACATTATGATCATAACATGACGGACGGCTCATATTTAATATCAGGATTCTCGGTTAACGTATCATGATGAATATATAGGCAACTATATCGTGTGATCCGGTTGCTATGAGGAGGACGTGGTGGTTTTGCCTCCAATGCATTGTTGCCGGAAGAGAGAGAGAGAGAGAGAGATTAATTTGACCATCTAATCATTGAGAGTGGGTTGCTACCTAAATCTTGGTTCAAGCTGCAGTGGGGGAGACGAAGACAATGCAATTTGGTAGGTGGCAGGGCTGATGAAACTGATTGCTGTCATGTGACTTGACCACATTCACGTCGTGTTTAAGATGTGTGGGGGCAGCCACCACCGCCATATCTGACACTTTCATTGGCCACTGTATCTTCTTCAGGCCATGTTTTTACGATTGTGCCAGGCAGACCCGATCAGATCAGTTTGGTCATGTGGCAGCATCCTACACAACCATTCCCCTTTCAGGGTCCCACATGACAACCCCTCTTCCTTCCTACTGTACTGTCCTATGTTGGTATACACACACACACACACACTCTCTCTCTCTCTCTCTAATGTGCATGTAGTACACTTCAGTGGGGAAGTTTTTTGATGTGATGAGGACTATGGCGGCATCACATAAAACAGATTTATAGTCTTAATGCCCTCATTGGATGTATAATTGTGGAGCATAATCTAAGTACTTTTGGTTTGCTTAAATAAGTAAGAAACTCCTCCTCCACCTTTCGTGGCCTCTTCTGCACCACTGGACCATCTTCTCCTGCCCATAATCATCCATCTGTCAATTTCTCATATATATATATATATATATATCATATTTATATTCATGTGTCAAAATCGCATAATTATTTATGTTCTCCAATAGACACAATAATCTTACTAAGATTCTAGAATTTAACTCAAATTGGATTCATCAAAAATAATTATTTTAATTAAAATAATAAAATATCAACCAAATGGGCACATGAAACACACACACTTAGTAATCTTTTTGGGTTTACTTGGGAGAAGAAAAGGGGCGAGTAAATGTTTGAGTCAATGTAAGTAGGCCACTCATTCCCAATGTAATCAGTGACAGCATAAATGCATGCATCGTCTTTCTTTAATTTTAATTGCAGGTCTCTCGCTGGGCATCATGAGAGCCCATCACATTGCTATTTATGCTGCCACTCATCATTGCCCCTCCTCCTCGAGCACCTTTTGGCTTCCTTCTCCCTCCATGGAAGAAGAGTTACTCCTCCAAGAATGTGAAGCTAACACCTGTTCTTCTTCTTCTTCTTCTTCCTCCACCATCACCTCCTCCTCATCCTCGTCCTCCTTGTCCTCCATGGCCACCTCTTGCTGCCCCAATGCCTCACCGGAACTACCTGGTCAAAGCTCGAACAAGGAGAAGAAGACGTCTAAGAGTGGATCCAAGAGACGGGCTCAGGCTGCTCCTGCTGGTGGTGGGGGTGGAGCCGAGAAGCGAAGCAAGGATGGGAAGCATCCGGTGTACCGTGGCGTTCGAATGCGGAATTGGGGTAAGTGGGTGTCGGAGATCCGGGAGCCGAGGAAGAAGTCGCGGATCTGGCTGGGGACGTTCCCGACGGCGGAGATGGCGGCCCGGGCGCACGACGTGGCGGCGCTGGCCATCAAGGGCCAGTCCGCGCACCTCAATTTCCCAGAATTGGCCGCCGAGCTGCCGCGGCCGGCCACCGCGGCTCCCAAGGACGTCCAGGCCGCGGCAGCCCTCGCCGCCGCGGCCACATTCTGTGGGCCATGCACGACCTCCCAGTGCTCGGCCCCGGACCAGGCCGAGCAGCCGGACCCCACGACGCCGCCGAGCGGCGACGACGACGCGCTCTTTGACCTGCCAGATCTCTTCCTCGGCCTAAGAGAAGGATTCTGCTACTCCTCCTCGTCTTCTTCTTCTGCATGGCTGCCCTCCACGGAGGAAGACGGCGTCGAGTTCCGAATCGAAGAACCATTCCTTTGGGAAGACAATTAACCTGCGCAACCCAATGCATGCATGCATCCATCCATATCCCTTCTGTCCACCTCCAATGGCGTGAGCAACGGAAGCAACACGTGCACCGTCCACCATGAGCTTCCTCCTCAACTGCAACTGGAAAGCAGAGTCCAAATCCACAAGCTCTGCAACTCTTCTACCTGAATTACTCATCCGCTCTGCACGATCGAATGGTCAAACAACAATAATGAGGCAGGAACACATGTTTACTTTCTTGCATCACAAGTTAGTCTGCGATGGCAGGCAGGCATCGATATGAGTGTGAATAAGCTTTGAATTCATGTGTGTGTGAATAAAGAACAGGATTCAAAGGCGATGGTCGTCGTTGCTATCTCCCCTTTTGCTGAATTGGAAAGCATTTGCTCTGATCATGTGCTTGGCTACTATGGACATAGTGACAAAAGCACTAGCAGTACATTTCTTTTCCTCATTTGACGAATAATACATCTTTATCAGCATTCGTTACCCACTCGTCAAGATGATCTTTCAGCACTAAGCGAGAATCTAAGCTGCACTTTTATGTATTCGTAGATACCTTAATCTCCCTCTCACAATCATTTGGCTTGAGGTCATGACTTGGCAAGCCAGGTGGCGCCACTATACATACATCAGGAAGATGAAAACCTCCATGGAATCAGCAACTCCTGCTCCTCTTCAGCCCAAGAAAAAGTTACGGAGATGGGAACAAGGGTTAACCTGTTGTCTTTCCCATCTAGACGCCACAACCACTTGGATCACAAGATGGAGGTCACGAGATAAAGGAACTGAGATGGAACGATCTACAGCCACTGAAGTCGCAGGTCCTTTCATCTTCGATGTGTGATTCAGCTGACAAGATGAAGCAATCATGGGATTGAACCCTGCAACGACTTCTCGTGTACTATAAATGATGAGTGTAACTTTCATACGTGATAAAGATCACTGCAGGGATTGGGTTGCAGAGCGATCAGAAACCTGCAGCTGATCTCCACACTAATGACGACGAGTGACAGGTGAGCGGTATTTGATGTTGCATGGGCACACAGGCTGGCAGCACAGAAGGCAAGAGCAACAGTACACGGTGAGAGTGTCCCTTACCCTCATCAATGCATGCATGGAGACAGAAATGTATACACACAACTGATGACAAAGCTCGAGGCACAACATTGTAGGGTGAATTGATGATGTTGATAGAGGGCCTCGGAATCTTTTGATGAGCCAATTTGGCAATAGATACTGCTGAAAGGGGAACTTCACTAGCAATCTATCTTCACGGTTGTCTCATTACATGATTCTGTAGCCAAATACTGACAGAAGCAGGTTAGCTGGGTGCTCATGAATAGTCCATATCTGGCGGCAGAACTTTGTATGCACGGTACAGACCTTTCAAATAATGTGGCCTCTGAAATGACAGTAAAATATTGTTGCCTCTCTCTCTCTCTCTCTCTCTCTCTCTCATGTTCACAATTCAAGCCTAACATGAGTTTTGTACTCTGCAAATTTTTCGTGCCGAATAATTACAATGGATCTCACAGGATAACTTTGCCTTGGTCAATTCTCCTCTTTTTATTAGAGAATTTAGATTTAGATGTTAGACTTAGATCAACTAATTAAACATATAATTTAGATTTCAGATGTTTTGCCAAACCACAAACATACACAAGATTTGCCATCTTTCACTCAACAAGCAGGCAAAATGATTCATCATTATGCCTCCTGGAGTAACAGTGTGAGCAGTGGTAACAAGTCACTGCAGACTCTGTTGTTCCTTTGTTTCCCTAACTTTCACTGGCCAATGGAACAAACAGTTCATCGTGGCAAGGGCAAAACCAATTGTTCAGCACAGGTTCTTCATCCGTTAATTGCAGATACTCAGCCGAAAGATGCAAAGTTTTTGCTCGACCAATTCCTGATAATGTCGTCGTGGAAGCTGAGCAAGACAAGCACAAGCAAAGCATAAAGTCGCACATTATAATTCTTATTCTTTCATTGTGGAAGAAGGGAAGGAACAAGTGTTTGCAGCCAGCCTCAACTTTCCCTTTGTGATGGAAAGAAGCCCAGGATGTGCCTCTTTTTACCACCACCATGCGTCACGAGATCTTGCACGCCTTTGGTGCATCTTCTTCCTCTCCTTTGGGACCCAAAAACAATGGAGTAGATTTACTTGCTGCCGCCGGTGCAGTAGCCACTGATAAGATCAGGGTAATATGAATGACTTGATGATCCTCTAGAATGTACATTAGCTTACTTGCATGCAGTGGTTAGGCTTTCATTTCGCGAGCTCGAGATAGGAAGAAAAGGTGCTTCATGGATGCCAAATTGCTTTTCACTTCGCTTGTGCTTGTGATGAAGCTGTTGAATCGTCGGGTGTCGTTTTTATGGGGAAGAAAGCGACGCAGCAGCTACCTCGTGCGGGGGGGAGGGCGCCACGCAATTTAAGAGACGGCAAATGCACCGGTGAAGAAGGATATTTCTGCATGAGGTGGCGAGACTAAAGCTGTGGTCGAGAACAAAAGGAAGAGGGCAAGTGGGCGATGCTCCATCACGGAACCCGCTGATACTGTTGGTCATCGGGGTAAACAACAGGGAGGAAGTGATGTGAGGAAGAAGCTGAGATACCCGACAGGGGGAGAAGATTCCGAGGAGGGCGAGGAGGAAGGAAGGAAGGAAGGCTCACAAGCACGAGCTGTTCTCCGGCATCGGTCATCCGTATGATTAGAGTGGGCGTATGTACCGAAATCAACGATGAAGAGATCAAAAAGAACTGAGCATCGAACGAATACTCATTGATTTGGGTCAAAAGAACAGATTTAGCATGACTCAAACTTATCATCTTTCTGAGTTCAATCTATCTCGCTCAGTAAGAGTAGGAAATTGCTGGAGTCAATCGGAGTAGCTGCGATGTGTTCCCGGTGACGTAACACAACAGCGGTGGGGAAAGCAATGGTAGCAATATACGAACCACGACGTCGGAGTGAGTCCATTGTTTTGAGCAATTTAGTTTATGTATGTATTATTTGAATCAATTTTATTTGAATAAATACAGAAAATGAAAGTCTATCGATCGATAATATCAAAAAAAATATTCATCAAATTAATTAAGTCAAGAATATTATCTTCTTTGAAAAAAAAAAAAATAGATCGTATGTTACATTTGAAGCGATTATAATTTTTATTTTTTTTACTTTTTTTTTATAAAATGATTCCATCTTTTTTTTTTTTTGATAAAATGATTCCATCATTTATTCAAATAGAATAGAGTGGGAACGAGAATGCCTTGCGGCCACATGTCTTCTTGCATCTTAGATTCCAGTCACTGTCAGTGACATCATCACTGGTGATAGATAGATAGATAGATAGAGAGAGATAGAGAGAGAGAGAGAGAGAGAGAGAGAGAGAGAGAGAGGAATAATAGCAGTCAAAAAGCAAAAAGGCAGTACATAGAAATAAACTAATTTATAATAATCATAAAAAAAAAGCAGTGCAGTACCACCTATCCTACACCTACATATCATCTGTGGAATAATGGCAAAGAAGTTGAACCCTCTCTCTCTCTCTCTCTCTCTCTCTCTCTCTCTGTAATCCAGATAAGCTGGTCTCATGGTAGTGGTTGGCAACTTGAGAAACAATAAAAGGTTAATAAACAAACAATAATGTCCATGCTCAAGTTATATTGTCAAAACGAAATTTCAGATATTTATGGTAAATAGGATTCACCCTTGGGGAAATAATGAAAAAGGACAGCTTGCATGAAAAATCCTAATAAAAGATGGTCTTTTATAAGATAATATAATAAATTTAATTTGTCATGGTTAACATGAATGTCGTCGATGCATGGATATTCACTGATATAAATGAAACACCGTGCACTATTGTCGTGGTGGTGGTGGTGGTGGTGGTGGTGGTGGTGTGGACCTCCATTCGATCCGAAGACCTACTCGATCCCTACTGCTAGATTCCTGTTACAGCGCCCTCCGAAGAAGATAAGAATGGTGTGGGGTGGGCGGGGGCGGAGGGAAAGCAAGCACTGCCCACCACCTACTCGATCCTCTTAATTATTGTCACCATCTGCTGCACTCATCACAGTACCGCTGACGCAGTCACGCAGTCCTTCGTCTTCCCTAAGCATTGCGTTATGAGAACCGACGCGCTGCTGCCGCGTCGGATGCTCATCGACACAAGTATCCTATTGCGACTGTGGTGAGCACCGTCTCCACTGTAGATTTTTCCCGTGCACTCAACTCAGTCAAAACTATGGTAACCTTCGACCCTTTTCTCCTAGCTTTCTTTCCATGGCGACAAAAGTGCACAGGTGGGGATGTCCGACGATGTGAATGAACTTTGAGCAGCTATACACGTATAATGAATCTTCTTCCTCCTCTGTTCCAATAAACCTCTATCGACATCCATACATCAAGTAATATAACAACCCAAATCGTCCCATATAACTGATACTAACATAGCAACCATTAGTTAAGAATAATAAATTTTTATTTATAATTTTTATCGATCTATTACCTCTTCTTGTTGTGTTACAATTAGTAATTTATCTCAAAATTTCTAATTCCATCTCGTAAAGGGCCGAGTACACAATTTTACTTGCATATAATAATGTAAAACAACTGGGCCTGTGCCATGGCTTCCACTCATGAAACAACCAGAGTGATATATAAAAATGGAAGAATCCACAGGAGCAACCTCCAAAAATCTTATTACAATTGAGGCTTCAGTCCGATTTGGCAGAGTCCAGTAAGGCAAGCAAGGTGAATCCTGAGCTTCATTTCATTGAATTATGAAACAATAGATTGGATGGAGCAGGGCTGGTCCAGTGGTTCATCGTGTACCGGGAAGATACAACTTGCTAAGACAGACTGCCCATGGTGCCTCCTCATTCAATCACAAGATATGTTACAACAACAACAACAACAACAAAAACTAAGCTTCAAGACACAAGAATGGCAGCGGCGACACAACTTGCCTTCTGTGGTGCCGCATCAGATTTGAATACATCATCTCCGATGACACAACGACACAAACAACCCAGGATCATATGTAGATTGGTTTCACATCATTAGGCCCAAAACTCGTGCCACAAGTTGGGCACTTACGTTGACGGCTGCTAGAGGTCCTCTGAATGCACTGGTGGCAGAACAAATGGTAACATTTCACAATCACAACCTGAGTCCACAAGAAGAAAACATGTAAAATATTTGGAAAACGGAGTAGCCTAGTTAATCATTAGAAGAAAAAAAGAATGTCAGCATAAACAATCACAACGATCGTAGTAATGGTTTCTAGAGTATTTTTCACCTCCTTTTGTCGGTTGAGGCAGATACTGCACTTAAGGATCCCCCTGTATTCCTTTACTTCTTGCCGAAGTTTCTCCAGGACCGTAGAACCATTGATTTGTGCCCTAAGGTAGGCAGCTTTCCTGGTCATGACTTCTAAGCCTTCCTCAACTCTCTTCTTGTCATACCTGATCATTTGGACAAGAATTCAGTAGGCTCTAGCACGGTGAACTCAACTCTGTTATAACAGCAGGAATAATGTAGCTTGGTACCTCTCCTTCTCTAGTTCCATCAACATATTTGCAACATCCACTCGGCCTTTCTCGACCTTGTTTTGCATCCCGTCAAATGATTGCCTTAAGTTATCCGACTCAGTCTGCACCTCCAATAATCTTTTTTTGGTATTCTCATACATGACAGTACTCTGCCACCCATCCTCGGCAAGTTTCCCAACTTGATCTGAACATACCTTTAACTGCAGCAAGTACATATCTGGTCAATTTTTGGGATGAGCCGTATGCCAAAGTAATTGTTAAAGTCGTACTACCAGGTCGTCCATTTGGGAAACTTTTATATTATATAAATCCACCAACAAGTTTGCCTGCTGCAACTTCTTATTCATGGTTTGCAGTTCCAAGCGCAGTGCTTCCTGGAGCTGCGTTGCTTTCACGCCCTCTACAACAAGCTGGACAAAAAACTATCAAAATTAAGTGACTCTATGGTAATAGTTGGAGGCACAACATAACCAATAACAAATTCATAAAGACAGCACAAAAACCAAAAGGAAGATTAAAATGGAAATGGAAACACTCGAAAATGAGGAAAGAAGAATTTGGCATAAACAGATGTGAAGCATAACAACTATTAATTGATGCATAATTCACAATTGAACCAAGCCGATAAACTAGATCATGGCCATCGTTCATATGGATGTTTTTGTCACAGAAACCCATGCCTGGTCCATTTTTTCTTGAAATAAGTAGGTTCAACCAGAAACCATCAATTTGATCTCATTCTTAACAAGGAAACTAGAAACATTACAACAGGGTCATAAGAAGAGTACACTATTATCGATGCTTATGGCTTCAGTTGCAGATCTAGAATAGTAGGAAACATGTTGGGTAAAATAGAAAAACTATGACCATCAGTCTCAAATCCAGGATTTTTCCCCTACTCGATGTAGCAGTGCAGCTTGCTCCACCTATGACACGATTGCATCCAACAACCTTGTTTCTACTACGTGAAAAACATTTTATAGGTTCCTTGTCCCTTAGATCAAGTATTTGAGTTCAAAAAAGAAAATGTTACGGGAAAATAGTCCAAATTTCACAAAGGACAATTCATGTGAGGCATCAGGCACCATGTTTGCAACTTGAGAGGATTATCTGAACTGGAGACCTATAATATCTGCTGCTAAACTATCATGAAGTTGTACCCAAAAAAATTGTTTACTCATGCACTCCAATCAAATAAGTAACCATTAACGATGACAATTTTATGTCATTTCTGAAACGCAATTCACATGTCTCAAGTAAGAGGAACCAGCTTGTAAAATGCTCTCGAGGAAGCCAAAGAATCACGAAGCACAAAAATTATGTTGATATCACCTTAATGTTGTAATCATCTCTCTCTATAATTTGCTGCAAGAGGTGTTGGTTTTGAGTTTGCATATCTTCATATGCTTGCCCAATACTCTGCAGTAAGTAGGTCAAGTGTTCATCTCAGTATATATTTTCATTACTGAACAACCGATACATCTTTAATAAAGAAATTCTAACCTCGATTTCAGATATATAGGCTTCACCTTCCTCATGTTTAGACTTCAGAATCTCAGACAATTTAGATATATCTCTGCATTAAAAAATATACTGGTCATTCATCACATACTTCAGAGAGAAACCTACAGAAAACCCTCCAGCCACCATTTCCCTGCAGGACGAAATATGAAAGTGCTAAAAACTAGTGTCGCATGAATACAGACATGGGAATATGATACGAATCTGCATTCAAGTGACCAAAAAAAAAGAAAAGATATGTGGATGTGTATTATTATATTACATGTTTGTTTATTGAAATAGTATAATAATTAAAGAGTCATTAGAGCATCCGACTCACAGGCATGCAGCACAAGTACATGCAACACTCTGTGCATTACATATTACCTAAGCATGTAATCATCTACTAAAACTTTTACAAAACTTTGTGTAACCATAATAACACATCTCAAACCGGTCCTGGTACAATTCATGGAATATGCTACACACTAACAACAGCTCCATCCACCCAGGACCGAGAGAATAAAAGACAGTAATATGAGCATAAGATACCTGCCACATGCCTCCAACTTCCGCCTTAGTTCATCGATCTCGGCTTCAGCAGAGGTTAGCCTCTTTTGAGATGTTGCTTCAGCTTCAATGGCTGCCTTAACACGCAACTCCAAGTTGTGCTCATCAAGAGATGATTTAAGACTTTGAACCAAAGCCCATGTTTTGTATTCACTATCCTTGGACTCTATGACATCCCTGCGGTAAGAAAGATATATAAGCTTAAATCTTAGTTTTGCTGGTCAATCTAAACATACTGCTCTGTGAAAACAGCATCTGACCTTCCCACATCAATATGGTCTAAGCTATAGAGGCTGGAAAGGAAGTTTATTAATGCAAATATCGCATAAAAGAAGAAGAATCTCTGCTAATAGTTAAACAGGTGCAAGAAGTAGACTTTCACTCAGTGATTTAAAAAGCGCTAGGCGCTCGCCCGAGCGAAGCGAGGCGCTAAAATATAAAAATATATAATATAATTAATAATAATGAATATTATTAAAATCAAAATAATATATTATTAATCTATTAACAGTATTGAAAATTAATAATTTCAAATAAACCTAACAATATTAACAGTATACAGTATACTGTTAACAGTATACAGAAGGAGAAGGAAGAGTGTAAGGGGGTGCTGACTGAGAAAAGAGGAAGCGGTAGCGACAGCGGGAGTGTAAGGAGGCAGCGGCAGCGGGAGCGACGACAACGGCAGCAGCAGCGGCAGCGGGAGTAGGAGCGGCAAGCAGCGGGAGCAGCGAGCGGCGATAGCAACAGCGGCGAGCAGCAGGAGCGGGAGTGGCAGCGGCAATGAGCAGGGTTAGGGTTAGGCAACGACAGCTAATATCGGTTTTAGTTGGTTCGATTGAACCAACTAACCACCGGAGACCGAACCAGATCTAAAATCTTGGTTCGGTCGCCTGGTTTAGCACAGGCGCTCGCCCGAGGCGCCCAGGCAGCAACTATGCTCGCCCGAAGCGCGCCGCCTAGAAGTTTAGCGAGGCACTCGGGCCTCGTCTCGCCTCGCCCGAGCGCCTTTTTAAATCACTGCTTTCACTGTATTTTCGGAAAATGAATGAACTGTCTCTCCTACTTAGTTAAAAATCATGATTTCATTTGGATGAAAAGCCAACAGTTATGATCATCATACCAGTATTTAAAGCAAACATCTTGCTTAACATAAGAAAAGTAAGCACACTAAAGAGTGGCAAAGCCACAGTCATTAATAGTATTGGAAACACAATGTTTGCAGGACACGAATTTTAATACTCTGATTGAGGTGTCCTACTTCAGATTCATTGATATTTACTCACTCTAATACAATCACAATTGCAAGTAATTCTACAAGAATCAGAAGCATTAACCTAATGAAGCAATTCCATGATGTCGTGTATTAACACCAAAGGGAACATCCCAAGCAAAGTATGATAATATGTATTCACCCACTAACAATTCATAGGTACAGCATCTATGGTAAATTCTAAATAGAACTATGCTTACAAGTTTTGACAATAAAATAGTTTGCATCTCTTAATGGCAGCAAATCAAGAGAAAATCTTAAAAAAAAAATGAAAAGAAGTTAGAACCAAATAATCAAGTCTAGGGCTCCCAATCTAGTTGCTTATGACAAAAGGACTAATAGTTATTCTTATTAATTAATATGAAACAATAATTAAAAAAAAAGAATTAGTTCATTCTTGTTCAACAAATTTCAAGCATATGTGCATAAGTCATGCCACCGAGAAAGAGAACATACATGTGAATCAAAACATTCACTAAAAGCTAACATGTCGAAAGATATAATGCAGAATGTATCATGTGGCTCCTACGCAAAAGATAAAATTACAAACCTGGAATCTGTGGATTCACGTTTATACATTTCTAGGAATAGCATCGACTCCTGATTACTCTCTCTTAAATCATGAAGCTGCTTCAGCATAAGCAAACAACAAACATTAAAGCAAATTCAGCATGTAAATATAATGCCACACATAAATATTTACTCTCCAATCCCTAATATGAACATCGGAAAAAAAAAGCTCTAGAAAAACATCACCAGCTAGTTAATGTTCAAAAAAGAAAAACAGAATATATTTCTATATGTCAAACTCTGCAAAAATGTTGAGAAAAATTTATACAGTAATTCGAACACAGAGTTGCCGATGCATTTTAAAATTATTACATGGTAGAAAGGCAAAGGAAGCAAAGACTGTAAACCAATCTGACAATGAACACATCAAGACACGGTAAAGCTCCAAACAGGAATAAGTTGGAGTAGAACTAATTCCAGAATGAAAAAAATTAAAGAATATATACCAAAATGACCATTGTTATTGAGAAACAAAAATTAGTTCACAGAATCAAGACAATATAATAAAGATGAACAGAATAAGTCTCTGGATACATTGTCGTGCAAATGAACAATGAACCAAAGACTTGTCACAAACTCAAGTAGTACGTATAGTTCTTATGATCTTTGTGAAAGACATTGGATAAGAGATCTACTTTCAAGCAATCAACTGTCTTTCTAAAGACCATCACAAACTTAGGCTTATCTTGCTTAATTTTTCATTCTTCAGTTCATGCTGTAGTCCTTGATGTCACCTTCCACTTCCCGTAAGTTAATAATAAATTCTCAATCATATAAACACAAGATCATCCATTTTAAACAACCTAACAAAATTCCTATACTTAAGCTTTTCATTTTGGGTATTCCTCAGTTTACAAGGTATCCACAAACTCAAGCAACATGTCATCTTAAAGCTCCACGGCAACCAAAAATAAACCGTAGCAGTAAATTTTAGAGCTTAAAGACTAACAGAAAAAAAAAACAACCTAAATCAAATTTGTCTATTTATAATTCTAATAATTAAAAATGAGCAAACCTTGGCAATATAACTATTTCAACTCATACAAACATTTTCCACACACAACTCCAGCCACATATGATAAAGAGCTACTTGTGCACATATAGAGTTCAGCAAATATTGCAGTTCAAGCAATACTTAAAAAGCAAGCTTCAAAAAAGTAACAAAACCAAATTCAACATGTCTTGCTATGATGCTATCTATTCCTTATAGGAGTAAACAAAAAGCAGACAAGCATATATGAGCCTACCACTGAATGCAGTTTCTTTATTTCAGAAAGTTGATGAGCGGAATTTCCAGATAAAGATTTAATCTCATTCTCCTACACCAAATATTGTCAGTCGCTTCAAAATCCATCATGCTTAACAAAATGTAGCAGGTTCTGCATGTGGCCCGTTTGACAAATTTCTTACCTTCCTGTGCAACATACTAGAAAGAGATTGAACATCTGCACGGAGAGAATTAAGTTCTACGGCAGCCCCCTTGTTTTTATCGATTTCACTTTGCATGATTCCCATGTCTTTAGGTAACGATGAAACAAGTGCCTTAAATTCGTGAATTATTTCTTTCCTACCTGAAATCATCAGTCATGCCCCAAGTAAGTCCATTGAAACAGGAGAAATTAACTCACAAGGTATTTTGAAGTAAACTTGAGACACTTGACAAGATACTTGGTTCTCTTGTGGCCTCTTCAAATTTGGTCTCTAAGAGAACCCTTTCATTGGCTAGTTTCTGCAAAATCTGCTCTAGCTCAGCAATTCTAGACTCAGAGAATAGAGAGACTCTCTGAGCAATATCAGCTAATTCAACTTTCAAATTTACTTCTTTTTCATGCCAACTGAAGCTATCCTTTTCAACCTGTAATAAAGATGTCGAGACAAATCTCATCAGACATATATGAGCTAAAATACCTAAACATACATGTAGACTGCATGTATCTACCGACCGGTTACCACCTGCAATTTTTCCAGCAATGCCCGGCACACATCCATTTCTTCTCTTGATCCTTGCAGGTGAGCATTCAGCAATTGAAAAGCTTTGGATGAAGATATACTCTTGACATTCATCAAAGCATTCTGGAATATATTTTCCATGCACAGTAGTATTATAATGCATAAGAATTTAGAAAATAATCAGAATATTATACTTGACAGTAAATAAGATAAACAAAAAAGAACCAACCCGCAAATAGGCCAGTTTCTTTAGAATTTCAATTCTTTCTTCATTCAGTCTACTAATCTCTGTTAATCGGCTTGAAACTAAATCCTGATCAACTCAAGCACAAATGCAACAGTCAATAGGATAACAAAAACAACACAATATAGATCAGAAATGTGAAGTGTCAATATCTACCATCAATTCCTTGAGATAAAATTCCATATCTTGCATATCCTTTTGAACATCCTTGACCTTATCTGCACCTACTGGTTTGTTTCCTAAAGTTTGAAAAAGGAATCGTGGGGTTTGTGCTGTATCTTTTTGCGACTTGAGGACTGTTAGTCTACGATTGCTTTCTTCCAACTCTGAAACTGTATTTGCCAACTCCTCTTCACAAAATATCATAAAGGTAAATGTCAATATCAAACAAGTATTTCAATATACAATATAGATTGATGTTGTTCTTAAAGAGAGACAAAGGTTTATGGCATCGTTCCATAAGCTAATATAGAAACCAAAGGCACTCCCAACCCATTAAGTCCTTAGTTCAAAAGTAGAAATTATTAAGAACCATAGGTTCTGAAGGAACCTCCAACAGTTTTGACAAGGTTACCTGCCAGGCGTTTACATTCAGCTTTGTTTTTAATGTCTACATCTCGATGGTTCTGGACATTATCTGCCAACAGTCTGTGCTTCAAATGAAGATCACTTACAGCCATGAGAAACTTCCTAATCTCTACCTCTAGGTCTTTAGCAGTTTTCAGCAATGTCCTACTGGGTTCTGTGACATACCAACCAATGTAAAAGAATAAGCCAGAAAAAGATCTCAAGATTAATCAAATAAAAAAGCTACAAAGATAAATAAGACACTGCATGATATAGGTTTATACCATCTTCAGGCAGAGTAGCAAGGGCAGCAGCAGCACACACCTCATTTACATGCCACACATGATTAAATGAACATATAATATTTTGTAAGATGTTTTTTTTTGTCAATTGTGCTGCTTGTAGATCATTTTGGTTCAAAGTTGGAGCTACATCATCTGAACACTCAGTGGCACCAGTTTCCGTGAGTCTTGTCAAAAAATCATCTTCTGTGTGGGAGACTGGTCCATCTGTAAAGAACATATAAAATAAGTTACGCAGACTACAATAACAACAAAAAAGTGTGAAAGGCAACCTAGCATTCAATAGTTGCTTCCCTAGCTGGAAGCAGAGAACGCCCTACCCAGGATTTTGCAGAAATCACAACTTTGGCAAATATAAACAGACCGGTGCCTAAATAAAGACCCACAGAAACTCCCAGATAAAGACATAATCCACAAAAGAAGAAGCAGATTGAATCAATCAACTAACACAAGTCCACTAATCTCTTATATCTGAAGTCTATATAAAATCCGAAATTTCATAACTTGACACAGTGGTACAACAGACAACAAAGAGATTCTTTGAAGATCAAGCCATGCCAAACATATGTTTCCATGAGCCCGAAATAACCACAAGATACGATGCTTTGTTGCCCCCACGATCTCCAAACAAAATTTTCCAAGATTTATAATCAACATGTTGATGAAGGAATGCAACTGCCTCATAACTTCATGAGCAGATTCTAGCATATCTGCACTAGTTGCTAGTTAAGAATGCAACACAGTGAACTCATTTTATTGACCTCGCTAGGCAATAAGCTAACGAACACCAAGCTGTATTAGGCAGTAAGACATACTGGTTTCAAATCTTCTTTTTTCTTAGAATTTATTAACAACTCTTAATAACTGCATTTTCTTTTATTTTCTTCTCTCTCCTCCTTCTTTGCCACCTCCGCCTCATGTTCTTCTTCTCCTACTCCACCACCACTTCCAGCTTATCCTCCTACTGCTACAGCTACTCCTTTGCCTCCTCCTCCATGTAATTTCCTCCTTGTTGTCATCCATGTCCGCTGCAGCCTGCCAGTGTTGCTGCCTCCTCCCGTCTTTTGTCTCTCTCTTTCTCTATCGTCTGGCTTGGTAGCTATCAGTACTGACCTGTTTCAACACACCAACCTGTACCAGTACAGTATCGATCCGGCCTCCAATCAGTATCGGCAGCGAACCAAGATTTCCATCCATCCTTCATATCACTAACAAACTTCACTGAGTCAAATACTAATATGTGTTGTAAAAAGTGAGAATCAAGTGGAAGAAAAAAAGAAGACAAAAACAATCTCAAATCCCTTTGGGGTGATTCCTCTAACTTGGCCATCCAAGTGAAAGCAAATGATGCATTTGCATATGCTGGTTGACTCCGCTTTTAATTTTTCCTGCTGGTCTTTTCAGCATACCTCCAATACAGCAAACATTTTTGTCTTGAACCACGGTAAAACATCATTGCAAAATGTTCTCAAAATGTGGCCTTAAAGCAACATACAGCAAAGTAAAAGCAAATATGCATGAGCTACTAAATTTTCACATGGGAAAACTTAGATCTCCTAAAGGAATAAATTTAGAACTTATTGAATGTAAAGTAATGGCTAAAATGTCTCACTCTCTGTCACATGAGAATCTTTCAAGTGAACAGCACCTGTGGATCGACTTGCACTGACAGAAAGTGATACCAGATCACCAACAAGCTGTTGAAACGATTAATGAAATTGTTATTTAAGCCAATATACAAATCTGATGGACTGTTGTAGTCAATCATAAAAAGAAATAGAGCATACTAACCCGCCCCCAGTATTTATTAACCACAACTAACGTGTCATCGTGAGTCTCCTGTTTCTCTTTCAGCTGATGAAATTTATTCTCGAGAGCAAGATACTCAAATTTCTGAGCTTCTAATTGTTCAGCAAGCTTCTGGTTCTTGTACCGCAGCACAGCAACATCAAGCTACATAAATAAAATCACTGAAAAGAGTTACAACAATAGTTTCTATTCAGCCAACCTCAGCCAATAAATCTCATTCAATATGACAGATAAATAGGGGAATCAATCAATGGGTGAAAAAATGGGAAAGGTAAAAAAAAAAAGCATCAAATTGTCTAAATGACACTTTGAGTCCCTTGCTACATGAACCAATCACTTACGCACGTTCCCCAAAGTATAGTGATTTTCTTTCAATGTTTGATACCAAAATGCCAAAACGTAGAACAACTGACACTTCATGAAAGAAAAAAAATTATTATAAACAAGTTGGGAATTGAAGCTAAGTTTAATAACACATCAATCCTAATATAAGATACTGCATCTAATGAACCGCCCACTTGAGTCCATCGAAGATCCAACATAAACAGAAATCAATCTTATACCATTAACCATCAAATTGTGCCCCACCCCCTGCGATATACAATCCCTGCTAACCCTAGAAATTGCAATTACCAATCCATACAATGAAAGAAAAAAAAAAAAACATGTAACTCGACCAGCGACCCTAAAACAATACCAAGGTATAAAAATGCCCGAAGCACAGAGATCACACCTTCTTGTCCTCGGAGAACGGGGCGAACGGCTGCTTCTTGGCGGCGGGACCGGCACTGGTGGGGGAGATGGAGCTAAAATGGCGGCGCTTCCTCCCCGGCTCCCCGGTGCTCCCCATAACCCTAACCGCTAGCAGCAGGAAACCCTAGGCAGCTGCTCCACAGTCATACACGGAGCTCCCGAGTCTCCCGAAATTCCCAACAAAACAAGCAGATAACCGATACGAGAAGATGCGTTCGGCGATCAAAAGCAGGAATCTAAACCCGGACTCAAGGATCACCGAAAGATCAAATAAAAAGGGGAAAAACCAGCAAAATCGAAGTAGGGCAACAAGAGGAACTGGAAATTGGGATCTCCCGCAGAAATATTCGATCTTTCGGAGTCGCTTGGCCTCCGATTGGATTGGATAGGTAGAGAAGTGGGGATCCAAGGCGTCCCGACAGGGCGGAGGAAGCAGGGGAAGCACACGGCCGCAGCAAAGCGCGCACGGGAGAGAAAAACAATATTGGTCGAGGACAACTTTTTCCTTCGAAAGACAGTCAGGGGTATTTTAGTCTTTCCGACGAAGTCTCTTGCGGGATCCGGTCACCGTCCGGTGAACGGTAGGTTTGGCTCGTTACCGTTGTTGCAAACTTGCGTGGATTTTCTTAATAAAAATTAAAATGCAATATTAAATTACATAAATGTTATAATTTCATTAGTTCTTTATTTAATTACATGCATATTTTATCTCCCAATTATCCACAACAAAAAAAATTATCAATATATATTTATAATATAATTTTTATATACTATTTACCAAACATTGAAAGCATTCAAACCTCTTTCTTTATAATGCATATTAAAATATAAATATATTACTAAATACATTTATTTTTTATAATATATATTAAAAATAAAAATATGTTACTAAATGCATCGGAACATAATTAATTATTTTTTTATAATTTTATTATGATAAAAATTCATAAAAAAAATATACAATTCAACCAAAATTGAGACATCAAACCTATCCGAAGATACAAATAAATTAGAATGTCCAATAAATATTGGGACAAAATTTTGCACGTTACACTAATTACAAATAAGAAAAAAATCTAACAATTGTCTAACTTAACAGCTTTTACTGTTTGTTTCTGTTTGCTTACGTGTTCTTATTTCCTGACAAGTTAATGTGAGTTGTGTCTTTCAAGGATCACGATAAAAAAAATCCGACCCGTCTTGACCCGAACCCGATCCAATCTCTCACCATCACTTATAACTCCCTCTGCTCGCCATCGAATCGATTCACCGATTGGCCTTATGCTGCCAGACTCTTCCCAACCCGGATCCAATATCGTCAACACAAAGCAGCTGAGCGAAAGGGAGATGCAAAACGGGTACGAAAGCTCCATCTCACCTGCTCTTTTAATCTCAACCGTCCGTCTTATCTGATCAAAATATTATGTTCCGTATTCGAAGGCTGGCGGACGGTTGAGATCAGAAAGAGAAAAGCGGGATGGATGGGTTCGGACGCAGGGAGTTTGCATCCTAACCCGACACGTGTCCGCCCCACCATCCGCATGCCGACGAAACCGTCGTCCTGCTCTTACGACGCGCTCTCGCACGTGCTAATGGAATCGTCAATGAGGGCAACACCGTAAATCTGAGCCCATCTTATGACCGTTTCCGGAGCCCCGCCTCTCTTCGCCGCAGGATCCCCTCCAACCTTTCTACAGACCCAATCCGACAAGACCAAATCGGTGTCCATTGGCACTAGCGGGGTCCTCATAATCGGACGGTCGAGATGAGAACTTGAAGAGAGCAGTCGAAATGTAGATTTTGGTGGGAATCCTCATCAGAAAAGGGCTTCGTCATAAACTCCGCTTCCCCCCCACCCCCCCACACACCCACACACCAAATCCAACGCAGGGCGTGTGAGCCAGTGAGCGCAGGATAGGGTGCCCGAGGAGGAAGAAGGAAGAGTAGAGGAGGATTAAAAAAAAGAAAGAGGGGCTTTTGGTTTTCCACTCCGCCTGTCGCTTCGCCTTCGCACCCTCCGATCCACCGGAGAATTCGTGGCCCGTGTCGCCGCCATGCCGGGATGCCTCGGAGCTAGGGCTTGCTGGCGGAAGGAGTTATAGTTATCGTGATCTTTAGGCGCAGATGAGAGCCCACGGATCTGCGTGGGATTTCTGGTCCGGTCGCTGAAGGGGCGAGATTTCGTCTTCGGATGGAGGGTGGTGGAAGCTTAGCCGCTCTTTATTTGGTGCGTTCTCTTATTTTCTCTTCGTTGGCATCCGCTGCTTTCTCGGCGCTCCGTTACTGCTTTGGTTCGCTTTTGATGTGCTGGGGTTTGGTGTGAAAGGAGGTTTTGGTTGTGGTTTTCATTCGTTGGGGTTGGCATGTTTGAGAATTAGGTCATTGATGTGCTTTATGTAGCGGGAACTTTTATCTTGTTCACTTTTTTGTTCTTTCTCGAAAGTTGGTGCCTTTATCGCTAAATTTAGATGTTAGCCTTGTTTCTTGAGCTTTCTTCGGTGCTGTCATCAGTGTGGTTTACGATTTTGCGAATTTATTTGCAAAAGTTGGCTGTTTGCGCAGTTGATGGTTAAAGAGACCACTCTTTTTTTTTTTGTTGCATATAATTGTTCTTCATGTAAATAGATTTGGTTATTTAGAGAACATTTATATGTTGAACGTTAGGAGTCGTTGTGAACATGGAAATTTTTTGATTATGAGCTTGGTGGAGGATAATGCTTAACCATATTATTATTAATACTTTCTGTTTTTGCTTCAGTAAGTTGGTATTTTAGTGAATAGCTTTGTTCCTTTCCCTATCTGCACTTGTTTTCATGTTGGTGTTGTTAAGAGATTTAATAGGGTTTATGCAATTTAGATGATTGGTATTGTAATGCTTGTTCGGTTAGAGTAATGTTTACCATGATGAATTCTCATGTTGCGAGAATTTATACCCTTATGTGACCTGAAACCTATTCATATGGAATGCTTGATCTTTTAGAGTCAAGATACTGCTTGCTAGTAATCTTCCCATGATGAACTCTCATGCTGCCAGAATTCATACCCTTTTGTCACCTGAAACGTATTTGTATGTATTGATCATGACAACATTCCTTTGTTGCAGCTATTTGCCTGGTTATAGTAAATTACAGTCACAGCGAGGGGGTTACTAAATTAGTGACATCATACTAATTTGTGCCAATGAGAACATATAATAACATTATCTGGCTGGTTTTGATCTGGGCATCAGCTATGACTTGTTGGCCTCTTATTGGTCTTCTTTTTTCTTCCATGGCTTTGAGATGGTTTCAAGTTAGTTATGCGTATGCAAATGCTGCATTGGCCTCAGGCTTGTGCCATTTGAGGCCACATGATGATCCCATTGGCAGTTTAAGAATGAGCAGGAACTTTTCAGATTTTTTCCTTCTTTCCTTTCTATTTCTTCTTGTTGTTGTTATCATTGTTATTGTTATTTTTGTTATTCTTGTTAAGTCATAAACAGCAGATTATGGAATTTTAAGAATCTGGTAGATCATGAAATGCTGTTTTCCTCTTATTGTGGTTACTGCTTATTTAGAAAATTTTTCCTTAAAAATGTACAAATGCCCAAATCATGTTTTTTTATGGTCACAAGCTCTTGGTTAATATCTAGTTAGTACCTAATATGGGGCAAGATCCTTTCTCTGAAGAATGCATCTCACACTTTATGTGAAAAGAAAGTACATCTTACATGAAGCTGATTCTTGCAGCCATCATACTGCAGGTGCAGCAAATGCTGCTTTCAGACATTGTATTGATCTGTCGCCTCTGTACGCTGTACAATTATATTTTAACTGTAGCTACAATTATATTCTTAACTGTAGCTCACCTGATGTGTATCTGTTGTTGTTATGAGGATATGGTGGAAAATGAACTTTCCGGGGTTTTGTTGCTGACATGAGTCAGATAAGGTGATCTGGGCTGAAGGAAGATGCTGGAGAGTCATTTAATTGTGTACTATGTTAAATTAATTATGTTGTGTTGGATCCTAAATTAGGACCGTGAGGATGGTTAGATATTTACAATGGTAGCAAAGGATATATTTTATGAAATTAAGCCTCAGAACATCATGTTCACTTTGTGCATTGTGCTATGGCTCTATGGCTCTTGCATCACAGATTATTTGCTGAAATCAATTTGAAGGATTCATGACCCTTTTAATATGTTTTAAGGTTTGTCTTTGTATATTGCCGAGAGATACTAGATGCGTTTGAGATAACATGGTTGGTTCTGGATCAACATGCTGATGGAACATGCTATATTTATATCAGCACTCAGTTTGGGCTTTTGTTTTTGTTACTTGGCTTCTCTTACGTTCTGATATTTTACCTTTTTTATTTTTCTAAGTCTGTCTGTTTACTCTTTCAACTTTCTGTTGGAATAAAAATGAAGCAATTGATAGTATCTCAAGTTTTGCATTCAGTTGTTTCTACTTCAAAAATGTACTATTCTTCTCTTATTTTTCTCATTCACTGTGTTATTACATTTGTTACTTCAGAATTTATCCTATCTTGTGAAGATACCATTGGATTTTTATAATGTAGATATCCTATAACATTGCAGGGCTATATCCATGGATTGTGATGATAATGATTTTCAGAATGAGAATTTTCAACTAATTGGAGAGGACAATGATGGGTTTCCTCGAAGCTTACAATCATATGCACCAAAATTCGATATAGACGATCACTTCCAGACTCACCTAAGATTTGACAGTTTAGCAGAAACAGGGCTTTTACTTGGCATTCAAGGTGAAGAAAACAATTGGATTGAGGAGTTTTCACCCAGAAACAGTGCCATCGAATTTGGTTCAAGTGCCTCTCATACTTGCTCCCTTTCCGGGCATGACATTAATTGGTCCAATGCTCCATCATCTGAATCTGTGCAAATGTTAGTGAAATCAGTTGAAAAGGATGAGAAGGTAAGCCCACAAATTATGAATACAGAGGCAGAGATACATGCAATCGAAGATTCTGCTATATGTGCAACAAATGCTATTACACACACTGATACAGGTCTTTTGACTGATAAATTACATAACAGTATTTTGGCGTCAAATGAAAATGTGGAGCATCATGAAGTTGCTTCTCAAACTCCCACTGATGAAAAATCAGAAGCTGGTTTGGCTGTAAGTCCATCAGATCAAAGATTCCACTCTGTTGCAGAAGTGGTTGCCTCACAATGTAGTGCTAAAGAAGGATTAATTTCATCATCTGGTGATGTATCTAAAGCATATTTAGTTTCTAGTGAGCTTCTTGAGGTGGTTCGGAGCATGGAACCATTGGATAATACATCCACAATGAGTAGTTCACTCGATGATCGTGCTTCTGCTGTAAACAAAGATACCGAAGTTAGTTCAAATTTTGTTTCTCACAATATTCAAAATGACATTTCAGGCTTATCCACTGCTAATGCTGGTATGATCACTGAACAGCTTGATAACCCATTATTTTCTGAGCAAAAAATGGAAGAGTGCTATGTAGTTGACATAAGCAAGAGATCAGAAACTCTGCAATCTGAAAATAAGCAGAATGAAACAAGTTACAATCTGTATGGTGATTGCAAAGTGAATGATCAGCATTTTCAAGACCAGGTTAAGAATCATGTTTGTGATGTTAAGGATTCTTCTGAATTGGTTTCATCTGCAGAATCTCTAATGTTGTCAAATGACATATCTAATAGCACTGTGTTAATGCAGAACTCTGGTGGACTGCTGGAAGCTTTTGCTTGCCAGGTACAGGTTTCAAACAAAGACTCAATGGCAGGGGACAAAAGTTTAACTTGCACAACGGAGGTACCTTCTTTAGCAATGGAAAAAGATGGTATTGTTGGGAGAAACTCTGTTGGAGTTGACACTGAAAATACTCGTGAGCTAAGTGATATAGCTGAAGGACCGATAGATTTTAGACATGATGTACATGAATATATTTCTGAAGAAGGTGGTGTCAACCCACATGCTCCAGCGACCAAAGACAGTATTGCTCTTGAAGAAGAAAGAGACCTTGCCACGTCTAAGACGGTTATTAATGATAACAACTGTAATGAATTGAGAAGATCAGACATGGCAGTTGAGGTAACTGCCATGAAAGCTGAAATAGGGACAGCTGGAGTTGATAGTGATAAGGACTGTAAAATTGATGCATTAATTTCGAAGAAATCTGACTCCATTCCAATAGAAAAGAGTGCAGAAGGTGAATGCTTAAAATCTATTGTTGAAAAATCCATTACAACAGAAGAAAGTTCTGAAGATGAATGCTTGAAATCCATTTCTGAAAATCCCACTGGTAAGTTGGATGGTAAGTTGGATGCTCCAGGACATGCTATACTCAATGAACCTTGTGCTGCGTTAGTGGATGACACAGAAAATAAGCTCTCATCTCCTGTTCATGATAAGTTGGATACAAGTTCTTTGGTTGCTGAACATAATGAGGATAATACAATTCATTCTGAGGAAAAGGAAAGCACTGCACAATTGATTGATTCAAGTGGCACAACTCTTAAGGACTGCTCCACTGTTACTGAGGATACAGAAATTTCCTCATTTGAAACTCAAAATAATGGTATGGTGATGGAATCAGACAAAAATTCAATCATGGACCAAGCAGGTTATGCATGGATTTTTCATATATATCTTTATTATGTTTTTTGCTTGTAGTCTAATATATATGTCACAGTTTCTATGATAGTGGTACTGACGTGCCTGTGCGTTATTGCAGTTGCTGATCTGCACTCAGGATGTCTCACATTGCCTTCTTCTGACAATTCAATGATTCTCCAGCGGTTGCATTCTGAAGTTGAATTAGTTGTAGAACTGAAGGAAGTGACACCATTATCTATACCTGCATCTCAGTGCGATGAGAAGAATGTAAACACCTCTTCCTTATCAGTTACAAAGAGCAGCATGGACAATCAGATTTCAAAACAACAATTTGTGGTGCCTGATTCAGAAGCCAATATCCCTTCAATGAAGAATTTTTCAGATAACTTGGGTAATTTGGCTGCTAATGTGCTTGATATTTTCTAATTTTTAGATTGTACAAGTCCATACTTAACTCTAAACAGAATTTAACTTTCAATTGAAACATTTACCATAACATTGAGTAAAGATTCGAGTGGTAGTTCGATCGGTTTTAGTAATCTATTAGTCCAGTACAATTACTAATATACTGTGTGATGTTTTGACCCATTCCCCTGGTACCATTGAGTAAAATAATAAAAAAATAAAAATGAAATAAGAAAAATGTGATATATTGACCCATTCCCCTGGTACCATTGAAGAAAATAATAAAAAATAAAAGTGAAATGAGAGAAAAGTGTCGATTTTTAGCTATACATTTTGATATTCAGTACTTGGTTAGGCTGGTAAATATTTGTCAGTATGTCTTGGTCTATTTTGAACTTTGATCTTCAGAATATCCTTAGTGTTACCCACAAAACTTTGTCACTTATGATTTGATAAAACATTTAGGTTATATAAAGCATATGTTGCTTAAATGGGTTAAAATTCTTGGCCAAGGGACAATAACCTGAATGAAGTGAACAACTGTACAAAGTTAAAGTTATTTTGCTTTTAAAAATGTAAATTTCTACCCAATCATCGTCACCTTGTTTGGCATGACTATTTAGGAAAGTTATGGAAACTGTGGTTAGGTGCAACCTTAAGTTTTACTTTACCAAATTCAGTCCGATGACAAGGAATAATGGATTGCTGGAAGCTCATGCTTCTAGTTGTCATTACCAGAGGTGATAAACAATGCCAATGTATCAGGTCAGGAAAAAACTGCCAAGTTTTTGCCGGTCTTGACAGTTCGTGATTCTTACACAATAAAAATCTAACCCACCATGCTTAATCTTTTTGGAAATTTAGCTTCTACTGGCTATCAAATGCCAGAAACTGCTTTACATCATCGTTTCTGTACATGCGTGCTGATTTTTTTGTCTTTTGTATGGACCTTCATTCCCAAGGTTCTGTTGTACATAGAAGGAAACCATCAAATTTATTAGGATCATTCACATTAAATTGGGAGAGGACCTTTTCATTACTCTGGCAATTCCATGTGATGAAGCAAATCTTCTTTTCCCATTTAGTTATTAGGTGTCTGGTGAACATATGTCATGATTTGTTGCAAAGAATATTCAACTGCTGCTTTTCCTGGCAAACAGGTAGAGATTACGAAATTTACTGTTTCCTTTTGAACAGAAACTGCCAACAGTGATGAGGTATGGGTAGGTTCATCAGATGGTGTATCTTCTCTTGCTACATGCCTAAGCAAAGAAGGGAAAGATACTGATTTAGTTCGAACTAACAATTGTGACAAACCAAAACATACTGAAACTGAAAGTGAGTCATCTTCCCTTGATGATTCTATAAGTCATTATTCCCTTCTTGTTTTAGCTTACTTCATACTTTTAATGTCCATTTACTATTCTGTCGAAACTATGATAGAAGTACAGTGGGGCATAACAAAAAACAAAATTCTTATATTGGTTGGGACACGAGGGTTAGAATATTTTGTTATTTCTGTCGACTTTTCAGATAATCTCCATATTTACACATGCACATGAATATTCCTTTAGAAACTGTTCATGTGTGTGCAAACATGGAGTGCTAACCAGTGGTTTAAATAGGCGCTCGGGCGAGGCGAGGCGAGAATCGAGCACCTCAAGGGTGGACCAGGCGGTGCACTTCAGTGAGGCACCACCTGGGCGCTTGCTTGAACCCAGCCGCCAGGCGGCTCAAGCGAGTTCTCGGTTCAAATGAAGCAACCGAACAATACTTTTAAGTTTGGTTCGGTTCAATATTAGCTAGTTGGTCTATTGAACCAACTAGTCACTTTCTTACCCGCAAAGCCATCCCTCGCACACCCGCACGACCCCGAGCCATCAACCCTAGCGCAGCTTTTGCCTTTGCCGACGACGCTTTTTGCCGCTACCTCCACTGCAGACGCAGCGGATTGAGGCTTCCTCTGTCATTGATGGACAGGTCCGACTGCCTAGCCTTCGTTCGTAACTTCTTTTCGTTGTCGTTGGTTCCGTGTGCAGCTCCTTCCACCATCGAGGGAGAGGACCGTAGCTTCCTCTACCACTGACGGACAACTTTGAAGCTTCCTTCGCCCACTATGTCATCGTTCACAGTTGTCGTCGCTGTCGTTGCTGTCGTCAGTGGCTTTCGCTGCTGCCACTGTCGTCCGAAAGTTCCATTGTCAGTGACTTTTTCTCCCCCTCTTAAGAGTTCTTTTCTCCCCCGTTAACTACTATTAACAATAGTTTAATACTTTAATGTCATATTTTTATTTATATAATCATATTTATCAATTATATTATATATTTTTATATTTTAATATTTCAGAGCGCCTTGCTTTGCTTGGGCGAGCACCTAACGCTTCGAGCATTTAGGGACCTTGGCGCCTAACGCTTTTTAAATAACTAGTGCTTTCTAAAATTTTATTTGCATGAAGCCATATGTAGCACATGTTAATTCTGAATACTTAACACTAATTAAATAAAATGGTCTACATTTGGTCATCGACATGTCATTTGTTAAAATGATTTCTTTACTCGCTACATTCTGTTTCATCTTAACATCCATTAGTGAAGATTGTATTTGGTTTGTGACTTCGTGTTGGGCTAGCTGAGGCATATTTAACATAGTATTGCCTACAATAGGTCATTGGCACGTCATCTGTTAAAATAATGCTTTTCAGTAGGTTCTGTTTCATCTCATCATCCGTTAGTGAAGATTGTACATGGTTTGTGTTAGGTTAGTGAGGGCATATTTAAAATAGTAATTCAACTGTTAGATGTCATCATGCTGTAGCCTTTAAGATCATTGATGTCCTTGTTATATGCATGTTGATATCGTATCTTCTAGTTTGCATGATACAATATGAAAGCCAGTTCATATGAAGGTAACCAACTTATGTCATTGCAGTTGCTGCATTAAATAGCGAGAGAAACAACTATCCTCAATCTACTTTGCCTGAAAGTAATCTTGAGTCCTCCTTATTGGATCCTGATGGTGGTAATCTAAGTTCATCTGAACCAAATTGTGGTTCACCAACTGTTATTAGTTGCAACCAATCTATTATGGAGAAAATGGAACATAGAGAAAGCAATAGTTCGTTGCAAGATCATGCAGGTTCTGCTTCAACAAAAAGTTCTGATATTTTAAAATTCACTGTTCAAGATTCTAAAGTGAGCATAACATCAGAAGAAGATGGCAACTTCACATTTGTAGTTCAGCCAGATGCAGATTTTTCCCAAAAAGACAGTAACAAGGATTTGGCACTTTTCTCCAATACACAGTCCTTTGAACAGCCGCAGGTAACTACAATTACCATTCTCAATATTATATATTATATTTTAGTTTTATAATTTTCTTAAAGACAGGTAAGGCCTTCTACTAAATCTAAATGTATCATATGTTACTTAGATTTCTACGGAGACTTCACAGGGGTATCTGAGTGAAGCTGTAAATGAGAGTACTAGCACCATCAGCAAGACAATTGTGGAAGACAAAAGTGGTAAAGTTTCTGCTCAGGCAACTAAAAAGGTAGGCATTTCAAAAGGAGATGCTAAAGAGAAGTCACATGATTTTCGTGGTAAAGGTAGGAAAAGAAACCCATGTAGTACCTCACCTGTCCCTGAGAGAGCCACAAGAAGCAAAAGCCAGAGGGAGGGTATGCAGCAATGTCTCTCTGTTGAGACTAAGACTGCAAATCCATCCTGTTTTCCAAGTGTTCAAACATCTAATCTGCCTGATTTGAATACATCAGCTCCTTCTGCCCAGTTTCACCAGCCTTTCACAGATTTACAGCAAGTACAATTGCGTGCTCAGATTTTTGTGTATGGATCACTGATGTGAGTTGCAGCTGCCTTTTCTTTGATTTTTAACTATTATGTAATCCAGTAAAATATGAATTGATCTACTTTGTGCAGCCAAGGTGTCTTGCCAGATGAGGCTTGTATGGTACCAGCCTTTGGAGGAAGTGGTTAGTATACATAATTGTTAAATTGTTGTCATGCATTCTTATCTGATGTAAACTGTATTGGCTGCTTTCATGAAGATGGAGGAAGGAGCTTATGGGAGCGAGCGTGGCGTGCATCTTCAGAAAGATTCTATAACCTGAAGTCATCATCCATTAGTTCTGGCACACATTTGCATCATCATTCAGGTGAATGGATTTTAATTGAGCATTCCATTCATTAACATTAGGAAGTTATTCAGGGTAATTGATACTTGGTGTATAAATACAGAACAAGGGATCAGCTGCAGCCCTCTTCCTGGCAAGGTTCTTGATTCCCCTGCTGGCTGGAAGGACAGCAAGGTCCCAAGTTCAGCAATACAAAATTCCACTGTGTCTTTGCAGTCAGCTTTCCAGAGTTCATCTAATGATGGTTTACACTCCAATATCACAAGAGGCATCCACTTGGAATCCAGTCAATCTCTATCTCCAATGCATCCATACCAGACTTCTCAGATCAAGCAATACATGACCAATTCTACACCTTGGTTATCTCAGAGCCCTCACCCTGCTTCGTGGTCTTTTTCATCGCAAAGTTTACCTGTTGATTCCACTTCACAATATTCTGGAATGCTTGTTTCTGAAGCAACTCCAGTAACCCTTGTTAGAGACTCTTCTATACCTTGTGCCTCAAACATGCAGCTCGCTTCCGCTGGTACCTTGCTGCCTAATCAGGATGCTGCCCATGTGTCTGCTGCATTAGTTGTGCCATTCGAGACACAAAATAGGGAAGCAACTCCTGTAAATGCTAAGAACACATTTGTCAGTGAGAAATCCAGAAAGAGGAAGAAGGTTTCTGCACCCGAGGAGCTTGTGCCAAAATTTTCAGTTTCTCAACTTCAAGCAGAATCTGCTTCTGCAGCTTTTACTACTAATAATCTGCCTAATTCTGTGGGTCTTTCTTTGTCTTCTAATTCTCTAAGCACTGTTACATCTACTGGTCTAGTTTCAGCTACAACTCACCCCATAACTATGCCTTATTACCAAATATTAGGCAGTGGTCACACTCAGCAGAGGGTCACCTTCTCGAAAGAGACCTGCACTCAAATTGAGCACTCAAAGCTTCAAGCTGAGAATGCTTCTGCTTATGCTGCGGCTGCTGTCAGGCATGGTCAAGTTATTTGGGAGCAGATGGTTGCCCAAAGAAAATTAGGCTTGGCATCAGAAGTTGATCAGAAACTTGCCTCTGCAGCTGCAGCAGCTGCTGCAGCAGCTTCTGTTGCAAAGGCAGCTGCAGAAGTTGCCAAGGTTGCATCCGATGCTGCATTACAGGCTAAATTGATGGCCGATGATGCTCTAAATTCTTCTAATACAGGAATTACTATTAAAAATTCTGAAATCAGCTTTGATGTTGGAAAGAACTTGTTGACATCAACTCCTGTTTCAAGCTCCAAGGGCAAGGACAAGATCCGTGGTCCTTGTTCAATAATTTCTGAGGCACGTGAGACCACCAGAAAGAGGGTTGAAGCAGCTTCTGCTGCCATCAAGCGAGCAGAGAACTTGGATGCCATACTGAAAGCTGCAGAAATGGCTGCAGAGGCTGTATCACAAGCTGGAACCATCATTGCCATGGGGGATCCCTTACCATTCTCAATAAGTGAATTAGTAGAAGCAGGCCCTGAAGGTCATTGGAACATTCGTTGTGCAGCTATAAAAAAGGGGATTGAAACAAATGGTGTGCATGCTGGGGAGAATCTGGCTTTAGATTCGACTGTTGATCGTGAGGTAAATACAAGAAATTCAATCAAGCAACCATTGACCTGTAATGAGGGACAAAAAGTTTCTATTGTGGAAGAAATGCCTCCCAACAATAAGAAGTCCTTGTTATTGGAAGAAAATTCTGAAGGTAAGTGCAGCTTGCAATTGTTTAACAAGTGCTGATGTATTTGGATGCAGTCTGTGTATTTATCTAATTTCATCAATATAGTGGGTTATCTTACCCTGTCAGAATGCGAATTAGAAGATGAATCAAGAATTGTTCCAACTGATGGAGCTGCAAGAGATGCTATGCAAGGAAGTAGTATTCAGAAAGGTTCACTTGTTGAGGTACAATTTTGCGTAGGAAATTATTATTCTTCCTTTCTGCAAATACTTTTGAGTTTTTAGTGTTCTCTATATCAAATGTAAAACTTCATATTTTTTTATTTTTTAAAAATATTTTGAATTTAAATATCAAGTACAAAACTTGTATTGATATTGATTTAGTGTTTTTGGCTAAAACTTGGTGTCCAAATTGGTGGATTCTCTAGGTAAAGGATTAAGGATCAATGTTAACTTCTAAGTACATAAGGAAGCCAGAAGATCGATAAATTCACAAAAGAAATTAAAAAGTTTTATTTTATTAATAATCATCACCTTTGTGTGAGAGCTAATGCAAATATTCTAGTCCTAGGTTATTGATTATGAGAAACTCTGCTTATGATGAAAGACATTGATATTTAGTTGTAAAGGACTCAATAATAGATTGCATTGTTAATTTCATAGGGCAAAAGTGAATGTTAAGTGGGTGAACTTGCCTTTATGTATTCAGAATCAGCCATATAATGTGAGATTTCTTGGTAGGATGATTGTGTGCCTGCTAAGTGACCAGCCCGTTGATCGGGTCTAGTGTCCTCAGTGTATACATAAGGGCTCGGTGGCACAACAATTTAAACAAGATTAAGTGACAGTGCCTGCATCTACGGAACCTTGTTAGTAACGTTAGATTGCTAGTATTTTTTTGTTTGATTTTTTTTACTTTGCTCTAGCCTACTTTATGATTGAATTGCTCTTTTTAACAACAATACTTAATGTTTCTGGTCCTTGTAATTTTCTCCTTGGGGGTTTAATTTAGATTTTCTAACACAATGTTTTCCCAGGTTGTAGCTGATGGAGATGGTCTTAGAGGAGCTTGGTTTTCTGCACGGGTTCTTGATCTCAAAGACGGTAAAGCATATGTGTGCTATGATGGTCTTTCTGATGAAGGTAAAAGATGGTTAATCCTGTAATTGAACTACCCACTGATACAATATTAATTTTTAGTGTCTAATTCTGGTCTATTAAGTCATTCAATTTATATGTTTTGAATTTTGGCTGTTGCAAGTTGGTTACTTGTTGTACTTGAGAAACTCATTATTGTATGGTGTTGTTTATACTATGTAGACTTTGGCTAGCTTAAGAAGTGGATGGAAATGTAGCTTGAAAGTGATAAACCTCTCACAACATGTGAAGCTCGTCCCTTTAAATGCCATATATTGATTGATATGTTCTAGTAACTTTTTCACATTATGCAGTCAATGACAAGCTTAAGGAATGGATACCACTTGAATCCAAAAGTGATCAACCTCCTAGAATACGTGTGGGTCATCCTGTTATTGTAGCCAAATCTGAAGGAACAAGGAAGCGACATAGAGAAGCTGTAGGCAATTTCACTTGGGCGATTGGAGATAGGGTAGATGCTTTTATACGTGATGGGTAAGACTGCTTTATGTACCTTTTGGTATTTTTGAATGATTTATTTGTTAAACTAGAGTTGCCTGAAGAGATCATTTTATACAGATGACCTTATGTCTCATCTTCTGTTTACTTGTTCTCTACTTCACTCCATTGGATTCTATTACCATCATATATAACCTCAATATGCCGTGACTGAAATTTGTTTGTTGGACATTTTTACCTAGTTCTTAGTTTCATTAATCATAAGTGAGTTACTATGCATGCACTGAGTTGAGTTCGATATGTGCTATTTGTTGATGGCATGCCAGACTAGGTATCGGTTTAAGGTAGAAGCATGTGGCAAGTTTTAGATGCTATGTACGGCATAAGTTATATGGCATCAAAGACAAAAGCCTTTGTCAAAATTAATGATCAAGAGGTGCCAAAGGAGGAGGCCTATGTTGCCTTGTGTCAATGATCTAGCAGCATTTAGAGTGAAAAATAGGATATATATAGAGCATGGGGTGCACAAAAGTCTCTGGAGTATACTAATGGCAAATAGAAGAAAATAAAGAGTCATATTTATAAATCAAAAGATGCAATTTACTATGTCAAAATATCCAAACAACAGACAACAAGGGGGAAGAGAGAAACTACAGTCTTCCGTTTATCTGAAAAGTCTTAAAGAAACTAGTGGCATTGATTTCCTAGGGAAAAGTGTGTGTTAGGGCATGGAATCAAATTTATATTTGGACAGGTGAAGGCCATTGAATCAAAAACCACATAATGACAGTTGCAAAAACAAAAGAAACTGCAGTCTTCTGTTTATCTGAAAAGTCTCAAAGAAACTAGTGGCATTGCTTGCCTAGGGCAAAGTGTGTGTTAGGGCATGGAATCAAAATTTATATTTGGACAGGTGAAGGACATGGAATAAAATACCACATAATGACTGTTGCAAAAATAAAAGAAACTACAGTCTTCTGTTTATCTGAAAAGTCTCAAAGAAACTAGTGGCATTGATTGCCTAGTGCATGGAGTCAAAATTTATATTTGGACAGGTGAAGGACATGAAATCAAAAACCACATAATGACTGTTGCAAAAATAAAAGGATAAAAACGCCTGCTTTTGCCTTGTGGTATAATTAATACTATTTCGATGACCGCTTATATATATATCCAAAACATTGTATACTAATTCTGTGATTTAGCATGTAATATTGTTTCTATGGTAGCCATCTTAAATTCTTTCTTCTTTATTACCTATTTCATCTGATTATTTACAGGCTTTGATCTATCTCTAATTTGTGGTTGAATATAATTGATTCGGCTCCTTTAGTAACCCTTCTACCCAAAGTTCATAGACAAAAAATTTGGATCCAACATCTGTGTAGAAATGCTGTTTTGTCTTTTGAGTAACTGATATACAACACTTGGCTTAATATTTTTTATTTAATTTTTCCAAAATTTTGATTCTTATACGTTTTTTTCTTTCTTGGATTAGCAGTCTCCCCAATTAATTTGCATCCTTGACGACCATATGTTACCTGTTGGTATTTGAGATTTCCTTAGAGGGCCTTGGTTTATTGTACGGTTGCTTTATTGTGTCTTGGGTGTCATGCTTTTCGCAAGGAATTAACTTCCCCAGACTACGTACATCTTAATCCCATCCCCCTTGACATGGTGGTTGTAGCTGTGTGCACTAGGGTTCTCCTTAAATAAGAGATTCTTACTCATTATGTGCTTCAGGATTTTTTTTCTAGTAGCTGGTGGGAGATGGATTTTTTTCTTAGGTTTATCTCTTGACTCTGTGTAATCTTCCTCACAAGGCCAGAAATTACTTATCTCTGCAGCTGCAACTTGCTTCTCTTTTGCTTGTGTCTTTCTTATGCTTCCTTTTCTCTATGCTTAATTTTTGTCACGAATGAGAGATTGCAATGATTTGAGACATTTCCCTACTTCTAGTTTGGCTTAACAGATTATATGACAACCGTAAACTAAGTATGTGCTTCTTATATTCTCAGTTGGTGGGAAGGCATTGTCACTGAGAAGAATCAAGATGATGAAACCAAGTTAACTGTCCATTTTCCAGGTATGTTCTATGACATCATTCAGCTATCGTTTTCTTTTTCTCTTCTTCTCCCTTTATTTGTGGGTTTTCTTATTATTTTCTTTTTAAGAGATGATGGTATTGCATTTTTTTTTTCCATTTTCTGAGGTTTGTTTTCTGCACATGCTTTTGGGACCAGGTGCGGCTGCACATGTTATTATGTGCAGCCATCATCTCTGTTATATTCTAGTATCAACTTGGTGCCTGAAATGAAAGGCATAATGATTTAGGCACCTGTTAAACTGTTCATGTCAATATATGAAATGTGTTTATAGGAAACAGTTTTCTAAGTCTCCATGGGGTATTTCAGTTTTTTTATCCAATCAAAGATTCCTTCAGTCTTATTCGTCCTACATTATGATCTTGTAGCTTGTAGAGGAGCTTGTGATGGCAGATTTTGATATATGTTTTATTCTCAATCTTAATGCATGCTAATGTAACAAATAAACTCATTGCATTCTGCTTAGGAAATTATTGTATTCATCATGGATTAGATTGTTTCCTGCATATTTACTGTTTTACCCTTCAGTTGCTTATTGGGCTTCTGCATGAGCATGTGCCTTATGCTGCCAGAGGATATTTATAATCCTTGTGAGTTAAAAAAGGCATTGACTAATTTTTGTATATATCTATGTTTTATTTGATCTTAATATGTAGTATGGCTTGTCTTTGTTAAGACATTTGATCAGTTATTACATTGTTGTACAAGGGATAGATCGTAGGCTTGAGTCCACGTGTAAGCGTCATGTATGCCATGAATGTAATGATTTTTTTATTAAAAAATATGTAGTATGGCTTGACAAGATACAGCCCAGTGTGTGTAACATGCTAGTGGTGTCCCTCTGCTTAAGGGGCAGGGTTGGATCCTTAGACTGAAGTTTCTATCAAAATAAACCCAAAAAAAATGTAAAGATAGGATAAAAAATAGAGAAGAATAGTTGTACAAAAGAGGTATACTAAGTCGTTGAAACATATGTGGTATGTGATTTTGTTGAAAAGATGATCATGGAGTAAGGTCTAATCAATGTGAATGTATCTGTCTTGATATCTTTTTCCTCTTCTTCATCATTCTCTTATCCCACCTACATCCATTTCCAGCTTTAGTAGCCACACCAGGAATGTGGATCCAAGCCTATCAGTATGATCAAAGCCAATTATCAGGCAAACTCTGAGAAAACAGGCACGTTGGGTTTAGCAGAATTTGAGGGGAATCTATGATATGTACAGGAAATAATAAGAAATGAAAAAAAAAGAATTTGTGGGGAATCAATTGATTTGTAAATTTGTGTCACTAACTGCAATAACTACCATTGCATTCCTAATCCCAACTCCCAAGCTCTCCTTTATTAGAAGTCAGGATTACATCTCTTCGACACATTAGTCTGATTCCAGTCAAGTAGCTGATTGCCTGGGAAGAGGAATTTCTTGGACATGTACCTTTGTAACCATGATCTGGTTGCCCCTCTGGCTCTTTCTATAGCATCAGGATAAGTTGGTTGAGGACAAACAACAATGTTTTACTCGAAAAGTTCTTTTTTGACTTATAGACATGAATTGATTAATATATCATGATTCATGGTGGATGAAAGCCTTTTTTGGTAAACCATAAGACTTGAATAGAATCTTTGGCCAGCTTTGCAAGAAGGAAGACATCACAAATGCTATATATAGTGAATTTGCATTTCACATAGATTTCTGTTGGTCCATTATGCCATCATACTTGAATTTAGATGCTTAAATGTGAATGTGTTGCCCTTAGTGTGCATGGGATAATATCCAGGTGGGTTTAGGCAGTGATTTCAATAGGCGCTTGGGCGAGGCGAGGCGAGGCCCGAGCACCTCGCTTCATGTCCAGGTGCCTCGCTTCAAATAGGCGCCACTTGGGCACTCGCCCGAGCCCAGGTGCCGGGCGCTTCGGGCGAGCGCTTGGGTTAAACCAGGCGACCGAACCAGACTTTTAGGTCTGGTTGGTCTCCAATGCTTTAGTTGGTTCAATCGAACCAACTAAATCATCGATATCAGGCTTCCTCTCACGATTTCCCCAACTTCCCCAACCCTAACACTCGCGATTTTGCCGTCGAGATTTCTTCTCCACTGCCGCTGCCACTGCCACTGCTGTTGCTCGCCACTGCTATCGCTATTCGTCGCTACCATAATCGTTGCTCGCCGCTGTTGTCACCGCTCCCACTCCCGCTGTCGCTCGTCGCTCCCGCTCCAACTACGGCTGTCGCCTGCTACCGTTGTCGTTGCCTCAGCAGCCTCGATCTTCTCACACTCTTCTCACTATATTGTTAACAGTATATTAACAGTATACTAACAATAGTATTTTTATTTATTATATTAATAATATATTATTTTTATTTTAATATTATTAATTTTTTATTTATTTAATAGTATTTTTTATTAAAAAAATACTATTATGATTTATTTATTTATTGTGATTTTGTACCCGATATTATTAATTTAATAGCATATTTTTTATTTAAATAATTATATTTATTAATTATATTATATATTTTTATATTTTAGCATCTCGTTTCGCTCGGGCGAGCACCTAACGTCTCGGGCACTTTTGGACCTTAGTGTCGTTTGGCGCCTAACGCTTTTTAAATCACTGGGTTCAGGACTTGCATGTTTCTCTCTCTGTTGTGTTCACTATGTGGATGAGCATGATGGAAAATCCTGTTTACCTGAAGGTTTATCTATAACATCACTCATTTGAGTTACGAAATTGTGCTTTATAACCATCTATATTTATCATGTTAAGTGCAATTAGTCTTTTTTTTGTCACTGTTTTTACCGATATTCAGCTGTTTACATGTTAGGTGCAATCCCTTTTTTCACTGTTTTTAACGAAATTCAGATCTAGAATATGTTAAAAATCATTCACTTACCAATTTTTGTGTTGTTTGTTCTCTGTGAATTGACCATTCAAAATTTGCTTATCACTGTTTACAGCTGGTGGCAGTTCTTCAATTGTTAGAGCTTGGAATCTACGACCATCACTTATCTGGAAGGATGGCCAATGGGTAGAATGGTCCCGGGCAAAAGAAAGAGTTACCCTGGAACCCTATGAGGTCTTTTCTCTAACCTTTCTTAGGGAACCTTTATTTTTCTTTTTCCTCTCGGCTAAACATCGTCATTCCATGTGGTTGATCTTTTGCATTATGATGTCATTTTTATAATACTTTGATTTTTATATGCCATGATGTCAATTAGGTTGACACACCACATGAGAAACGACAAAAACTAGGCCGACTAGATTCCAAAAATAAGTCAGAAATAGGTGAGGAAGGAACGGGGACTGTGTCAAAAAATATTTGTGCAGATGATTCAAGGAAGCTTGAGGAGTCAGGGCCACCTAATTTGTCAGAAAGGTATGAAACATTTGCTGTTGGAAAGAACCTGGGTGAGGATAAAAACGCCAATGCACTTAAGGTAAGACGAGCTGGCCTTCAGAAAGATGGATCTAAGGTGGTATTTGGTGTTCCTAAGCCTGGAAAGAAAAGAAAATTCATGGAAGTAAGCAAACACTACAACACAGATAAGCCTGAAAAGTCAACAGAAAGGAGTGACTCTATAAAGTTTGCAAAATATTTGATGCCACAAGCATCCCAGTTATGGAGGAATACTTCAAAAGTTGATGTAAAAGGAAGACGAGTCACCAACCTGAACACTAGGGCCCCGAAAGCCTTGAGGTCTCAGAATGTTCAGGCTAGCAGTACTATGGAAACGGATAAACCTGTCACTGCTATGTCTGTCTTAAATGGGGGAGAAAGCAGTCTTGTAACCACGTCTAGTAATGAAGAGAAACATAGCTCAATGGAAACTGGTTCTTTTCCACACGTTCTTGAAAAAGTAGATACGGCAGTGATAGAGTCTTCTGTGCAGTCTGTACCTGGCATTCCATCGTCTAAGAAGAAATCCACTACTGTTGTGGCTGAGATGGAGGAGAAAAGAAGGGTTTTATCTGCCGTGGACAAATTTTCCAGATCTGAAGTTAAAGATTCTGAAAATCCAGGAACAAGATCTGCTGATGTTATTGAACCCAGGAGATCCAATCGTAGGATTCAGCCAACATCAAGAGTAAGCTTTCTTGAGACTTTGTTTTCTGTATCATGCTTGTAGAATTTGTTTTGCTGCTTTATTCCTTTTTTTGCCTTCTGTAAAGTATTGCCATCATTGAGGATCAAACTTGTGTGGCATTTGTATATTTGTCCATGAGAATCGAGAGAAAGCAGCATGCTCGTTTTGTTGGGGCATTATGCCATGTTGTGTCCAAGTTTGAATTTTGAGTGATCTTGGGATTTGTTTTTGAAAACAGTTCCATTAATCCTTCATGTCCAGAGGTTCTGATTATCAGAATTTAATCGTGTTGTTGTATACAGTTACTGGAAGGTTTGCAAAGCTCTCTGATTGTAGCCAAGGGTCCTGGTGTTTCACACGAAAGAGCTGCCAAGCCGTTGCATCGGGGTGTATTGACTGCTAGAGGTAAGCTTTTTTTAATAAAATAGAAAATACATTATCCTTCATTATACGGGACTGAGAACCGTCTCACTTTACATGATGCAACAGGTCAGAGTCATGGATGATTGGAGGGCACCGTTACGATGTAACGACGACATAATGCGAGTTTGCGTTGCCTGTCCAGCCAGCTTGACAGTGAAGGTATTGTCTGTAGGCGTCATCATGTACATATACAATCCGAAGGATTGGGACACAAGATTTGTTCTCAGACGACAGACAGACGGTGTAAAAAAAAATCTCGTAATCAGATGATTAGGTGTAAAATGTTACGGGTGCAAAGTTGCAGTCTTTCTTTGTCTTGAGCCTAAATACATCAATCTGACTCTGACTCTTAGTATTGCCAAACCTCACTGTTCTTGGTAGATCTCATTAGGATTTTGTACGCTACAGGATGCAAGGGAAGCAATGGACCAAGAAATAGTGATCACATCCTATTACTAGTGTTTCTGGGTAAGCGTAGGGGTTGCAGTTCTTTGGATTTTGATTTTAAGCATCGGATGGCTCAGAATGATGCGATACAATATATGAGCAGACAACTGTGATGCTTTACTTTCTAATTAAGGATTTATCGAAAATGCTAATTATATTTTTGTGAAAAAGGAATGGTTAAAAAATAATTATATTTTTGAGTAAGTTTTGCATTCTTTAATTAACATTCCTTTGCTTCATCGAGACTCTTAATATGAAGAAAAACACAAACCAAGTCCAATCAATCTTGTCATACGTCAACTTAACGACCAAAATCTACCGAGGTACATAAATATACTCCATGATTGATTGATTGATTAGTTCGAAATAGGACTTAGAAGTCAACGTTGACTTATCTTATTAGTTTTATGTGGGCCAAAAGTAGGACCTCTGATTGGAGGAAGCCTGCCTTCAGTCACGTGTCTACCACGTGATATGCGTCCCCGGGGCTCGACTATAAAACCCGGCCATGGATCGCGATCCCAAGAAAAGAAGCGAAGCGGAGAAAGGTGGTTCGACTCCCAACGACGGCCGACCATGAGTACCATGAAGTTTTGCCGTGAATGGTAAATGAGTGCCCTATTCTCTCTGCCTCTTCCTCTCTCTTCGCGATGATCCATCTCTAACTTTCTTCTTCCCATTGTCGGAAACAGCAACAACATCCTGTACCCCAAGGAAGACAAGGAGCGGAAGGTCCTCCTCTTCGCTTGCCGCAATTGCTACCACCAGGTTCCTCGATCTCGGCTTCCTTTCGGTTTTTTTGTTGACGTTTGTGCTGTCGTCTCTCCTGCACTGGCGAGCCTCGCTAGGGTTTCTTTCCCTTTATATTTTCGGCTGTTTTTTCACCAGCATCATTCCACGGTAGCTATTGCGACACTATTGCGCATATACGTCTTCGACCTCTATTAGATTCTAATCGTTTTGGTGGAAGCGATTGGGTTTTTGTTTCGAAAGGGAAGTGTGAGGAATGAGGGAGGTAGGTCCGACCTTGGATTGAATATAAAAGCACATGAAAAGCTTATCAGTGTCAAGGCAAACGATTGAAAGTAAGTTGGTGCCGATCTGGTTCTGCAGAACCCACAAAAATTTGCTTGGAATGGAGATATATGATTAGAAACCAAGGACAGAGAGCAAAAGATCTTTAACTACATACATGTAGTAAAATGCTACATAGATAAAGATGGAAATGAACACATGATGCGAATCACAAGGAATTCACTCCAAGATGATTGATCTTGCTGGATTTGAAACATGACCCTCTGATAATCTAACATTATAAAATGCTTAAATAGATACCTGAAAATGGGCATAAGCTCAAGGTGCCAAACATTATTCGATACCTCACACATTTGGAGTCTGATGCTTCCAGTTACTACCGGATCAACATCTGCGTCATCACTCAGAATTGGATTTTATTTGCTAAATATTTTTTTATGTATTTCTTGAGGATATTTTATTTAGTATAGAAGGATCAGTTGATCAAGACATATGACATCCTTCTGGGTTTTTCTTAGACCATAACCCAAATAAAGCTACCCTCAACTATGCTTCAGAATAAAATGTTTTAAATGATTGCTTTGATTTTATCAACATGATATGGTGCCAGGCTCCATATTTTTGTATAATATGTGATTAGGTACCAAACTAATTATATGCAAATCCCTCGTTATCAGTTTCTTTTTTATGTTATATATTGTCGGGAAGAATCAAGGTACTTGTTCTTGTTTACCTGTCCATGTTAACATGACATTTACCAATGATGATTTTCTTTTTGCTCCTTTTACTTTGATGGTGAATCTTCCACTTTAACTTTATACTTATATGGATATCATGGATGTGGACGTCACACAGTTCAGAATGTTTAGAGACATGTACCTTGTACCTTATCATTTGCCTAATTTATCCAGAAATTTGTGCAGACCTATATGTCATTTTAGTCCTCTCCTTTGCTAAATGTGGCTTTTTTCTTTCTAAACTTGACATAGGATTCAATTTCTAATCTGTATGGTTTATGAAGATTTATGAATGGCATTTCTTTAGCATCTCTGAGGTTGCCTAAAAGAAATATATTTATTACCAAAAAGGCTATTCTATGATATTAGAGCACAAAGAATTATTAGTATAATTTATGCTTATAGTGTATATATTCGAATACCAACCGCTACTGTCACACAAAAATAGTGACACATAAGCTCTTTGGAGGAACAAATATGCAATAATAAATTTGTATAGGTTTTATTTCTTAGAGATGTTCTGCTATTTTTATGGTTTTGTTGTTCTTCAATGGAATAACTGCAAAGCTAATTTCTTTAATGAAAAATAAAATGATGAACCTTGTTATATTAATTTTAGTTGGGTATTTTAGATGGTTCACAGGCCAAGTTCTTCAATTGAATTAGTGTAAATCTCTTGAATTTGTTTCTTACAGCTCTTGGTTTGAAATTTCTTGATTTACCTAAAGATATTGCTTTCTTTGGAACTCAATAATGGGAAATGAAGAACTTGGTTAGATTCTGCCAAATTACTCAATATTTTGAAGTATACATACCTAGGTTAGTTTATCCCAAATTACTCGAGATTTTTAAGTGCCTCTAATATACAGTTATCCTCAAGTTTATGATGAAATGTACTTTTCAAAATGCAGGAGGTTGCTGACTATAGTTGTGTCTACAGAAATGAGGTACATCATACTGCAAGTGAACGCACTCAAGTCTTACAGGATGTAGCAGCTGATCCAACTCTTCCTCGTACAAAGGCAGTTAAATGCAGCAAATGCAATCATCCAGAAGCTGCTTTCTTCCAGGTCAGATCTATTTCACCTATTTTACTTTTGAGAATGCAAGATTTTCCTACCCTTGGAAAATGTTCTCCTGTGGTAATGTATATAGATGTGCTAATTGGCTATTTTCTTTTTGTTGCTTCGGTGAAAGACAAAGAGCATCTTGAAATCTCTTTTCTTCTTTTGATGGTAATGGAGTCCTGTTGTTGGTATGGATGATGGTGGTGGCATTAGTATTGATAAAAATAAGGATATATGTATTGACAGCAGTAATTGTGGTGCCAACAACCAAGGTGACGATAATATTTACCACAATTATCATTGTTGTTGCCACCATCACTCTGTCTTTAACACCACATCATCATCATTTTGGCCATCTCCATAACCAGACATAACTATTACCAAAGATCATATCATCGTCATTTTCATTATGATGCTTAATAAGACGTGTCAATGTTCAGCCCTAAAGTACACATAAGGAAAGATGTTATATCCAACCACTACAACATACTGGATCTAAACAAATTTTGGTCCAAGAATGCATGGGTAGTTATTTTACTACCAGTAATCTCACCAACATAGTTTCTAAAAGCAACTGGATGGTAAAAGATTTTCCTGGAAGTACTTATGGTGTTTACTTTCATCTGTCATTATTTAAAAATATTAATAAAAGTATAGAAAACATGTTTAGTGATTGAAAATGGGAAACTTTTTTATGAAATAACTATTTTCATAATTTTTATTTTTCCATGTAGTTTGAAATACTACAAAAAAAAATTTCTCATATTTTCTTTTTTACTTAAGCATGTCTTCATTATCATCATTACTCCATTCTCCATAATATTTTGGCAGAACGACTATAATGCCATGCCACTTCACCTCCACCTCCACCATCACCATTACATCATATGCCTTTGGTATTATTGTCAGTACTCCCGTCACCAATACCATCCTCTGGATGCTGTTGCTGTCCCCACCAACACTAATTAAGCAGCACTTCTCTTATTATTGAGTTTCAATGGTCATGCTTTGCTCCTAGCTGATGATGATCGTCTTTTGTCAAACTAAGTTCCTAATTTCTTTGAGTTAATGTTATACTTTAGTTCATAAGATGTTTGTTTTAGCAAATTTTGCTTTGAGCTTCTAATTGTATTCTTAACACTAGATACTTGTCCTCTATTGTTTTGGCTTTTGTAATGTATCTCTCAGCCAAATTTTTAGGTAGCCGCACTATCTACTTGTTTCAGTTATTCACCTTGTGGTCATTCAATTAGATCTTGGTGTTAATGCATTTATTCATCAAAAGAGGCCATGGAGAATACAAGAAGTTATGTATATATGTAAAAGAGGATGTGCGTTCCACAATTACTTTGTGGCCCACACTGTAGGACATCATTGTTATTGTTGCTTGTGTTGCATTGCGAGTAGGGCTCAGCCAATGGTGTAATATATGTAGGATGGTGCTCTATTTATTTGACTGTCAGCAGGAGAGATGCCCTGCAACCATTTCATGGATGATCTGATACTTAGCATTATCTTAACAATGTGCGATGCTTCTTTAGGCAGTGATCTAGTAGTGAAAATCTCTAAATGAATGGTAATGGAAAGAGTTAGGCTCTAGTCTACTTTATTGTTTCCTTTGAACATGTCTCGAAAATTGACGCCTGAACCAATTGAGAAATAGACGTTATTCTTATAGATTTACTAGAGGAGCGACTACTTTTGACAAAGAAGTTGACCAATGTTTAGCATGTTACATGTGTTTGTTCATAAAGGAACAGCTGCGGCTGTCATAGCTTTATTTTAGCAAGTTGTTTTTGCTGATTTAGATGTGTGAAGAAGGCCCCTTACTTTTTCTCTACATATTATAGTGCCCTAGATGGATTATACTACAGCTTAGTTCTCTCTACATATTATAGTGTTAGATAGAAGTCGGATAGGTAAATGCTGCTAATTACTTGAATACGAGCAAGAAAGCTTTTGTCCAAGTAATAACCCTTTCAGCTGTCATTTCTTGAACAGACTATGCATTAATAGGTGCCGATTTAATTGGCTTACGTTTCTCATTCTCTACTCATTTTTATTCTCTATATAGCTTACACGGTATGGTGCCCAATGTTTGCAGGCTGCTAGCAGGGGAGAGGAAGGAATGACATTGTTTTTTGTCTGCTGCAACCCAAGCTGTGGCCATAGGTGGAGAGAGAGCTGAGTAGATACAAAACTTGCAGTTCTATTAGTCGATGATAAAACCAGTTCATATATAGTTGAAGAAGTCTTGTTCTATTAGATCAAACTGACATCTCAATTTTAATGATTGACGATCATAAAACAAAAGATGTATTTGCTCATGACATCCACTGGAAGCTAATGGCTTACAAATTTAGATACGCACTCATACAAATTAATCAGAGGATTACAAAGTTGACATGTTTGAGGTTGGTGTTGGGGCTTCACATGGTATCGGTTTCCAGCCGCCCCTCCTGCAAGTTTGACTTCGACTACCAGTAGTAAGCTGGTGCGGTGCTGATTCTGGTGTTACTTGGTAGGTGTTCATGTGGCCAGACTGGCGCCTGCTGCTTCGCAGAGGCCACGGCGTGCCACCCACCTCCTTGATCTTGGAACAGTTGCCGAGCCTGGCGGCAGCACGGTTATAGGCGATCAGCTTGTCGACGGTGCTCGATATGGACCAGACGCCCGACATCGAGATACAAGGAAAGGAAGGCTTGCATGACAGGTGAGAGAGTGAAGTTGATAAGTAGGAGGGCCATGTCTCCGGTCATTGCACCTTCTGCCAACAAATTGGAGCTCAAGGAGCAACACGAGAGTAAGGTTGACTGCAACTCATAATTGCTAATAGTTAGTACCGGTTAAAAGCAACTTCTTCAAGCTACGTGAATGTGCTTCGTGACAATGGTCAATTTCAATATGAATTGCAGAGCTAGCCTACATGCAAGTTGTGCAACAAAAAGGATACGTTTGTGTTTGCTCCTAAAAGAGGGATTGTAGTGATGGAATCACTGCCGTTGTTCCTTCTGCTTTCGTTGTGCCCGGCCAACTGCCTTCTGCAGCTCCTCTCGGACTCGTCGAACTCGGAGATCACATGAAACCTGCATCATGTTTCAAGTCCAAAAAGAAAACCTCTGAGTTCTATCGAGGTCTTCAGTTCAACTTCTCACTACTTCGGTGGCGGAAGAACCTGCTGCACTGCTGACAGAAGCGCTCGGTGTTAGACTCCGAGCACCACGGCTCTTGGAGTTTTGGACTGCAGCTCGCACTCCTCCGCCAGAACCTGTCCACCTGGAGCCTCGGCAGTCGAAGAACCAGCAGCGGGCGGCAGCCGGGGTATATGCCTGTGCTGGGCTGCAGCCTAGTAACAAGAGAACGAGCCAAATATGTGAAGGAGACCACCAGTTCCCGAGCTCCCAGAAGTCCCATAACGGGACTCTGTCTTTTCCATGTTGCTCTCCCATTCTCCATCACTCCTGCAGCTGCTACTGCTACAAGTCACAAGCTGTTTCACTTTCTCGGACACACGGATAACGGCGGCTGCCTTCACCGTAAAAAGACGCACATCACGCAGAGGACATTTGTCGTGGGTTGAGACGTGTTCGCTTAATGGGCCGGTCTTGGATAACTAAATCTTGATCCGCAACCAATTGGATGGGTGACGATCACCCCTATAATTACCATTTTAGCCTCTACCGGATCGCTTTTCTCCCACGACCGCGGATAGGCCCCGCAAGCTCTTCCACTCTCGGCGAAACCCTAACCCCAGTCGAATTCGCGAGTTTCGTCGAATGGCGTCGAGTTGCGTGCGATCCATGAGCCGCCGCATCGCTCTGTCTTGCCTCGGGTCACTCGGTGTCAGATCGAGACCCGTCGCCGCCGCTCCGTGTCCGATCCGCCGCTTCTCTACCCTCTCCAGGTGAGTTTCTCGATTGGTACTGGGAGTCGTTTTTTGGACTCGGGATTTAGTTGGCGCTTTTATTTGTGATTCGGACGAAGGATTCCTGTCGAGTTGGGGTGCTGCGGCGGCTCCCTGTTCCCGTTGCACAGCGCGGTGGCGGCGGCGAGGCTGACGTCGCGTTTGAGCGCCACCTCCCGCGGCGGCCGGGCTCTCTCACAGGGTATCCTCCGCCGCACCTATCCCGGACTCTAGTGCTGTCTTTGTTCTGTCAGTGTTTCCAGTTATCCGTGAGTAGCTTTGTTTCGAGCATTTAGTATTTTTGCTTTGTATCAAAGATTTCTTGCTACTAGTCGTGAATCTATTTGTAGAATTTCTACTTGTACGCTATGTTTCGACAGGAAAACTGAAGTCATCTCAAATTGGTTTTCTTGGTTTTGATTTAAAACATTAACGAAGCCATCACTTGCTTAATTTGGGATGCGAATTGCTACATGACTCCAACTTTTGACTGTTTAGAACTGTTAGTACTTAAGACTCTATATAATCAATTTGTCAACCCTGTATAAGTGAATTTTTCCTGAAGTTGTTTGTGTTTCTTAAAGAAATATTTTGGAAGTCAGCCTCTTCCTCATAATATTTCATCAATTAGCCTCTTATGTGGTAAAAACTTTAATAAAATAATGCATCCAAGACTATCATTGTTGGTAACAGTTTGACACGCTTAAAACCCATTATTACCAGGTCTAATTAAACCAAACTTAATTAAACTACATATATCTAGCCAACAATTTGCACAGTTGATTGACCTGTCCTGTGTGCTTGGTGTTTTGTTGGTGTGTGTGGGGGTTTTGTGTTGAATTCCCTTGCTGTTGACAGTTATTAATTGATTATGCATCATTATCTACTTTTTATAGTCTTCCTATTAATGCCTTCCAAAAATATCTTGTTCTAGTCTTTGTTGAATGTCAACCTTATGATATATGGTGCGGTTGGGTAGCTGTTTTCTGTATGTTCACCGTGTTCTTTCTATTGTTCACATTGTATCTCTTTGAAGTGTCACCTAGTTTTTCTTAATAGACTAACCTTGGTTTTCCTTAATTGAAAGGATCAAGTAATGAACACTTTAACGTTAACTACTCTAAGTACATTTGGCCATTGCATTATATGAAGTAATTGACTGTACTTAAGTTGCGTATTAATTATTATTAAATGATTTATCTACTGAGAATTTTGTCTGCTATGTTGAGGATTGCAATTGCAATCACATCAAGTAAAACAAAGATATAAGCCAACTTTACTCCCACTGTCTTCATCGGGCTTCTCTTTATGACGCTTTAAATTTGAAAAAAAAATATTTTTTGTGTGGAGGTTAGACCTAAGAATTACACATCAAATAGATGCAGATATGACAATTAGTATAGTAGCACACCTTTACAGAGGGATATTATGGCCTAAAAACTCATGATGCATCACTGCTAGTGATGCTTGTGTGAGAAGCATTTACATTCTATTCATATGATGCTTTTGAGGAATAGACACCCCTTTTATTGTAAGAATTCTTTCATGATTATCTTTTTGTTTTGACAGCTTCTGGATTTGAAGTTTAAGTTATGAGAAAAGAAAATTTAAGATATTTTATTAAGGCACTTAAAAAGGAAATATTGAGTGGAACAACTAGATTTTCTACAATGACTAAGAAACAATGTGGATCACTTGTTATAAGAGGAAAGAGAAACTGGATGAAGGTTGGCCACTTAAATTCATAATAGGGGTGGCTGGATCAGAAGATCAAAAATGAAAGATGACAGATGTGAAATTTGAATAAGTATTTCCAATCATGCGACTTGCTCATAAATGTTCTCCCTGGTGGGTTGGAATAATGGAAACTGACTTCTTGAATGAAGTGGAATGAATTGCATTTCTAATGCTAAGACAAGGTAGTTGGTGACATGTATGACTTGGCATTGTGATTTGTGATCAACTTTTGATGGCTTTTTTATCTTATACCTATCGACAGAGTCTTTCCTTCATGAATTGGATGGCTAGTTGAAAGTGGTCTTTTGTGGTTGATGTTTGGCTGCACGATCTTGCTTAATTTATTCTGTAGAAATTGATGTGATTATGTGTAAGTTTGTATCGTGGATGCAGTATCGGCTTTAGTCACTTAGGTGCTAGTTAGGACCTCATTACTCTTATCCCGTAGCAAAAATTCTATTTTGAAATGGTTAGGTAAACTGAAGATTTACAATGCTCAAGAACAAAAGCCTTTCTTGATAGATATGCCATTGTTGGGCCTATTCTTAGCTTTGTTGGAGGCTTTTGTTTAAATTATGGTAAAATATAGGACATTCTTGTGCCTGTTCACGGTTGTTCTGAAAGATTCTGTACAAGATAGATTCTACTTCCTATTACTTCCTATGCCTGAAAGTTGTCTACATGCTACCCTGTATCAACCGTAAAGCAAGGTGCTTTGTATCTGATTGCTGTGAGGAAAACTGGTACAAGCAACTTTGCATGTTGGATACACCTTTATTTAACTGAAAATTCTCTGAAGTATAATTTTTGGGTTGAAATAGCAGTGAGACAGCTAGAGTTGAGTTTTTGTGCAATTCTTGCACAGAAGAATGTCATATTGTTTCCTATTAATTTATTTAAGAGTTTTGGGAAATGCTAATATGTTTGTTGCACTTTCAACGATTAGTACAGTTTAGAGTATAATGACATTGTCCTTTTTCCAGATCACATTGATGGTACATGAAGCAAAATTGCTTCGTCCTTTTGCTATTTTCAAAGGTTGGTCCATACTTTTGTTGTTTCTCATTGCTGCCATGGGAATTGCTGATTCATCCTTTTGTATATAGGACTGCTTTGGTATTTTTCATCTTCCTGATCGTAATTGAAATATTTTGTTCTTCTCTGATGAGTTTGTCCATTTGTATGTTCCATCCAGAGACGGGTCTTTCGGTCGGAAGGTGATTCTTGAAGTCTGACCACAGTCGGAGTGTCTTTTACCTGCTCAGGGAGGTGTGGGAGGTGCACGAATTTGTAGAACTCGGACGTCAATGAGTTCAAATTTTACAGAACAAAGGATGTTAAATAATTGCTGAATTCATAGTACCTCAATTCCAAACGACTTTCTATCTTCTTTTGTGCTGTATTTTTTTTCCCATCCATAATTTTAGTATGGTATGCTTACAAACCTGTCAGCTTGAATTAGGTTTCTCTCCAATTTCAATCTCAGGAGAATAAAGGAACTTGAAATCTATGGATAACTGAAATGGAGAATTCATTACTTTAGTTGCTATTGAAAATTAGTACTAGGCAATTTTTGAGAACTATAGTTATTGACTTACGTGTGTTGATGGATCGTCCTTAGTTACCTACGGCTCAATGTAACATGATGTTGTTTTTTGGGACAGATAAGTCAGTAGGTGGCTTGTCTGATCTAACCAATCTGCACTATTGAATACCTCTTTGTTTGAATGAATCGTGTGGTCTTGTGTACTCTATTGGCTCCAACTGTTCACATGATTTAATATCACGGTCTGGTCGGTTATCAGATGCGTAACCTTTATGAGAAACTAGAACATAAATGGTGGTGATTCATTATAATTAGCAATTTGTTTGATGCTGATCGAGATGTGTGACGCAGCTACTAGTTCAGTTCAGTTCAGGGGAAACATCTACTCGGTTTGGGTGTCTGCTTCTCATGCATGGTGGGTAGGTACCGACTTCCGTTGTGTAGCGTCGTAGCATCTCATCAAAGTTTACCAGCCACAGGTTGGTTGGTAAATTGGTAAACGACGTAGTGTGTTTGTTGTATGGGAAATCACATGGTGGTCTTTTTGGTAAAAAAGTTTCGATTATCCTTTGGCACGACTATTCTCGAATCAAATCCCCAAATGAAATCTTTACACTTGGAGATGGAGAAAAAAAGGTGATTTGATGATGGTAAGTTTCAAACCACCAACGATCGAAGGCCTTTGTGAATGTCAACCATGTCCCGCACATGGTAAGGTGTGTTTGATTACTGAGACTTCGGACTTCACATTGAGGCCACCTGCTCCTCCGACCAAGTTTCTTTTACCTCCCCGTTCTCTCTCTCTCTCTCTCTCTGTCAAGATGCACAGATGACAACTTGCTACCAGTTATGGTTGCACCAAGACCGAGGTAACTGCCAGTTAAGCAGCATCAATGCCCCGAACACGCTGCCGAGCTGCCAATGGTGTTCAATTCTCAAGGGAAGAAAGCCCCTGTTTTCTTCCATCCAAGTCTCCTCCTATATATACACAATTCACCCATTGGATAATGTAAAAGGCACAAAAAAATTCAAATTCCGAGGACGGGCGCACAGAGTAAAGCAACCACCACGCAGATGGGTTAGAAAAGCCATGTCGGACGCCATCTGCCGCACGTGCGCTCCACATGCTCTGCACACTGGCAGCTGCTGCTGCTTTCGTCCGTCGTTAAAAGACGGAGAGGAGCAAAAGAGATCACTATGGAAGGAAAAAGGGAGGATTAAGAGAGAGAGAGAGAGAAAAAGGGTTTTCCCAGGCAGGCCTTCTGACGACAGCCACGTGCCCGTGGTCCACCAGAGGACCCCGCGTGGAGCGGGATGCACACCCGCAGCTCCATCCTTCGGCAGCTACCCGACACGTGGAGGGGTGTCGAAAGCGACCGCCACGTGATGATGGGATTGTCCAGGGGCGATTTCCCAAGTCGACCGCCGACATCGACGCGGGTCTGCTCACCCGCGGAGCACCCACCACACGAACGAGTTAACTTAAGCGGATGATTCAAGTAAACAAAAGTGGATGAAAAGGGGGGGAAGAAAACAAGGGAAAGGAGGGGCTGGCACTCAGGCCCGATCACGTGTAAGCGTGATCAGAGGCCACGAGCGAGCACGTGCGGGGCGGGTGGGTGTGGGATTCCTTCCCCGCCTCGGGATCCCCATCACCCTCACGTGATTCGATGCTGCTCCGCCCTCCACTGTCCTCTTCCCACATGACAGCCACGTGGATGAACACCGAACCCGGACCCACCACGGGCCCCGCCCGACGCGACGGCTGAGGGATCCTCAGATTGTCGACGCGACGGTGGCACATAAAAGAATAAAAAAAAAGAAATAAATAAATAAATAAATAAAAAGGTGCGTGGTCCTGGGCCGTACCGGGACCGGTTGTACAGCTGGCGGCCGAGGCCTCGTCCATCGCCCGGGTCCCGCCTCGGACGAGGTGTCGTACGGACCGTCGCGTGAGAGTGAGTGCGACGCCAGTGTGCGGTCGCCCTCGTGGCCCGAAGCGGCGGGGAGGTGCAACGCCAGCCGCATGATTGCTGGGAGTCTCCTCCTCGGAGATTTCACAGCTGTATCCAGTTGTCTCGCGTCGGTAGTTTTATTTCCTTTCCCCCTTTAGCTTCTCGGCCATGTCAAACACATGAGAGAGAGAGAGAGGGAGGTAAAGGAAAGCTAAAGGTAAACGGTTAGAGAGAAAAGGGCGGAGCTTTGGTCCCCACGGCGTCCGACACTACACATGTGTTACCGACCACTCGCCTCACCCACAGTAACCTCCACCCCCTCCGGCTCATCGGCCGCAGCACCGCTGCGGACAGGGAACAGGACGCGTCCCGCTCCATTTGCGCCGCGGGGACCACCACCTCCTTATCCGATGGACAGCGCCTGCGCTATTCCACAAGCCGCAAGCCGATGGGATCCTTTCGTGCATGGACGGCAGCGTCGGAACGCAGTGGCCGGCGCAGTCCCATGACGTACGGGTAAATCTTCCTTTAACGTCGTATAGACAGACAAACTCACCACCCTTGTATTCGTCCCCTGCTACTCCCCCGGCCGAGAGTCGGTCTCCGCAGTCACCGTTGGTAGGCATCAAGATGGCCAACCCAAGTGCATGTCAATCAAGCCACATACAGCATGAACGTGGCCATGCCACATGGGCAGTACCTCTGACAAAAAAAAAGAAAAGAGAAAGAGAATATATATATATATATATATATATATATATATATATGTGACAAAACTCACATGGTAGAGGGATAAATATGAGGGGGCAGCAGAAGAGGAAAAAGAGAGGAAGCAGTGAAAGTAACAGGACTTTAAAGAGAGGAAGGGAGGTGGGGGCGGGACGAGACGAGGGCAAGGGATGGATCAAGTGCACGAGCCACGACTCCTTTTTTTAATGTGCTCTCCACCCGGTCCTTCTTCCCAGTCCGAGACCCTCATTACTTCCGCATCGCCATCGACATTATTTATCATTGGCCTCATCATGACCGGCTCCATTATTTGTAGCAGAGTTGCAAGTTAATGAGTGCCATATTGACCCCAATCCCATCGCCATTTCTTCTCCCTTCTTTCGCTCGCCCTCTCTATATCCACCACCACCGCCACCGCCACCCCCCCTAACTAGGAAAAGAACAAGATTAAGAGCTCCGAGGACCATCGTCCTTCGTTGCTCCCCTTCCCTTTGGCGATGGTTCCGGAGTGGGAGATGGCAACGGGGGTGGATTTTGGGATGGGAATGGAATTTGGATCCGGAGCTCGTTATTCTACCACAGCACCTGTTGTCGCGCCGCTTACTCCTACCACTAGCGCTACTGCCACTACGCCTGCCTACCTCTACGGGGCTCTTCCGCCCACCGCCGACGCCAGTCTCCGCGTCGATGACCTCCTCGACTTCTCCGACCACGATCTCTACGCTTCTGTTGGCGTCGACGCTCAATTCTACGCCACCACGACGACCGTGCCCGGAAGCGGTCCGCCGTCGGGACAGACGTTCTCCGGTCGCCAATCTCAGCACACCACCTTCGACCTTTACGTTCCTGTGAGGCAACCACCGGAGCTCCGAGTATGATCTGCACGCGCTTGCTTTAGATGAACGAGTGCTTGAAGCTTTTGTATTGTTTGTGCAGCAATGCGAGGACGCGGCCGAGCTCGAGTGGCTGTCCAAGTTTGTGGAGGAGTCCTTCTCGGACGTGCCTTCTTATCAGTCCGGGGCGGCCGTAATTGCGCCCTCGTGTGAGGCGCAGCTCCGGGCGGAGCAGTCGGCCAACGGCCGCGGAGCTCGGGGCAAGCGCTCGAGGGCGACCATCGGTGCCGTTTCGGCCGCCGCATGGTCCTCATTGGTGACGCCACCGCATCCACCGGCGCAGAACTCGCCTTCGTCTTCGTCCTCGTCGTCGTCCTCCGAGTTCTCTCCGTCGAGGCCGAAGGCGGGCGGTGCCGACAACGGAAACAGGGGCAGCAGAGGGAAGAAGGGTGGAGGAGGCGTGGGGTTGGAAGGCGGGGTGCGGCGCTGCACGCACTGCGCGTCGGAGAAGACGCCGCAGTGGCGGACGGGGCCGCTGGGGCCGAAGACGCTGTGCAACGCGTGCGGCGTGAGGTTCAAGTCGGGTCGGCTCGTGCCAGAGTACCGGCCGGCAGCGAGCCCCACCTTCGTGCTCACGCAGCACTCCAACTCCCACCGCAAGGTCATGGAGCTCCGCCGCCAGAAGGAGCTGCTGCTCCTCCGCCACCAGGAGAACGACCCCTCCTCCGCACGGCCGGATCTGCTGTTCAGCGACTATGGGGTTTGCTGAGCTGAAGCCAGGCCCCGAAGCTGCCCACGGCCGCCCGCCGGCCGGGCGGTCGTTCTCCCACCACCGCATTATGGTTCCCTTGTTTCTAAATTTGTGCCCCCCAACAAATTCTTGGGTTTCTGTTGTGAAAGGGTCTTCCCGAATCGGACGGTTGAGATCTCATCGAACGGTCTATCTAGATAAGAGATAGGAGTAAAATAAACAAATGAAATGATGGAATAGGGGATGGGAAAGCACGTGACTTGCCGCTGCAAGTGAAGTGAAAAGAAATAAATATCTCGGTCACGTGATGACAACGGGGCGACGGTGAGGAGACGAGCAGTTGTTCCTCTCCCACCTCATGCATGTTTCCCCGGCTAATGACATGCAAATCCTATCCTTGCGTTCGGTCAATCATGGAGATGCTTTCTGCCTGACATAACGATTGGGGAGGGAGGGAGGGAGGAAGAAGGTAAGAAGAGGAGTGTCATTTACACTGTTCATCCCTTCGTTAATCCTCAATCCTCTTGTGCACGCCGACATGTTTATACGTATAAGGTTTTCGTAATTCTATAATAGAAATATTAGACAAAAATAAAGTGGTCAATCCTGTTGAGTTTGTCATTTCTCACTCGACCTGAGTAGTTTTCCTAGGCTTAAAATCCAAGAAAGTAAGATCACCTTCCAGTTATATTGGTTCAACTCACAGTAGTTACAATGGAGCTATAAGCACGCTAAAACTCCAAACTCAATTATTAACGACCACTTAGGAATCATAAGATCATAATATTCATCTAACAATAATAGAAGATGATCACGATATAGGTAAATACAGAATGATTTATTATTATTATTATTATTATTATTATTATTATATATATATATATATATATATATATATATATATATATATATATATATATAATTCTCAATAAATTTATAATTTAAGAATTAATCACATATTTAAGTATAAGATTTTAATAGCGCATGATTGAATGAAATCTCTCCTTGTATGAATACATATTATCTTAATAAATAAAATTATTTTTTTCACAACAAATTCTTACGAGAGTTTTTTGCTTCGATCATAGCTCTCTTTTCCTTTTATGTCAGCTTTATAATTTTTCATGTTGCATCAAAGATAAAGACATACTGACTCTTCAATACTGATCTCCTAGCGTGTTTGGAATAGATCTACTCCATTTTGTTGCTCTGATCAGCCTCCTCTAGTGATTGAACAGCTTCTTCGATATTTCTTCATTATTGTACAATTATCTTTGCTAGGTGTACCCTCTCCTCCTACCTACTACTTTAGCATTCTCATCCTCTTTTCGTTAATTGTCAAACTCACTAGTGCCTTGGATCCACGATTGACCTCTCGACGATAGTCTATTACTTATCATCATCTTTTCTACTACGCCATAAACACTCGTGATCGAGAGAAGAACTCAAGAGAGAACAAAGAGATCGCCCTATTCTGTATATCTAGATCCTTCCTTGTGCACTTCTCAAATTTGATTTCCTTCATCATATTAAATCCTCTCCTATGCACTTCTTAGATCTCCATCATCGGTGCATTTAAACTAGATCATCAGTTGATTGGATTTCTCTTATTGAATTACAATGTCTTCTCAATATGTCTTTACATTTGATGCTCTAATTATTATTTTCATAGGAAACAATAATTCATCTTAACCTACAGAACTTATATCTAGCAACTCTAATCCCCTTTAAGCTCTCTAAAGATGACAACTATATATCTTGGTGAGTACAATTCACCAATCTTGGATGTGATCTATTAGGTTGTATTGATGACTCTCTTAGTTGTCCACCAAAACAAAATCCTAATATCAAGAGAACCTATCATAATAGTAAATCTGGATCTCAGGACTACAACAATATCATTTTATTCTATAAGACATTCAAGTCTTATGTTGGCTCTATAGTATTACTAATCTTTTCATATAGCACTATAGTAGAAGCATGGTCCAAGTTACCTATCACCCTCACCAATCACTCTTGCACTCATATGCTAATTTTTTTATGTACTTTGATAAAAATAATATAAGAGGAATGTACTATTATTGATTATATACAAAACCTAAAAGTTATAATATATAATTTGACTTTAATAAGTCATCCTAAGTGATGAAGAAGAAGTCATTTTTCATACTCTCAATGACCCAAAAGATGAATATAAGGAATTGCTGATAGTAATTCAGGCATGTGACTTATCAATATCATTTGATGAACTATATAATAAATTGATTAATCATAAAATATATATGAAATAAGAAAAGAGAAAGATAAGACCAATAATCACACTCCAATTCAATTAAAAATTTAAAAGAAAAAACAATCGAAGCAAAAAGAACTTCAATAATCATCCTTCATTTTCTTCTTTTTACTAGCTTACACCTCTCCTTCCCTCTTGCTTAGGGATGTCAACAAGGCAAGATAGAAGTGAGGAGTGCTTCTCTTATCCTCATCCCCATCTCATCCCCCATCCCAACCCCATTTCCTATTTAGATGGGGGCGGAAATGAGAAGTCCCCATTAGTAACGAGGAACTCATAGATTCTTTATATTCTCCTAATTAATTTATTTAATTAAAAACTATCAATTAATAATATCAAACTTTACAACTAGTAAGTATTATATCTCATGCCCATTTTTTTTTAACACGTGTATAGAATAATTCAGAGCAATATACACTAATAAAATAACTTATTCAAAATAAATTCTAATTTCTTAAAAAAAATAAAATTTGGCATTAAAAACGAAGTCATAATGATTCCAAAAACATATAGTCATAAATCTAAAAAATTAATCTTGATAGAACAATTAGAAACAAGGATCAATATCAAGTCTCATATTAGATCTCATACATGTTATGTAGGGTTGCAGACTAAATAGACTATCCTCCCAATAATCGATAAAGATACTTTATTCTTCGCGATGGATTCTCTTCTCTCCTAACAGTAGATGAAATGAATTCATATCATAATTCCAGATAAAATGATGTTCCTCATCTGCCAAGGTGTAGATACATTCCTCCTAATAATAGATGAAGGAACTGTTTAGTTGCCACGTTTAATGATCCACTTGCCCTTGAAAGGAATCACCCTTCAGTATAATGGATCACCTATAATTGATAGGGATCATCTACGTCCTTTTATCATAGTAGTATCATATATCTTATTAGTTAAGACTTGTGCTATCACATATATCCATAGATTATACTAGAAGAATTATATGAGGAATTCAATTTAGTAGGTGCCACTCGATATATGATGGGCGCTCTTCTCATGTAAAGCATGACGGGTAAATATCTTACATCCATACTAATATCTGTAGATCACTTATCTGTTAAACAATCATAATTAAACTCATAAATCAACCTCAATAACTTAAAATATAAATGACATATCAATATCATTAACATCATGAATCAAAATATAATTAACCCTCAATCAACTTGAACCCTAATTGAATTAGTCCAATCAATTTGAATCGAATTTAATTAAACTAGAACCTAGTTGAACCAATTAACAATCTTCATAAGACTACTAGAATCATCCTAGACTAGTCTAATTTATATTTAATTAAGTTAAATTTAAGTTTGAATTAGTCTAAGTTCATTTCATAATCATCCTAAATCGGTTAAATCAAACTAATTCGATTCAAGTTTAATTAGTAGTCTATTGGGCCAAAATCTATTAAAGTATGAACTAAGAAAACTTGGGCTGGCTCAAGCAGTGCCCACAAGTGGGTGAATTTTTGCCCAAATCTATACTAAGACAAGGATTTGAATAATGCTAGAATTATCATAATAAATTTGTGCTATAGACTGGGATAAGACTCCTAAATTTTAAGAAACCAATATAACCAAAGTAACTCTAACGTAGTATCAACGAGAGCATGATATTTTTTGCTTCGGTACTTGAAGGGACAACAATGCTTTATTTCTTATTCCTCTAGAAAATTAAAGAACAAAAAAAATAATAGTATAATGTATATTAGTAGGATCACATATTCGTATCACCTTAGTTGAAAATTATAGCCCATTAAATATTATTCCTTTTATATAGTGTAAAATTCAAAGTACAACAACATAATCAATAGATGATGGAGTCGTCGTCTAAATGAATTGCATATGATATATCCAGATGTACGGCAGTAAGATAAACAAGACAGCTAATAAGTTATCAATAAATAATTATATCTTTTTATGGTTCTTCATTTATGGCACATATTTAATATTTAGTTCAATATAGATGAGTCTCCTACTCTGTTGTCAAAGATATTGGCTCGAGTGAGAAGATCGAGTGCATATTTAGTTTAACTAACTTAAATAAATAGTAACTATAAGAAGAAGATACTTCGATCCCGAAAAAAAAAAAGAAAATAGAGAGAAGCTTTGAGATCATAAATGCCACGGTGTGCTTGTAAGAAATAGAATCTTTTCTAGATTCCGATAAAATCCAGCCCTCAGATTCGACTCGAGTCGGATAATTACCGGACAAACACGTGCGGTGTTCCAACTACCACTTGACAATACCATTTCTACAGATTGGTGACGAGTCTTCTTCAAAGTATGGCAAGAAGCCACATTTCCAGTTCCATCTCCATGGATGGTTGAGAACATACCAGCTTCTAAGCTCAGAGGCTTCTGGTTGACACAACCACCAAGTCAGATTACAAATTAGATTCCTCCTGGAACAAAAAAGAAGATACTTGGGAATCATTTCTTATTCAACTTTCTTTTCGCTTGTCTTTTCCTCATACAATAAATATCGTGCTAAATTAAATTTATTTATTTCTTTCCAACAATCGAATCTTATGCTTTTAAAGGACTGCAAATTAATAACCGCAGCATCATCCCAAGAACTCATGCTTCTTAGCTATCTAGGATTCTCTTGTTTTCCTTGTTGAAATCGTATCGTAGTTGATTGCGAGGAAGGAAGATGTAAGCCCAAGCATATCTAACACACGAACAACATAGAAGAAGAAGAATAACAAACGAATTAGATGGCACAAGCACATCTAACACACCCTGGTACTCCAAGAAACCTTGACAAGATAGATACTTTTATTCTGTTCGAATATTTTTGTTGCTACGGACAGAAGCAAGCTGAGAAAACAGAAACATGCATACACTCGATCGACGTCAACGTTGCACGGGAAGCCCACTGAAGGCTTATGGTCGGCATGGAGGTAGATTCACTGGAGGCTTATATGGACTTTTGCTTGGATACGGAGGATTCGGCTGATGGACAGGAGCCGAACAAGTAGGGCCGCAAATGTTTGATTTCGGTTTAGTAAACACCTCGTAAGAGTAGTATCTGATGAAAATAATAGAAGATAAGAACAATTACTGAAAAAGTTTTATTGAAAAAGTGAAAAAACTTTATTTAAGAAATAAAAAATATATTGATTAGGAGAAAGGATTTCCCTCAACAGAATAGAGGATTTTCCAGAGATTTTCTCCCTCATATAGTTGGAAAAATCTTATCTTCTATCAGTACCCTGACGTAGCGATGGCAACAGTAGATGATGGAGGAGATGATGAGGGTGAAGCGAGCTCGGTGATGATTCCCCATATGATATTTTGACGTTGCTGCAGATCTTGCCTCTTGTCCCATCTGTTCTACATAAGGAGAAGAAGAAGAAGAAGACTTGACTGAGTGGTCCGTCTATGGCTGCCTTTCGTTTTCCTTTTTCTCGTGGGTGGAAACTGACTTCAATCGTTGACTGTCTGCAGCTTCAGCCATGGGGTTGTTTTTGGGAACACGTAAATAACTCTGTGTTTTTAATCTTATTTAGTTTTTATTTGGTAGCTCTGTAACCAGAAATGGTTGTAGTTTCGATCATTGTAGGTGAAACATTTGCGTCGATTGATTCATCCATTCTCTCTTCGTTTTGTGTTACTGCGTCTATTTTCTAAATTTTTTATATAATTATTTAATTAACCTTTCGTAGTTTTTTTTTAATTAGAGTTATGTATTTATATTATTACTTTAATAATATTAGCTGAAACTTTAATTGATTAAAATAAACTAACGAAAAATACTTGATAGTACTAGCATACCCTCCCTAAGATTGAGGATTCAAATCGTTATATTATTCTTTGCTGAACATAAAGCATGTTGATGGTATATACCTTAATGCTAATTTGAAAGATAATTCTTGGATATATGTACTTAATTTATTATCAAATAAAAAGATAATGAAAAAATTATGATACAAGGTTTCGACTCTAGAACTCAAGGAAGAAGAGGCTATGGCTAGAGGATAGAACCATTTTCTGAACTTGTGGGAGTTCTTAGCTGCCGTCTGGTTCTTCTTTCTCTTTTACTTATTTTTATCAAATATCTCTTTGAAAGATATTAAGACTATAGTAAGTTATAAAAAATCTTTACAGTAAAGTGGTTGTAGGATCAGTAAGGGTTGTCGAACTTGCAAACCCCTTTATTTATTTCTTTCTCACCTCTCTTCCTAGCTTAGAGTCGGTTGGCTTCTCAAGAGGGGGTATGACTTGGATTCTTTAGGGATGCTTTAGATGAGGCTCTCCTCCTTTTATAATTGAGGAAGGAGTGGAGTTCTACCTTAAGTTAGGACTTAGTGCGTCCTAACTGATAGCAGATAAGATTTTCTCAACTATATGAGGAAATCTCTGTACTATGTTGAGAAAATCCTCTATTCTATTGAGGAAAATCCTCCCTCCTAATCTGTATAAATAGGAGAGGGACATGTTAATGCATTTAAGCTAAAGTTTCTTCAGCTTTTTAAATAAAGTATATTTAATAATTATACTTATCTTCTATTATTTCTATACTAACATAATTAGAACTTCAAGATTCCTAGCCTTTAGCGCTTCAAGAGTTTTAATGCATTTAAGAATTGGAATATGCATTTGAGTCTAATCCGAGTGAAGCTTGAGCTAACTTGAATATGATTTTGAGCTTAGATTCCAACTTAATCTTTATTTGATCTTATTACGATGGAATTGGAGTGTGATTTGGAGTTGGAGTATAAGTTGAATTTTACTATATCATTCCTAATCATAGGTAGAGAAAATATATGCTGAATTATTCATAATAGATATATAATCAATAAAATTCAAAAGCTATTTTTCATGAATTAAAAATATTATTCAAGTTAAGATTTCCAAATTAATATCTAAAAACACTTGAAATTTTTTGACAAAACAAATAAAATTCTAAACATGAAAAATAGTTTATTCAAAATAGAAACATAATTAAAATATTCAAAATATATTTTTATGAATTAAAATATTATGTAGATCAATAATTCTAAATTAATAAACATAATTACTCAAAAAATATCAGAATAAGTAAATAAAATTCAGGACATTCAGAATAGTATATTCAAATAGAAATATAAATAAAAAGATTTCAAAATCTATCCCCATGAATTAAATTTTTTAAAATTAATAATTATATATAATTCTCATAATTATTACAAATACCTAAAAATCATAGATAATCACGCAAAACTCTTTATTTAAAATAAATTAATAATAAAAAATATTTAAAAAATATTTCTATGAATTAAATCTATTAATTCATATGAAAATTATTGTAACACATAAAATTCTAGATAAAAATCTATGAAATACTTAGAAGATAGAGATATCAAAATATAATTAAATAATCATCAAAATAAAAATTATAATAATAATTAATCTAACTTTTTATGCGTTAAATCTAAATACCATAATAAATAATTTTTAAAATATGAATTCACATATAATAGAATATAGAGAGTCAAGGAACCTACCTCTTTGATGATTACTTGGTACCTCTTTGCTTAGTCTAATCTTCATGATTTTGTAGATGCCGAAGAAGAAGTTGATAATATTCTAATTCACTTTGTACTATTTAGATATACTGATCCAATCACTTTTAAGGAGGCAAAAAATGGAGAAAGTGATACAAGAGGAGATGGAGTCTATCGGAAAGTATCAACCTGAGAGTTAGATTGATTTACTTTTGGAGCAAAAGCCTATAAATGTAAAGTGGATCTATAGAATAAAATTGAGATAAGATAATACTATTGAAAAATATAAAGTCAAACTAGTTACAAAAGGCTATAAACAGAAGAAATAGACTTATTACAATAAGGTGTTTGTACTGATCGCTAGTACTTTCTCTTACATCTTAAAATAATTAATTAGTTTATCATTATTAAATCAGACTTTTTACATGGTGAGTTACAAGAAGAAGTTTATATTACATAAGGAGGATATCCTTCACTAGCTAGAGATTTTCTAAGTCTATCAACTTTAGAAAAATCTTCAACACCACCATCTACATCAGCTCCTATAATTTCAAAGAGAATTAGAATACAACCAAGATGGATAAAAGATTATACTACTAATCATTATGATTTTATAAATGCTTAAGAAAAATTAATAATATTCTACTTCACTTTGTACTATTTAGGAGTGGTGATCCAATCACCTTTGAGGAGGCATCATATAATAAAAAATGGAGAAAAGTGATAAAAAATGAGATAGACTTTATTAAAAAGATTCAAACTTGGGAGTTGGTTGATTTACCTCGGAAGCAAAAGTCTGTTGGTGTAAAGTGGATCTATAGAACAAAATTGAGAGAAGATAACTATTGAAAAATATAAAACTAGTCTAGTTGCAAAAAGCTGTAAACAGAATAAAGAGATTGATTACAATGAGGTATTTGCACTGGTTACTAGATAAGAAATTGTGAAGTTAGCACTTTCTCTTATAGCTCAAAATAATTTTTTAGTTTATCAATTAGATATTAAATCAATCATTTTGTACATTAAGTTATATTAAGAAGTTTATATTGTATCAAGAGGATCTCCTTCCAAGCTGGAGATTCTCCAAGTATTAGAAGGCAGCTAGGATAGATAAAACATCATATTACTATTTTTTATGATTTTATAAATGTTGAAAAAGAAGATGATAATATTTTAATTCACTTTGCACTATTTGAAAATGGTGATCCAATCACAAGAAACAGTGAGGTTAGTATTTTTCTCTTGTAGCTCAAAATAATTAATTAGTTTATCAATTAGATATTAAATCAATCTTTTTGGTTAGTGAGTTATAAGAAGCTTATGCTAATCAATCTCTTCGATTTATGATTAAAGGATTTAAAAATAAGACATACATATTAAAAAAGATATTATATGGTCTAAAGTAAGCACCTAGAGCTTGGTATTATCATACTGATATATATTTTGAGACATGTGGATTGGAAAAATGCCCATATGAACATACTTTGTAAAATATAAAGAGACAAGGATGATATTAAATGTTTGCTTATATATGGATGATGTTATTTATACTAGTAAAGATGGTGACATAATTCATGAGATTCAATCTTTTATAAAGAAAAAAATTGACATGAATGACTTGGGTTTGATGAAATATTATCTTGTGATTAAAGCCGAGCAACAAGATACATAAACTTTTATTTCTTAAAAAAAAAATACATCAGTTGGATTTTTGAAATAAAAGCCAACTGTTAATGCTCTAGTTGAAATAAGTTTGAAGCTTAGTTATGCTGGTAGTGGCAGGAAGATTGACAGTACTTTTATGGACAGATTTTGGGGAGTCTTATGTATTTGACTGCAACTAGATCAGATATTATATATGGATTAGCAGATATCTAAAGAATCCAATAGAAATTCATCTCCAAGTAACACATTTGGTTAAAATTCTTATTTGAATGGAACTTATGGTTTTGGTTTTTCTTATGATAGCAAAAAAATTTATTTAACTGGATTTTTTTATAGTGATTATACAAGTGATCTTCATAATAGGAAGAGCACATCTGATTATGTTTTCTTCTTTCGATTTGGGGTGATTTTATGATCTTCTAAAAAGTAATCCGTTGTAGTAATGTCAACTACAAAAGTAAAATACGTTGCAACAATAACAAGTGCATCACAAACTATTTAGTGTCTACTAAAATTTTTTGTGATAATTTTTTAGCTTTAAATTATCTAAAATTCTAGTCAATCATGACAGAAATAAGCATATTGATATAAGATACTACTTTCTAAAATATTAAATAAAGAATAAAATGATCGAGAAGAAGTATTGCATAAATGTGCTAGTAGGGTTAGGATTTGATCATGTCATGTCTACTAAAATTTTTTGTGATAATTTTTTAGTTTTAAAATTATCTAAAAATTTAGTCGATCATGACAAAACAAATATATTCATGTAAGATACTACTTTCTAAGACATTAAATAAAAAACAAAATGATCGAGAAGAAGTATTGCAGAAATGAAGATCAAGATATATATATTTATATAAAACCTTCGAAGACCAAAGCATTTGAGCACCTGTAAAGATTACTTAGAATTTTAAAAGAAATTTAAATTAAGGTAGGATGTCACATATTGTACTTTAAATTTGAATGGAATTAGATTAAGAGTTTGAGATAAATTAAGAGTTTCTGTTTAATTAGGAGTAGAAAACTATTGATCTAGGACTAATTTAGGGATATAAACAAGACCCTTTACAATCCTATTACCCTAAAACAAAAATGAGAAAGAGAGAGAAACAACAACTACAACTATGTTTTTTGTTTTTCTTCTCTCTCCTCTTGATATGACCTTTTGTATGGGATTGGCCACACTCATCTTGATGGATAGGGATGATGGTAACAGCACGTTTTATTTTCTTTTTAATCAAATTTTAGATACATTCATATTATATATTTATATAAATGTATGTATATATATATATGTATGTATATGTATATATGAGAGTTCGATATGCTGCGGTATTCTTACAGCTATCAAGATGAGAGATACCCAACTTGTTTGGTATGGAAGTGGGATTTGAATGACATAACAATCAACCATCCTTTACCAGACTGTCAATCTTCTCTTAGCATATGTTTTGTTGCAAAGCAATCCCCCATTGTCATATTGATGATAACTATTGTTATCGAGGAGATGCTAAATGGTGATGGCAGTGGCTCCCGTCGGTGGGTCTTGGACTTACGGATTGGAAGGAGGACGTCGGTATAGACAACGACTCGACCGCTGGGAGAAACAGTGGCATTTGTTGGGCAGCGACAAACTGCCTGTTGCCGGGTGACGCCGGAAGACTACGGCACACGGAGCAAGAAAACGGAGGCAAAGGAGAGACGTGTCAGGTGAGTTGACTCGTTTATTGAATTCTTTCTATGCGTAATGAATGGCTTTCTGAGCACTAACTCAAACAACTAATAAACAAGCAACAGCACAGGATGCAAGGCTTCAGTCAAGTCAAATAGTTTCGTCATCAGCCAGTGCAGAAGAGGGTCGACCACCACTCGGGGAAGCCAAGGACAGAACCGAAATATCAAGTCACACCCGAAACGAGAACCAACGAGTAACTGAGTGTTGGCGACGAAGCGGGAAGTACTGAAATATATTGATTTCTAGTTGGAGAAGAAGCTGGATCGAGTACTGGCTCTGTGATGCGAGGTGTGTGTCTGTGGTCCAAGGAGTCCTTGTGAAAGCTTCTGTTGCTTGTTGTGGAGAATGACCAGTTATAGTTTCATTCCGAGTAGAAACCGTGTTCGTTGACGCAAGTGAAATGAGTTTAATTGACCTAGACAAGGGGTGGGTCTTTACCAACTTCCAAATCCAAGATTTAGGGATGAAAAAAAAAATAGAAAGGGCACTCATTATTTTCATGAAAAAATAAGATGCGGATATTATGCTTATAAATGTTTACTTAAAAAATATAGTTCATAAAAATTAGTTTGGATTTTTAAATGAATCATAAATAACTTAATGTCATTAGTCAAAATAAATATATTTTTTCATGAGGGACCCAAAACTAAATGAGTACCCAAAGTAAACCATCATTTCTTATCGATATATTTACGATCTAAAACTAAGAGGAAGAAATAATACTTTGATAGTGAATACTCAAGGCACATGATCATAGATATGTCTTCACCTCTCTAGCAAACAATAATTTCATCTTTTGAGCACCTTGTTGAATCATTTATTTCATCTTTCGTGTTTTGTAGAGAAGCAAGAAAAGATTTTAATTGAATCTATTGTGCACCAGTGATAGAATACATAGTATCCCTATCTTTTGAATTTGATTCAGCTTCTTCTTTTGCATGTGCTTAGTCTATTTCTGATCCAGCTTTTAATCTCAAAGACTAAACTAGAACTGCTTCAAATCTTTTAATTTGAAAGGGATACTATTCCTTTTTGAATTAGGATCTATCAGGAGTTATAGAGTTAGTTTTACAATCAAGAGTTAGGTTATGCTCTTCAGAGTCGAGTTATATTCTTCACAGTCAATTTACTTTATTCTATGATCAGGAGTCGAGGGATATTATGCTATTAAGTTATCATTCATCTAAACAAACAATTGGTAGAGAATAAGCAAGAAAAATCAAGAAATATGAAAGTTTTTAGTTAGACCCTAGAGCGCAAACAGAGCTTGCCATATTATATATATATATATATATATATATATATATATATATATATATATATATATATATATATATATATATATATTCATTATAGGAATAATCATAATAGGGATATGAGATCCCATTTACATAGAAACTTTTATACCCTATAAAGTATTATTAAGTAATCTCATAAATTTTGATGTAGAAAACCACTTAAGTTTGAAAACTAAGATGCTAAATTGTTGTGAAGATAATAGCTTGAAATATATCTATTGATTGAGCAAAGTTAAAGGTTGTCATATTGAAGATGATATCATATAAAATAATAATCAATCTCAATATTTTGTGCTCATTATGGGTGATTTGAATGATATTAGAATTATCATAACAAATTTGTGGTATAGACTGAGAAAAGATTCCTAAATTTTAAGAAACCAATCTAACTAGCGTAACTCTATCGTAGTATCAACAAGAGCATGATATTTTGGTTCAAAGTATGAGGACACCTTAATCGAAAATTATATCCCATTAAAAATTGTTCCTATTATATAGTGTAAAATTCAAAGTACAACAACATAAGGAACCTATCTATCTAAATAAATTACATATGATATATCGAGATGTACGAAGAGAGCTAATAAGTTATAAATGAATAATTATATCATTTTAGGGTTCTCCGTTTATAACACATACTTAATATTTAGTTCAGTATATGTGAGTCTTCAACTTTATTGTCAAAGATATTGACTCGAGTGAGAAGATCCTATGCATATTTGACTTAACTTAAATAGTAACTATAAGAAGATAATACTTCGATGCTAAAAAATGGATAGAAGATCCTTAGTTTCAGGTTGTTTATCCAGAGAAGTTTTGAGATCATAAATGCCACAGTGTGCTTGTAAGAAATAGAAGCTTTTCTAGATTCCGATAAAATCCAGTCCTCAGATTCGACTGGAGTCGGATAATTACCGGACAAACGTATGCGGTGTTCCATCTACCACTTGACAATACCATTTCTACGGATTGGTGGCGAGTCTTCTTCAAAGTATGGCAAGAAGCGACATTTCCAGTTCCATCTCCATGGATGGTTGAGAACATACCAGCTTCTAAGCTAAAAGGCTTCTGATTGACACAAACACCAAGTCAGATTCACAAATTGGATTCCTCCTGGAACAAAAAAAAGAAGATACTTGGGAATCATTTCTTATTCAACTTTTCGCTGTCTTTTCCTCGTACAATAAATATCGTGCTAAATTAAATTTATTTATTTCTTTCCAACAATCAAATCTTATGCTTTTAAAGGACTGCAAATTAATAACCGCAGCATCATCCCAAGAACTCATGCTTCTTAGCTATCTAGGATTCTCTTGTTTTCCTTGTTGAAATCGTATCGTAGTTGATTGCGAGGAAAGAAGATGTAAGCCCAAGCATATCTAACACACGAAGAACATAGAAGAAGAATAGCCAACGAATCAGATGGCACAAGCATATGTAACACACCCATGTACTCCAAGAAACCTTGACAAAATAGATACTTTTTATTCTCTTCGAATATTTTTGTTGCTGCAGACAGAAGCAAGCTGAGAAAACAGAAACATGCATATACTCGATCGACGTCAACGTTGCACGGGAAGCCCACTGGAGGCTTATGGTCGGCGTGGGGGTAGATTCACTGGAGGAGGTTGCGGCTCATAGACAGGAGCCTGACAATTATTTTCGCAACCGTCTGATCGCAGTTGCAGCCTCATAGTAGTACTCTGAGGCAGCGACGGCAACAGTAGATCTGGGTCGACCCACCTACTCGGTATCGGCCACCCGTCGTCCGGCTGTAATGCTGCCAACCAAAACATGATGATGATGATTATGATGATGGAGGAGATCATGAGGGTGAAACGAGCTCGACGATGATTCCCCATATGATATTTTTGACGTTGCTGCTGCTCTTGCCTCTTGTCCCTTGTCTTCTGCAGAAGAAGAAGAAGAAGAAGACTTGACTGAGTGGTTCGCTATGGCTGCCTTTCGTTTTCCTTTTTCTCGTGGGTGGAAACTGACTGCAATCGTTGACTGTCTGCAGCTTCAGCCATGGATTTTTTTGGGAACACGTAAATAACTCTATGTTTTTAATCTTATTTAGTTTTCATTTGGTAGCTCAGTAACCAGAAATGGTTGTTGTTTCGATCATTGTAGGTGAAACATTTGCGTCTATTGATTCACCCATTCTCTCTTCGTTCCTTTCTCAATTGGTTTTGTGTTACTGCGTCTATTTTCTAAATTTTTATATAATTATTTAATTAACCTTTCGTAGTTTGTTTTTTTAATTAGAGTTATGTATTTATATTATTACTTTAATAATATTAGCTGAAACTTTAATTGATTAAAATAAACAAACGAAAAATACTTGATAGTACGAGCATCCCCTCCCTGAGATTGAGGATTCAAATCGTTATATTATTCTTTGCTGAACATAAAGCATGTTGATGGCATATACCTTAATGCTAATTTGAAAGATAATTCTTGGATATATGCACTTAATTTATTATCAAATAAAAAGATAATGGAAGAATTATGATACAAGGTTTTGACTCTAGAACTCCTCTTCCTTTAGCTCTCATCACAAGTTGGGAGTAGGGCTGACTGTGAGAGTTTTTAGCTGCTTTTTGGTTCTTCTTTCTCTTTTACTCATTTTTATCAAATATCTCTTTGGAAGATATTAAGACTATAGTAAATTATAAAAAAAATTTACTGTAAAATGGTTGTAGGATCAATAAGGGCTATCAAACTTGCAAACCCCTTTATTTCTTTCCCACCTCTCTTCCTACCTTAGGGTCGGTTGGCTTCTTAAGAAAGGGTATGACTTGGATTCTTTAAGAATGCTTGAGGCATTCCTCTTTTTATAATTGAGGAAAGGGTATAGTTCTACCTTAAGTTAGGACTTAGTGAGTCCTAATGAAATTAGGACTTCAATATTCCTAACCTTTAGTACTTCGAGAGTCTTAATGCATTTAGGATTTGGAATATGTATTTGAGTACAATATGAGTGAAGCTTGAGCTAACTTGAATATGATTTTGAACTTAGATTCCAACTTAATATTTATTTGATGATGGAATTGAAGTGTGATTTGGAGTTGCAGTATAACTTTAACTTTACTATATCATTCCTAATCACAGGTAGAGAAAATATATACTGAATTATTCATAATAGATATATAATCAATAAAATTCAAAAGCTATTTTTCATGAATTAAAAATATTATTCAAGTTAAGAATTCCAAATTAATATCTAAAAATACTTGAAAATTTCTGACTAAACAAATAAAATTCTAAACATGAAAATTAGTTTATTCAAAATAGAAACATAATTAAAATATTCAAAATATATTTTTATGAATTAAAATATTATGCAGGTCAATAATTCTAAAATAATAAACATAATTACTCAAAAAAATCAGAATAAGTAAATAAAATTCAGGACAGTCAGAATAGTAGATTCAAATAGAAATATAAATAAAAAAGGTTTCAAAATCTATCCTCATGAATTAAAATTTATATAAAATGAATAACTATATATAATTCTCATAATTATTACAAATACCTAAAAATCATAGATAATCACGCAAAACTCTTTATTTAAAATAAATTAATAATAGAAAGTATTTAAAAAATATTTCTATGAATTAAATCTATTAATTCATATGAAAATTATTGTAACACATAAAATTCTAGATAAAAATCTATGAAATACTTAGAAGATAGAGAGATCAAAATATAATTAAATAATCATCAAAATCAAAATAATAATAATAATAATTAATCTAACTTTTTATGTGTTAAATCTAAATACAATAATAAATAATTTTCAAAATATAAATTGTGAAAATATGAAAAATATGAATTCACATATAATAGAATATAGAGAGTCAAGGAACCTACCTCTTTGATGATTGCTTCGTACCTCTTTGCTTAGTCTAATCTTCATGATTTTGTAGATGCCGAAGAAGAAGTTGATAATATTCTAGTTTACTTTGTACTATTTATATATAGTAATCCAACCACTTTTAAGGAGGCAAAAATGGAGAAAGTGATACAAGAGGAGATATAGTCTATCGGAAAGAATCAACCTGAGAGTTAGATTGATTTACTTCTTACATCTTAAAATATAAAGTTAGTACTTTCTCTTACATCTTAAATTAATTAATTAGTTTATCAATATTAAATCAAACTTTTTACTCATCAAGTTTATATTATAACGAGGATATCTTTGATATCCTTCACTAGCGGGAGATTTTCCAAGTCTATCAACTTTAAAAAATCTTCAACACCACCATCTACATCAGCTCCTATAATTTCTTTCAAAGAGAATTAAAATACAACCAAAATCGATAAAAGATTATATTACTAATCTTTATGATTTTACAAATGCTTAAGAAGAAATTAATAATATCCTAGTTCACTTTGTACTATTTATAAGTGGTGATTCAATCACCTTTGAAGAGGCATCGTATAATAAAAAGTGAAGAAAAGCTATACAAAATGAGATAGACTTTATTAAAGCTATACAAGTGAAGAAAAACTTGGAATTGATTGATTTACCTCCGAAGCAAAAGTTTGGTGTAAAGTGGATCTATAGAACAAAATTGAGAGAAGATAACTATTGAAAAATATAAAACTAGTCTAGTTGCAAAAAGCTGTAAACAGAATAAAGAGATTGATTACAATGAGGTATTTGTACTGGTTACTAGATAAGAAATTGTGAAGTTAGCACTTTCTCTTATAGCTCAAAATAAGTTTTTAGTTTATCAATTAGATATTAAATCAATCATTTTGTACGGTAAGTTATAATAAGAAGTTTATATTGTATCAAGAGGATCTCCTTCCAAGCTGGAGATTCTCCAAGTATTAGAAGGCAACTAGGATAGATAAAACATCATATTACTATTTTTTATGATTTTATAAATGTTGAAAATGAAGATGATAATATTTTAATTCACTTTGCACTATTTGAAAATGGTGATCCAATCACAAGAAACAGTGAGGTTAGTATTTTCTCTTGTAGCTCAAAATAATTAGTTAGTTTATCAATTGGATATTAAATCAGTCATTTTGGTTAGTGAGTTATAAAAAGTTTATGCTAATCAATCTCTTTGATTTATGATTAAAAGATTTAAAAATAAATCTTTTGAGACATGTGGATTGGAAAAATACCCATATTAAAATATAAAGAGACAAGGATGATATTAAATGTTTGCTTATATATGGATGATGTTATTTATACTAGTAAAGATGGTGACATGATTCATGAGATTCAATCTTTTATAAAGAAAAAAATTGACATGACTGACTTGGGTTTGATGAAATATTATCTTGTGATTAAAGCCGAGCAACAAGATACATAAACTTTTATTTCTTAAAAAAAAACACATCAGGTGGATTTTTGAAATAAAAGGCAACCGTTAGAGTTGAAATAAGTTTGAAGCTTAGTTATGCTGGTAGTGGCAAGAAGATTGACAGTACTTTTTATGGACAGATTTTGGGGAGTCTTATGTATTTGACTGCAACTAGATCATATATATGGATTAGCAGATATCTAAAGAATCCAATAGAAATTCATCTCCAAGTAACACATTTGATTAAAATTCTTATTTGAATGGAACTTATGATTTTGGTTTTTCTTATGATAGCAAAAAAAAGTGTTTAACTGGATTTTTTTATAGTGATTATACAAGTGATCTTCATAATAGGAAGAGCACATCTGATTATGTTTTCTTCTTTCGATTTGGGGTGATTTTATGATCTTCTAAAAAGTAATCCGTTGTAGTAATGTCAACTACCAAAGTAAAATACGTTGCAACAATAACAAGTGCATCACAAACTATTTAGTGTCTACTAAAATTTTTTGTGATAATTTTTTAGCTTTAAATTATCTAAAATTCTAGTCAATCATGACAGAAATAAGCATATTGATATAAGATACTATTTTCTAAAATATTAAATAAAGAATAAAATGATCGAGAAGAAGTATTGCATAAATGTGCTAGTAGGGTTAGGATTTGATCATGTCATGTCTACTAAAATTTTTTGTGATAATTTTTTAGTTTTAAAATTATCTAAAAATTTAGTCGATCATGACAAAACAAATATATTCATGTAAGATACTACTTTCTAAGACATTAAATAAAAAACAAAATGATCGAGAAGAAGTATTGCAGAAATGAAGATCAAGATATATATATTTATATAAAACCTTCGAAGACCAAAGCATTTGAGCACCTGTAAAGATTACTTAGAATTTTAAAAGAAATTTAAATTAAGGTAGGATGTCACATATTGTACTTTAAATTTGAATGGAATTAGATTAAGAGTTTGAGATAAATTAAGAGTTTCTGTTTAATTAGGAGTAGAAAACTATTGATCTAGGACTAATTTAGGGATATAAACAAGACCCTTTACAATCCTATTACCCTAAAACAAAAATGAGAAAGAGAGAGAAACAACAACTACAACTATGTTTTTTGTTTTTCTTCTCTCTCCTCTTGATATGACCTTTTGTATGGGATTGGCCACACTCATCTTGATGGATAGGGATGATGGTAACAGCACGTTTTATTTTCTTTTTAATCAAATTTTAGATACATTCATATTATATATTTATATAAATGTATGTATATATATATATGTATGTATATGTATATATGAGAGTTCGATATGCTGCGGTATTCTTACAGCTATCAAGATGAGAGATACCCAACTTGTTTGGTATGGAAGTGGGATTTGAATGACATAACAATCAACCATCCTTTACCAGACTGTCAATCTTCTCTTAGCATATGTTTTGTTGCAAAGCAATCCCCCATTGTCATATTGATGATAACTATTGTTATCGAGGAGATGCTAAATGGTGATGGCAGTGGCTCCCGTCGGTGGGTCTTGGACTTACGGCTTGGAAGGAGGATGTCGGTATAGACAAACGACTCGACCGCTGGGAGAAACAGTGGCATTTGTCGGGCAGCGAGAAACTGCCCGTTGCCGGGTGACGCCGGAAGGCTACGGCACACGGAGCCAGAAATCGGCGGCAAAGGAGAGACGTGTCAGGTGAGTTGACTCGTTTATTGAATTCTTTCTGTGCGTAATGAATGGCTTTCTGAGCACTAACTAACTCAAACAACTAATAAACAAGCAACAGCACAAGATGCAAGGCTTCAGTCAAGTCAAATAGTTTCGTTACCAGCCAGAGCAGAAGAGCGTCGACCACTACTCGGGGAAGCCAAGGACAGAACCGAAATATTAAGTTACACCCGAAACGAGAACCAACAAGTAACTGAGTGTTGGCGACGAAGCGGGAAGTACTGAAATTGGTTGATTTCTAGTTGGAGAAGAAGCTGGATCGAGTACTGGCTCTGATGCGACGTGTGGTCTGTGGTCCAAGGAGTCCTTGTGAAAGCTTCTGTTGCTTGTTGTAGAGAATGGCCAGTTATAGTTTCATTCCGAGTAGAAACCGTGTTCGTTGACGCAAGTGAAATGAGTTTAATTGACCTAGACAAGGGGTGGGTCTTTACCAACTTCTAAATCCAAGATTTAGGGATCTACTCTTTATTTTCATGAAAAAATAAGATGTGGATATTATGCTTATAAATGTTCACTTCACACAAATTAATTTGGGTTCTTAAAGAAATTATAAATAATTTAATTTTATTAGTCAAAATAGATAGATCATTTCTTGTAGATACCTAAATGAATACCTAAAGTAAACCTTGTTACTTGTTGATATATTTATAATCTAAAGCTAGAAGAAAGAGATGATACCTCGATGATGGATGCTCAAGGCACATGATCATAGATATGTCTTCACCTCTCTCGTAAATAGTAATTTCATCTTTTGAACATCTTATTAAATCATTTATTTCATCTTTCGAGTCTTACGAAGAAGCAAGAAAAGATTTTAATTGAATTTATCTTGCACCAGTGATAGAATACATAGCATCCCTATCTTTTGATATATTTCAAGCTATTATCTTCACAACGATTTATGGGTGATAAAATGACAATCAATCTCAATATTTTGTGCTCATTATGGGTGATTTGAATGATGCTGGAATTATCATAACAAATTTGTGGTATAGACCGAGAAAAGACTCCTAAATTTAAAGAAACCAATCTAACTAAAGTAACTCTATCATAGTATCAACAAGAGCATGATAGACACCATAATTGAAAATTATATCCCATTAAAAATTGTTCCTTTTATATGGTGTAAAATTCAAAGTACAACAACATAAGGAACCTATCTATCTAAATAAATTACATATGATATATCGAGATGTACGAAGAGAGCTAATAAGTTATAAATGAATAATTATATCATTTTAGGGTTCTCCATTTATAGCACATACTTAATATTTAGTTCAATATGTGTGAGTCTTCTACTTTATTGTCAAAGATATTGACTCGAGTGAGAAGATCCAATGCAGATTTGACTGAACTTAAATAGTAACTATAAGAAGATAATACTTCGATGCTAAAAAATGGATAGAAGATCCTTAATTTCAGATTGTTTATCCAGAGAAGTTTTGAGATCATAAATGTCGCTGTGTGCCTGTAAGAAATAGGAGCTTTTCTAGATTCCGATAGAATCCAGCCCTCAGATTCGACTCGAGTAAGAAAATTATCGGACAAACGTGTGCGGTGTTCCAACTACCACTTGACAATACCATTTCTACGGATTGGCGACGAGTCTTCTTCAAAGTATGGCAAGAAGCCACATTTCCAGTTCCATCTCCATGGATGGTTGAGTATATACCAGCTTCTAAGCTCAAAGGCTTCTGGTTGACACAACCACCAAGTCAGATTCAGAACTTTGATTCCTCCTGGAACAAAAAACAGAAGATACTTGGGAATCATTTCTTATTCAACTTTCTTTTCGCTTGTCTTTTCCTCATACAATAAATATCGTGCTAAATTAAATTTATTTATTTCTTTCCAACAATCGAATCTTATGCTTTTAAAGTACTGCAAATTAATAACCGCAGCATCATCCCAAGAACTCATGCTTCTTAGCTATCTAGGATTCTCTTGTTTTCCTTGTTGAAATCGTATCGTAGTTGATTGCGAGGAAAAGCATATCTAACACACGAAGAACATAGAAGAAGAATAGCCAACGAATCAGATGGCACAAGCATATCTAACACACCCATGTACTCCAAGAAACCTTGACAAAATAGATACTTTTTATTCTCTTCGAATATTTTTGTTTCTGTAGACAGAAGCAAGCTGAGAAAACAGAAACATGCATATACTCGATCGACGTACGTCAACGTTGCACGGGAAGCCCACTGGGAGGCTTATGGTCGGGGTGGGGATGGATTCACTGGAGGAGGTTGCGGCTGATAGACAGGAGCCGGACAAGTATCGCCGCAAGTGGATGATTCCAGTGAACGCCTCGGAAGAGTAGTACTTTGAGGCAGCGACGGCAACAGTAGATCTGGGTCGACCCACCTACTCGGCATCGGCCACCCGTCGTCCACATCTGCCGGCTGTAATGCTGCCAACCAAAACATGATGACGATGAAGGAGGAGATGATGAGGGTGAAGCGAGCTCGGTGATTATTCCCCATATGATATTTTGACGTTGCTGCTGCTCTTGCCTCTTGTCCCATCTGTTCTACATAAGGAGAAGAAGAAGAAGAAGACTTGACTGAGTGGTTCGTCTATGGCTGCCTTTCGTTTTCCTTTTTCTCGTGGGTGGAAACTGACTTCAATCGTTGACTGTCTGCAGCTTCAGCCATGGATTTTTTTGGGAACACGTAAATAACTCTGTGTTTTTAATCTTATTTAGTTTTTATTCGGTAGCTCTGTAACCAGAAATGGTTGTAGTTTCGATCATTGTAGGTGAAACATTTGCGTCGATTGATTCACCCATTCTCTCTTCGTTTTGTGTTACTGCGTCTATTTTCTGAATTTTTTATATAATTATTTAATTAACCTTTCGTAGTTTTTTTTTTTTAATTAGAGTTGTATATTTATATTATTATTTTAATAATATTAGCTGAAACTTTAATTGATTAAAACAAACTAACGAAAAATACTTGATAGTACGAGCATACCCTCCCTTAGATTTGAGGGTTCAAATCGTTATGTACCCCACTCACTCACTCTTGCTAGTAAGATCGTAGAATCAAATTTGTCTTTATCACTTATAGTTGTTCGTGTTGAATTGATGGCATATGCCTAGATATGATAATGAACATCTCAACTTTGATGCACTTAATTTATTATCAAACAAGGATAAAAAACTTATCATATATTAACTCTCTAAATTAATTTTGTAAAGTATGTATTCTTTGCGAACAAAGCTAATCCACACTGGTATATATGGACCAATATCTCTAATATCGTCTGAGTATCATCGTTTTCTAATATTTATTGATGATTCTAGTAGAAAAACATGAATATTTATACGACTAATTTTTATAATTAGTAATATAATATTTATGAGTATCATCATTTTCTAATATTTATTGATGATTTTAATAGAAAAATATGAATATTTATATGACTAATTTTTATGATTAGTAATATAATATTTATGAGTGTCTTGTTTCACTCGGGTAAACGTCTAATACCATAACATTTTGACATCTTATGTTTTTTTAACATATATCACTTTTAAATAATTTCGAAATATCTAATTATGTGATTTAATAATTTAAGATAAGATATATTAGTGGCTTAATAATTTTAGAGATTATCTTGATAGAAAAGAGCTCTTTAAAACTCTCTTTCGAAACCATCTCCTCTCTATAGATCTATGACTTTGTTACATCGGATTAATAATGTTACAATACTATTGCCTAATTATAATATTATAGATTTTAATTCTGACTAAATATTACTTCTACTCTAAATTTTTAACGAGTGATATGAGAGTTGATAAAATATAAATATCTTAAATCATAAAAAATAGATATATTATAATTACTTTAGATTTTAAATTAATATTCAAATTACTTGCAATGAATCAATGCACCTATCCTTCTGCTTGCCTGTTTGCAGGCTATGCACGTCATCTCAAGCCACGCGGGTGGAAACCGCAGACGGCGGAGACGGAGGGACTGTGAAGGGGCGGGCGTCGAAGGAACGGAAGTCGCAGCGGGAGAGGGGCGTCGCGGAACAAGTCGTCGCAGGAACGATCACCGCAGAAGGCGAGGCGCGGAGCTGGTCAGGTATTTCTCTTTTGCTCGGCGGAGCAGCGCCTCAGGCGGTGGAACTCGGCTGCACGCTTGGCCACAGATGGCGACGACGAGGGCGATGGGATTCTTCGCCATGTTCCTTCGCTGGCTGTGGGTACGCCGGCAGCGATAGTTGCGTCGGACGACGGTGCAGCGTCGCTGCCAAGACGGTGGGGAGGTGATTGACCGTGCACACCGGGGCGTCGACCGCGGTGAAGTCGCGCGTGAATGGCTGAGGTGACAACCTAATTTTGACCGAAAACCCAATTTTGACACAATTGTCCTTAATTTTGCCCTCAATCTTACCCAGTTGAGATTGGCCCAATTGGTTCCCATGTAATTAGGCCCGACCGGGAGGCCCAATTAAAATAGGCCTCTGTACAGTATTAAAGAAAATTAGATTATTATTAATAAATGTTTGTTAACTATATCAAAGGAGATCTATAGTATACTTTTGGGTTGAAATAAATATTTAGGACATGATTACACTTATTTTTCTAGAAATTTAGTTTATTTTGGATTGACAACATACATGAAAAAAGAAAAACATGTGTTGTCAATGACTGAATATGATTATGCTAATCAAGGATTATGTTCGATAGTTATTATAGTTATTTTTTATTAAATAGTTTTATATAAATAATACTAAAGATAAATTAAATAAATATTATTTATAAATTATATATTTTTAATTTTATTTGATTAGTAGCTATGGAAGTGCCATACACAATAGGCTTAATGATGTGTGAATTATATTATCATTTGCAAGATATATAGGTTTTTAAGTTTTATGAGTCTAGTAACAGCCAAACTGTCATAGATTAGTAACAGTCAAACTGTTATTAAAAAAATATATTTATAATTATATATATAATTAGAATATTTAAATAATTTTAAAAAATTAAAATAATTATATGATGAAAAAGAATATACTATGTTTGCTCAGTATGAAAAATATTCATTTTCTATTGGTATGAGAGTTCGATATACTTGGTATTGATGCGGTATTCTTACAGCTATCAAGATGAGAGATACCCAACTTGTTTGGTGTCGAAGTGGGATTTGAATGACATAACAATCAACAATCCTTTACCAGACTGTCAATCTTCTCTTAGCATATGTTTTGTTGCAAAGCAATCCCCCATTGTCATATTGATGATAACTATTGTTATCGAGGAGATGCTAAATGGTGATGGCAGTGGCAGTGGCTCCCGTCGGTGGGTCTTGGACTTACGGATTGGAAGGAGGACGTCGGTATAGACAAACGACTCGACCGCTGGGAGAAACAGTGGCATTTGTTGGGCAGCGAGAAACTGCCCGTTGCCGGGTGACGCCGGAAGGCTACGGCACACGGAGCCAGAAATCGGCGGCAAAGGAGAGACGTGTCAGGTGAGTTGACCCGTTTATTTAATTCTTTCTATGCGAAATGAATGGCTTTCTGAGCAACTAATAAACAAGCAACAGCACAAGATGCAAGGCTTCAGTCAAGTCAAATAGTTTCGTTACCAGCCAGAGCAGAAGAGCGTCGACCACTACTTGGGTTTCTCTGTTGTGAAAGGGTCTTCCCGAATCGGACGGTTGAGATCTCATCGAACGGTCTATCTAGATAAGAGATAGGAGTAAAATAAACAAATGAAATGATGGAATAGGGGATGGGAAAGCACGTGACTTGCCGCTGCAAGTGAAGTGAAAAGAAATAAATATCTCGGTCACGTGATGACAACGGGGCGACGGTGAGGAGACGAGCAGTTGTTCCTCTCCCACCTCATGCATGTTTCCCCGGCTAATGACATGCAAATCCTATCCTTGCGTTCGGTCAATCATGGAGATGCTTTCTGCCTGACATAACGATTGGGTAGGGAGGGAGGGAGGAAGAAGGTAAGAAGAGGAGTGTTATTTACACTGTGCACGCCGACATGTTTATACGTATAAGGTTTTCGTAATTCTATAATAGAAATATTAGACAAAAATAAAGTGGAGTTTGTCATTTCTCACTCGACCTGAGTAGCTTCGCTAGGCTTAAAATCCAAGAAAGTAAGATCACCTTCCAGTTATATTGGTTCAACTCACAGTAGTTACAATGGAGCTATAAGCACGCTAAAACTCCAAACTCAATTATTAACGACCACTTAGGAATCATAAGATCATAATATTCATCTAACAATAATAGAAGATCACGATATAGGTAAATACAGAATGATGATTTTTTATTTTTATATATTTTTTAATTCTCAATAAATTTATAATTTAAGAATTAATCATATATTTAAGTATAAGATTTTAAAAGTGCATGATTGAATGAATCTCTCCTTCAAAACATGTATAAATATATATTATCTTAATAAATAAAATTTATTTTTTTTCATAACAAATTCTTATGAGAGCTTTTCTTTGCTTCGAGCATAGCTCTCTCTTCCTTTTATCTTAGCTTTATAACTTTTAATGCTTTCGGATTTTGATATTGTTGCATCAAAGATGAAGACGTGCTGACTCCTCCATACTAATCTCCTAGCATGTTTGGAATAGATCTACTCCATTTTGTTGATCTGATCAGCCTCCTCTAGTGATCGACCAACTTCTTCGATATTTCTTCATCATTGTACAATTATGTTTGCTAGGTGTACCATATGCTCCTACCTACTACTTTAGCATCCTCATCTCCTTTTCGTTAATCGTCAAACTCACTAGTGCCTTGGATCCACGATCGACCTCTCGACGATACTCCATTACTTATTATCATCTTTTCTACTACACCATTAACACTCGTGATCGAGAGAAGAACTCAAGAGAGAACAAAGAGATCGCCCTATTCTGTATATCTAGATCCTTCCTCGTGCACTTCTTAAATTTGATTTCCTTCATCATATTAAATCCTCTCCTATGCACTTCTTAGATCTCCATCATCGGTGCATTTAAACTAGATCATCAGTTGATTGGATTTCTCTTATTGAATTACAATGTCTTCTCAATATGTCTTTACATTTGATGCTCTAATTATTATTTTCATAGGAAACAATAATTCATCTTAACCTACAGAACTTATATCTAGCAACTCTAATCCCCTTTAAGCTCTCTAAAGATGACAACTATATATCTTGGTGAGTACAATTCACCAATCTTGGATGTGATCTATTAGGTTGTATTGATGACTCTCTTAGTTGTCCACCAAAACAAAATCCTAATATCAAGAGAACCTATCATAATAGTAAATCCGGATCTCAGGACTACAACAATATCATTTTATTCTATAAGACATTCAAGTCTTATGTTGGCTCTATAGTATTACTAATCTTTTCATATAGCACTATAGTAGAAGCATGGTCCAAGTTACCTATCACCCTCACCAATCACTCTTGCACTCATATGCTAATTTTTTTATGTACTTTGATAAAAATAATATAAGAGGAATGTACTATTATTGATTATATACAAAACCTAAAAGTTATAATATATAATTTGACTTTAATAAGTCATCCTAAGTGATGAAGAAGAAGTCATTTTTCATACTCTCAATGACCCAAAAGATGAATATAAGGAATTGCTGATAGTAATTCAGGCACGTGACTTATCAATATCATTTGATGAACTATATAATAAATTGATTAATCATAAAATATATATGAAATAAGAAGAGAGAAAGATAAGACCAATAATCACACTCCAATTCAATTAAAAATTTAAAAGAAAAAACAATCGAAGCAAAAAGAACTTCAATAATCATCCTTCATTTTCTTCTTTTTACTAGCTTACACCTCTCCTTCCCTCTTGCTTAGGGATGTCAACTAAGGCAAGATAGAAGTGAGGAGTGCTTCTCTTATCCTCATCCCCATCTCATCCCCCATCCCAACCCCATTTCCTATTTAGATGGGGGCGGAAATGAGAAGTCCCCATTAGTAACGAGGAACTCATAGATTCTTTATATTCTCCTAATTAATTTATTTAATTAAAAACTATCAATTAATAATATCAAACTTTACAACTAGTAAGTATTATATCTCATGCCCATTTTTTTTAACACGTGTATAGAATAATTCAGAGCAATATACACTAATAAAATAACTTATTCAAAATAAATTCTAATTTCTTAAAAAAAATAAAATTTGGCATTAAAAACGAAGTCATAATGATTCCAAAAACATATAGTCATAAATCTAAAAAATCAATCTTGATAGAACAATTAGAAACAAGGATCAATATCAAGTCTCATATTAGATCTCATACACGTTATGTAGGGTTGTAGACTAAATAGACTATCCTCCCAATAATCGATAAAGATACTTTATTCTTCGCGATGGATTCTCTTCTCTCCTAATAGTAGATGAAATGAATTCATATCATAATTCCAGATAAAATGATGTTCCTCATCTGCCAAGGTGTAGATACATTCCTCCTAATAATAGATGAAGGAACTATTTAGTTGCCACGTTTAATGATCCACTTGCCCTTGAAAGGAATCACCCTTCAGTATAATGGATCACCTATAATTGATAGGGATCATCTACGTCCTTTTATCATAGTAGTATCATATATCTTATTAGTTAAGACTTGTGCTATCACATATATCCATAGATTATACCAGAAGAATTATATGAGGGATTCAATTTAGTAGGTGCCACTCGATATATGATGGGCGCTCTTCTCATGTAAAGCATGACGGGTAAATATCTTACATCCATACTAATATCTGTAGATCACTTATCTGTTAAACAATCATAATTAAACTCATAAATCAACCTCAATAACTTAAAATATAAATGACATATCAATATCATTAACATCATGAATCAAAATATAATTAACCCTCAATCAACTTGAACCCTAATTGAATTAGTCCAATCAATTTGAATCGAATTTAATTAAACTAGAACCTAGTTGAACCAATTAACAATCTTCATAAGACTACTAGAATCATCCTAGACTAGTCTAATTTATATTTAATTAAGTTAAATTTAAGTTTGAATTAGTCTAAGTTCATTTCATAATCATCCTAAATCGGTTAAATCAAACTAGTTCGATTCAAGTTTAAATCAAACTAACAAAACTTGGGCTGGCTCAAGCAGTGCCAACAAGTGGGTGAATTTTTGCCCAAATCTATACTAAGACAAGGATTTGAATAATGCTAGAATTATCATAATAAATTTGTGCTATAGACTGGGATAAGACTCCTAAATTTTAAGAAACCAATATAACCAAAGTAACTCTAACGTAGTATCAACGAGAGCATGATATTTGGCTTCGGTACTTGAAGGGACAACAAAGCTTTATTTCTTATTCCTCTAGAAAATTAAGGAACAAAAAAAATAATAGTATAATGTATATTAGTAGGATCACATATTCGTATCACCTTAGTTGAAAATTATAGCCCATTAAAAATTATTCCTTTTATATAGTGTAAAATTCAAAGTACAACAACATAATCAATAGATGATGGAGTCGTCGTCTAAATGAATTGCATATGATATATGCAGATGTACGGCAGTAAGATAAACAAGACAGCTAATAAGTTATCAATAAATAATTATATCTTTTTATGGTTCTTCATTTATGGCACATATTTAATATTTAGTTCAATATAGATGAGTCTCCTACTCTGTTGTCAAAGATATTGGCTCGAGTGAGAAGATCGAGTGCATATTTAGTTTAACTAACTTAAATAAATAGTAAATATAAGAAGAAGATACTTCGATCCCGAAAAAAAAAAAGAAAATAGAGAGAAGCTTTGAGATCATAAATGCCACGGTGTGCTTGTAAGAAATAGAATCTTTTCTAGATTCCGATAAAATCCAGCCCTCAGATTCGACTCGAGTCGGATAATTACCGGACAAACACGTGCGGTGTTCCAACTACCACTTGACAATACCATTTCTACGGATTGGTGGCGAGTCTTCTTCAAAGTATGGCAAGAAGCCACATTTCCAGTTCCATCTCCATGGATGGTTGAGAACATACCAGCTTCTAAGCTCAGAGGCTTCTGGTTGACACAACCACCAAGTCAGATTACAAATTAGATTCCTCCTGGAACAAAAAAGAAGATACTTGGGAATCATTTCTTATTCAACTTTCTTTTCGCTTGTCTTTTCCTCATACAATAAATATCGTGCTAAATTAAATTTATTTATTTCTTTCCAACAATCGAATCTTATGCTTTTAAAGTACTGCAAATTAATAACCGCAGCATCATCCCAAGAACTCATGCTTCTTAGCTATCTAGGATTCTCTTGGTTTCCTTGTTGAAATCGTATCGTAGTTGATTGCGAGGAAGGAAGACGTAAGCCCAAGCATATCTAACACACGAACAACATAGAAGAAGAAGAATAACAAACGAATTAGATGGCACAAGCACATCTAACACACCCTGGTACTCCAAGAAACCTTGACAAGATAGATACTTTTATTCTGTTCGAATATTTTTGTTGCTGCGGACAGAAGCAAGCTGAGAAAACAGAAACATGCATACACTCGATCGACGTCAACGTTGCACGGGAAGCCCACTGAAGGCTTATGGTCGGCATGGAGGTAGATTCACTGGAGGCTTATATGGACTTTTGCTTGGATATGGAGGATTCGGCTGATGGACAGGAGCCGAACAAGTAGGGCCGCAAATGTTTGATTTCGGTTTAGTAAACGCCTGGTAAGAGTAGTACCTGATGAAAATAATAGAAGATAAGAACAATTACTGAAGAAGTTTTATTGAAAAAGTGAAAAAGTTTTATTGAAGAAATAAAAAATATATTGATTAGGAGAAAGGATTTCCCTCAACAGAATAGAGGATTTTCCAGAGATTTTCTCCCTCATATAGTTGAAAAAATCTTATCTTCTATCAGTACCCTGACGTAGCGATGGCAACAGTAGATCGTAATGCTGCCAACCAAAACATGATGACGATGAAGGAGGAGATGATGAGGGTGAAGCGAGCTCGGTGATGATTCCCCATATGATATTTTGACGTTGCTGCAGATCTTGCCTCTTGTCCCATCTGTTCTACATAAGGAGAAGAAGAAGAAGAAGACTTGACTGAGTGGTCCGTCTATGGCTGCCTTTCGTTTTCCTTTTTCTCGTGGGTGGAAACTGACTTCAATCGTTGACTGTCTGCAGCTTCAGCCATGGGGTTGTTTTTGGGAACACGTAAATAACTCTGTGTTTTTAATCTTATTTAGTTTTTATTTGGTAGCTCTGTAACCAGAAATGGTTGTAGTTTCGAGTGAAACATTTGCGTCGATTGATTCACCCATTCTCTCTTCGTTTTGTGTTACTGCGTCTGTTTTCTGAATTTTTTATATAATTATTTAATTAACCTTTCGTAGTTTATTTTTTTTTAATTAGAGTTGTGTATTTATATTATTACTTTAATAATATTAGCTGAAACTTTAATTGATTAAAACAAACTAACGAAAAATACTTGATAGTACGAGCATACCCTCCCTTAGATTGAGGGTTCAAATCGTTATGTACCCCACTCACTCACTCTTGGTAGTAAGATCGTGGAATCAAATTTGTCTTTATCACTTATTGTTGTTTGTGTTGAATTGATGGCGTATGCCTAGATATGATAATGAACATCTCAACTTTGATGCACTTAATTTATTATCAAACAAGGATAAAAAACTTATCATACATTAACTCTCTAAATTAATTTTGTAAATTATATATTCTTGGCAAACAATCAAGAAAGAGCTTTTGAAAGGAGTCAACTTACCATACAAAGGGATCTCTTGAGCTAATCCACACCAGCATACATCGATCGATATCTCTAATATCATCCGGTGAGCATCATCATTTTCTAATATTTATTGATAATTTTAGTAGAAAAATATAAATCTTTTTTCTGAAAGAAAATCAAAGATTTTTGGATCATTCAAAAAATTTAAAAGTACAAATGGAGAATCAAACTAACAAACCATCAAAGTCTTACAATCAAAACACGAAAAATAATTGAAGGATTTTGAAAGCTTTTATGAAACATATGATATTTAAAGATCATTAACATCGCCTTATCCCCTCAATAAAATGGTACAACGAAAAGAATAAATTCTCAACATGGTCAGAAGTACATTACAAAGTAAAAAGATGATAAAAGGGTTTTGGGTGAACATTTACCTAATGTTGCAATCATTATATGATTAATCTTCATGATTAGTAATATAATATTTATAAGTGTCTTGCTTTACTCGGATAAGTGTCTAATGCCATAACATTTTGACATCTTATATCTTTTAAGCATATCATTTTTAAATAATTTTAAAATGTCTATTTATGTGATTCAATAATTTAAGATAAGATATATTAGTGGCTTAATAATTTTAGAGATTATCTTGATAGAAAAGAGCTCTTTAAAAAATCTCTTTTTAAACCATCGCCTCTCTATAGTGTTAGGATCAAGAGCACTAAGAGGGGGGGGTGAATTAGTGCAGCAGAAAACTTTCAATGGTTTAAAACGATGTTCGTACGAAAAAAATGATTTCGGTATGAAAACCGATTCGGAAGTTGCTTTAACTTAGATTAGATGAAGTGCAGTTAAAGTAAAGTTATGGAGGCAGTTTGCAGTTAAGATAGAGAACAGAAAGTAAATGCAAACCGAGATTTAGAATGGTTCGGTCAATCTTGGCCTTCGCCTATTAAAGAAAGGCCTCTAGTGGACGTCGGTGACCTCACTATGTAACTGCAAACTGCCTCCATAAGTAAATGCAAACCATAGAATGGTTCGGTCACTAGGTCACCGACGTCCACTAGACGTCGGTGACCTCTAGTGGACGTCGGTGACCTCACTAGGTATATATATATATATATGTATGTATATATATATATGTATGTATATATATATGTATGTATATATATATATGTATGTATATATATATGTATGTATATATATATATATATATGTATGTATATATATTTATGTATGTATATATATGTATATATATATATGTATATATATATATATATATATATATATATATATATATATATATATATATATATATATATATATATATATATATATATATATATATATATATATTCATAGGAATTGATGAGGGTAATAATGGCGACATGACACGCCACGACGTCAACCGCGGACGACACTCTGCCCAAAAAGGGCAATAACGTCGACGCGATGTGCGCTGACATCACCCGCTCTCTGACAACGATTTCATCGTTATGACCCAACACGCTTGGCCGAGGCAGGGAAGAACGGTGACCGAAGCACGCCCATACCCTGCGGTAGTTCGGTTCTTCACGCCACGGCAACTCAAAGTCAGACGCTACCTGCCCCCTGCAGGCGGGTAGCTCAGGAAGCAGTATGCTTCCCTATAAATACCCTCTCATTCATTAGAAAAAGACAGGCACACAAAGATACTGCTTCGTCTGAAACCCCCTCTGCATCTGCTAACTTGATCGTCGGAGGGGTCGAGCCGAGCGCCTCGGCCCGACCTTTGTGCAGGTGTGAAGCCGAAGGTCCCCTCCGAACGCGCAGGCGAGGAGTTCCTGCCCGGAAGAGACGACTACGCCGTCCGGATCGAACACCGCCCCCGACCTCCTCAACGGACTCGAGGAACGCCGTACAAGATCCCCGCCCATTCGGACCCGAACCAAGCCATGTTGGCCCCGAGACCACGGCATAAAGTTGTTTACACTAACAGGAATAATCGTAATTGCGATATGAGATCTCATTTACATTTACATAGTAACTTTTATACCCTATAAAGTATTATTAAGTAATCTCATAATTTTTTTATGTAGAAACCGCTGAGTTTGAAAACTAAGATGCTAATCGTTGTGAAGATAATAGCTTGAAATATATCTATTGGTTGATTGTCATATGAAGATGATATCATATAAAATAACAATCAATCTCAATATTTTGTGCTCGTTATGGATGATTTGAATGATGCTTATCATAACAAATTTGTGGTATAGACTAAGAAAAGACTCCTAAATTTTAAGAAACCAATCTAACTAAAGTAACTCTATCGTAGTATCAACAAGAGCATGATATTTTGGTTCAAAGTATGAGGACACCTTAATCGAAAATTATATCCCATTAAAAATTGTTCCTATTATATAGTGTAAAATTGAAAGTACAACAACATAAGGAACCTATCTATCTAAATAAATTACATATGATATATCCAGATGTACGAAGAGAGCTAATAAGTTATAAATGAATAATTATATCATTTTAGGGTTCTCCGTTTATACCACATACTTAATATTTAGTTCAGTATATGTGAGTCTTCTACTTTATTGTCAAAGATATTGACTTGAGTGAGAAGATCCAATGGATATTTGACTTAACTTAAATAGTAACTATAAGAAGATAATACTTCGATGCTAAAAAATGGATAGAAGATCCTTAATTTCAGATTGTTTATCCAGAGAAGTTTTGAGATCATAAATGTCGCTGTGTGCCTCTAAGAAATAGGAGCTTTTCTAGATTCCGATAGAATCCAGCCCTCAGATTCGACTCGAGTAAGAAAATTATCGGACAAACGTGTGCGGTGTTCCAACGACCACTTGTTCTACGGATTGGCGACGAGTCTTCTTCAAAGTATGGCAAGAAGCCACATTTCCAGTTCCATCTCCATGGATGGTTGAGAACATACCAGCTTCTAAGCTCAAAGGCTTCTGGTTGACACAACCACCAACTCAGATTCACAAATTGGATTCCTCCTGGAACAAAAAAAAGAAGATACTTGGGAATCATTTCTTATTCAACTTTTCGCTGTCTTTTCCTCGTACAATAAATATCGTGCTAAATTAAATTTATTTATTTCTTCCGAATCTTATGCTTTTAAAGTACTGCAAATTAATAACCGCAGCGTCATCCCAAGAACTCATGCTTCTTAGCTATCTAGGATTCTCTTGTTTTCCTTGTTGAAATCGTATCGTAGTTGATTGAGAGGAAAGAAGATGTAAGCCCAAGCATATCTTACACACGAAGGACATAGAAGAAGAAGAATAGCCAACGAATTAGATTGCACAAGCATATCTAACACACCCATGTACTCCAAGAAATCTTGACAAAATAGATACTTTTTATTCTCTTCGAATATTTTTGTTGCTGCAGACAGAAGCAAGCTGAGAAAACAGAAACATGCATACACTCGATCGACATCAACGTTGCACGGGAAGCCCACTGGAGGCTTATGGTCGGCGTAGGGGTGGATTTAATGGAGGCTTATATGGACTTTTGCTTGGATATGGAGGATTCGGCTGATGGACAGGAGCCAAACAAGTAGCGCCGCAAATGTTTGATTTTGGTTTAGTAAACGCCTCGTAAGAATAGTACCTGATGAAAATAATAGAAGAAGTTTTATTGAAAAAGCTTTATTAAAGAAATAAAAAATGTATTGATATGTAGATTAGGAGAAAGGATTTTCCTCAACAGAATAGAGGATTTTCTAGAGATTTTCTCCCTCATATAGTTGGAAAAATCTTATCTTTTATCAGTACCCTGACGTAGCGACGGTAGCGACGGTAACAATAGATCGTGATGCTACCATCCAAAACATGATGACGATGAAGGAGGAGATGATGAGGGTGAAGCGAGCTTGGTGATGATTCCCCATATGATATTTTGACGTTGCTGTTGCTCTTGCCTCTTGTCCCATCTGTTCTACATAAGGAGAAGAAGAAGAAGAAGAAGAAGACTTGACTGAGTGGTCCGTCTATGGCTGTCTTTCGTTTTCCTTTTTCTCGTGGGTGGAAATCGACTTCAATCGTTGACTGTCTGCAACTTCAGCCATGGGGTTGTTTTTGGGAACACGTAAATAACTCTGTGTTTTTAATCTTATTTAGTTTTTATTTGGTAGCTCTGTAACCAGAAATGGTTGTAGTTTCGAGTGAAACATTTGCGTCGATTGATTCACCCATTCTCTCTTCGTTTTGTGTTACTGCGTCTGTTTTCTGAATTTTTTATATAATTATTTAATTAACCTTTCGTAGTTTATTTTTTTTTAATTAGAGTTGTGTATTTATATTATTACTTTAATAATATTAGCTGAAACTTTAATTGATTAAAACAAACTAACGAAAAATACTTGATAGTACGAGCATACCCTCCCTTAGATTGAGGGTTCAAATCGTTATGTACCCCACTCACTCACTCTTGGTAGTAAGATCGTGGAATCAAATTTGTCTTTATCACTTATAGTTGTTTGTGTTGAATTGATGGCGTATGCCTAGATATGATAATGAACATCTCAACTTTGATGCACTTAATTTATTATCAAACAAGGATAAAAAACTTATCATACATTAACTCTCTAAATTAATTTTGTAAATTATATATTCTTGGCAAACAATCAAGAAAGAGCTTTTGAAAGGAGTCAACTTACCATACAAAGGGATCTCTTGAGCTAATCCACACCAGCATACATCGATCGATATCTCTAATATCATCCGGTGAGCATCATCATTTTCTAATATTTATTGATAATTTTAGTAGAAAAATATAAATCTTTTTTCTGAAAGAAAATCAAAGATTTTTGGATCATTCAAAAAATTTAAAAGTACAAATGGAGAATCAAACTAACAAACCATCAAAGTCTTACAATCAAAACACGAAAAATAATTGAAGGATTTTGAAAGCTTTTATGAAACATATGATATTTAAAGATCATTAACATCGCCTTATCCCCTCAATAAAATGGTACAACGAAAAGAATAAATTCTCAACATGGTCAGAAGTACATTACAAAGTAAAAAGATGATAAAAGGGTTTTGGGTGAACATTTACCTAATGTTGCAATCATTATATGATTAATCTTCATGATTAGTAATATAATATTTATAAGTGTCTTGCTTTACTCGGATAAGTGTCTAATGCCATAACATTTTGACATCTTATATCTTTTAAGCATATCATTTTTAAATAATTTTAAAATGTCTATTTATGTGATTCAATAATTTAAGATAAGATATATTAGTGGCTTAATAATTTTAGAGATTATCTTGATAGAAAAGAGCTCTTTAAAAAATCTCTTTTTAAACCATCGCCTCTCTATAGTGTTAGGATCAAGAGCACTAAGAGGGGGGGGTGAATTAGTGCAGCAGAAAACTTTCAATGGTTTAAAACGATGTTCGTACGAAAAAAATGATTTCGGTATGAAAACCGATTCGGAAGTTGCTTTAACTTAGATTAGATGAAGTGCAGTTAAAGTAAAGTTATGGAGGCAGTTTGCAGTTAAGATAGAGAACAGAAAGTAAATGCAAACCGAGATTTAGAATGGTTCGGTCAATCTTGGCCTTCGCCTATTAAAGAAAGACCTCTAGTGGACGTCGGTGACCTCACTATGTAACTGCAAACTGCCTCCATAAGTAAATGCAAACCATAGAATGGTTCGGTCACTAGGTCACCGACGTCCACTAGACGTCGGTGACCTCTAGTGGACGTCGGTGACCTCACTAGGTATATATATATATATATGTATGTATATATATATATGTATGTATATATATATATATGTATATATATATATGTATGTATATATATATGTATGTATATATATATATATATGTATGTATATATATTTATGTATGTATATATATGTATATATATATATATATATATATATATATATATATATATATATATATATATATATATATATATATATATATATATATATATATATATATATATATATATATATATATATATATATATATATATATATATTCATAGGAATTGATGAGGGTAATAATGGCGACATGACACGCCACGACGTCAACCGCGGACGACACTCTGCCCAAAAAGGGCAATAACGTCGACGCGATGTGCGCTGACATCACCCGCTCTCTGACAACGATTTCATCGTTATGACCCAACACGCTTGGCCGAGGCAGGGAAGAACGGCGACCGAAGCACGCCCATACCCTGCGGTAGTTCGGTTCTTCACGCCACGCCAACTCAAAGTCAGACGCTACCTGCCCCCTGCAGGCGGGTAGCTCAGGAAGCAGTATGCTTCCCTATAAATACCCTCTCATTCATTAGAAAAAGACAGGCACACAAAGATACTGCTTCGTCTGAAACCCCCTCTGCATCTGCTAACTTGATCGTCGGAGGGGTCGAGCCGAGCGCCTCGGCCCGACCTTTGTGCAGGTGTGAAGCCGAAGGTCCCCTCCGAACGCGCAGGCGAGGAGTTCCTGCCCGGAAGAGACGACTACGCCGTCCGGATCGAACACCGCCCCCGACCTCCTCAACGGACTCGAGGAACGCCGTACAAGATCCCCGCCCATTCGGACCCGAACCAAGCCATGTTGGCCCCGAGACCACGGCATAAAGTTGTTTACACTAACAGGAATAATCGTAATTGCGATATGAGATCTCATTTACATTTACATAGTAACTTTTATACCCTATAAAGTATTATTAAGTAATCTCATAATTTTTTTATGTAGAAACCGCTGAGTTTGAAAACTAAGATGCTAATCGTTGTGAAGATAATAGCTTGAAATATATCTATTGGTTGATTGTCATATGAAGATGATATCATATAAAATAACAATCAATCTCAATATTTTGTGCTCGTTATGGATGATTTGAATGATGCTTATCATAACAAATTTGTGGTATAGACTAAGAAAAGACTCCTAAATTTTAAGAAACCAATCTAACTAAAGTAACTCTATCGTAGTATCAACAAGAGCATGATATTTTGGTTCAAAGTATGAGGACACCTTAATCGAAAATTATATCCCATTAAAAATTGTTCCTATTATATAGTGTAAAATTGAAAGTACAACAACATAAGGAACCTATCTATCTAAATAAATTACATATGATATATCCAGATGTACGAAGAGAGCTAATAAGTTATAAATGAATAATTATATCATTTTAGGGTTCTCCGTTTATACCACATACTTAATATTTAGTTCAGTATATGTGAGTCTTCTACTTTATTGTCAAAGATATTGACTTGAGTGAGAAGATCCAATGGATATTTGACTTAACTTAAATAGTAACTATAAGAAGATAATACTTCGATGCTAAAAAATGGATAGAAGATCCTTAATTTCAGATTGTTTATCCAGAGAAGTTTTGAGATCATAAATGTCGCTGTGTGCCTCTAAGAAATAGGAGCTTTTCTAGATTCCGATAGAATCCAGCCCTCAGATTCGACTCGAGTAAGAAAATTATCGGACAAACGTGTGCGGTGTTCCAACGACCACTTGTTCTACGGATTGGCGACGAGTCTTCTTCAAAGTATGGCAAGAAGCCACATTTCCAGTTCCATCTCCATGGATGGTTGAGAACATACCAGCTTCTAAGCTCAAAGGCTTCTGGTTGACACAACCACCAACTCAGATTCACAAATTGGATTCCTCCTGGAACAAAAAAAAGAAGATACTTGGGAATCATTTCTTATTCAACTTTTCGCTGTCTTTTCCTCGTACAATAAATATCGTGCTAAATTAAATTTATTTATTTCTTCCGAATCTTATGCTTTTAAAGTACTGCAAATTAATAACCGCAGCGTCATCCCAAGAACTCATGCTTCTTAGCTATCTAGGATTCTCTTGTTTTCCTTGTTGAAATCGTATCGTAGTTGATTGAGAGGAAAGAAGATGTAAGCCCAAGCATATCTTACACACGAAGGACATAGAAGAAGAAGAATAGCCAACGAATTAGATTGCACAAGCATATCTAACACACCCATGTACTCCAAGAAATCTTGACAAAATAGATACTTTTTATTCTCTTCGAATATTTTTGTTGCTGCAGACAGAAGCAAGCTGAGAAAACAGAAACATGCATACACTCGATCGACATCAACGTTGCACGGGAAGCCCACTGGAGGCTTATGGTCGGCGTAGGGGTGGATTTAATGGAGGCTTATATGGACTTTTGCTTGGATATGGAGGATTCGGCTGATGGACAGGAGCCGAACAAGTAGCGCCGCAAATGGATGGTCCAAGTGAACGCCTCGGAAGAGTAGTTCCCTGAGGCAGCGACGGCAACAGTAGATCTGGGCCCACCCACCTACTCGGCATCGGCCACCCGTCGTCCGCCTCTGCCGGCTGTAATGCTGCCAACCAAAACATTATGACGATGAAGGAGGAGATCACGAGGGTGAAGCGAGCTCGGTGATGATTCCCCATATGATATTTTGACGTTGCTGTTGCTCTTGTCTCTTGTCCCCCTCTTGTCCCATCTGTTCTACAGAAGGAGAAGAAGAAGAAGAAGACTTACTGAGTGGTCCGTCTATGGCTGCCTTTCGTTTTCCTTTTTCTCGTGGGTGGAAACTGACTTCAATCGTTGACTGTCTGCAGCTTCAGCCATGGGGTTGTTTTTGGGAACACGTAAATAACTCTGTGTTTTTAATCTTATTTAGTTTTTATTTGGTAGCTCTGTAACCAGAAATGGTTGTTGTTTCGATCATTTTGTAGGTGAAACATTTGCGTCTATTGATTCACCCATTCTCTCTTCGTTTTGTGTTACTGCGTCTATTTTCTGAATTTTTTAATATAATTATTTAATTAACCTTTCGTAGTTTTTTTTTTTAATTAGAGTTGTGTATTTATATTATTACTTTAATAATATTAGCTGAAACTTTAATGGATTAAAATAAACTAACGAAAAATACTTGATAGTAAGAGTATACCCTCCCTATAAGATTGAGGATTCAAATCGTTCTGTACCCTCGTTCACTCATTTTTGCTAGAAAAATCTTGGAATCAAATTTATCTTTGTCACTTATCAAGAATAAGTTATTCTTGTTGAACATAAAGCATGTTGATGGCATATGCCTTAATGCTAATTTGAAAGATAATTCTTGCATATGATATTGAAAATGTCAGTTTTGGTGCACTTAATTTATTATCAAATAAAAAGATAACGAAAGAATTATGATACAAGGTTTTGACTCTAGAACTCAAGGAAGAAGGGGCTATGGCTAGAGGATAGAATCATTTTATGAACTTGTGGGAGTTCTTAGCTGCCTGTTCTTCTTTCTCTTTTACTTATTTTTGTCAAAGATCTCTTTGAAAGATATTAAGACTATAGTAATTTATAAAAAATCTTTACGGTAAAGTGGTTGTAGGATCAATAAGGGTTGCCAAACTTACAAACCCCTTTATTTATTTCTTTCTCACCTCTTTTCCTAGCTTAGGGTTGGTTGGCTTCTCAAGAGGGAGTATGACTTGGATTCTTTAGGGATGCTTTAGATGAGGCTCTCCTTTTATAATTGAGGAAGGGGTGGAGTTCTACCTTAAGTTAGGACTTAGTGCGTCCTAATTGATAGCATATAAGATTTTCCCAACTATATGAGGAAATCTCTGTACTCTATTAAGGAAATCCTCTATTCTATTTAGGGAAATCCTCCCTCCTAATCTGTATAAATAGGAGAGGGACATATTAATACATTTAAGCTAAAGTTTCTTCGGCTTCTTCAATAAAGCATATTTAATAATTATTCTTATCTTCTATTATTTCTACACTAACACAATTAGGACTTCAAGATTCCTAGCCTTTGGTACTACGAGAGTTTTAATGCATTTAGGAATTGGAATCTGTATTTGAGTCTAATCTAAATGAAGCATGAGCTAACTTGAATATGATTTTGAGCTTAGACTCCAACTTAATCTTTATTTGATCTTATTACCATGGAATTGGAGTATGATTTGGAGTTGGAGTATAAGTTGAATTTTACTATATCATTCCTAATCATAGGTAGAGAAAATATATGCTGAATTATTCATAATAGATATATAATAAATAAAACTCAAAAGCTATTTTTCATGAATTAAAAATATTATTCAAGTTAAGAATTCCAAATTAATATCTAAAAACACTTGAAATTTTTTGACAAAACAAATAAAATTCTAAACATGAAAAATAGTTTATTCAAAATAGAAACATAATTAAAATATTCAAAATATATTTTTATGAATTAAATATTATGTAGGTCAATAATTCTAAATTAATAAACATAATTACTCAAAAAAATCAGAATAAGTAAATAAAATTCAGGACATTCAGAATAGTATATTCAAATAGAAATATAAATAAAAAGGTTTCAAAATCTATCCCCATGAATTAAAATTTACATAAAATTAATAATTATATATAATTTTCATAATTATTACAAATACCTAAAAATCATAGATAATCACACAAAACTCTTTATTTAAAATAAATTAATAATAAAAAATATTTAAAAAATATTTCTATGAATTAAATCTATTAATTCATATGAAAATTATTGTAACACATAAAATTCTAGATAAAAATCTATGAAATACTTAGAAGATAGAGAGATCAAAATATAATTAAATAATCATCAAAATAAAATAATAATAATAATTAATCTAACTTTCTATGTGTTAAATCTAAATACCAAAATAAATAATTTTTAAAATATGAATTGTGAAAATATTAAAAATATGAATTCACATATAATAGAATATAGAGAGTCAAGGAACCTACCTCTTTGATGATTACTTCGTACCTCTTTGCTTAGTCTAATCTTCATGATTTTGTAGATGCTGAAGAAGCAGTTGATAATATTCTAGTTCACTTTGTACTATTTAGATGTAGTGATCCAATTACTTTTAAGGAGGTAAAAATGGAGAAAGTGATACAAGAAGAGATAGAGTCTATCAACCTGAGAGTTAGATTGATTTACTTCTGGAGCAAAAGCCTATTACTGTAAAGTGGATCTATAGAATAAAATTGAGATAAGATAGTACTATTGAAAAATATAAAGTCAAACTAGTTACAAAAGGCTATAAACAGAAGAAATAGACTTATTACAATAAGGTGTTTGCACTGATCGCTAGATCAGAAATAGTAAAGTTAGTGCTTTCTCTTACATCTTAAAATAATTAATTAGTTTATCATTATTAAATCAGACTTTTTACATGGTGAGTTACAAGAAAAAGTTTATATTACGTAAGGAGGATATCCTTCACTAGCTAGAGATTTTCTAAGCCTATCAACTTTAGAAAAATCTTCAACACCACCATCTACATCAGCTCCTATAATTTCAAAGAAAATAAGAATACAACCAAGATAGATAAAAGATTATATTACTAATCATTATGATTTTATAAATGCTTAAAAAAATTAATAATATTCTACTTCGCTTTGTACTATTTACGAGTGGTGATCCAATCACCTTTGAGGAGGCATCATATAATAAAAAGTGTAGAAAGGCGATACAAAATGAGATAGACTTTATTAAAAAGATTCAAACTTGGGAGTTGGTCGATTTACCTCCGAAGCAAAAGTCTATTGGTGTAAAGTGGAACTATAGAACAAAATTGAGAGAAGATAACCGTTGAAAAATATAAAACTAGGCTAGTTGCGAAAAACTAAAAACAGAATAAAGAGATTGATTACAATGAGGTATTTGCACCGGGTACTAGATAAGAAATTGTGAAGTTAGCACTTTCTCTTATAGCTAAAAATAATTTTTTAGTTTATCAATTAGATATTAAATCAATCATTTTGTAAAGTAAGTTATAATAAGAAGTTTATATTGTATCAAGAGGATCTCCTTCCAAGCTGGAGATTCTCCAAGTATTAGAAGGCAACTAGGATAGATAAAACATCATATTACTATTTTTTATGATTTTATAAATGTTGAAAAATAAGATGATAATATTTTAATTCACTTTGCACTATTTGAAAATGGTGATCCAATCACAAGAAACAGTGAGGTTAGTATTTTTCTCTTGTAGCTCAAAATAATTAATTAGTTTATCAATTAGATATTAAATCAATCTTTTTGGTTAGTGAGTTATAAGAAGTTTATGCTAATCAATCTCTTCGATTTATGATTAAAGGATTTAAAAATAAGACATACATATTAAAAAAGATATTATATGGTCTAAAGTAAGCACCTAGAGCTTGGTATTATCATACTGATATATATTTTGAGACATGTGGATTGGAAAAATGCCCATATGAACATACTTTGTAAAATATAAAGAGACAAGGATGATATTAAATGTTTGCTTTGATAGAAGATAAGATTTCCCCAACTTGATAGAGGATAAGATTTCCCCAATTATATGAGGAAATCTCTCTATTCTGTTTATTCTGTTGAGGGAAATCCTTCCTCCTAATCTGTATAAATAGGAGAGGGAACATGTTAATAGATTCAAGCTAAAGTTTATCTACTTCAATAAAGCTTCTTATATTATATTGTTCTTATCTTCTATTATTTCTATCATGGTATCAGAGCCGCTTGCCTAGAGCAAGCTCTCTTCTCGCTGCCAATTCATCATTGGTGTTGCCACTCTGCGCCAACGTCTGTTCCCTTCCGCTACGGCATTTCTAGTGCTGCTCATCAGCACTGCCCCACCTTTCTTCCTCGTTGTAGTTATTTTCCTTCCTCTTCTGCTACAGCTTCCTCCTCTGTTGCAGTTTCCTCCTTTGCTGTAGTAGCATCACTGCAACATTGCTGTAGATTTCTTTTCTACCGTCACAGCCGTCGTAATCGCAACCACGACCAACGTCGTTGAGAAAAGCGAAGCTTCGCTCTTGCCTTCGGCCAGCGACCAACGTCGCTGAGAAAAGTGAAGCTTCACCCTTCGGCCAGCGACCAACGCCGTTGCATTTCTAAGAGGCTCCGTGGTCAATCCTCATCTTCCTCACCGCGGTAGTCTTCACTAATCTGTCAACATTCGACAGACTTAAGGAGAATGAAGGGAACGCCTGTGCCATCATAGCAACAGCAATCGCAGCAGCAGCAGCAGCGATCTACACTTATCTTACTCATGAAACCTCTTGCTTTAAACCATTCTTTGCACTGATCCAAGATTGGTATCCTTGTTAGGAGCACCATCTTGCGGGGGCATGATAGAAGATAAGATTTCCCCAACTTGATAGAGGATAAGATTTCCCCAATTATATGAGGAAATCTCTCTATTCTGTTTATTCTGTTGAGGGAAATCCTTCCTCCTAATCTGTATAAATAGGAGAGGGAACATGTTAATAGATTCAAGCTAAAGTTTATCTACTTCAATAAAGCTTCTTATATTATATTGTTCTTATCTTCTATTATTTCTATCATGCTTATATATGGATGATGTTATTTATACTAGTAAAGATGGTGACATGATTCATGAGATTCAATCTTTTATAAAGAAAAAAATTGACATGAATGACTTGGGTTTGATGAAATATTATCTTGTGATTAAAGCCGAGCAACAAGATACATAAACTTTTATTTCTTAAAAAAAAAATACATCAGGTGGATTTTTGAAATAAAAGCCAACTGTTAGTACTCTAGTTGAAATAAGTTTGAAGCTTAGTTATGCTGGTAGTGGCAAGAAGATTGACAGTACTTTTTATGGACAGATTTTTGGGAGTCTTATGTATTTGACTGCAACTAGATCAGATATTATATATATGGATTAGCAGATATCTAAAGAATCCAATAGAAATTCATCTCCAAGTAACACATTTGGTTAAAATTCTTATTTGAATGGAACTTATGATTTTGGTTTTTCTTATGATAGCAAAAAAAATTATTTAACAGGATATTTTTTATAGTGATTATACAAGTGATCTTGATAATAGGAAGAGCACATATGATTATGTTTTCTTCTTTGGATTTGGGGCGATTTTATGATCTTCTAAAAAGTAATCCGTTGTAGCAATGTCAACTACAAAAGTAAAATACTTTGCAACAACAACAAGTGCATCACAAACTATTTAGCGTCTACTAAAAACTTTTATGATAAATTTTTAGCTTTAAAATTATCTAAAAATGCAGTCAATCATGACAGAAATAAGCATATTCATATAAAATACTACTTTCTAAAAGATTAAATAAAGAATAAAATGATTGAGAAGAAGTATTGTAGAAATGTGCTAAAAGGGTTAGGATTTGATCATGTCGTGTCTACTAAAATTTTTTATGATAATTTTTTAGCTTTAAAATTATCTAAAATTGTAGTCGATCATGATAGAAACAAATATATTCATGTAAGATACTACTTTCTAAGACATTAAATAAAGAACAAAACGATCGAGAAGAAGTATTGTAGAAATGAAGATCAAGATATATATATATATTTATATAAAACCTCTGAAGACCGAAGCATTTGAGCACCTGCAAAGATTACTTAGAATTTTAAAAGAAATTTAAATTAAGGTAGGATGTCACATATTGTACTTTAAATTTGAATGGAATTAGATTAAGAGTTTGAGATAAATTAAAAGTTTCAGTTTAATTAGGAGTAGAAAACTATTGATCTAGGACTAATTTAGGGATATAAACAAGACCCTTTACAATCCTATTACCCTAAAACAAAAATGAGAAAGAGAGAGAAACAACAACTACAACTATGTTCTTTTGTTTTCCTTCTCTCTCCTCTTGATATGACCTTTTGTATGGGATTGACCACACTCATCTTGATGGATAGGGATGATGGTAACAGCACGTTTTTTTTTCTTTTTAATCAAATTTTAGATACATTCATATTATATATTTATATAAATGTATGTATGTATGTATATGTATATATGAGAGTTCGATATGCTGCGGTATTCTTACAGCTATCAAGATGAGAGATACCCAACTTGTTTGGTATGGAAGTGGGATTTGAATGACATAACAATCAACCATCCTTTACCAGACTGTCAATCTTCTCTTAGCATATGTTTTGTTGCAAAGCAATCCCCCATTGTCATATTGATGATAACTATTGTTATCGAGGAGATGCTAAATGGTGATGGCAGTGGCTCCCGTCGGTGGGTCTTGGACTTACGGATTGGAAGGAGGATGTCGGTATAGACAAACGACTCGACCGCTGGGAGAAACAGTGGCATTTGTTGGGCAGCGAGAAACTGCCCGTTGCCGGGTGACGCCGGAAGGCTACGGCACACGGAGCCAGAAATCGGCGGCAAAGGAGAGACGTGTCAGGTGAGTTGACTCGTTTATTGAATTCTTTCTGTGCGTAATGAATGGCTTTCTGAGCACCAACTCAAACAACTAATAAACAAGCAACAGCACAGGATGCAAGGCTTCAGTCAAGTCAAATAGTTTCGTTACCAGCCAGAGCAGAAGAGCGTCGACCACTACTCGGGGAAGCCAAGGACAGAACCGAAATATTAAGTCACACCCGAAACGAGAACCAACGAGTAACTGAGTGTTGGCGACGAAGCGGGAAGTACTGAAATATATTGATTTCTAGTTGGAGAAGAAGCTGGATCGAGTACTGGCTCTGTGATGCGAGGTGTGTGTCTGTGGTCCAAGGAGTCCTTGTGAAAGCTTCTGTTGCTTGTTGTGGAGAATGGCCTGTTATAGTTTCATTCCGAGTAGAAACCGTGTTCGTTGACGCAAGTGAAATGAGTTTAATTGACCTAGACAAGGGGTGGGTCTTTACTGATAGAAGATAAGATTTCCCCACTATATGAGGAAATCTTATCTATTCTGTGAGGAAAATCCTCTATTCTGTTGAGGAAAATCCTCCCTCTTAATCCTATAAATAGGATAGGAACATGTTAATGTATTCAAGCTAAAGCTATTTCATTTCTACAATAAAGCTTCTTATATTATATTGTTCTTATCTTCTATTATTTCTATCATGGTATCAGAGCCGCTTGCCTAGAGCAAGCTCTCTTCTCGCTGCCAATTCATCATTGGTGTTGCCACTCTACGTCAACGTCCGTTCCCTTCCGCTACGGCATTTCCGCTACGGCATCTCTAGTGCTGCTCATCAGCACTACCCCACCTTTCTTCCTCGTTGTAGCTATTTTCCTTCCTTTTCTGCTACAGTTTCCTCTTCTACTACAGCTTCCTCCTCTGTTGCAGTTTTCTCCTTTGCTGTAGTAGCATCACTGCAACATTGCTGTAGATTTCTTCTCTACCGTCGCAGCCGTCGTAATCGCAACCACGACCAACGTCGTTGAGAAAAGTGAAGCTTCGCTCTTGCCTTCGGCAAGCGACCAACGTCGCTGAGAAAAGTGAAGCTTCACCCTTCGGCCAGCGACCAACGCCGTGCATTCCTAAGAGGCTGCGTGGTCAATCCTCATCTTCCTCACCGCGGTAGTCTTTGCTGATCTGTCAACATTCGGCAGACTTAAGGAGAATGAAGGGAACGCCTGTGCCATCACAACAACAGCAATCGCAGCAACAGCAGCAGCGATCTACACTTATCTTACTCACGAAGTCTCTTTCTTACCGATCCAAGATTGGTATCCTTGTCAGGAGCACCATCTTGCGGGGACATGATAGAAGATAAGATTTCCCTATGAGGAAATCTTATCTATTCTGTGAGGAAAATCCTCTATTCTGTTGAGGAAAATCCTCCCTCTTAATCCTATAAATAGGATAGGAACATGTTAATCTATTTCATTTCTACAATAAAGCTTCTTATATTATATTGTTCTTATCTTCTATTATTTCTATCATTTACCAACTTCCAAATCCAAGATTTAGGGATGAAAAAAAAATAGAAAGGGCACTCTTTATTCTCATGGAAAAAATAAGATGCGGATATTATGCTTATAAATGTTTACTTAAAAAATACAGTTCACAAAAATTAGTTTAGATTTTTAAATGAATCATAAATAACTTAATGTCATTAGTCAAAATAAATATATTTTTTCATGAGGGATCCAAAGCTAAATGAGTACCTAAAGTAACCATCATTTCTTATCGATATATTTACAATCTAAAACTAAGAGGAAGAAATAATACTTTGATAGTGAATACTCAAGGCACATGATTGTAGATATGTCTTCACCCCTCTCGCAAACAATAATTTCATCTTTTGAGCACCTTGTTGAATCATTTATTTCATCTTTCGTGTTTTGTAGAGAAGCAAGAAAAGATTTTAATTGAATCTATTGTGCACTAGTGATAGAATACATAGCATCCCTATCTTTTGAATTTGATTCAGCTTCTTCTTTTGCATGTGCTTAGTCTATTTCTGATCCAGCTTTTAATCTCAAAGACTAAACTAGAACTGCTTCAAATCTTTTAATTTGAAAGGGATAATATTCCTTTTTGAATTAGGATCTGTCAGGAGTTATAGAGTTAGTTTTGCAATCAAGAGTTAGGTTATGCTCTTCAGAGTCGAGTTATATTCTTCACAGTCAATTTACTTTATTCTATGATCAGGAGTCAAGGGATATTATGCTATTTAGTTATCATTCATCTAAACAAACAATTGGTAGAGAATAAGCAAGAAAAATCAAGAAATATGAAAGTTTTTAGTTAGACCCTACAGCACAAAGAGAGCCTGCCATATTATATATATATACATATATATATATATATATATACATATATATATATATATATATACATATATATATATATACATATATATATATGTACATAAATATATATATACATATATATATATATATATACATATATATATATACATATATATATATATATATATATTCATTATAGGAATAATCATAATAGGGATATGAGATCCCATTTACATAGAAACTTTTATACCCTATAAAGTATTATTAAGTAATCTCATAAATTTTGATGTAGAAAACCACTTAAGTGTTAGGATCAAGAGCACTAAGAGGGAGGGGTGAATTAGTGCAGCGGAAAACTTTCTACGATTAAAACGAAACTGTGTTCGAACGATAAAAACGATTTCTGTGTGAAAGCCGATTCTAAGCAAGATGATGTTAAAGTCAATCTATGAAGGCAGTTTGCAGCTATGATGAAAACCAGAATATAGGTGCAAACTAAAATACGACGTTCGTACGAAGAAACTGATTTACGTCTAAATGCTTATTCGTAAATCACTTGATTAGGCAAGATGCAATTTAAGCAAGAGTATAAAGGCAGTTTGCAGTTATGCTAGAGCTCAAAACGTAAACGCAATCCGAAATATGATAATCGTACGAAAAAATAGATTTACGTCTAAACGCTGATTCGGAAAGTGAAAGGCTTGAAACCCGATCGTATATGCACAGAAAGCAGTAAGCTTCAGAGGAGGTTTGCAGTAAAGATAATATGCTCAAAGTAAATGCAAACCGAGATTTAGAGTGGTTCGGTCAATCTTGACCTACTCCACTTTTGGCTTCCTCCACCGACGAGGTCACCGACGTCAACTAGAGGCATTCCTTCAATAGGCGAAGGCCAACGACCCTTTTACAATTTCACTCCTTTTGACGGGCTTAGGAGACAACCCTTACAGAAATTTTCTCTCCTCTCTTTACAACTCAGAACTTGGAAGAACAGAGGGAGAAGAACTTTTGGCCTTTACAACAATTTTGAGCTCTAAGAATCACATAAAGGATCAAGATTTCGGTGTAAAATTGCTGCCTATCAGTGCTGAATGGGTGGGGTATTTATAGGCCCCAACTCAATTCAAATTTGGAGCTCAAAATTGTCAATTCCCGGAATTCCGGGATCAGGCGGTTGCACCTCCTGACTGGAGCGGTTGCACCGCCTGGCAGAGCTCGAAGACTGAGCCTCTGGGCGGTGTTACCTCCTGTCAGGGGCGGTTGCACCTCCTAACAGAGCTCGAAGACCGAGCTCAGGCGGTTGCACCTCCTGACTGAGGCGGTTGCACCGCTTGGCAGAGCTCGAAGACTGAGCTCAGGCGGTGCTACCTCCTGTCAGGGGAGGTTGCACCGCCCAGTCTCGCTCGGAGACTGAGCCCCAGGCGGTGCCACCACCTGGCTGGGGCGGTTGCACCTCCCAGTCTCACTCGGAGACTGAGCCCAGGCGGTGCAACCTCCTGCCTTAGGCTGTTCAACCGCCTGGCAGAAATCAGGGTCCGAATGGGTTGATCCATTCGGCCCAATTTGGATTTTTCAGGGGCCCAATTGCCCCAAGATTAAGTTAATGGGATCACCTCCCATTTCCAACTTAATCAATGTGCTAACTACGATTTTTCCTAAGACATTTACTGCAACTTGCTCCGGTGCGTCAATCGCTTCTTCCGGCAAGCTTTCGTCGATCATCCGATGAACCCTCGATGATGCTTCTGCGGACTTCCGGCAAACTCCTGGACTTGCGACGATTCACTTGGCGAGTTCCGACGAGCTTCTTTGGCAAGCTTATGGACTTCTCGGATTTGTTCCCGCAGAACCTCCGACGATTGTCCGAACTTCCGTCGAACTCTCGAACTCCCAACGTGATCGTAGTCTTGACTCCGGTGCAACTCCTGCTGCATGTCTTTCTTCTATCGTAGTTAATCCTGCACACTTAAAACAAAACTTCGATCGAGACAATTAATCCTAAGCAATTAACCAAGTTGTCCGGCATGTCATTGGTCCCTCGACGCTTCGTTCGATTCTTCGGCGCATCGTCCTCTCCTGCAGCCTATTGCCCAATCGGCCAGTTGACTCCGCAACTCCGATATCCTTGGCACAATACCCGCTCTTTTTGGCCCGATGCCCGAGTCCACGGCCCGAAGCCTTCTGTCGATACGTCGACCGATCCACCGACTCGACGTCCAATCTTCTGACATGTTCCTCCGGCACAACATGATTTTCCTGCTTTAATTATCTCATCCTGATCGAAGCATCCTGCGTCACTTAAAACGCAGATTAAATCATAAACATATATCAAGTAGTTTCATCATCAAAATACGAGATTCAACAATCTCCCCCTTTTTGATGATGACAACCACTTGATGACGGAGTTAAACTTAACTCCCGGAGTTTAAACAAACTCCCCCTATCAATATGCCATATTGATAGAACCTTGAATTCAAACTGAATTCAAGTCATTGCAATATTCATCATGAATACTTGCAACACGTCATTATGAACGTATGCATAAACTTATGCATAGCATGTCATGTCATCAACATACTTCTCCCCCTTTGTCATCAACAAAAAGGAGAAGTACCACAATCAAGTGTTTTTGATATTGGTTCAACTCATTGCATGAAAAACATAATATCCATTTTTACCATCATGCAAGTTTGCTATTATCAAATGGTATGATATCAACATGTAAGATTGCAATGTAAGCTTTTGATATCGTAACGCAAACATTTCAAGTGTTTATCAATTGTAGCATTTCATCACATGGCAAGATATCAATAAGTAAAATTACGATACAAGTTCTTGATATCTGAACGCATGATGCAAACATGGCATAATGCAAATTTGGCAATCATAGCATCAATTCATATATCTCTTGATGATGCAAGCATTGCAAATATGGCAATCATATTAATTCATATATCTCTTGATGATGCAAGCATAGCATCAGTGTTCATAGCATCAATTCATATATTTCTCCCCCTTTGTCATCAACAAAACGGAGAACGATATAAGCAAATTTTAAGCATAAGTGCTTGTAATTATTCATGTCATAACTAGGTTCATGTCATTTTCCAACAGTGAGTGATAGGATATCAATTATACAAACATCTCAAGGAAAACATGACATGGAGATAGCTTTGAAAACTTCTTCCTTTTTTATCTGTTATTATCTTTTTGCATGAAGGAGGAAGACTATTTGTGATACAGCTATTTGTGAGTTTACTTCGAGTAAAGTTAGAATCGATGAGAGATTAAATCATGCTTCATTTTTACATAGATCAAGATATGTATGTGAAACAAATCCTTGCAAGTAAAAACACTTTCATCCATATTCATCAAATCCATTTCTCAAATATTTTTCACATGATATGTGTATGAGAGATGTATTTGCTAGTTGATTACATATGTCAAAAATCAATGATATGAACTAAACTTGATATGATATATGCTTATTTAATCTGAAAGAGGATAATTCGAAAATCCAATTGTTAGGATACCAATAGTTAAGAGAATCCGAAAATAAAATTAACACTTTCATGCATCCGGACAAGGCTGCGCTATTGATTTTCAAATACAATCATGAGGACAAAACATGCTTATTATCATGGAAATTTTTGTATCCAAAGCACATAATTTCCAACCTGTTATTAGGGCATGTAATTGTGTAAAATCATCATGGCAATCGAGTGATTTGATCATTCAATCAAGAAAGTCCGAAAATTAATTTTAATAAGTTCAATCATTCGGACATATTTTTGCCATAGTTTTTCAAATACAAACATGAAGATAAGACATGCTCATCATCATGGTAGTACGATGGCAAGTATACAATTTTAAGACACGCAAGCTAGTAATTTTGAGATGTTCAAGAAAGCAACTCTTGCTTCTTGAAATATAAGTTTTGCTAGATGTGCAAGTTAACTTTTTGCTTCTGCAAGATATCATTCCTTGGTGATGTTCAATATAGCAAGTTCTACATCATGCAAGCTAGTGAATCTTATAACATTTTAGAACATGCATAATCACCAAAGTATCATAAATTTTAATGATGTGCAAAATTACAAATTTTGCATGTTTGCATTTGTGCATCTTGAGATTTGCAAGATAGCACTTCTTGGTGATGTTCAAGATAGCAATTCCTTTTCTTTTGAGAAGTGTAATTATTTTCTTTCTTTTTTTTTTAATTATGTGAGCTAGCAAATTAGCTTTCAAGCATGTTTTGCTCCCCCTTTGTCATTGTCAAAAAGAAGGGAGGACCCTTTACGTTAATTTCTAAATTATGACAAAGGCAAATAGCATTGATGAAAATTCAAGTCTTGAATGTCAAAACAATTATTTTATCATGAATATTTCATCATTGCATGCATCATTATCATCATATATATTTTTAAAACATATAAACTCATTATTATATGATTCCAAATCATTATTCCTATTATTTCAATTCATTCAATTTGACAAATCATGATCATGATTTTGATAAAACTCATTTCAAATTTAAATCATCAAAATCATTTTTTTGGCTCACAAAATTTATAACATAAATAGATTCATGATTTCATTGATAATATATTTTTCCTCTTTTTTTAAGTGTTTTATTTTAAGTGATCGATTTCATGTTAGCATGCCTTTTCATTTATGTCAAATCAAAACATGCATCAATTTTTAAAGCCACTGTTATTATCATGAAAATCGATAATCCATAATTATCAAGAATCATCGTAATTTCAAAAATATATACTCATTAATCATAACTTCAAATTAAATATGATTTAATATACTCAAAATCGAGAAATAACAATGGACATCAACATGATACACATTATTACTTCTTAATCATGATTTCATATTTTCAATCAAAATCATTTTGTTTGTTTATAAAATATGCAATATTATCATTTTCGAAATTACTAGCATGATCATGATTTTTTTTAAACAATAATTCTAAACTAAAAAAGAAAATACATCATGAAAGCATCAAGTAATTTCAAAATAAATTAGGGGGATTTCGATTACCTCATCATTGAATGTCGTTAAGGCATAGTTTGCCACCTCGCCTTTCTTGATTTTCTCCTCATCTTCGGAGGAGCTTGATTCATCCCACTTTGTGTTCTTCTTCTTTGGCCTCTTCCTTCGTTCAAGTTTATTATTTATTTTATATTTTTGTTTAATAAACTTATTAAGATTTAGTGTTTGAAGTTCAAGTTCATCATTGTCCTCATCACTTGAGTCATTGCTCAAGTGGTATTCATTTGTCCGGAGTTCCAAATCCTTCCTATTCTTTGGAAGGTGATTTTGTTTATTATGTTCATCATATGCATTGTGCACCATTTCATATGTCATCAACGAACCAATTAGTTCTTCAAGTGGTAAATTGTTTAGGTTTTTAGCTTCTTGTATTGTAGTTACTTTTGAATCCCACTTCTTAGAAAGAGAACGCAAAATCTTGTTTACGAGTTCAAAATCCGAAAAACATTTTCCAAGAGCTCTTAAACTATTGACGACATCCGTGAAACGGGTGTACATGTCGCCTATAGTCTCGCTTGGTTGCATTTGAAAAAGCTCAAAATCATGCAATAAAATGTGAACTTTCGAGTCTTTGACTCTGCTAGTTCCCTCGTGCCTGGCAGAGCTCGAAGACTGAGCCTCTGGGCGGTGCTACCTCCTGTCAGGGGCGGTTGCACCTCCTGACAGAGCTCGAAGACCAAGCTCAGGCGGTTGCACCTCCTGACTGAGGCGGTTGCACCGCCTGGCAAAGCTCGAAGACTGAGCTCAGGCGTTGCTACCTCCTATCAGGGGAGGTTGCACCGCCCAGTCTCGCTCAGAGACTGAGCCCCAGGCGGTGCCACCGCCTGGCTGGGGCGGTTGCACCTCCCAGTCTCGCTCAGAGACTGAGCCCAGGCGGTGCAACCTCCAGCCTTGGGCGGTTCAACCGCTTGGCAGAAATCAGGGTCTGAATGGGTTGATTCATTCGACCCAATTTGGATTTTTCAGGGGCCCAATTGCCCCAAGATTAAGTTAATGGGATCACCTCCCATTTCCAACTTAATCAATGTGCTAACTACGATTTTTCCTAAGACATTTACTGCAACTTGCTCCTGTGCGTCAATCGCTTCTTCCGGCAAGCTTCCGGCGAACTTCCGTCGATCATCCGATGAACCCTCGGTGATGCTTCTGTGGACTTCCGGCAAACTCCTGGACTTGCGACGATTCACTTGGCGAGTTCCGACGAGCTTCTTTAGCAAGCTTATGGACTTCTCGGATTTGTTCCCGTAGAACCTTCGACAACTGTCCGAACTTCCGTCGAACTCTCGAACTCCCAACGTGATCATAGTCTTGACTCCGGCGTAACTCCTGCTGCATGTCTTTCTTCTATCGTAGTTAATCCTGCACACTTAAAACAAAACTTCGATCGAGACAATTAATCCTAAGTAATTAACCAAGTTGTCTGGCATGTCATTGGTCCCTCGACGCTTCGTCCGATTCTTCGGCGCATCGTCCTCTCCTGCAGCCTATTGCCCAATCGGCCAGTTGACTCCACAACTCCGATATCCTTGGCACAATACCCGCTCTTTTTGGCCCGATGCCCGAGTCCACGGCCTGAAGCCTTCTATCGATACGTCGACCGATCCACTAGCCCGACGTCCAATCTTCTGATATGTTCCTCCGGCACAACATGATTTTCCTGCTTTAATTGTCTCATCCTGATCGAAGCATCCTGCGTCACTTAAAACGCAGATTAAATCATAAACATATATCAAGTAGTTTCATTAAGATTCAACATTAAGTTTGAAAACTAAGATGCTAAATTGTTGTGAAGATAATAGGTTGAAATATATCTATTGATTGAGCAAAGTTAAAGGTTGTCATAATGAAGATGATATCATATAAAATAATAATCAATCTCAATATTTTGTGCTCATTATGGGTGATTTGAATGATATTAGAATTATCATAACAAATTTGTGGTATAGACTGAGAAAAGACTCCTAAATTTTAAGAAACCAACCTAACTAAAGTAACTCTATAGTAATATCAACAAGAGCATGATAGTGAAGGAACAATAATGCTTTATTTCTTACTCCTCTAGAAAATTAAAGAACAAAAAAAATGATAGTAGAATGTATATCAGTGGGATCACCTACCCAATTGGTATCTGAGTATAGAAGAAGTATGAGCACACTTTAATTGAAAATTATATCTCAATAAAAATTATATCTTTTATATAGTCATAAGTAAACATGACTATCTATCTAAATAAATTACATATGATAGATGTACAAAGACAGCTAATAAGTTATCAATAAATAATTATATTATTTGAAGGTTCTCCATTTATAGAACATATTTAATATTTAGTTCAATATATGTGAGTCTTCTAGTTTATGGTCAAAGATATTGACTCGAGTGAGAAGATCCAATGCAGATTTGACTGAACTTAAATAGTAACTATAAGAAGATAATACTTCGATGCTAAAAAATGGATAGAAGATCCTTAATTTCAGATTGTTTATCCAGAGAAGTTTTGAGATCATAAATGTCGCTGTGTGCCTGTAAGAAATAGGAGCTTTTCTAGATTCCGATAGAATCCAGCCCTCAGATTCGACTCGAGTAAGAAAATTATCGGACAAACGTGTGCGGTGTTCCAACGACCACTTGACAATACCATTTCTACGGATTGGCGACGAGTCTTCTTCAAAGTATGGCAAGAAGCCACATTTCCAGTTCCATCTCCATGGATGGTTGAGAACATACCAGCTTCTAAGCTCGAAGGCTTCTGGTTGACACAACCACCAACTCAGATTCACAAATTGGATTCCTCCTGGAACAAAAAAAAGAAGATACTTGGGAATCATTTCTTATTCAACTTTTCGCTGTCTTTTCCTCGTACAATAAATATCGTGCTAAATTAAATTTATTTATTTCTTCCGAATCTTATGCTTTTAAAGTACTGCAAATTAATAACCGCAGCAGCATCCCAAGAACTCATGCTTCTTAGCTATCTAGGATTCTCTTGTTTTCCTTGTTGAAATTGTATCGTAGTTGATTGCGAGGAAGGAAGATGTAAGCCCAAGCATATCTAACACACGAACAACATAGAAGAAGAATAGCCAACGAATTAGATGGCACAAGCATATCTAACACACCCATGTACTCCAAGAAACCTTGACAAAATAGATACTTTTTATTCTCTTCGAATCTTTTTGTTGCTGCGGACAGAAGCAAGCTGAGAAAACAGAAACATGCATATACTCGATCGATATCAACGTTGCACGGGAAGCCCACTGGAGGCTTATGGTCGGCGTAGGGGTGGATTTAATGGAGGCTTATATGGACTTTTGCTTGGATATGGAGGATTCGACTGATGGACAGGAGCCGAACAAGTATCGCCGCAAATGGATGGTCGCAGTGAACGCCTCGGAAGAGTAGTTCCCTGAGGCAGCGACGGCAACAGTAGATCTGGGCCCACCCACCTACTCGGCATCGGCCACCCGTCGTCCGCCTCTGCCGGCTGTAATGCTGCGAACCAAAACATGATGATGATGGAGGAGATCATGAGGGTGAAACGAGCTCGATGATGATTCCCCATATGATATTTTTGACGTTGCTGCTGCTCTTGCCTCTTGTCCCTTGTCTTCTGCAGAAGAAGAAGAAGAAGACTTGACTGAGTGGTTCGCTATGGCTGCCTTTCGTTTTCCTTTTTCTCGTGGGTGGAAACTGACTGCAATCGTTGACTGTCTGCAGCTTCAGCCATGGGTGTTTTTTCACTGATATGTTCTTCTTATTCGATAAAAGATAGGAGTGGAAATTGTTTTTTTCACTGATATGTTTTTCTTATTTGTACAAGTTAGGACGGAGGGTTTCCCTCGATAAAGCAAAGAGATTTTCTCGTGCAGTTAGGGAAATCTTATCTGCTATCATGCCCCCGCAAGATGGTACTCTTGTTAAGGTACCGATGTTGGACCGATATAATAAAAATATTTTTCAGGCGAGAGGCTTCGTGAGTGAGTCCGCTAGTTAATCAGCTACGTGAGAAATACGTAGTTGTCGTAGGACAACTTGATCTCGTACAAAGATGTTGATAACAATATGTTTCATGTGGGAGTGGAACACGGGATTGATGCATAAGTAGGTAGCTTCGATGTTATCATAGTAGAGATAAATTTACTTTAGAGATAAGATGATACTTTTGAAAAGTATAAAGTTAGACCGGTTACAAAAGGTTATAAATAGAAAAAAAGATTGATCACAATGAGGTGTTTGCATTCGTCTCTGACAAGAAACAGGGAGGTTAGTATTTTCTGTTATAGCTCAAAATAATTAGTTAGTTTATCAATTAGATATTAAATCAGTCTTTTTGGTTAGTGAGTTATAAGAAGTTTATGTTAATCAATATCTTTGATTTATGATTAAAAGATTTAAAAATAAGGCATACATATTAAAAAAGATATTATATGGTCTAAAGTAAGCACCCAAAGCTTGATATTATCATATTGATATATATTTTAACATACTTTGTAAAATATAAAGAGACAAGGATGGTATTAAATGTTTGCTTATATATGGATGATGTTATTTATACTAGTAAAGATGGTGACATGATTCATGAGATTCAATCTTTTATAAAGAAAAAATTTGACATGACTGACTTGGGTTTGATGAAATATTATCTTGTGATTAAAGCCGAGCAACAAGATACATAAATTTTTATTTCTTAAAAAAAACATACATCAGGTGGATTTTTGAAATAGAAGCCAACTGTTAGTGCTCTAGTTGAAATAAGTTTGAAGCTTAGTTATGCTGGTAGTGGCAAGAAGATTGACAGTACTCTTTATGGACAGATTTTGGGGAGTCTTAAGTATTTGAGTGCAACTAGATCATCAGATATTATATATGGAATTAGTCTAATTAGTAGATATATGAAGAATCCAATAGAAATTCATCTGCAAGTAACACATCTGGTTAAAATTCTTATTTTAATGGAACTTATGATTTTGGGTTTTCTTATGATAGCAAATTTTTTTATTTAACTAGATTTTTTTATAGTGATTATACAGGTGATCTTGATAATAGGAAGAGCACATCTGATTATATTTTCTTCTTTGGATTTGGGTGATTTTATGATCTTCTAAAAAGCAATTCATTGTAGCAATGTCAACTACAAAAGTAAAATACGTTGCAACAACAACATGTGCATTATAAACTATTTAATTTAGAAATATGCTAGAAGGATTAGAATTTGATCATGACATGTCTACTAAATTTTTTTTTCATAATTTTTAGCTTTAAAAGTATCTAAAAATCCAGTCAATCATGATAGAAATAAGTATATTCATATGTACTTTCTAAGATATTAAATAAAGAATAAAATGATCGAGAAAAAGTATCGGAGAAGCGAAGATCAAGTTATATATATTTATATAAAACCTCTGAAGCATTTGAGCACCTGCAAAGATTACTTGAAATTTTAAAAGAAATTTAAATTAAGGTAGGATGTCAGATATTGTAATTTAAATTTGAATGGAATTAGATTAGGAGTTTGAGATAAATTTAGAGTTTATGTTTAGTTAGGAGTAGAAAACTATTGATCTAAGACTAATTTAGGGAAATAAACAAGACCCTATACGATCCTATTAACCCTAACACAAAAATGAGACAGAGAGATTGAAGAAGAGAGAGAAACAACAACTATGTTGCTGCCTTTGCTGCCCGAAGAGTTGTTGTCGAACACCTCAATGGTTCTTTTGTTTTTCTTCTCTCTCCTCTTGATATGACCTTTTGTATGGGATAGGGATGATGGTAACAGCACAAGTTATTCCTTTTTGTCTTCGGATTTATTTTCTTTTTAATCAAATTTTAGATACATTCATATTAGGAAAATAATTATCCTACTTAGTACACTTATCCTACTTAGATACATTCATATATATATATATATGAAAATAACTATATATATATATATATATATATATATATATATATATATATATATATATATATATATATATATATATATGAGAGTTCGAAATGCTTCACGAGAGACGTGTCAGGTGAGTTGACTCGTTTATTTAATTCTTTCTATGCGAAATGAATGGCTTTCTGAGCACCAACTCAAACAACTAATAAACAAGCAACAGCACAGGATGCAAGGCTTCAGTCAAGTCAAATAGTTTCGTTACCAGCCAGAGCAGAAGAGCGTCGACCACTACTCGGGGAAGCCAAGGACAGAACCGAAATATTAAGTCACACCCGAAACGAGAACCAACGAGTAACTGAGTGTTGGCGACGAAGCGGGAAGTACTGAAATATATTGATTTCTAGTTGGAGAAGAAGCTGGATCGAGTACTGGCTCTGTGATGCGAGGTGTGTGTCTGTGGTCCAAGGAGTCCTTGTGAAAGCTTCTGTTGCTTGTTGTGGAGAATGACCAGTTATAGTTTCATTCCGAGTAGAAACCGTGTTCGTTGACGCAAGTGAAATGAGTTTAATTGACCTAGACAAGGGGTGGGTCTTTACCAACTTCCAAATCCAAGATTTAGGGATGAAAAAAAAAATAGAAAGGGCACTCTTTATTCTCATGGAAAAAATAAGATGCGGATATTATGCTTATAAATGTTTACTTAAAAAATATAGTTCACAAAAATTAGTTTGGATTTTTAAACTAATCATAAATAACTTAATGTCATTAGTCAAAATAAATATATTTTTTCATGAGGGATCCAAAGCTAAATGAGTACCTAAAGTAGATCATCATTTCTTATAGATATGTCTATACTCTAAAACTAGGAGAAAGAGATGGTACCTTGATAGTGGATGTTCAAGGCACATAATCGTAAATATGTCTTCACCTCTCTCGTAAACAGTAATTTCATCTTTTGAGCATCTTATTGAATCATTTATTTTCTTTTGAATCTTGCGAAGAAGCAAGAAAAGATTTTAATTGAATTTATCGTGCACCATACATAGCATCCATTGTTAGAGATTTTAATGAAGCCAACTTGTGTTTCTAAATCATTGTAATAGAAACACAATAAAACTAATGCGGAAACGAAATAGCGTACCTCCAGCCATTGTCGCCAAGAATTTCTGCAGAGGTTTCTTCTTGAACTTTGGTTCTTCTCGGCTCAGAACTCTCGCTTTAGATGGTGTAGGAAAGCCTTTCGCTTCAAAGAGATGATTGAGCCAAGGGACCAAAATCCTCATGTATATATAGATGTTCTCCCATCAAGAACATTTATCATCACCAACTCATAACGTTCAAGAATTAATTCAAATTTGTAACGTTTGGACCATAATGAAGAACTTAATGATATTAAATATTTAATTTAATAATAACGGTTTCATACATAAAGAATAAGAAACTGAAATCATTTAAACCATAATAAATGAAGAAATTCATGATAATGAATTATGAATCTTAATAAGAACGGTTACGTTATTATTAAATATGATATTTAATAATAACCGTTACATTCTCCCACTTGGTCCATACGTTTATCTTAATAATTTGAATTAATCTTTCTCGAACAACTTTCTTAAGAAATAAATACATGAATCATAGCGATAAGTCCTCTAAGAGCGAGTATTATCATCCATGTGATGTATTTAGTTTCTTAATCTTAATGTGATAATATTACTTTATGAATAAACCTTATGTTTATTCTTGGTCCAACAACAATATATTTTCTCAAAATAATGTGCACATAAATGAGAAAATTTCACAATATATAAGAGTTTCAATATCATTACAAAGTGGAACTAAGTCCCATTTTCTTTACATGATCCTTGAATTTTAGAGGTGGCATGCCTTTAGTCAAAGGATCAGCAATCATCAATTCAGTGCTAATGTGCTCAATGACCACTTTCTTTTCTTTTACACGTTCTCTTATGGCTAAATACTTAATGTCGATGTGTTTACTTCGACTTCCACTTTTATTATTTTTAGCCATAAAGACAGCAGCTGAATTGTCACAGAAAATTCTTAATGGCCTAGAAATAGAATCCATGATTCTAAGCCCAAAAATGAAACTCTTAAGCCATACACCATGTGAAGTAGCCTCAAAGCAAGAGACAAACTCAGCTTCCATGGTAGAAGTAGCAGTCAAGGTTTGCTTAGCGCTTCTCCAAGAAATAGCTCCACCGGCCATCATAAAAATATATCCTGATGTTGATTTACGAGAATCAACACAACCGGCGAAGTCTGAATCTGAGTAACCAATCACATCCAGATTGTCTGTATGTCTATACATAAGCATGTAATCTTTGGTTCCTTATAGATACCTCATCACTTTCTTTGCAGCTCTCCAGTGGTCCATACCTGGATTACTCTGATATCGACCTAGCATCCCCACAATAAATGCAATATCAGGTCTAGTACAGACCTGAGCATACATAAGGCTTCCTACGACAGAAGCATATGGGATGTTTTTCATTGATTCCCTTTCAAAATTGTTCTTTGGGCATTGGTTCAAATTGAACCTATCACCTTTCACAATGGGAGCAACACTTGGTGAACAATCCTTCATCCGAAATCTTTCTAAAAGTTTATCAATATAGGTTTCTTGTGATAGACCTAAAATGCCTCGAGGTCTATCTCTATAGATCTTAATGCCAATGACATAAGATGCTTCACCCATATCCTTCATGTCAAAATTTTTAGAAAGAAATTGTTTCACCTCATGCAGCAAATCCTTATCATTGGTTGCAAGCAAAATATCATCTACGTATAAAACAAGGAAACATATTTTACTTCCACTAACCTTCTGGTATATGCATTGATCCATGAGATTTTCAACAAATCCGAATGAAGAAATCACTTCATGAAATTTAAAATACCATTGGCGGGAGACTTGTTTTAAGCCGTATATAGACTTCCTAAGCTTGCAAACCAAGTGCTCACCAACACTAGAGGAGAAACCTTCGGGTTGTTTCATATAAACCTCTTCCTCTAGATCTTCATTAAGAAATATTGTTTTAACATCCATTTGTTGCAACTCAAGGTCAAAATGAGCAACTAATGCTAAAATAATACGCAGAGAATCTTTCTTAGATACAGGAGAAAATGTCTCCGTATAATCGATTCCCTCTTTTTGAGTAAATCCCTTTGCAATAAGTCTTGCCTTGTATCTCTCAATGTTGCCTAACGAATCTTTCTTAGTTTTAAAAACCCATTTGCAACCAATGGCCTTTGCTTCATTAGGCAACTCTACAAGATCCCAGACTCTATTGCTCATCATGGAATTCATCTCTTCTTTCATAGCATCATGCCACAAATTTGACTTTTTGCAACTCATGGCTTGTGAAAATATTTCAGAATCATTTTTGGCTCCAATATTATAGTCAGATTCTTGTAGATATACAACATAATCACTAGGAATTGCTGATCTTTTATTTCTAGTAGATCTTCTTAATGTTGGATCAATGGTTCCTTGAAGTTGTTCAGGAGCTTGTTGTAATTCCTGAACTGCTTGATCTATTAGAATACTATCAACAACTTGTGGAATTTCAATGATTGATTGTTCAGCATTAGTTTGTACTTGAGGAGTGCTATGAACTATAACCAATCTATCATTTGATGTGGAAGGTTGAGATTCTATATGATCATGTGCGGAAACTATGTTCCTGAAAAGATCGCTCCCACTAATCACATCATCCTCAAGAAATTTAGCGTTTCTTGATTCCACAATCCTAGTTGTGTGAGATGGACAATAGAACCTGTAACCTTTGGACTTTTCGGCATATCCAATGAAATACCCACTAACAGTCCTCGGGTCCAGTTTCTTCTCTTGTGGATTATATATCCTGACTTCAGACGGACATCCCCAAATGCGCATATGTCGCAAACTCGGTTTCCAACCTTTCCATAGTTCAAATGGTGTCTTTTGGACAGCCTTGGTTGGAACTCAGTTTAATATATACACAGCCGTTTTTAATGCTTCAGTCCACAAGAACTTAGGAAGATTGGAGTTGCTAAGCATACTCCGCACCATGTCCAATAATGTTCGGTTTCTTCTTTCTGCAACACCATTCTGATCTAGAGAACCAGGCATAGTGTATTGGGCAATAATCCCATGTTCTTGAAGAAACTTAGCAAAAGGACCAGGTGCTTGTCCATTTTTAATATATCTACCATAATATTCTCCACCCCTATCTGATCTCACAATTTTAATTTGCTTACCACATTGGTTCTCGACTTCAGCCTTAAAGACTTTGAAGGCATCCAATGCTTCATTTTTGTTATGAAGCAAATATATATACATATATCGTGAGTAATCATCTATAAAGGAGATGAAATATTTCTGACCATGTATGTCCATGTTTGGACAACATATATCAGTATGAATTATTTCTAATAAGTCTGAACTCCTATTAGCACCCCTTTTGGACTTATTGGTATGTTTTCCTTTAATACAGTCCACACAAGTCTTAAAATTAGTAAAATCAAGAGTACTAAGTACCCCATCTTTAACTAATCTTTTAATTCTCTCTATGAAGATATGTCCTAATCTCCGATGCCATAATATAGAGGAGTCCTCATTAATATTACACCTCTTAATGCCAGCGTGAACATGCATTGAACCTTGAGTATTATCATTTTGTAATAAAATACGGTAAAGATCGTCAGACAAAATACCATTCCCAACACAATCAGATTTATATAATAAACGAAATGATGTGTCTTTAAAATTAAAGGAATATCCAAATGGTACGAGTCTGGAAACAGAAATTAAGTTTCGTGAGAAACTTGGTACATAAAAGGTTCTTTCCAATTTTAAAACAAAACCACTACTTAAAGTTAAAATGCATGTTCTAATTGCTTCCACATGTGAGCCCATCTTATTTCCTGATAAGATGCTTTGCTCACTTCCCACTGGCTTCCTTAGGTTTTGCATACCCTGCAAAGAGTTTGCAATATGGATTGTTGATCCAGAGTCAATCCACCAGGTGTTAATATTAACATTGACCATATTAGATTCATAACATACATATGAGGTTGGTTTACCTTTCTTTTCAAGCCATTGTTGGAATTTCGTACATTCCTTCTTCATGTGTCCCTTTCTTTTACAAAAGAAACACCTTACTTCTTTCTTGATATCAGCTTGGGGTGGTATTTTACCTTTTCCCTGCTGATAAGCTTTTTGATTGGCTTGATGTTTGTCAGTTTTGTTCTTCCCTCGAGTGGTTACCATCAATGCACTCTCACCCAATTCCATTACTAGCCTCTCTTCTTCTTGAACACACATGGTCATTAATTCATTAATTGACCATTTGTCCTTATGTGTATTGTATGAAATTTTAAAAGGGCTATATTGAGGTGGAAGGGTGTTCAGAATATAGTGCACCAAGAAGGATTCTGACATATTAACCTCAAGTTTCTTAAGTTGAGCCACAATATCTCACATTTGCATTATATGCTCACGCACACCCTTTATGTTGGTGAGTCTAAGGGATAAAAATTTCATTATAAGGGTGCTTGCTAGTGCCTTATCCGAAGTGATGAATTGTTCATCGATAGCCTTTAGCAAGTCTCGGACATTTTCATGCTGGTCAACAGAACCACGTATGCCAGCAGTTATCTTAGTTTTGATAAACATCACGCTGAGTCGATTGGATCGCTCCCATCGCTCATATAACGCGATCTCAATTAGAGTGCTGGTATCAGTGACTATAGGTGGTTCGTCTTTTCTAATAGCATAATCAATATCCATCCACCCTAAATGGAGGAGAACCCTCTCCTTCCATATCTTATAGTTATCACCACTAAGTTCGGGAATATCACATCGAATATCAGAGAAATTAACAGTTTGAGAAACTGCATAAAATCAAACATGCTTATGTCAAAATTTGAAGCTTAATAGACTAAATTACATATTTTACCAATGTGAAACATGCCAAAAATATGAATCTCATGACATAAAAATTGCTTGTGGGCTAAATTCTTAATTCAAATAGATTCATATGGTCTTTATGATAAAACTATCAAATTATATTCCAATTCATAATCCCTGTGGGTAAATTATGAAAATAATCTGATATTTTATCCTGATTAATTATATTAAATATAATAAAAGATCCTATGGGATAACAATTATTATACGAAATATAATCAATCACAATATGATGTCTAATTACTTATGTGATCCTTATTTTAACTTTATATATAATTTTAATTAATTAAGGATGCTGTGGTTAATTCTTAATTAATTAAGATTATATGGATCACTAGACATTTTAAACATAAAAAAAAAAATTTGCTCATAAACATAATTTAATATAACTAAATATGCATACATAATATGAGCATTTTACCGACTAAAAATGTTGAAAATGATATTTCCTCATGATTTTCAACAAAATATATCAACAAGTTTCCAAGAAGAAACCAAAATCAAATCATTTTCATGGCATAAAAATGAAAACTCTTTCGTATCAAGGCAGAGGTCAAAAGGCTCCGATACCAAATGTTAGAGATTTTAATGAAGCCAACTTGTGTTTCTAAATCATTGTAATAGAAACACAATAAAACTAATGCGGAAACAAAATAGCGTACATCCAGCCATTGTCGCCAAGAATTTCTGCAGAGGTTTCTTCTTGAACTTTGGTTCTTCTCGACTCAGAACTCTCGCTTTAGATAGTGTAGGAAAGCCTTTCGCTTCAAAGAGATGATTGAGTCAAGGGACCAAAATCCTCATGTATATATAGATGTTCTCACATCAAGAACATTTATCATCACCAACTCATAACGTTCAAGAATTAATTCAAATTTGTAACGTTTGGACCATAATGAAGAACTTAATGATATTAAATATTTAATTTAATAATAACGATTTCATGTAATAAGAAATTGAAATCATTTAAACCATAATAAATGAAGAAATTCATGATAATGAATTATGAATCTTAATAAGAACGGTTACGTTATTATTAAATACGATATTTAATAATAACCGTTACATCCCTATCTTTTGAATTTGATTCACCTTCTTCTTTTGTAAATGTTTAGTCTATTTCATCCAGCTTTTAATCTCAAAGACTAAACTAGAACTGTTTCAGATCTTTTAATTCGAAAGGGTTACTATTCCTTTTTGAATTAGGAGTGAGTTAAAGGAGTCAAGAATAATAGAGTCAATTTTATGTTCTTCAAAGTCAGGTTAGATTCTTCGCAGTCAGTTTACTTTATTATAAGATCAAGAGTCACAGAATCAATTTCACAATCAATCAAGAGGGATATTATGCTATTCAGTTATTATTCATCTAAACAAACAATTAATAGAGAATAAGCAAGGAAAATCAAGAAATATGAAAGTCTTTATTTAGGCCCTTAGAGCGCACACACATATATATATATATATATATATATATATATATATATATATATATAGGAATAATCATAATCGGGATATGAATTCCCATTTATATAGTAACTTTTGTACCCTATAAAGTATTATTAAGTAATCTCATAAATCCAGATATAGAAACTAGCTTAAGTTTAAAAACTAAGATGCTAAATCGTTGTGAAGATAATAGCTTGAAATATATCTATTGGTTGATTGTTAGTGTTGATTGAGCAAAGTTATAGGTTGTCATATTGAAGATGATATCATATAAAATGACAATCAATCTCAATATTTTGTGTTCATTATTGGGTGATTTGAATGATGCTGGAATTATCGTAACAAATTTGTGTTATAGACCGAGAAAAGATTTCTAAATTTTAATAAACCAATCTAACTAGAGTAACTCTATCGTAGTATCAACAAGAGCATGATATTTTGGTTCAAAGTATGAGAACATCTTAATCGAAAATTATATCCCATTAAAAATTGTTCCTTTTATATAGTGTAAAATTCAAAGTACAACAACATAAGGAACCTATCTATCTAAATAAATTACATATGATATATCCAGATGTACGAAGAGAGCTAACAAGTTATAAATGAATAATTATATCATTTTAGGGTTCTCCGTTTATAACACATACTTAATATTTAGTTCAGTATATGTGAGTCTTCAACTTTATTGTCAAAGATATTGACTCGAGTGAGAAGATCCTATGCATATTTGACTTAACTTAAATAGTAACTATAAGAAGATAATACTTCGATGCTAAAAAATGGATAGAAGATCCTTAGTTTCAGGTTGTTTATCCAGAGAAGTTTTGAGATCATAAATGCCACAGTGTGCTTGTAAGAAATAGAAGCTTTTCTAGCTTCCGATAAAATCCAGTCCTCAGATTCGACTGGAGTCGGATAATTACCGGACAAACGTATGCGGTGTTCCATCTACCACTTGACAATACCATTTCTACGGATTGGTGGCGAGTCTTCTTCAAAGTATGGCAAGAAGCCACATTTCCAGTTCCATCTCCATGGATGGTTGAGAACATACCAGCTTCTAAGCTCAGAGGCTTCTGGTTGACACAACCACCAACTCAGATTCACAAATTAGGTTCCTCCTGGAACAAAAAAAAGAAGATACTTGGGAATCATTTCTTATTCAACTTTTCGCTTGTCTTTTCCTCATACAATAAATATTGTGCTCAATTAAATTTATTTCTTTCTTCCCAACAATCGAATTTTATGCTTTTAAAGCACTGAAAATTAATAACCGCAGCATCATCCCGAGAACTCATCTTTCTTAGCTATCTAGGATTCTCTTGGTTTCCTTGTTGAAATCGTATCGTAGTTGATTGCGAGGAAAGAAGATGTAAGCCCAAGCATATCTAACACACGAACAACATAGAAGAAGAATAGCCAACGAATCAGATGGCACAAGCATATCTAACACACCCATGTACTCCAAGAAACCTTGACAAAATAGATACTTTTTATTCTCTTCGAATATTTTTGTTGCTGCAGACAGAAGCAAGCTGAGAAAACAGAAACATGCATATACTCGATCAACGTACGTCAACGTTGCACGGGAAGCCCACTGGGAGGCTTATGGTCGGCGTGGGGGTCGCTTCACTGGAGGAGGTTGCGGCTCATGGACAGGAGCCGGACAAGTATCGCCGCAACCGCGGTTCGGAAGAGTAGTAAACGCCTTGGAAGAGTAGTACCTTATGAAAATAATAGAAGATAAGAACAATTACGGAATAAGTTTTATTGAAGAAGTGAAGAAGTTTTATTGAAGAAATAAAAAATATATTAATATGTTCCCTCTTCTATAGGAGGAAGGATTTTTCTCTACAGAATAGAGGATTTTCCTCAACAGATAGAGAGGTTTCCTCTCTCATATAGTTGGAGAAATCTTATCTTCTATACCCACCTACTCGAAATCTTATCTTCTATACCCACCTACTCGGCATCTGCCACCCGTCGTCCGCCTCTGCCTGCTGTAATGCTGCTAACCAAAACATGATGACGATGAAAGAGGAGATCATGAGGGTGAAGCGAGCTCGGTGATGATTCCCCATATGATATTTTGACGTTGCTGCTGCTCTTGCCTCTTGTCCCATCCGTTCTACGTAAGAATAAGAAGAAGAAGAAGAAGACTTTACTGAGTGGTCCGTCTATGGCTGCCTTTCGTTTTCCTTTTTCTCGTGGGTGGAAACTGACTTCAATCGTTGACTGTCTGCAGCTTCAGCCATGGATTTTTTTGGGAACAGATAAATAACTCTTTGTGTTTTTAATCTTATTTAGATTTTATTTGGTAGCTCTGTAACCAGAAATGGTTGTAGTTTCGAGTGAAACATTTGCGTCGATTGATTCACCCATTCTCTCTTCGTTTTGTGTTACTGCGTCTGTTTTCTGAATTTTTTATATAATTATTTATTTAACCTTTCGTAGTTTGTTTTTTAATTAGAGTTATGTATTTATATTATTACTTTAATAATATTAGCTGAAACTTTAATTGATTAAAACAAACTAACGAAAAATACTTGATAGTACGAGCATACCCTCCCTTAGATTGAGGGTTCAAATTGTTATGTACCCCACTCACTCACTCTTGGTAGTAAGATCGTGGGATCAAATTTGTCTTTATCACTTATAGTTGTTCGTGTTGAATTGATGACATATGCCTAGATATGATAATGAACATCTCAACTTTGATGCACTTAATTTATTATCAAACAAGGATAAAAAACTTATCATATATTAACTCTCTAAATTAATTTTGTAAAGTATGTATTCTTTGTAAACAAAGCTAATCCACACCGGTATATATGGACCAATATCTCTAATATCGTCTGAGTATCATCGTTTTCTAATATTTATTGATGATTCTAGTAGAAAAACATGAATATTTATATGACTAATTTTTATAATTAGTAATATAATATTTATGAGTATCATCATTTTCTAATATTTATTGATGATTTTAATAGAAAAATATGAATATTTATATGACTAATTTTTATGATTAGTAATATAATATTTATGAGTGTCTTGTTTCACTCGGGTAAACGTCTAATACCATAACATTTTGACATCTTATGTTTTTTTAACATATATCACTTTTAAATAATTTCGAAATATCTAATTATGTGATTTAATAATTTAAGATAAGATATATTAGTGGCTTAATAATTTTAGAGATTATCTTGATAGAAAAGAGCTCTTTAAAACTCTCTTTCGAAACCATCTCCTCTCTATAGATCTATGACTTTGTTACATCGGATTAATAATGTTACAATACTATTGCCTAATTATAATATTATATATTTTAATTCTGACTAAATATTACTTCTACTCTAAATTTTTAACGAGTGATATGAGAGTTGATAAAATATAAATATCTTAAATCATAAAAATTAGATATATTATAGTTACTTTAGATTTTAAATTAATATTCAAATTACTTGCAATGAATCCATGCACCTATCCTTCTGCTTGCCTGCTTCCAGGCTATGCACATCATCTCAAGCCACGCGGGTGGAAACCGCAGACGGCGGAGACGGAGGGACTGTGAAGGGGCGGGCGTCGAAGGAACGGAAGTCGCGGCGGGAGAGGGGCGTCGCGGAACAAGTCGTCGCAGGAACGATCACCGCAGAAGGCGAGGCGCGGAGCTGGTCAGGTATTTCTCTTTTGCTCCGCGGAGCAGCGCCTCAGGCGGTGGAACTCGGCCGCACGCTTGGCCACAGATGGCGACGACGAGGGCGATGGGATTCTTCGCCATGTTCCTTCGCTGGCTGTGGGTATGCCGGCAGCGATAGTTGCGTCGGACGACGGTGCAGCGTCGCTGCCAAGACGGTCGGGAGGTGATTGACCGTGCACACCGGGGCGTCGACCGCGGTGAAGTCGCGCGTGAATGGCTGAGGTGACAACCTAATTTTGACCCAAAACCCAATTTTGACACAATTGTCCTTAATTTTGCCCTAAATCTTTCCCAGTTGAGATTGGCCCAATTGGTTCCCATGTAATTAGGCTCGACCGGGAGGCCCAATTAACATAGGCCTCTGTACAGTATTAAAGAAAATGAGATTATTATTAATAAATGTTTGTTAACTATATCAAAGGAGATCTATAGTATACTTTTGGGTTGAAATAAATATTTAGGACATGATTACACTTATTTTTCTAGAAATTTAGTTTATTTTGGATTGACAACATACATGAAAAAAGAAAAACATGTGTTGTCAATGACTGAATATGATTATGCTAATCAAGGATTATGTTCGATAGTTATTATAGTTATTTTTTATTAAATAGTTTTATATAAATAATACTAAAGATAAATTAAATAAATATTATTTATAAATTATATATTTTTAATTTTATTTGATTAGTAGCTATGGAAGTGCCATACACAATAGGCTTAATGATGTGTGAATTATATTATCATTTGCAAGATATATAGGTTTTTAAGTTTTATGAGTCTAGTAACAGCCAAACTGTTATAGATTAGTAACAGTCAAACTGTTATTAAAAAAATATATTTATAATTATATATATAATTAGAATATTTAAATAATTTTAAAAAATTAAAATAATTATATGATGAAAAAGAATATACTATGTTTGCTCAGTATGAAAAATATTCATTTTCTATTGAGTCCTCGCATCGGTGGAAGTCTCATCTAATGTATGTGTATAAGCTACAACTTGATGTAGTTTGAACGAGGTTTATAAATTTAATCCTCCGGATAACTATTAACCTGCAATGGCCTGCATATATTTTCTCTTATGCATTTTCCTATTTATCAGGAAAATTGTCAGGATTCTGCAATGAGAAAGTAATGAAAATTATTGTTTGGTTCTACTTTCTTAATCTTCATTGTTTTCTTTTATTTAGCAGCTGGAATTCCAAATATGAAATAGCTCATTCTTGATGGTGATCATAGTGTGCTTGTGATAGATTTATTGGGATCAAGTCTTGAAGATCTATTTAACTTTTGCAGCAGAAAACTCTCGCTAAAAACTGTTCAATATTGGGAATATGCTTGTAAGTTTAGCTAGTTAAGTCTCTCCTACACAATTTGCCATGAGTTGGGCTGTTGTCTTCAAGATGGAGAACAATGAAGATAGATATGTAATTTGATGTGTAGTATGTTGAGATGCTGTAAAACCATCCTCTCCTTGTACATGGATAGCTAGGACACACTATAAGTTAGTTTTTTATGCTTCACATACATGATTAACGATGAAGCACTTTGGTTCATCATTCTTCTCGTGTACATGAAATGTACAACACTACTTTTGCATGCTACACCACAAAATGATGGTTCTATATCAGTTTGGAAACACAGGTTTCTGCTCAATTGGTTCACAAATCTTCTACAACCTCTTATTGACCACTGGGTTCAATTTTCTATTCCTTTGGAGGAGAGGGAAGGTATATGAACGGACCACTATCTGAGACTTCACAACCTTCTGAAAAATCTCGCGCCCTTCTTCGCCATGCCGGTCCCTGCAAGGGCAGATTTACTATCTGGTCGCCACTTTAACTCTTTGAGGACTGGGAACAGGCTTGATAGAGCAGGAGATACTTCGCCATCCTTTATATTGTTGCACGAGATGACGGTGAGTCTCTGCAAATCCATCCAGGATAGAACTACCGACTCGAAACCTTCAGTTGTTACAAGTGAGCATCCTTCCAGTGAGAGAAACTTCACCCTCCTGCAGAGAGAGCAGATGAAAACCCATCTATAACATTAACATATAAAATGAAATCAAAGATACATGACAAGAGGCCCATTCGAGTGTTTCATGATGAACAAACGAAAGAAAATTTTAATGTTTTAGACATCAGTCTTTTATAGCTTGCAACAACTGTTTGGAAAAACAGTACCAAAACAAACACATACACAGACTTAGCAAGCATCAAATGCATATGCGCCCACACATACACATAGAAGCATCAAATATATGTCACATCAATCTTTGTAGGCATAAAATAAGCTGTAGCTGGCTGATGAAGCCATAAATCAGATACTAAAACTAGTGTTTTGACTTTTGATTCCACTGGACCAGCTACTAAGCGACTTGTTGGGTACATGTACTAGTACAGAATAGATTGTCCGTAATTTTAACGCTAGAACCATCATCAGCCACATATTAAATCCTCTTCAGAAATATAACATTTTAAGCAATTTAATTCAAATCATAAGCAATTATCCACATAAAAATAACCATTTGGCCACTTTGCCCCTCCGTGAAAAGAATAGATACAAATCCTAATCAATGGTATAAGAAGTGGGCCATTACACCCATATAAATTGATTGAAGTAGGAAAGGATAAGCAATAGTCAGATCTTATAAGGGTAGCATCCCAAAGAAATAGATCTAACTTTATCAGTTAAAAGACTGACCAACCATAAAAGCAGCTATAAGATGACGTGAACACAGAAAACTGAGACACCAGCTTCTAAAATTGGGATTTCATGCATGATTCTGGTATCAATAGCTACAGCCATTTTACCAATCATACATCAAAATCATATAAGCAGATAACAGATTCCTTTTCCTTTCTTTTTCTTTTTCTTTTTTTGCATGGATTGATGGCTGCCATGGCCACAGTGGTGTCTGTAAGTTTTAATAGGGCATATTGTATTAAAAAACCCAAGTAGATATTGTAAAATGGCACACATACAAAAGCAACAGACATTCAAAATCATTCCTATGTCCATCTGCCTCCATAAACCAAGATGTCAACATAGTGAGAAAGTGATAAGGTGATCAACCAAAGCAGAGAATTAAAAGAAAATATTAACTATAATCTAAAATGCAAAAATAAAATGGTCCAGTACTCATCTGGATCAGCTCAAACTGGCCAAAACTTAACAAAACCACCCAAGTCTGACTGATTCCTGGGCAAATTCGATAAATACACACCTTGGTCTAGTTGGTTGTCCAGTTTCAATGTTTTGATCTCGATACAATATAAACAGATGACTAAAACATTTGATAACATTTTTCAAACTTTTAGAAGTACATCATTTCTAAATTCAAAATTTTCAAAAACAAAAATTATCAAACTTTAAAATACCTCTTCCTCAAAGAATATCCACCCAAAATAATAAGCACCATAAATTGTAGACATGTACTGTTTCTTCATCCAAATTCCACCATAAAAGTACATTTCTTATCTCAAAAAAAATTTTAAAAAAGAAAATACATTAAAAACAAGCCAAATCAAATTCATTCGGTTCCATAGAGTTTTGCAGCATGTACATACTTCAGTGGTTAAACTTGTCTTTTCTGTTTCTGCCAGTGAGGACTAGCCATGTGAACTGATGAAACAGTAAGGACTTGGAGAAACACAAATAACAATTACTTTTAACCCCGAACCCAGAAAAGAAAGCAAGTGGAGTTATCAACACAACTAAAGGGGTCAGCTCTTCAAGTTCAAAATAAATGGATTAAACAAAAAAGCTGCACATATTTGAATATAGTTTCTGCATATATGCACATATTGAATCAATTGACGAGTTAGAAATTCTTCAGTTACATCAAACCATATACAGTAACTTTGTGTGTGTTTATATACACACACTTATAAACCATATTTGGCACCACTTGAAAGTGATTTATTTATCCAACCATTCCAACCTTACATCATTGAGCAGTGACTTAGTTCAAAATGGAACTTTAAACCTATTACAACTGCATCTCTGTGGAGAAAACAATTTCCCTTACACTTAGTTTAAAGCTGCATGAGATAAAGTGTAATTACAAAAGCAATCGATAGAAGCCCTATGTAACACTCTCAATTAGTCTCACATCGGAAGTGGGTAAAAATTAAGATTGATTTATAAGGGTACGATAAATGTATTACGATAACTCCAGCTTAAACATTTTGGTCAGTCGGGTCGTGACATTTGGTATCAGAGCCGACCTAGTATTTGGACGTGGACAAATATTAAGATTGACTTATAAGGGTCTGATGAACTAAGAAGTCAAAATAAAAAATGGTTCAAGATGATACCTATTACTGCTACAGTATAGGTGACATAACAAATAGTCACCAACAGGCAATTAAACTCCGACGATGAGTTGTGTTACAGCAAGGTTCATATGGTAGCTCCCTGGAAACAACACCAAAAGGTGCACATTGTTCTGCACTGATCATAAAGGAGATTGGCAGCCTGTGTGCCTTAACCATGACTGGCTGCCAATCTGCTGGCAATTGCAAACATCAGAAACTTGAAGTTTCCTCAGTGGCAAAGTTAGCTGAGCGGTCCAGGAAAAATAGTCTAGGAGTGAAGATATAACTTGGACCAAATTTGATCTTCAGCTTCTGTAATGTGCTTTTCTATCACTACGGAACCATACAGTTTCCGGCACATCATCAAACCCAAGAAATGGCAGCAATTACTATCATAAAACGACAGAAAATTAGGGGGTAAATCCAAGAAACATAGAGAAACATGCATACCTGCAAATGCTAAAACGAAGAAATGGCAACAATTACTATCATAAAATGACAGCAAATTAGGGTGTAAATCTAAGAAACATACATACCTGCAAATGCTCACAAGCGCGAACATGTTGTTGTCCAACCCCCAACAATTTTCAAACACAACATCCCTAACTGCCTCGCACACCATAAACAGTGCTTGTAAGCTTCTTTTATCCCGCAGCTGGCACCGCTGCATCTGTAGCGTCTCGATGGCCGGGCATGTCCCGAGGTGCTCCGATGGCCCTGGATCAGCATCTATCCTCCTACAGCTCTGCATTCTCAGCGTCTTCAGGTTTCCGCAGAAGGATAACGCCGCCAGCCAACCATCGCCCATCCGGTGGTCGGAGATCGTCAATTCCTCAAGCATCATGCAGCACCGCCCTATGGCAGAGATCCCGTCGTAGCTACCCTCACACCCACTGAGCTCCAGCTTCACCAGCCGCTTGCACCCATGAGCCAGTATGGTGAGCCCAATGTCGGTGACGCGAGGCCCGCAGTAGAGCCCGTCAACGGATCCCACCAGCCGCAGTATCTGGAGGTTCTTGAAGGCGAAGATGGGGCGGAGGGCGAGGTCGGAACACCGATGGAGCTCCAGCTCCTGCATAGTGTCGCACCCTCCAGCGATCGCCATGAGGCCGGCCTCCGAGTCACTGGCGACGAGGGAGAGCTTCCGAAGGCCAGGGCAGCTGCGGGCGACGGTCTCGAGGCCGCGATCGATGACGTCCGGGTCGAGGAAGCAGCACTCACCTACAGGAGAGTCGGCGTTGGTGTCGACCGTGAGAGAGAAAGGACCCCAGGAAAGCAGGACGCGGCCCACTTGGTTCCTATATATATATATATATATATATATATATGCGCTCTAAGGGCCTAAATAAAGACTTTCATATTTCTTGATTTTTCTTGTTTATTCTCTATTAATTGTTTGTTTAGATGAATAATAACTGAGTAGCATAATATCCCTCTTGATTGATTGTGAAATTGATTCTGTGACTCTTGATCATATAATAAAGTAAACTGACTGCGAAGAATCTAACCTGACTTTGAAGAACATAAAATTGACTCTATTATTCTTGACTCCTTAAACTCACTCCTAATTCAAAAAGGAATAGTAACCCTTAATTTGACCTTAATTTTGCCATAAATCTTACCCAATTGAGAGTGGCCCACTTGGTTCCCAAAATTTGACCCTACCGAGAGGCCCAATTAACATAGGCCTCTGTACAGTATTAAAGAAAATGAGATTATTATTAATAAATATTTGTTAACTATATCGAAGGAGATCTATAGTATACTTTTGGGTTGAAATAAATATTTAGGACATGATTACACTTATTTTTCTCGAAATTTAGTTTATTTTGGATTGACAACATACATGAAACAAGAAAAACATGTGTTGTCAATGACTGAATATGATTATGTTAATCAAGGATTACGTTCGATAGTTATTATAGTTATTTTTTATTAAATAGTTTTATATAAATAATATTAAAGATAAATCAAATGAATATTATTTATAAATTATATATTTTAATTTTATTTGATTAGTAGCTACGGAAGTGTCATGCACAATAGGCTTATAGGTTTATGATGTGTGAATTATATTATCATTTGCAAGATATATAAGTTTTTAGGTTTTGAGTTTAGTAACAGCCAAAGTGTCATAAATTAATAAATTTATAAAAGTATAGTGAGGGATTACTCATAGATGTTATTAAATAATAATAATTAGAATATTTAAATAATTTTAAAATATATATATAATTATATGATGAGAAAGAATATACTATTTAGATATCCTTGTGGACCAGAGTTGTATGGTTAGATAAAATAATATTAAACTCTAAGGCTTATAAAATTTTGATTAAACATTAAATATATCAATATCTCATTCAAGAAAAAAATAAAAATAATATTAATTATTCATCGTAACCTTAAAAAATTAATATTATTTTATATTTACTATTTCAGTTATTTTTCCTTCGTTTAATTCTTATGCTTGTAATGTTCTGGTGCTTTCTAGATCAAATTATTTTGAATGACTTGAGTATATTTACTTTTTTTTTTTTTGTTGATGACAAGATACAACTAGAGAAACTATAGATGGATACTATCCATCTTTGACTTTAATAAAGAGCTTGTGACTCCTTTTTTTTTTTTTTTTGTTGCTGATTATAAGATACAACTAAGAGAAATTATATATGGATACTATTTATCATTAAATTAAGGTAGGATGTCACATATTGTACTTTAAATTTGAATGGAATTAGATTAAGATTTTGAGATAAATTAAGAGTTTCTGTTTAATTAGGAGTAGAAAACTATTGATCTAGGACTAATTTAGGGATATAAACAAGACCCTTTACAATCCTATTACCCTAAAACAAAAATGAGAGAGAGAGAAACAACAACTACAACTATGTTCTTTTGTTTTTCTTCTCTCTCCTCTTGATGGATAGGGATGATGGTAACAGCACGTTTTTTTTTCTTTTTAATCAAATTTTAGATACATTCATATTATATATTTATATAAATGTATGTATGTATATATGTATGTATATGTATATACGAGAGTTCGATATGCTACGGTATTCTTACAGCTATCAAGATGAGAGATACCCAACTTGTTTGGTATGGAAGTGGGATTTGAATGACATAACAATCAACAATCCTTTACCAGACTGTCAATCTTCTCTTAGCATATGTTTTGTTGCAAAGCAGTCCCCCATTGTCATATTGATGATAACTATTGTTATCGAGGAGATGCTAAATGGTGATGGCAGTGGCTCCCGTCGGTGGGTCTTGGACTTACGGATTGGAAGGAGGACGTCGGTATAGACAAACGACTCGACCGCTGGGAGAAACAGTGGCATTTGTCGGGCAGCGACAAACTGCCCGTTGCCGGGTGACGCCGGAAGGCCACGACACACGGAGCCAGAAATCGGCAGCAAAGGAGAGACGTGTCAGGTGAGTTGACTCGTTTATTTAATTCTTTCTGTGCGTAATGAATGGCTTTCTGAGCACCAAGTAACTCAAACAACTAATAAACAAGCAACAGCACAGGATGCAAGTCTTCGGTCAAGTCAAATAGTTTCGTTACCAGCCAGAGCAGAAGAGCGTCGACCACTACTCGGGGAAGCCAAGGACAGAACCGAAATATTAAGTTACACCCGAAACGAGAACCAACAAGTAACTGAGTGTTGGCGACGAAGCGGGAAGTACTGAAATAGGTTGATTTCTAGTTGGAGAAGAAGCTGGATCGAGTACTGGCTCTGTGATGCGAGGTGTGTGTCTGTGGTCCAAGGAGTCCTTGTGAAAGCTTTTGTTGCTTGTTGTGGAGAATGGCCAGTTATAGTTTCATTCCGAGTAGAAACCGTGTTCGTTGACGCAAGTGAAATGAGTTTAATTGACCTAGACAAGGGGTGGGTCTTTACCAACTTCCAAATCCAAGATTTAGGGATGAAAAAAAGAAAGGGCACACTTTATTTTCATGAAAAAAAATATGGATATTATGCTTATAAATGTTCACTTTAAAAAATATAATTCATACAAATTAGTTTGGTTTCTTAAAGGAATCATAAATAATTTAATTTCCTTAGTCAAAATAGATAGATCTTTTCGGGAGGAACCCAAAGCTAAATGGATACCTAAAGTAAACCCTCATTTCTTATAGATATGTCTACACTCTAATATGGATATTATGCTTATAAATGTTCACTTTAAAAAATATAATTCATACAAATTAATTTGGTTTCTTAAAGGAATCATAAATAATTTAATTTCCTTAGTCAAAATAGATAGATCTTTTTACGAGGAATCCAAAACTAAATGGGTACCTAAAGTAAACTCTCGTACCTAAATGGGTAATAATTTAATTTTCCTGTAGATATATCTACACTCTAAAACTAAGAGAAAGAGATAGTACCTTGATAGTAGATGCTCAAGACAAATAATCATAGATATGTCTTCACCTCTCTCGTAAATAGTAATTTCATCTTTTGAGCATCATATTAAATCATTTATTTCATCTTTCGAATCTTGCTAAGAAGAAAGAAAAGATTTTAATTGAATTTATCGTGCGCAATACATGGCATCCTTATCTTTTGAATTTGATTCACCTTCTTCTTTTGTAAGTGTTTAATCTATTTCTGATTCAACTTTTAATCTCAAAGACTAAACTAGAACTACTTCAGATCTTTTAATTCGAAAGGGTTATTATTCCTTTTTGAATTAGGAATGAGTTTACGTTCTTCAGAGTCAAGGGTTATAGAGTCAATTTCGCAATCAAGAGTTAAGTTATGTTCTTCAAAGTCAGGTTAGATTCTTCACAGTCAGTTTACTTTATTATATGATCAAGAGTCACAACAGAGTCAATTTCACAATCAATCAAGAGTGATATTATGCTATTCGGTCATTATTCATCTAAACAAACAATTGATAGAGAATAAGCAAGAAAAATCAAAAAATATGAAAGTCTTTAGTTAGGCCCTTATATATATATATATATATATATATATATATATATATATATATATATAGGAATAATCATAATCGGGATATGAGTTCCCATTTACATAGTAACTTTTATACCCTATAAAGTATTATTAAGTAATCCCATAAATCCAGATATAGAAACTAGCTTAAGTTTGAAAACTAAGATGCTAAATCGTTGTGAAGATAATAGTTTGAAATATATCTATTGGTTGATCGTTAGTGTTGATTGAGCAAAGTTATAGGTTGTCATATTGAAGATGATATCATATAAAATGATAATCAATCTCAATATTTTGTGTTCATTATTGGGTGATTTGAATGATGCTGGAATTATCGTAACAAATTTGTGTTATAGACTGAGAAAAGATTCCTAAATTTTAAGAAACCAATCTAACTAGAGTAACTCTATCGTAGTATCAATAAGAGCATGATATTTTGGTTCAAAGTATGAAACACCTTAATCGAAAATTATATCCCATTAAAAATTGTTCCTATTATATAGTGTAAAATTCAAAGTACAACAACATAAGGAACCTATCTATCTAAATAAATTACATATGATATATCCAGATGTACGAAGAGAGCTAATAAGTTATAAATGAGTAATTATATCATTTTAGGGTTCTCCATTTATAGCACATACTTAATATTTAGTTCAGTATATGTGAGTCTTCTACTTTATTGTCAAAGATATTGACTTGAGTGAGAAGATCCAATGCATATTTGACTTAACTTAAATAGTAACTATAAGAAGATAATACTTCGATGCTAAAAAATGGATAGAAGATCCTTAGTTTCAGGTTGTTTATCCAGAGAAGTTTTGAGATCATAAATGCCACAGTGTGCTTGTAAGAAATAGAAGCTTTTCAAGATTCCGATAAAATCCAGTCCTCAGATTCGACTGGAGTCGGATAATTACCGGACAAACGTATGCGGTGTTCCATCTACCACTTGACAATACCATTTCTACGGATTGGTGGCGAGTCTTCTTCAAAGTATGGCAAGAAGCCACATTTCCAGTTCCATCTCCATGGATGGTTGAGAACATACCAGCTTCTAAGCTCAAAGGCTTCTGATTGACACAAACACCAAGTCAGATTCACAAATTGGATTCCTCCTGGACCAAAAAAAAGAAGATACTTGGGAATCATTTCTTATTCAACTTTTCTCTTGTCTTTTCCTCATACAATAAATATCGTGCTAAATTAAATTTATTTATTTCTTTCCAACAATCGAATCTTATGCTTTTAAAGGACTGCAAATTAATAACCGCAGCATCATCCCAAGAACTCATGCTTCTTAGCTATCTAGGATTCTCTTGTTTTCCTTGTTGAAATCGTATCGTAGTTGATTGCGAGGAAAAGCATATCTAACACACGAAGAACATAGAAGAAGAATAGCCAACGAATCAGATGGCACAAGCATATCTAACACACCCATGTACTCCAAGAAACCTTGACAACATAGATACTTTTTATTCTCTTCGAATATTTTTGTTGCTGCAGACAGAAGCAAGCTGAGAAAACAGAAACATGCATATACTCGATCGACGTACGTCAACTTTGCACGGGAAGCCCACTGGAGGCTTATGGTCGGCGTGGGGGTAGATTCACTGGAGGAGGTTGCGGCTCATAGACAGGAGCCTGACAATTATTTTCGCAACCGTCTGATCGCAGTTGCAGCCTCATAGTAGTACTCTGAGGCAGCGACGGCAACAGTAGATCTGGGTCGACCCACCTACTCGGTATCGGCCACCCGTCGTCCGGCTGTAATGCTGCCAACCAAAACATGATGATGATGATGATGGAGGAGATCATGAGGGTGAAACGAGCTCGACGATGATTCCCCATATGATATTTTTGACGTTGCTGCTGCTCTTGCCTCTTGTCCCTTGTCTTCTGCAGAAGAAGAAGAAGAAGAAGACTTGACTGAGTGGTTCGCTATGGCTGCCTTTCGTTTTCCTTTTTCTCGTGGGTAGAAACTGACTGCAATCGTTGACTGTCTGCAGCTTCAGCCATGGATTTTTTTGGGAACACGTAAATAACTCTATGTTTTTAATCTTATTTAGTTTTTATTTGGTAGCTCAGTAACCAGAAATGGTTGTTGTTTCGATCATTGTAGGTGAAACATTTGCGTCGATTGATTCACCCATTCTCTCTTCGTTCCTTTCTCAATTGGTTTTGTGTTACTGCGTCTATTTTCTGAATTTTATATATTTATTTAATTAACCTTTCGTAGTTTGTTTTTTTAATTAGAGTTATGTATTTATATTATTACTTTAATAATATTAGCTGAAACTTTAATTGATTAAAATAAACTAACGAAAAATACTTGATAGTACGAGCATCCCCTCCCTAGATTGAGGATTCAAATCGTTATATTATTCTTTGCTGAACATAAAGCATGTTGATGGCATATACCTTAATGCTAATTTGAAAGATAATTCTTGGATATATGCACTTAATTTATTATCAAATAAAAAGATAATGGAAGAATTATGATACAAGGTTTTGACTCTAGAACTCCTCTTCCTTTAGCTCTCATCACAAGTTGGGAGTAGGGCTGACTGTGAGAGTTTTTAGCTGCTTTTTGGTTCTTCTTTCTCTTTTACTCATTTTTATCAAATATCTCTTTGGAAGATATTAAGACTATAGTAAATTATAAAAAAAATTTATGGTAAAATGGTTGTAGGATCAATAAGGGCTATCAAACTTGCAAACCCCTTTATTTCTTTCCCACCTCTCTTCCTACCTTAGGGTCGGGTGGCTTCTTAAGAGGGGGTATGACTTGGATTCTTTGAGAATGCTTGAGGCACTCCTCTTTTTATAATTGAGGAAAGGGTATAGTTCTACCTTAAGTTAGGACTTAGTGAGTCCTAATACAATTAGGACTTCAATATTCCTAACCTTTAGTACTTCGAGAGTCTTAATGCATTTAGGATTTGGAATATGTATTTGAGTACAATATGAGTGAAGCTTGAGCTAACTTGAATATGATTTTGAACTTAGATTCCAACTTAATCTTTATTTGATGATGGAATTGAAGTGTGATTTGGAGTTGCAGTATAACTTTAACTTTACTATATCATTCCTAATCACAGGTAGAGAAAATATATACTGAATTATTCATAATAGATATATAATCAATAAAATTCAAAAGCTATTTTTCATGAATTAAAAATATTATTCAAGTTAAGAATTCCAAATTAATATCTAAAAATACTTGAAAATTTCTGACTAAACAAATAAAATTCTAAACATGAAAAATAGTTTATTCAAAATAGAAACATAATTAAAATATTCAAAATATATTTTTATGAATTAAAATATTATGCAGGTCAATAATTCTAATATAATAAACATAATTACTCAAAAAATCAGAATAAGTAAATAAAATTCAGGACAGTCAGAATAGTAGATTCAAATAGAAATATAAATAAAAAGGTTTCAAAATCTATCCTCATGAATTAAAATTTATATAAAATGAATAACTATATATAATTCTCATAATTATTACAAATACCTAAAAATCATAGATAATCAGACAAAACTCTTTATTTAAAATAAATTAATAATATAAAGTATTTAAAAAATATTTCTATGAATTAAATCTATTAATTCATATGAAAATTATTGTAACACATAAAATTCTAGATAAAAATCTATGAAATACTTAGAAGATAGAGAGATCAAAATATAATTAAATAATCATCAAAATCAAAATAATAATAATAATAATTAATCTAACTTTTTATGTGTTAAATCTAAATACCATAATAAATAATTTTCAAAATATAAATTGTGAAAATATGAAAAATATGAATTCACATATAATAGAATATAGAGAGTCAAGGAATCTACCTCTTTGATGATTGCTTCGTACCTCTTTGCTTAGTCTAATCTTCATAATTTTGTAGATGCCGAAGAAGAAGTTGATAATATTCTAGTTTACTTTGTACTATTTATATATAGTAATCCAACCACTTTTAAGGAGGCAAAAATGGAGAAAGTGATACAAGAGGAGATATAGTCTATCGGAAAGAATCAACCTGAGAGTTAGATTGATTTACTTCTTACATCTTAAAATATAAAGTTAGTACTTTCTCTTACATCTTAAAATAATTAATTAGTTTATCAATATTAAATCAAACTTTTTACTCATCAAGTTTATATTATAACGAGGATATCTTTGATATCCTTCACTAGCGGGAGATTTTCCAAGTCTATCAACTTTAAAAAATCTTCAACACCACCATCTACATCAGCTCCTATAATTTCTTTCAAAGAGAATTAAAATACAACCAAAATCGATAAAAGATTATATTACTAATCTTTATGATTTTACAAATGCTTAAGAAGAAATTAATAATATTCTAGTTCACTTTGTACTATTTATAAGTGGTGATTCAATCACCTTTGAAGAGGCATCGTATAATAAAAAGTGAAGAAAAGCTATACAAAATGAGATAGACTTTATTAAAGCTATACAAGTGAAGAAAAACTTGGAATTGGTTGATTTACCTCCGAAGCAAAAGTCTGTTGGTGTAAAGTGGATCTATAGAACAAAATTGAGAGAAGATAACTATTGAAAAATATAAAACTGGTCTAGTTGCAAAAAGCTGTAAACAGAATAAAGAGATTGATTACAATGAGGTATTTGCACTGGTTACTAGATAAGAAATTGTGAAGTTAGCACTTTCTCTTATAGCTCAAAATAATTGTTTAGCTTATCAATTAGATATTAAATCAATCATTTTGTACGGTAAGTAATAATAAGAAGTTTATATTGTATCAAGAGGATCTCCTTCCAAGCTGGAGATTCTCCAAGTATTAGAAGGCAACTAGGATAGATAAAACATCATATTACTATTTTTTATGATTTTATAAATGTTGAAAAAGAAGATGATAATATTTTAATTCACTTTGCACTATTTGAAAATGGTGATCCAATCACAAGAAACAGTGAGGTTAGTATTTTCTCTTGTAGCTCAAAATAATTAGTTAGTTTATCAATTTGATATTAAATCAGTCTATTTGGTTAGTGAGTTATAAAAAGTTTATGCTAATCAATCTCTTTGATTTATGATTAAAAGATTTAAAATAAATCTTTTGAGACATGTGGATTGGAAAAATACCCATATTAAAATATAAAGAGACAAGGATGATATTAAATGTTTGCTTATATATGGATGATGTTATTTATACTAGTAAAGATGGTGACATGATTCATGAGATTCAATCTTTTATAAAGAAAAAAATTGACATGACTGACTTGGGTTTGATGAAATATTATCTTGTGATTAAAGCCGAGCATATTCATATAAGATACTACTTTCTAAAATATTTAGTGTCTACTAAAATTTTTTGTGATAATTTTTTAGCTTTAAAATTATCTAAAATTCTAGTCAATCATGACAGAAATAAGCATATTCATATAAGATACTACTTTCTAAAATATTAAATAAAGAATAAAATGATCGAGAAGAAGTATTGCATAAATGTGCTAAAAGGGTTAGGATTTGATCATGTCATGTCTACTAAATTTTTTTATGATAATTTTTTAGTTTTAAAATTATCTAAAAAAATTCAGTCGATCATAATAGAAACAAATATATTCATGTAAGGTACTACTTTCTAGGATATTAAATAAAGAACAAAATAATCGAGAAGAAGTATTGCAGAAATGAAGATCAAGATATATATATTTATATAAAACCTCCGAAGCATTTGAGCACCCGCAAAGATTACTTAGAATTTTAAAAGAAATTTAAATTAAGGTAGGATGTCACACATTGTACTTTAAATTTGAATGGAATTAGATTAAGAGTTTGAGATAAATTAAGAGTTTCTGTTTAATTCGGAGTAGAAAACTATTGATCTAGGACTAATTTAGGGATATAAACAAGACCCTTTACAATCCTATTACCCTAAAACAAAAAATGAGAAAGAGAGAGAAACAACAACTATCAAGATGAGAGATACCCAACTTGTTTGCTGCCGGAAGAGGCGTTGCCGAACACCTCAATGGTTCTTTTGTTTTTCTTCTCTCTCCTCTTGATATGACCTTTTGTATGGGATTGGCCACACTCATCTTGATGGATAGGGATGCTGGAAACAGCACATTTTATTTTCTTTTTAATCAAATTTTAGATACATTCATATTAGGAAAATAATTATCCTACTTATTACACTTATCCAGAATGGGTTGATAAAGAACCTTCATTGTCTTTTGTGCTAATCCGAGTCCTACATTATGTTATTTGATAATAATCATATGAATATATATATATATGTATATATATTTATATATATTTATATGTATGTATGTATGTATGTATGTTTGTATATGTATATATGAGAGTTCGATATGCTTGTATTGATGCGGTATTCTTACAGCTATCAAGATGAGAGATACCCAACTTGTTTGGTATGGAAGTGGGATTTGAATGACATAACAATCAACCATCCTTTACCAGACTGTCAATCTTCTCTTAGCATATGTTTTGTTGCAAAGCAATCCCCCATTGTCATATTGATGATAACTATTGTTATCGAGGAGATGCTAAATGGTGATGGCAGTGGCTCCCGTCGGTGGGTCTTGGACTTACGGATTGGAAGGAGGATGTCGGTATAGACAAACGACTCGACCGCTGGGAGAAACAGTGGCATTTGTTGGGCAGCGAGAAACTGCCCGTTGCCGGGTGACGCCGGAAGGCTACGGCACACGGAGCCAGAAATCGGCGGCAAAGGAGAGACGTGTCAGGTGAGTTGACTCGTTTATTGAATTCTTTCTGTGCGTAATGAATGGCTTTCTGAGCACCAACTCAAACAACTAATAAACAAGCAACAGCACAAGATGCAAGGCTTCAGTCAAGTCAAATAGTTTCGTTATCCGCCAGAGCAGAAGAGGGTCGACCACCACTCGGGGAAGCCAAGGACAGAACCGAAATATTAAGTCACACACGAAACGAGAACCAACGAGTAACTGAGTGTTGGCGACGAAGCGGGAAGTACTGAAATATATTGATTTCTAGTTGGAGAAGAAGCTGGATCGAGTACTGGCTCTGTGATGCGAGGTGTGTGTCTGTGGTCCAAGGAGTCCTTGTGAAAGCTTCTGTTGCTTGTTGTGGAGAATGGCCAGTTATAGTTTCATTCCGAGTAGAAACCGTGTTCGTTGACGCAAGTGAAATGAGTTTAATTGACCTAGACAAGGGGTGGGTCTTTACCAACTTCCAAATCCAAGATATAGGGATGAAAAAAAGAAAGGGCACTCTTTATTTTCATGAAAAAAAAAATGAATCTTATGCTTATAAATGTTCACTTTAAAAAATATAATTCATACAAATTAGTTTGGTTTCTTAAAGGAACCATAAATAATTTAATTTCCTTAGTCAAAATAGATAGATTTTTTTACGAGAAACCCAGAACTAAATGGGTACCTAAAGTAAACTCTCATTTCCTGTAGATATATCTATACTCTAAAGCTAAAAAAAAAGATGATACCTTGATAGTAGATGCTCAAGATACATGATCATAGATATGTCTTCACCTCTCTCGTAAATAGTAATTTCATCTTTTGAGCATGTGCTAGAATACATAGTATCCCTATCTTTTGAGCATGTGCTAGAATACATAGTATCCCTATCAGAGAAGCAAGAAAAGATTTTAATTGAATCTATTGTGCACCAGTGATAGAATACATAGTATCCCTATCTTTTGAATTTGATTCAGCTTCTTCTTTTGCATGTGCTTAGTCTATTTCTGATCCAGCTTTTAATCTCAAAGACTAAACTAGAACTGCTTCAAATCTTTTAATTTGAAAGGGATAATATTCCTTTTTGAATTAGGATCTGTCAGGAGTTATAGAGTTAGTTTTGCAATCAAGAGTTAGGTTATGCTCTTCAGAGTCGAGTTATATTCTTCACAGTCAATTTACTTTATTCTATGATCAGGAGTCAAGGGATATTATGCTATTTAGTTATCATTCATCTAAACAAACAATTGGTAGAGAATAAGCAAGAAAAATCAAGAAATATGAAAGTTTTTAGTTAGACCCTACAGCACAAAGAGAGCTTGCCATATTATATTTATATATATATATATATATATATATATATATATATATATATATATATATATATATATATATATATATATTCATTATAGGAATAATCATAATAGGGATATGAGATCCCATTTACATAGAAACTTTTATACCCTATAAAGTATTATTAAGTAATCTCATAAATTTTGATGTAGAAAACCACTTAAGTGTTAGGATCAAGAGCACTAAGAGGGAGGGGTGAAGGGGTGAATTAGTGCAGCGGAAAACTTTCTGCGATTAAAACGAAACTGTGTTCGAACTATTAAAACGATTTCTGTGTGAAAGCCGATTCTAAGCAAGATGATGTTAAAGTCAATCTATGAAGGCAGTTTGCAGCTATGATGAAAACCAGAATATAGGTGCAAACTAAAATACGACGTTCGTACGAAGAAACTGATTTACGTCTAAATGCTTATTCGTAAATCACTTAACTAGGCAAGATGCAATTTAAGCAAGAGTATAAAGGCAGTTTGCAGTTATGGTAGAGCTCAAAACGTAAACGCAATCCGAAATATGATAATCGTACGAAAAAATAGATTTACGTCTAAACGCTGATTCGGAAAGTGAAAGGCTTGAAACCCGATCGTATATGCACAGAAAGCAGTAAGCTTCAGAGGAGGTTTGCAGTAAAGATAATATGCTCAAAGTAAATGCAAACCGAGATTTAGAGTGGTTCGGTCAATCTTGACCTACTCCACTTTTGGCTTCCTCCACCGACGAGGTCACCGACGTCAACTAGAGGCATTCCTTCAATAGGCGAAGGCCAACGACCCTTTTACAATTTCACTCCTTTTGACGGGCTTAGGAGATAACCCTTACAGAAATTTTCTCTCCTCTCTTTACAACTCAGAACTTGGAAGAACAGAGGGAGAAGAACTTTTGGCCTTTACAACAATTTTGAGCTCTAAGAATCACATAAAGGATCAAGATTTCGGTGTAAAATTGCTGCCTATCAGTGCTGAATGGGTGGGGTATTTATAGGCCCCAACTCAATTCAAATTTGGAGCTCAAAATTGTCAATTCCCGGAATTTCGGGATCAGGCGGTTGCACCTCCTGACTGGAGCGGTTGCACCGCCTGGCAGAGCTCGAAGACTGAGCCTCTGGGCGGTGTTACCTCCTGTCAGGGGCGGTTGCACCTCCTAACAGAGCTCGAAGACCGAGCTCAGGCGGTTGCACCTCCTGACTGAGGCGGTTGCACCGCCTGGCAAAGCTCGAAGACTGAGCTCAGGCGGTGCTACCTCCTGTCAGGGGAGGTTGCACCGCCCAGTCTCGCTCGGAGACTGAGCCCCAGGCGGTGCCACCACCTGGCTGGGGCGGTTGCACCTCCCAGTCTCGCTCGGAGACTGAGCCCAGGCGGTGCAACCTCCTGCCTTAGGCGGTTCAACCGCCTGGCAGAAATCAGGGTCCGAATGGGTTGATCCATTCGGCCCAATTTGGATTTTTCAGGGGCCCAATTGCCCCAAGATTAAGTTAATGGGATCACCTCCCATTTCCAACTTAATCAATGTGCTAACTACGATTTTTCCTAAGACATTTACTGCAACTTGCTCCGGTGCGTCAATCGCTTCTTCCGGCAAGCTTCCGTCGATCATCCGATGAACCCTCGGTGATGCTTCTGCGGACTTCCGGCAAACTCCTGGACTTGCGATGATTCACTTGGCGAGTTCCGACGAGCTTCTTTGGCAAGCTTATGGACTTCTCGGATTTGTTCCCGCAGAACCTCCGACGATTGTCCGAACTTCCGTCGAACTCTCGAACTCCCAACGTGATCGTAGTCTTGACTCCAGCGCAACTCCTGCTGCATGTCTTTCTTCTATCGTAGTTAATCCTGCACACTTAAAACAAAACTTCGATCGAGACAATTAATCATAAGCAATTAACCAAGTTGTCCGGCATGTCATTGGTCCCTCGACGCTTCGTTCGATTCTTCGGGGCATCGTCCTCTCCTGCAGCCTATTGCCCAATCGGCCAGTTGACTCCGCAACTCCGATATCCTTGGCACAATACCCGCTCTTTTTGGCCCGATGCCCGAGTCCACGGCCCGAAGCCTTCTGTCGATACGTCGACCGATCCACCGGCCCGACGTCCAATCTTCTGACATGTTCCTCCGGCACAACATGATTTTCCTGCTTTAATTATCTCATCCTGATCGAAGCATCCTGCGTCACTTAAAACGCAGATTAAATCATAAACATATATCAAGTAGTTTCATCATCAAAATACGAGATTCAACAATCTCCCCCTTTTTGATGATGACAACCACTTGATGACGGAGTTAAACTTAACTCCCGGAGTTTAAACAAACTCCCCCTATCAATATGCCATATTGATAGAACCTTGAATTCAAACTGAATTCAAGTCATTGCAATATTCATCATTAATACTTGCAACACGTCATTATGAACGTATGCATAAACTTATGCATAGCATGTCATGTCATCAACATACTTCTCCCCCTTTGTCATCAACAAAAAGGAGAAGTACCACAATCAAGTGTTTTTGATATTGGTTCAACTCATTGCATGAAAAACATAATATCCATTTTTACCATCATGCAAGTTTGCTATTATCAAATGGTATGATATCAACATGTAAGATTGCAATGTAAGCTTTTGATATCGTAACGCAAACATTTCAAGTGTTTATCAATTGTAGCATTTCATCACATGGCAAGATATCAATAAGTAAAATTACGATACAAGTTCTTGATATCTGAACGCATGATGCAAACATGGCATAATGCAAATTTGGCAATCATAGCATCAATTCATATATCTCTTGATGATGCAAGCATTGCAAATATGGCAATCATATTAATTCATATATCTCTTGATGATGCAAGCATAGCATCAGTGTTCATAGCATCAATTCATATATTTCTCCCCCTTTGTCATCAACAAAACGGAGAACGATATAAGCAAATTTTAAGCATAAGTGCTTGTAATTATTCATGTCATAACTAGGTTCATGTCATTTTCCAACAGTGAGTGATAGGATATCAATTATACAAACATCTCAAGGAAAACATGACATGGAGATAGCTTTGAAAACTTCTTCCTTTTTTATCTGTTATTATCTTTTTGCATGAAGGAGGAAGACTATTTGTGATATAGCTATTTGTGAGTTTACTTCGAGTAAAGTTAGAATCGATGAGAGATTAAATCATGCTTCATTTTTACATGGATCAAGATATGTATGTGAAACAAATCCTTGCAAGTAAAAACACTTTCATCCATATTCATCAAATCCATTTCTCAAATATTTTTCACATGATATGTGTATGAGAGATGTATTTGCTAGTTGATTACATATGTCAAAAATCAATGATATGAACTAAACTTGATATGATATATGCTTATTAAATCTGAAAGAGGATAATTCGAAAATCCAATTGTTAGGATACCAATAGTTAAGAGAATCCGAAAATAAAATTAACACTTTCATGCATCCGGACAAGGCTGCGCTATTGATTTTCAAATACAATCATGAGGACAAAACATGCTTATTATCATGGAAATTTTTGTATCCAAAGCACATAATTTCCAACCTGTTATTAGGGCATGTAATTGTGTAAAATCATCATGGCAATCGAGTGATTTGATCATTCAATCAAGAAAGTCCGAAAATTAATTTTAACAAGTTCAATCATTCGGACATATTTTTGCCATAGTTTTTCAAATACAAACATGAAGATAAGACATGCTCATCATCATGGTAGTACGATGGCAAGTATACAATTTTAAGACACGCAAGCTAGTAATTTTGAGATGTTCAAGAAAGCAACTCTTGCTTCTTGAAATATAAGTTTTGCTAGATGTGCAAGTTAACTTTTTGCTTCTGCAAGATATCATTCCTTGGTGATGTTCAATATAGCAAGTTCTACATCATGCAAGCTAGTGAATCTTATAACATTTTAGAACGTGCATAATCACCAAAGCATCATAAATTTTAATGATGTGCAAAATTACAAATTTTGCATGTTTGCATTTGTGCATCTTGAGATTTGCAAGATAGCACTTCTTGGTGATGTTCAAGATAGCAATTCCTTTTCTTTTGAGAAGTGTAATTATTTTCTTTCTTTTTTTTTTAATTATGTGAGCTAGCAAATTAGCTTTCAAGCATGTTTTGCTCCCCCTTTGTCATTGTCAAAAAGAAGGGAGGATCCTTTACATTAATTTCTAAATTATGACAAAGGCAAATAGCATTGATGAAAATTCAAGTCTTGAATGTCAAAACAATTATTTTATCATGAATATTTCATCATTGCATGCATCATTATCATCATATATATTTTTAAAACATATAAACTCATTATTATATGATTACAAATCATTATTCCTATTATTTCAATTCATTCAATTTGACAAATCATGATCATGATTTTGATAAAACTCATTTCAAATTTAAATCATCAAAATCATTTTTGTGGCTCACAAAATCTATAACATAAATAGATTCATGATTTCATTGATAATATATTTTTCCTCTTTTTTTAAGTGTTTTATCTTAAGTGATGGATTTCATGTTAGCATGTCTTTTCATTTATGTCAAATCAAAACATGCATCAATTTTTAAAGCCACTGTTATTATCATGAAAATCGATAATCCATAATTATCAAGAATCATCATAATTTCAAAAATATATACTCATTAATCATAACTTCAAATTAAATATGATTTAATATACTCAAAATCGAGAAATAACAATGGACATCAACATGATACACATTATTACTTCTTAATCATGATTTCATATTTTCAATCAAAATCATTTTGTTTGTTTATAAAATATGCAATATTATCATTTTCGAAATTACTAGCATGATCATGATTTTTTTTAAACAATAATTCTAAACTAAAAAAGAAAATACATCATGAAAGCATCAAGTAATTTCAAAATAAATTAGGGGGATTTCAATTACCTCATCATTGAATGTCGTTAAGGCGTAGTTTGTCACCTCGCCTTTCTTGATTTTCTCCTCATCTTCGGAGGAGCTCGATTCATCCCACTTTGTGTTCTTCTTCTTTGGCCTCTTCCTTCATTCAAGTTTATTGTTTATTTTAGATTTTTGTTTAATAAACTTATTAAGATTTAGTGTTTGAAGTTCAAGTTCATCATTGTCCTCATCACTTGAGTCATCACTCAAGTGGTATTCATTTGTCCGGAGTTCCAAATCCTTCCTGTTCTTTGGAAGGTGATTTTGTTTATTATGTTCATCATATGCATTGTGCACCATTTCATATGTCATCAACGAACCAATTAGTTCTTCAAGTGGTAAATTGTTTAGGTTTTTAGCTTCTTGTATTGTAGTTACTTTTGAATCCCACTTCTTAGAAAGAGAACGCAAAATCTTGTTTACGAGTTCAAAATCCGAAAAATATTTTCCAAGAGCTCTTAAACTATTGACGACATCCGTGAAACGGGTGTACATGTCGCATATAGTCTCGCTTGGTTGCATTCGAAAAAGCTCAAAATCATGCAATAAAATGTGAACTTTCGAGTCTTTGACTCTGCTAGTTCCCTCGTGCCTGGCAGAGCTCGAAGACTGAGCCTCTGGGCGGTGCTACCTCCTGTCAGGGGCGGTTGCACCTCCTGACAGAGCTCGAAAACCGAGCTCAGGCGGTTGCACCTCCTGACTGAGGCGGTTGCACCGCCTGGCAAAGCTCGAAGACTGAGCTCAGGCGGTGCTACCTCCTGTCAGGGGAGGTTGCACCGCCCAGTCTCGCTCAGAGACTGAGCCCCAGGCGGTGCCACCGCCTGGCTAGGGCGGCTGCACCTCCCAGTCTCGCTCAGAGACTGAGCCCAGGCGGTGCAACCTCCTGCCTTGGGCGGTTCAACCGCTTGGCAGAAATCAGGGTCTGAATGGGTTGATCCATTCGGCCCAATTTGGATTTTTCAGGGGCCCAATTGCCCCAAGATTAAGTTAATGGGATCACCTCCCATTTCCAACTTAATCAATGTGCTAACTACGATTTTTCCTAAGACATTTACTGCAACTTGCTCCTGTGCGTCAATCGCTTCTTCCGGCAAGCTTCCGGCGAACTTCCGTCGATCATCCGATGAACCCTCGGTGATGCTTCTGCGGACTTCCGGCAAACTCCTGGACTTGCGACGATTCACTTGGCGAGTTCCGACGAGCTTCTTTAGCAAGCTTATGGACTTCTCGGATTTGTTCCCGTAGAACCTTCGACGACTGTCCGAACTTCCGTCGAACTCTCGAACTCCCAACGTGATCATAGTCTTGACTCCGGCGTAACTCCTGCTGCATGTCTTTCTTCTATCGTAGTTAATCCTGCACACTTAAAACAAAACTTCGATCGAGACAATTAATCCTAAGTAATTAACCAAGTTGTCTGGCATGTCATTGGTCCCTCGACGCTTCGTCCGATTCTTCGGCGCATCGTCCTCTCCTGCAGCCTATTGCCCAATCGGTCAGTTGACTCCGCAACTCCGATATCCTTGGCACAATACCCGCTCTTTTTGGCCCGATGCCCGAGTCCACGACCTGAAGCCTTCTGTCGATACGTCGACCGATCCACTAGCCCGACGTCCAATCTTCTGACATGTTCCTCCGGCACAACATGATTTTTCTGCTTTAATTGTCTCATCCTAATCGAAGCATCCTGCGTCACTTAAAACACAGATTAAATCATAAACATATATCAAGTAGTTTCATTAAGATTCAACATTAAGTTTGAAAACTAAGATGCTAAATTGTTGTGAAGATAATAGGTTGAAATATATCTATTGATTGAGCAAAGTTAAAGGTTGTCATATTGAAGATGATATCATATAAAATAATAATCAATCTCAATATTTTGTGCTCATTATGGGTGATTTGAATGATATTAGAATTATCATAACAAATTTGTGGTATAGACCGAGAAAAGACTCCTAAATTTTAAGAAACCAACCTAACTAAAGTAACTCTATAGTAATATCAACAAGAGCATGATAGTGAAGGAACAATAATGCTTTATTTCTTACTCCTCTAGAAAATTAAAGAACAAAAAAAATGATAGTAGAATGTATATTAGTGGGATCACCTACCCAATTGGCATCTGAGTATAGAAGAAGTATGAGCACACTTTAATTGAAAATTATATCTCAATAAAAATTATATCTTTTATATAGTCATAAGGAAAAATGACTATCTATCTAAATAAATTACATATGATAGATGTACAAAGACAGCTAATAAGTTATCAATAAATAATTATATTATTTGAAGGTTCTCCATTTATAGAACATATTTAATATTTAGTTCAATATATGTGAGTCTTCTAGTTTATGGTCAAAGATATTGACTCGAGTGAGAAGATCCAATGCAGATTTGACTTAACTTAAATAGTAACTATAAGACGATAATACTTCGATGCTAAAAAATGGATAGAAGATCCTTAATTTCAGATTGTTTATCCAGAGAAGTTTTGAGATCATAAATGTCGCTGTGTGCCTGTAAGAAATAGGAGCTTTTCTAGATTCCGATAGAATCCAGCCCTCAGATTCGACTCGAGTAAGAAAATTATCGGACAAACGTGTGCGGTGTTCCAACGACCACTTGACAATACCATTTCTACGGATTGGTGACGAGTCTTCTTCAAACTATGGCAAGAAGCCACATTTCCAGTTCCATCTCCATGGATGGTTGAGAACATACCGGCTTCTAAGCTCAAAGGCTTCTGGTTGACACAACCACCAACTCAGATTCACAACTTTGATTCCTCCTGGAACAAAAAAAAGAAGATACTTGGGAATCATTTCTTATTCAACTTTTCGCTTGTCTTTTCCTCGTGCAATAAAGATCGTGCTAAATTAAATTTATTTATTTCTTCCGAATCTTATGCTTTTAAAGGACTGCAAATTAATAACCGCAGCATCATCCCTAAGAACTCATGCTTCTTAGCTATCTAGGATTCTCTTGGTTTCCTTGTTGAAATCGTATCGTAGTTGATTGAGAGGAAAGAAGATGTAAGCCCAAGCATATCTAACACACGAAGGACATAGAAGAAGAAGAATAGCCAACGAATTAGGTGGCACAAGCATATCTAACACACCCATGTACTCCAAGAAATCTTGACAAAATAGATACTTTTTATTCTCTTCGAATATTTTTGTTGCTGCAGACAGAAGCAAGCTGAGAAAACAGAAACATGCATATACTCGATCGACGTACGTCAACGTTGCACGGGAAGCCCACTGGGAGGCTTATGGTCGGCGTGGGGGTCGCTTCACTGGAGGAGGTTGCGGCTCATGGATAGGAGCCGGACAATTATTTTCGCAACCGAATGATTTCAGTGAACGCCTCGGAAGAGTAGTACCCTGAGGCAGCGACGGCAACAGTAGATCTGGGTCGACCCACCTACTCGGCATCGGCCACCCGTCGTCCGCCTCTGCCGGCTGTAATGCTGCCAACCAAAACATGATGACGATGAAGGAGGAGATCATGAGGGTGAAGCGAGCTCGGTGATGATTCCCCATATGATATTTTGACGTTGCTGCTGCTCTTGCCTCTTGTCCCATCTGTTCTACAGAAGGAGAAGAAGAAGAAGAAGAAGAAGAAGAAGAAGAAGAAGAAGAAGACTTGACTGAGTGGTTCGTCTATGGCTGCCTTTCGTTTTCCTTTTTCTCGTGGGTGGAAACTGACTTCAATCGTTGACTGTCTGCAGCTTCAGCCATGGATTTTTTTGGGAACAGATAAATAACTCTTTGTGTTTTTAATCTTATTTAGTTTTTATTTGGTAGCTCTGTAACCAGAAATGGTTGTAGTTTCGAGTGAAACATTTGCGTCGATTGATTCACCCATTCTCTCTTCGTTTTGTGTTACTGCGTCTGTTTTCTGAATTTTTTATATAATTATTTATTTAACCTTTCGTAGTTTGTTTTTTTTTTAATTAGAGTTGTGTATTTATATTATTACTTTAATAATATTAGCTGAAACTTTAACCGATTAAAACAAACTAACGAAAAATACTTGATAGTACGAGCATACCCTCCCTTAGATTGAGGGTTCAAATCGTTATGTACCCACTCACTCACTCTTGCTAGTAAGATCGTGGGATAAATTTTGTCTTTATCACTTATAAGTTATTCGTGTTGAACATAAAGCATGTTGATGACATATGTCTTATTGCTAATTTGAAGATAACTCTTGGATATGGTAATGGACATCTCAATTTTGATGCACTTAATTTATTATCTAACAAAAGGACGGTAGTAGAACTATCATACATTAACTCTCTAAATTAATTTTGTGAAGTACATATTCTTGACAAACAGTCAAGAAAAAGTTTTTGAAAGGAGTCAACCTACCCTAAAAAAGATCTCTTGAGCTATTGCACACGGCATATATGGACCAATATCTCTGTTATTCATTGATGATTTTAGTAGGAAAACACGAATCTCTTTCCCGAAAGAAAAATCAAAGGTTTTTGAATCATTCAAGAAATTTAAAGTCCAAATGGAAAATCAAACTAACTATACTATCAAAGTCTTACAAACTAAATATGAAAAATAATTGAAGAATTTTGAAAGATTTTATGAAACATATGGTATTTAAAGACCATTAACATCACTCTATCCCCTCAATAAAATAGTATAACGAAGATGATAAATTAAACCATCCTCAACATGGTCAGAAGTTTGTTACAAAGTAAGAAGATGCTAAAAGGGTTTTGGGTGAAGTTCACCTAATGTTGCAACCATTATATGACTAATCTTCTTCATGATTAGTAATATAATATTTATGAGCTAAGTGCCTAATACCATAATATTTTGACATCTTATGTCTTTTAACCCATATCACTTTTAAATAATTTTAAAATATCTAATTATGTGATTCAATAATTTAAGATAAGATATATTAGTGGCTTAATTGAATTATGATTAAAGATAATGACTATTAATTTTAGAGATTATCTCGATAGAAAAGAGCTCTTTAAAACTCTCTTTCTAAACCATCTCCTCTCTATAGATATATGACTTTGTTACATCGGATTAATAATGTTACAATACTATTTATTGCCTAATTATAATATTATAGATTTTAATTCTGACTAAATATTACTTCTACTCTAAATTTTTAACGAGTGATATGAGAGTTGATAAAATATAAATATCTTAAATCATAAAAAAAATTAGATATATTATAATTACTTTAGATTTTAAATTAATATTCAAATGAATCAATGCACCTATCCTTCTGCTTGCCTGCTTGCAGGCTATGCGCATCAACTCAAGCCACGCGGGTGGAAACCGCAGACGGCGGAGACGGAGGGACTGTGAAGGGGCGGGCGTCGAAGGAACGGAAGTCGCGGCGGGAGAGGGGCGTCGCGGAACAAGTCGTCGCAGGAACGATCACCGCAGAAGGCGAGGCGCGGAGCTGGTCAGGCATTTCTCTTTTGCTCCGCGGAGCAGCGCCTCAGGCGGTTGAACTTGGCCGCACGCTTGGCCACAGATGGCGACGACGAGGGCGATGGGATTCTTCGCCATGTTCCTTCGCTGGCTGTGGGTATGCCGGCAGCGAAAGTTGCGTCGGACGACGGTGCAGCGTCGCTGCCAAGACGGTGGGGAGGTGATTGACCGTGCACACCGGGGCGTCGACCGCGGTGAAGTCGCGCGTGAATGGCTGAGGTGACAACCTAATTTTGGCCCAAAACCCAATTTTGACACAATTGTCCTTAATTTTGCCCTAAATCTTTACCCAGTTGAGATTGGCCCAATTGGTTCCCATGTAATTAGGCCCGACGGGAGGCCCAATTAACATAGGCCTCTGTACAGTATTAAAGAAAATGAGATTATTATTAATAAATGTTTGTTAACTATATCAAAGGAGATCTATAGTATACTTTTGGGTTGAAATAAATATTTAGGACATGATTACACTTATTTTTCTAGAAATTTAGTTTATTTTGGATTGACAACATACATTAAACAAGAAAAACATGTGTTGTCAATGACCGAATATGATTATGCTAATCAAGGATTATGTTTGATAGTTATTATAGTTATTTTTTATTAAATAGTTTTATATAAATAATACTAAAGATAAATTAAATAAATATTATTTATAAATTATATATTTTAATTTTATTTGATTAGTAGCTATGGAAGTGCCATACACAATAGGCTTAATGATGTGCGAATTATATTATCATTTGCAAGATTTATAGGTTTTTAGGTTTTATGAGTCTAGTAACAGCCAAACTGTCATAGATTAGTAACAGTCAAACTGTTATTAAAAAAATATATTTATAATTATATATATAATTAGAATATTTAAATAATTTTAAAAAATTAAAATAATTATATGATGAAAAAGAATATACTATGTTTGCTCAGTATGAAAAATATTCATTTTCTATTGAGTCCTCGCATCGGTGGAAGTCTCATCTAATGTATGTGTATAAGCTACAACTTGATGTAGTTTGAACGAGGTTTATAAATTTAATCCTCCGGATAACTATTAACCTGCAATGGCCTGCATATATTTTCTCTTATGCATTTTCCTATTTATCAGGAAAATTGTCAGGATTCTGCAATGAGAAAGTAATGAAAATTATTGTTTGGTTCTACTTTCTTAATCTTCATTGTTTTCTTTTATTTAGCAGCAGGAATTCCAAATATGAAATAGCTCATTCTTGATGGTGATTATAGTGTGCTTGTGATAGATTTATTGGGATCTAGTCTTGAAGATCTATTTAACTTTTGCAGCAGAAAACTCTCGCTAAAAACTGTTCAATATTGGGAATATGCTTGTAAGTTTAGCTAGTTAAGTCTCTCCTACACAATTCGCCATGAGTTGGGCTGTTGTCTTCAAGATGGACAACAATGAAGATAGAGTCATATGTAATTTGATGTGTAGTATGTTGAGATGCTGTAAAACCATCCTCTCCTTGTACATGGATAGCGAGGACACACTATAAGTTAGTTTTTGATGCTTCACATACATGATTAACGATGAAGCACTTTGGTTCATCATTCTTCTCGTGTACATGAAATGTACAACACTACTTTTGCATGCTACACCACAAAATGATGGTTCTATATCAGTTTGGAAACACAGGTTTCTGCTCAATTGGTTCACAAATCTTCTACAACCTCTTATTGACCACTGGGTTCAATTTTCTATTCCTTTGGAGGAGAGGGAAGGTATATGAACGGACCACTATCTGAGACTTCACAACCTTCTGAAAAATCTCGCACCCTTCTTCGCCATGCCGGTCCCTGCAAGGGCAGATTTACTATCTGGTCGCCACTTTAACTCTTTGAGGACTGGGAACAGGCTTGATAGAGCAGGAGATACTTCGCCATCCTTTATATTGTTGCACGAGATGACGGTGAGTCTCTGCAAATCCATCCAGGATAGAACTACCGACTCGAAACCTTCAGTTGTTACAAGCGAGCATCCTTCCAATGAGAGAAACTTCACCCTCCTGCAGAGAGAGCATATGAAAACCCATCTATAACATTAACATATAAAATGAAATCAAAGATACACGACGAGAGGCCCATTCGAGTGTTTCATGACGAACAAATGGAAAAAAAAATTTAATGTTTTAGATATCAGTCTTTTATAGCTTGCAATAACTGTTTGGAAAAACAGTACCAAAACAAACACATACACAGACTTAGCAAGCATCAAACGAATATGCGCCCACACATACACATAGAAGCAAGAGCCAGGCATCAAATAAATGTCACATCAATCTTTTTAGGCATAAAATAAGCTGTAGCTGGCTGATGAAGCCATAAATCAGATACTAAAACTAGTGTTTTGACTTTTGATTGCACTGGACCAGCTACTAAGGGTATATGTACTAGTACACAATAGGTTCCGTAATTTTAACGCTAGAACCATCATCAGCCACATATTAAATCCTCTTCAGAAATATAACATTTTAAGCAATTTAATTCAAATCATAAGCAATTATCCACATAAAAATAACCATTTGGCCACTTTGCCCCTCCGTGAAAAGAATAGATAAAAATCCTAATCAATGGTATAAGAAGTGGGCCATTACACCCATATAAATTGATTGAAGTAGGAAAGGATAAGCAATAGTCAGATCTTATAAGGGTAGCATCCCAAAGAAATAGATCTAATTTTATCAGTTAAAAGACTGACCAACCATAAAAGCAGCTATAAGATGTCGTGAACACAGAAAACTGAGACACCAGCTTCTAAAATTGGGATTTCAAGCATGATTCTGGTATCAATAGCCACAGCCATTTTACCAATCATACATCAAAATCATATAAGCAGATAACAGATTCCTTTTCCTTTCTTTTTTTTTTTTTTTGCATGGATTGATGGCTGCCATGGCCACAGTGGTGTCTGTAAGTTTTACTAGGACATATTGTATTAAAAAACCCAAGTAGATATTGTAAAATGGCACACATACAAAAGCAACAGACATTCAAAATCATTCCTATGTCCATCTGCCTCCATAAACCAAGATGTCAACATAGTGAGAAAGTGATAAGGTGATCAACAAAAACAAAGAATTAAAAGAAAATATTAACTATAATCTAAAATGCAAAAATAAGATGGTCCAGTACTCATCTGGATCAGCTCAAACTGGCCAAAACTTAACAAAACCGCCCAAGTCTGACTGATTCCTGGGCAAATTCGATAAATACACACCTTGGTCTAGCTGGTTGTCCAGTTTCAATGTTTTGATCTCGATACAATATAAACAGATGACTAAAACATTTGATAACATTTTTCAAACGTTTAGAAGTACATCATTTCTAAATTCAAATTTTTCAAAAATAATAAGCACCATAAATTGTAGACATGTATTGTTTCTTCATCCAAATTCCACCATAAAAGTACATTTCTTATCTCAAAAAAAAATTAAAAAAAGAAAATACATTAAAAACAAGCCAAATCAAATCCATTCGGTTCCATAGAAGTTTTGCAGCATGTACATACTTCAGTGGTTAAACTTGTCTTTTCTGTTTCTGACAGTGAGGACTAGCCATGTGAATTGATGCAACAGTAAGGACTTGGAGAAACACAAATAACAATTGCTTTTGACCCCGAACCCAGAAAAGAAAGCAAGTGGAGTTATCAATACAACTAAAGGGGTCAGCTCTTCAAGTTCAAAATAAATGGATCAAACAAAAAAGCTGCACATATTTGAATATAGTTTCTGCATACATACACAAATTGAATCAATTGACGAGTTGGAAATTCTTCAGTTACATCAAACCATATACAGTAACTTTGTGTGTGTGTGTGTGTGTTTATATATACACACACACAATTATAAACCATATTTGGCACCACTTGAAAGTGATTTATTTATCCAACCATTCCAACCTTACATCATTGAGCAGTGACTTAGTTCAAAATGTAACTTTAAACCTATTACAACTGCATCTATGTGGAGAAAACAATTTCCCTTACACTTAGTTTAAAGCTGCATGAGATAAAGTGTACTTATAAAAGCAATCGATAGAAGCCTTATGTAATACCCCCAATTAATCTCACATCGGAAATGGATAAAAATTAAGATTGACTTATAAGGGTATGATGAGTGTACTACGATAACTCCAGCTTAAACATTTTGGTCAGTCGAGTCGTGACATTTGGTATCAGAGCCGACCTAGTATTTGGACGTGGACAAAGACTAAGATTGACTTATAAAGATCTGATGAACTGATAAATCAAAATAAAAAATGATTCAGGATGATGACTGTTACCACTACAGTATAGGTGACATAACAAATAGTCACCAACAGGCAATTAAACTCCGACGATGAGTTGTGTTACAGCAAGGTTCATATGGTAGCTCCCTGGCAACAACACCAAAAGGTGCACATTGTGCTGCACTGATCATAAAGGAGATTGGCAGCCTGTGTGCCTTAACCATGACTGGCTGCTAATCTGCTGGCAATTGCAAACATCAGAAACTTGAAGTTTCCTCAGTGGCAAAGTTAGCTGAGCGGTCCAGGAAAAATAGTCTAGGAGTGAAGATATAACTTGGACCAAATTTGATCTTCAGCTTCTGTAATGTGCTTTTCTATGACTATGGAATCATACAGTTTCTGGCACATCATCAAAACCAAGAAATGGCAGCAATTACTGTCATAAAACGACAGAAAATTAGGGGGTAAATCTAAGAAACATGCATACCTGCAAATGCTAAAACGAAGAAATGGCAACAATTACTATCATAAAATGACAGCAAATTAGGGGGTAAATCTAAGAAGCATACATACCTGCAAATGCTCACAAGCGCGAACATGTTGCTGTCCAACCCCCAACAATTTTCAAACACAACATCCCTAACTGCCTCGCACACCATAAATAGTGCTTGTAAGCTTCTTTTATCCCGCAGCTGGCACCGCTGCATCTGCAGCGTCTCGATGGCCGGGCATGTCCCGAGGTGCTCCGATGGCCCTGGATCAGCATCTATCCTCCTACAGCTCTGCATTCTCAGCGTCTTCAGGTTTCCGCAGAAGGATAACGCCGCCAGCCAACCATCGCCCATCCGGTGGTCGGAGATCGTCAATTCCTCAAGCATCATGCAGCACCGCCCTATGGCAGAGATCCCGTCGTAGCTACCCTCACACCCACTGAGCTCCAGCTTCACCAGCCGCTTGCACCCATGGGCCAGTATGGTGAGCCCAATGTCGGTGACGCGAGGCCCGCAGTAGAGCCCGTCAACGGATCCCACCAGCCGCAGTATCTGGAGGTTCTTGAAGGCGAAGATGGGGCGGAGGGCGAGGTCGGAACACCGATGGAGCTCCAGCTCCTGCATAGTGTCGCACCCTCCAGCGATCGCCATGAGGCCGGCCTCCGAGTCACTGGCGACGAGGGAGAGCTTCCGAAGGCCAGGGCAGCTGCGGGCGACGGTCTCGAGGCCGCGATCGATGACGTCCGGGTCGAGGAAGCAGCACTCACCTACAGGAGAGTCGGCGTTGGTGTCGACCGTGACAGAGAAAGGACCCCAGGAAAGCAGGACGCGGCCCCTGGCAGCTACGGACGAAGGGGACGCGAAGGAGCCAGGGACGAGGTCGAGCTCAGCGAGGTCGGGGAAGCGGAGGAAGAGGCGGCCGCGGTCGAGGAAGGACCAGTCGAGGAGGGTAAGGGAGTGGCGCAGGCGGCCGACGAGGCGGAGCCATCGCTTGCAGACGAGGGAGGCGGGGAGGCGGAGGGGGTCCGGTACGGCAGCGAGGATGCGGAGGAGGAGCTCGTCGGAGAACAGCGCGGTGAGGTCGGCGCCGGCGCCGGCGCCGCCGTGCCGCTGACGCGGCGCGGGATCTTCTATGGTAGGGGTTTGGTCACTGAGCTGCATCTTGAAGACCACATGCTTGAGGGGTTTGTCAACGGCGGCGGCAGCGAACCAAGTGTTAGGCCAGCTCCTCAGGCGGTTGTGGTAGTGGGCCTGGTACATCAAGGGTTCCGGCGAGAGACTGCGGAGGCCGCAGCGGGGAGCAGGGTGCTTCCCCTCTGAATCGCCATCTTATCTATGTGCCAAAGGGGCGCGTGCTGCTGTTCGTTTCCCCTACCTTCCGTTCAAGCATCTGGTTTCCTCTCTCTATAGAAAGTGAACGATATACGTCTCTTCAGAAGAGGGCGGGAGGGAATTCGGTGGCAAAATGTTTCACGCTCCGACTGAATTAAACACGACTTTGATCTCCACGGGGAGAAATAGACGCGCAGAAGCGCCTTGTTCTTCTCATGAGCTTAGTCGGTCGGGACGGGACGGGAGGGCATGGAATTAAGCAAAAAAAAAAAGAAAAAAGAGAAAGAAAAAAAAAATATTTATATATATATATATATATATATATATGCACGCATCTAATTCGGGCATAACAAACAAAACAACACTTCCTGACCCATTCGTGGCGCACCCGCCAGGTTATCCAGGATGCCCGTGTGGGGAGGGACCCACGCAGGAGAGTCAGTGGAGACCGGTGGAACAAAAATTTTCCTGTAAACGGTTTTAGTTCTTGTTGTTATGTGGCGGGACTTCGTTTGTTGACGCGTCAAAGCCTAGCCCGTCTTTCTTTTATCCATTTATTAATTGTAGAGTCTTTTTATTCAATTTTTCTAAAAATTTTAAAAATAATGTTTTTAAAATTTATTTTATATTAATAATTATTTATTATTTTATATTTTAAAAATAAATAAAATAATATTTTACTTTTACAACTCCTCATGTTATTTTTTTTTATCTATATCTTTTTCAATCTTTATTATCATCAATGTCAATGTTCTTTATCGTTAATCATTATTTTTTAATCTTATCTCTCAACTCATATTTATCTCGATCATCGTCTCCTAACCTATGCTCTTTATTGTTAATCATCGTGTTTCGACCTCATTTATCGCCCCCTTGATATTGTCTTCTAAGGAGGAGAAAAAAGAATAAGAAAAGCAGGAAGAAAAAAAAATAATTATTTATATTTAATTATAAAATGATAATTTTAAAATATTAAAAAATTTAATATAATAATCATATTATTTCTCAATCACCAGAACACAAGACTATGACTTTGGACAATTGGTGGGAGATAATTACCGGAACACCCTCAAGCTGGATCGAGTATGCCGAACGGACGGCATGGATTTGTGTTGAAAACACGCTCTCTTTCCGCTGCCCTTTGGACTTCCCCCCTCTCCTTTTAACAAAAGCAGACAATGAAACAAAAAACGATGTTAACCACATGGATAAGTACATATATAATTAGATTATCTAATTTTAATACTAAATATGCATGTTGAGTGGAGGATTGATGATTGATGTGCGAAGTGATTAATTTTAATACTAATTATTCGGGGTTTCAGTAAGAAAAGGCTCGAATCCCCTTGGCCGCCCTTTCGCTTTGGGGACGAGGACGACTGTACATGGACACACAAACAAATGACGTGCCAACTGTTTCATGCCCATGCCTGGGATTTTGAATTGCAAGGGCACGATCCCAAAATTTATTTCAAATGAGGGAGGAGCCACTTTGCGCCACCCGTTGAGTTTTGTTGACAACGGATGCATTAAATCACATCTTGTTAAGAACAGGTGGGTACTTTAAATGTCACCGAGTCAACTGGACAAGCTAAAGACAGACCTATTGCGACCACATGACATGAGAGTAAGGCCACTACTTACCTGACATGAGAATAAATATTGAGAGGATCGTGAGTAGCTCTGCGGTGGTAAATTACCCTGGAAATTGAGTGCACCGATTTTTTCATTTCACCCTGGGGAACAGAATCCATGACAATGAAGTCAGATGGAATCAACATAACTTGCGAATAATACATGATGGAAGAACATGATATTGGTCGACAAGAACAAGGACTAAATGAGCACCATTATGAGGTTTAACAATCATTAATGTGGTTGTTGCCTGTTTAGGCTAGCAAAAGCTTCTTAATCTTCTCATATTTTATTTAGGTCAAGAAAAAACTCAACCCCGAGGTGCAGCCATCAAAACAGTGGACACATTTATGGGTCGAACGAGTTTAGGTTGGTCCAGTGCTCAATGGCTGAGTGAAAAAAATGATTCCACTAGTAACTTCAACTCTGATTGGAGTGGACTCTACTTTAGTGATGAATATCTACTCAGCCTTTAGCCATCCCAAAATCTATAGGAGTTTCGAAGATGAACATCCAGCTCACCGCATCCTACAAAACTGGTTCCAGCTCATAGCATCCTAGAAAACACAGATTAAATGGAGGCTTATCAGGTACATAACCAAATATAACCGAGGAAAAAGGCTGCTGGGGAAGGGATAATTTTTTATTCAACAAAGCCAATAGGGCACATTCCTAGTTATCTAGATTCTTTCTAATTTGATTTTGCCAGGATCACTTTCTGATCATCTGATTGTGCAACAACATATCAAGAAAACAAAAACTTAGATATGCAATAGGAATACAAAAACATATGAAAATCATCTCTGTTTACAAAGTTTAGGAGAATCAACAACTGTAGGAAAATCAAATAAATTGGGGAGAAAAAAACTGTGGATTTCTTCTTGATTTTTTTAAACCAGACAGTAGTAAAGAAAATGTTCTTCTGTTTTCTTTCCTTTCGTTTTCTATCAAAGGAGACATGTAAGTTTAAGAGAACTAACAATGAGCCTTTCACATCATTGCATCTAGACTGCTATGGAATTCCAAGCTTAAATTGGAAAAAGAAAATGTTCTAACATGAAAAGAATTTTCTTTAGCAAAAATAAAATTTGTCATGGTAGTGTACCATAACAAGAAGTACCATGTGGCAAACACAATAAATTATGCTATGGGCAATGTCACCATGTAATTGTGCTAGGTTTTTCTTCAATACCTAATTGGATCTAAACTATATCATTATGTTCCATTTCTTTGTCCAAATTTTAGACATCTATAGCCATGAATGACTGTTTCTAGTAATCTCATCAGCACAAATAGACTAAGTGAAAACTCAAAGAATTCTTGACCTGCAAGCCTGAGATCAAGATAATAATAATAAAATTCCCTGAGACCAAGTAATATGGATCAAGAAGAGGCATAGATAGAATAAATAGAAATTCAGTACCTAATTGGATCTAAACTATATCATTATGCTCCATTTCTTTGTCCAGATTTTAGACATCTATAGCCATATATGACTGTTTCTAGTAATCTGATCAGCACAAATAGACCAAGTGAAAACTCGATGAATTCTTGATATGCAAGCCTGAGATCAAGAGACTGATAATAAAATTCCTCTAAGATCAAGCAAGTTGGATGAAAAAGAGGCAGAAATAGAATATTAAGAACACACAAGAAACAATTAAGGGGAAAAAATTAACTAGTATTGTTAATCAGTACAGACATTATCTGGATTGCAGTAACAGAAAGATTGAAGACTCGACGGAAAGCCTATATACTTAGCTGTTTAAAATTTTTAATTTTCCAATCAAAGCTACAAATTGCAGCGATAAGCCCGTCATCATTCATCCAAGCAACGGGATATCAAAATGACTACATTACTAAGAAAATATGACATCTAAATCACATACTCCGCACTCAACAAAGAAACAAACAAGACAAGAGACAGAGAACCGACATCAAGAAAACAAAATGCACGCCAGAAATCAGCACAAGAAATCGATAAAAGGGGGGTAAGTTTGTCGATGACGCATTAAAGATTTGGACCAGGGTATGAAGTATGCCTGCATCCCATCTTCATGGAATCTTTCAAAGAGAACGCCCTAGCTTACATAGGGGTGTCATCGTCGCACCCATTCCACCTACGGAACAAACCCGATTCCCTTTAATGCACAAAAGAATTCAAGAAAAAAAGAAAGGGAGAGAGGTTGCAATCAACGCGTACTCCCATTCTGGCAGGCAATATAGTTGACCCAATCCCCGAATTCGATCTCTCGAGCCAGCGGCGGCGGATGAAATTCTCAAGGAGGATTCTTGAGAAGATCCCCGCTTCGGATCTTGCGGGGTTCCCTCGCTGCTCGACGAAAACCCTAGAGTCGACCATGGGGGCTCTCTGCTAGAACGATACACGGGAGGAGGAACGCAAGGAGACGCGTCAGGCGAGGTGACGAGGGAAGTGGGAAAAGCGGAAATACGGAATATGAAAGAAGTGAAGAGCACCAAAGTGCAACGGGGAATTCTCGAAATATATAGAGCGCCGTTAGAGCCGTTGGGATCCGCCGAACGGCTTCAAAACGATTTGGAACAAAGAAAAGGATAATAAATAAATAAATAAAAGGCAAAATTGTACATATAGATATCCTCCAAATTTACTGGCTTTTTTATTATTCTTCTAAGATTTAATTTTAGCAAATATATCTATAAGGAACTATATATATATATATATATATATATATATATATATATATATATATATATATATATATATATATTGTATGTCGAATTTGTGAAAGAAAAACTCCTAACTTTGAGAATTTTTAATAAAGGATTCCAACTTTGAAATTTTTTGGTAGAATGCCCTTCGTCACATGAAAAGATCATTTTATTTTATCTTCATCGGACGCACCACCATCTCCGTTCGTTGCCACCCCTATTTTTGAGTGGGTCCCTTCGCCGTACTTAGTGATAGAGGCACAACCTCCACGACCTTCCTTTCTTGCCAAGAGCAAGGCCTCCGCCTTTGTAGGACCCACCCAACAACGAAGGCGCAATGACCCTCGATGGTTGGCATGCAATGTCATCATCAATAGGAACAGCTAACACATCCCCCCACCAATTGATGGGATATAAAGTGGAATAACCTTTGTATATTAACAAATACTAGCAGGTCATGATATGCAGCGGAATTAATGAAATCATAATCAAATAGAACACCAAGATATACGTAGAAAACCCCTCCAATATGAAGGGTAAAAACCACGGGACAAACTAGAGATAATCCGCTATGAGAATAATGAATATACAAATCTCAATCTCTTGCCCTAAACCCTAGCAATAATCACAAGAGAATAATTGGGATACAAGGATCACGTCACTGTCCACAATATCTAAAACCTCCCTAAGTAATCACAGCAAGAGCCTATTGTAGATTTGATCTAACCTGAGATGAGAACACTGCTAGATGATTAAGAACAGTCTCTCTGCGTTGTCCTTGTTTTCTTCCTTTTCTTTCTCTTGTTTTTCTATCTTTTTCTTCTCCTCTTTTCTGCTGCGAAGATCTCTGATATTGCTGCCCTCGTTGTTACCCTATTTATGGAGTTTTTGGTAGCCACCACCCCCCCCTAATGTTAATTAGGGTTAGGTTAAGAGGGGGTGAGATGTGGGCTGATAAAGCCCGCATTGGGCTGTCAGCCCAACACCAACGACATAGGTGCAACAACCCCTATCGAATCCCACTGGACCCAATGATAATGGCGCAACCTTTACGGGGGAGGAAAGGGGGCAGCCTATCCATGCCCACAACCTTTGTCACCAATCATGGAGGGACGAGACAGTCTTCATGCCGTCGATTATTAGTGAGGAAAGAGGAGGTGTGCCCTCGCCATTGCTCATAATCCCTTGTCATTGTCAGCCACAAGCGAGGATGATGAGAGTGAACTTTGCATGTAACCTCCATCATTGACTATGGAGATGTCGTAGAGGCTATACCTCCATCACTGATCCAATGAGGATTGTTGTATCTCCATCACTAGATGGGTCAGTTACAGAGGAGTAGTCAATACAACGAGAGAGGTGACTAGTGAGTGGAGGCATGGCCAGGGGCTTGATGGGAGTGGTAGAGAATGGGGACAAAATGACTATTTTGAAAAAAGGTGAGCTATGTAAAAACTTTTGAAAATTTCTTAAAGTTATAAGTTTTTTTACGAGAATTCACCCTATATTCTATTAGTTAATTATCATTACTCCTTGAAACTACCATATTGTTGTAAGTGGTATTTTAGTTAATTCATGCTTTATGTATTTATAATTTTAAATTGGTTAATGATAATCATTAAATATGAGTAAGTTGAGTTTTTTCATCCATGTTAATCGGAAGAAGCTTATGTTAAAGAATCTTAATATTTGAATGATATACATATATATATTATATTAGATTTTATAAGGACAAATAAGTTATATCAAATTTAAATCAAAATATTCAAAAATCCCCCTAAAATGAGAGGGACTTCCATTATAAAATCTATCAAATGTTTTTTTTTTTCACCCCCATAGATATTAGGCTTTATGATACAAAGACTTGATTATCACTGTAAGTATTAATTTATATGGTATTCAAGTTTGATGATTCATCCACTCGATATCAATTTTTGAATGAAAAGTTAAATGAAGACGAGAACTTTCATAAAAAGACTAAGCATAAAATCAAAAGCAAACAACTTTTATTGCTTATAAAGCTAAGTACTTATCTATAAGATTTAAAACAATGAAATTAAAAACATGATAGGTTATCTTTAGATAAAATATAGATGCTCTCAACAATTTATGTATCATGGTTGATTTTGATCTCCTCCTCTTTTGCTACTAGAACCTCCTCATGTGGTTCAAACAACAGGTAGCAAGCAGTAGGCTTTGGGGACTTCTCATAGTAGTTGGATGAAGTTTTGATGTAGAGCTTTGGCCTTTGGAACATTGAATAAGAAGGTTGCGGCTAGATGATGGGGTTGTAGTTGTGCAAAACCCTCCCTCTCTCTTTTCTCCTCTCTCCTCTCTTATAAGACTAGAAAAACTAGGGTCGACTGGGCTTTGCTAGGGACTTCTTTTGGTTCTCTTTAATCCTTAAGGTTTAAAGACTTTCCTTATAGGGCTGTTGCACTTCTAGCTACTCCTATTTGAGTAAGGACTATCCTAATTTAAGTCCAATCAAGATTGAGATTAAAATAAGTAGTATTTTCATAGCTAAATAGGACTTTGAAGCTTCAAGAGCCCCTTCAACATAACTTAGCCAGTTTGATTGAGAGCTATTGAGATCCTCCTTAGTCATAACTCTCTCAATTAAACGATTGATATCCCGTTGAATCTTGTTTAGTGACTTCTTCTCTCTCCATCTATAGTTTGAATGTTTTATTTTGGTTCGTCGATATGGTCAGTGTCATCATACCTGACCATGTCATATACATGCACTATTTTGATAGGGTTCTCTATCGACTCGAGGACTTTATTAGACTTCTTCGGGCTTCGAGGTTACTACTATCCCTTTTGGCTTCTACTCTTCTTTCATTATGTTGGAAGAAGGCCTTGGTTCTTTGTATGTCGAAGTGAGAGCCATGAGCTTTCGACGAGCATTTACCATCCTCTTTGCTTGGCCGATGAATATCAAGTCTTCCGTTGAACCAATCTCATCTCCGATGACGAAGAATTTCCTTCTATCCTTCTGGAGTTTATACTTCTAGGGTTAGTGAAAGTAAACAATATTTCGATCTAATAAATAGATATTCCAAAGATAACTTGATATATATCAAGTGGAACCATATCACACGATCACCTCATTAATGAATTCCTTTGTAATGGCAAAGTGAATCTTAAATTGTTGGTTGATCTTCGTCTCCATATCATCATAAAGCCATCCAAGATGATATGGGTACAGGTGCGATGTCGTATCTATGTCGAGCTTCTTGACTAAGCTCATTGAGATAAGGTTCTTTTGGCTTCTGAAGTTAACGATCGCATCAATGACCTCATGTTTCACTTAGATCTTAAGAGTGAATAATTCTTTTTGAATTTCTAGATCGAGGGTTGGATTTGAGCTATAACCTTCGGTCTAAACATTAGCAATAGACTCAAATTCGTATTTGATCGTTCTTCGACCATTATTTTGGGAAGAGTTCTTTAGGTAGCTCCCTTTAGCCTTCTCTGCAAGCTTCTTAATACAGGTGTGGTTCGTTCTCTCGATCACCATTGTCATATTATTAGTGATCTAAAAATCATATAATCTAATGAGACTCCATTCTGCATGAATCTGTTCATAGAGGCCAATGGGTGTATTTCATCATCGAAGTAATTGTTAAGAAAAATTTCGATTATCACCGCTTGTTGTCAACACTTAATGGTGTATTCATGCATGAAATAGTTCCTTCTTTGGTTTAGTTAATGTCACTTCCTTCGTCTTTTTTTGAGATACCCTATATGGTAGAATTATTCTCGTATAAGCCTTTTGAATTATGTTCATGACATGTCTTCCTCGCTATTAGTTTAAAGATAGGCTTTCTACTATACAAGTATGTGTTCAATTAGCTTGAGTCGATAAGCAACACCCTATCCTTATTGTTGTCGTAATATAGATCAAAATAAATATTAAGTTGATCTATCCATGAGTCTAATACCTTAGTATTGATTGAGCCATCATAGGAGGGTATGTTAATATGAGCCTCGATGTGATGGGATCGAGTTCTTACTGCAATGTTATGTTCAGTAATATCTTCTTCGTAGTTACACGTCTTAGATAGAGACGACTCTCTCTCCTTTGTTGTGACACTATTTACTTATTTATCTTTAGCTATAGTATTATTTTCGACTTGCATCTAGCCCTTGACGTTCTTCATATGCTGGGCCAATTATCGACATCTAGGCAATAATGCTAGCCAAGATTGTTGGATGGTTGGCTACCATCTCATCGATGTTTCTTCCTTGTAGTGAGTGTGGCTTAGACTCCAACTCCTGTAACTCTTCTTCAAAAGTTTTGTATCCTTGCTTTATAATTATCATCCATAAGAATGTTGCTCTGATATCACTTGATCTATATAAAGTTCGGGTTCGATGATCTGTCAACCGATATCACTTTTCGGATAGAAGTTTTAAGAAAGAAGAGAAATATAGCAGAAAAACTAAGTATAAAACCAAAAGAAAACAACCATATTGCTTCTAAAGCTAAAGTGCTAACTATCAAACTTAAAACTATGACGTTAAAAACGTGATAGAAAGCTCATGGATGCATAAGAACATAGGTTGTCTTTCCACAACACATAGATGCTCTCGGTAGTTTGTGTATCATGATTTGTTTTGATCTTCTCCTTCTTTTTTATCGTTGGAGCCTCCTTCTGAGGTTTAAATTGCCAACGGTAGACTTTGGGAACTTATTAGAGTAGCTGGATGAAGCTTTGATGTAAAGCTTTGACTATTGAAACTTATATATAACCCTCCCCTTCTCTATTATCATCTCTTCTCTTCTTTTTTTTTTAAGTTGAAAAAGTTATAGTCGATTTTGGCTTGCAAGAGACTTCTTTTCGTTCTCTTTAGATGTGAGCACACTCTTGTTTTATAGGCAGAAGAGTACCCTAAATCTTTAGGATTTAAAGACTTTTCTTAAAGGATGCTAGCGGCTAGGACTTTCCTTAAAGGACGACGATACCCCTTTTGCTTGATGGTTGCTGTTATTTGAGTAAAGGCTACACTAATATGAGTTTGATCATGATCGAGATCAAAGTAAGTGGGCTTTTTAGGATCAAATAGATCTTTGAGGCTTCAAAAGATTATGCAATAGATATTTGAGAATTAAGATTGACATCAGTTAGCTTTTTAGGATCAAATAGAAGGCTTCTAAAGGTCATTCAGCTTGGTTAGTTTGATTGAGAGCTGTTGACATCATCATGATCATGCATCTATTTGACTATTTTATCATCAAATTTTAATAATATGATTTTTTTAAAGCAATGATAAATATATTATCATTATCTTTAAATGAGTGAAAATATACAATATATTATTAATAACAAAATTATAAAATGATATAAGTTTTGACATCATTATGCTGATAATATTCAATCTATAAGTTTTTTAGCTTATATTCAATCAATAATAGTGTATGTGCAGGTATTCAAATTTAGACCAAGTCAACATCTCACTTCAGTTGGCTTTGACATTAGGATGATCTTTAAGCCATTTGCATGGTCAAAGCGTTGATTAATTTCTCTCTTTATCGTCCTCTCTCCTAAATCTTCGAGTCATATATGTGTTGGGTCATGTGGGCTTGGACAATTTGAGCTAAGCCCAAATCAGTAATTAAGAGAGAAAGGGCAAAATTGGGCAGCGTGAAACGTGTGTGTGCGCAGATCAGATTGCAACGTGCGGCGGCGTGCAGAGAAAAGAGAAAGAGAAAGTAAGGTTTCAGTTTTCTGCTTGACGATCGGTAGTCAAACGTTGTCAGTTTCGGCCCAAATTTTATGTGGAGAATCCTTGCAGCAAACTCTACAATCCTAATGGTGTTGATTTGTAGTTTACCCTCTCTAAGGTATTTTCCTGCGATATCCATTTTGTGAGACCTAGAATTCTATGTGATGAAGATATGCTATTCTTGAGCCAAGATCTATGTTCTTGATGTTATTATGATCCTTTAGTTATTCTAGAAAAGACCTACTGTAAACTTCTCACTGTGTGATTGATTATTTGCTCTATTGTTTATGCTGTGCTGGTTGATATTTTCATTTGGATATCAAGTTGGTATTTTGATGAGAAACCTATTTTGATACACAAACAGGGAAAAGATTATTCCGATTTCTTTCCAACAATATGTTCTACTTTTCCTCTCTCTTTTGGCATCCATCTCTTTCGGCTGCCTTGTCTCAGCTTCCCTTTCCTCGAACGCCATTTCCTTAGAAGACAACAGAGCTCCATGGCCACAGTGTGGAAGACAACACACTTCAATTCCACGAGAAAACTCCACTTGAAGAAGGCTTCCGAGTCCAACCCAACATGTGACGACCGCTCGTCTTTGAAGTCAAGAAAGTGATCAGCTACCGCAATCTGATGGCACTCTTGTGTCGTACTCGTTGCCGACATGATCATGAAGGACTGGTCTGCGTATTCTTAGTTGCGTACACACATATGTGTTTCCCCCCTCCCCGTTATCACTATGGGAACAAATGTGTCAACTCAATACACCCCATCATGTTTATGGATTTGAGACTCGACTCGATAACGTACGTGTGCTTCTCATGTTGGATTCACGAATTTATTGGGTTTAGATCTCAGTTAGTTTCCGGTTAGACATATGTTGTTTGATGGTTATCGTCCTCCGGACTTGTCTCACCCATATGTTCTTAAAATTCGATGGACCCACCCATCCACCCACCCAACTCGAAAAGAGACTCCACCAAATTATATTTTGTTTTGTTATTTATTTATTTTTCTGATGATTCTATTAGAATTGATCTGATTCCAATTCCAACTACAAATTCAGTTTGTTTGAGTTAAATACAAAACATAAAATGTAGCTCCATAAATTGGAACTCAGAGAAGAGATGAGATGTTGTCATCACAGTAGTTTTGACTTTGAGCTGCTGCATAATTAATTGTAACTGCTTATATTTGACCATATCCGCTTTAAAGAACAGTGATGTAATTTATAATTTCAAGTCAACATTAGCTTACAGTAGAAAGTGGAAATTAATTATAATGCAATATATACATTTATATGAGGGGAAACTAAATTGCCCAATGTTTTTAGAAAGAAAAATAATGTACACTTAGATGAAGTAATTAACATTTGTTGGTTTAGTCCTAAGAAAGGGATGGGTATGGCATTTGATTCCGGAGGAACCCTTGATAACTTTCCCATATTTCGTGCACCGTCGTCGCAAACACAGTGGAGGGAGAGGGGATAAGAAAGATGCATGCAACCGTGCAGATGCGGTTCCCATAATGTCTTTAATGCCTTCCCTCCGTGTCTTGACTTCCCAATGCCGAAAGATACACTCCACTTGTTCTCTCTCTTCCTCTTTTCATTTCATCTCTCTCCTTTTCCTTCTCTCCTTGAGGTGAGGTGGTGGAGGAATGCTTGTCACCCTGCACTGTTTTAGCTCCCTCTCTTCTTCAACACTTCCCTTCTCCTCGTCCTCTGTGAAGAAGAAGAGCTTCCCAGTTTAGGTTGATCTCCGGTGCTCCTCTACTGTTTGCTTCGATGGACGGGCGCACTTGCAACGTCTGCTTCCGCCGCTTCTCCGACGGCTACGCTCTTGGCCGTCACATGCGCTCTCACGTCACCTCCACAGCCCCTCGGTCGAGGTCGTGCCGCCCTGGAGATTCCCACTCCTCCGTCTCCTCTGGTCATGCTGCGTCGGAGCGCGACGTGGAAGAGGAGAAGGCGGTGGAGGTGGGACTCTCTTGTGGCCTCCGCGTGAACCTCCGGAAGAACTTCCGGCTCGTGGACTCAGAGTTCTCCTCTTCCTCCTCTTCTTCCTTCGCCGCCGACGAGCCAGCTGGCCCCTGCGTCGTCGTTCCAGACTCGGAGAGCGAGACGGAGTCACCCCGCGCCCGTCGCCTCCGAACGAAGAAGCGCCGCCTCGGGGCCACTGCCCTTTCGCCGGATCAACCGGATGCGGAGCCGGCGAGCTCCGTTTCGTACGCGACCCCCGACGAGGACGTCGCCCTCTGCCTGATGATGCTCTCCCGCGACTCCTGGGCCGCCGCCCGATCGCGGCCCCCGCTCCGGAGGGGAAGGAGTCGGCACCAGTGCGACGCGTGCAAGAAGGTGTTCCGGTCGTACCAAGCGCTCGGTGGCCACCGGGCGAGCCACAAGAGAATAAACGGCTGTGTCCCGGCCGTGGAACGCCGAGTCGCCAGCTCGGCCGACGGCGTCTACACCAACGCCGATGCCAGAGTCTACGAGTGCCCCTTTTGCTTCAGAGTCTTCAGCTCCGGCCAAGCTCTCGGCGGCCACAAGAGGTCGCACTTTATGTCCTCTGTCACCAACAAATCGCCGTCGAGCACCTCCCCTGTCCCCGCCGTCACCAACTACGTCCGCAGCTTCGGCCTTATCGACCTTAACCTGCCGGCGCCAGCGGACGACGACGTTGAGCTGTCCGCCATTTCCGATACTGAAGTTCCTTTCCCTACCTCAACGTGTGGCAAGCATGCAATCTAAGCACTCTCTCTCTCTACCCACAGCACAAAGAGAGAGCAAACTAAGCCTAAAGACACAGAAACACAAAAAGGGTCGAAGTTTTGAGATAAACTAAGAAGCTTCAACTCCTCCTCTTCCAGTCTAACACTGGATAAAGCTGGTGATTTGATTATGTTGTTGATATTGCCCTCAAACAGGGGAGGAATGCAGAAGCTTTTCTTCACCCTTTCCCTTCTTCGAGCTCTCATCCTTTCGCGAAGCTTTCTCTGCGGGTTACTCCTGGTCTGGGCTGCGCGAAGAGCGGCTTCGATCGAAGTGCGCGGTTCGGTTTGGGTCCAATTGCACACTTTGTAGGCGGTTCGAACCGGAACAAGAAGAAATTGAACCGGGTCCCGCAGAAGCTATTTGGTGGAGCATTGGAAACTCTTGCTATATCAAAGAAAACACCTACCCGTCGTTGCCAGTTTCCATGGCATGTTTTTGCTTCTCCCAACAAAAGCATCGAACTGTTTTATATTACGTGAGCGATTAAAGGACAGCTTGGAGTGTACATGATGCGCGTGAGGGTGGGAAAGGAATAAAGTAGGAGGGCGAGAAGAATAACATGTATCATGAGATAGGTTGGCTGTTGTCGACTGGGGCAGAGGGAGAGAGAGAGAGAGAGAGAGAGTTGAGTGTGGGGTTGCGGGCTTTCCACTCTTCACACAACTTTCAAGCGAGCATTGGAATGGCCAAAGGAACAACTCAAAGAGCTGCTCACTGCTGCAGGTTACTGGCTCAGCTCCTTCTCTTCCTTTCTTCCCGTCTCACTTGCACTGGGAATCTCAATCGTAACAGCATAAGATGAATCTCTACTTGCAGGGATAAAACAAGATGATCTGAACAATATAACTACGAGAAATTTATTTCCTTTAGGTAGGAAATCCATGGTCTCCATGTTGCTTAAGATGGCCTCGTGCATCCTTGACTTGAAATCCATGGGCTCGAGTAGGTTTGACACTCAAACAGGGCAAAGACTTTAGCTATCAAACACCGAGACATTAAATACGGATTACTTCCATGCAGCACTCATGCTAAGGTACAGATTCGACATCTAAACAGAGAAGCTGCCACAGAGATTTACTGCAGTGCTCTGTTGTCTCATCGGGAAACAGTCGACGCATGCAGATCAATGGCAACGAAAAGTACTAGAAGGCTGCATAGAGATGAAATTAGGTTCTTCGTTCCACAGAAAGCTATTCCCGTCAGAAGATGTGAGAGAATTCATAGAACAATTAGTATTCGGCATCCCCAGAGTTGACTGATTTGATTGGTGATCAGGGGAAGCCATCATGGTGACGTTTCTTGCATGCACAGTGAGGTAAAAAGATTTATCAAAGGAGATGGAAATCCTTCACATTTGCGCCAGTGCTGTCCATCAAATTGCTGTGGTTTCAACTGTGATTGCTGCACTTCCAGAGACCACGGCTGCCTGTTATAACTCAATTAAGAAGCATTTGTGTGTCATTATGATGTTTATAATTAAGAAGCATTTGTTAATAATGTGTCATTATCACTTGGCAAAATGAAGTATCGAGGCTTGGAAGATGATGATGATCAAGTGCTTCACTTTTACTCTCTACCTTTTTCACTTCCCCTGCCTTTTTATGCAAGAAGAGTACACAGTTACATGAGGAAGGCAGTAGCTGTGATGATAATTTGTAGATTGTAGGTGGACAAGCAGATCTTTATTTGCAGTGGATGTTCATCCACCTCAAGTCTTTTCTCCTTTGCTTTTGTGCAGATTTAACTTCAATATACATATATATATAAGATTATATTCTCAAGTGACTGTAATAGAGAATCATTAAGGATCTTGGAAGCAAAAGATATAGTATGATAGCTCCAAGTCTAAAGAATCTTGAATTATAATGCATGCTAGTCCCTTTATTCAACCCATGGCTTGGTGAGGATAACCATATATATATATATGAAATATTGACCTTCAACAAAGACTTTATATGAGGAAAGTATTCGATTTTATGATTTTATATTTCTTTCTCAATTTTTTATATTTCCCCTTATAAGTCCTCAATTTAAAGATGGAAAAGATAAGAAAAATATACTGAAAGCACTTAATGTATCCAAACATAATAATTAGTTTACATGAAATCAATTAATTCCTTTAAAAAAGACTTTGATTGAAATTAAGCTCTTAAACCAACATTAGTATGTGCATATAATATCCCCCAAAACCCTAAAATCTTGCATATATATTATTATAGTTAATCTCCATCAACTTATATTAGTTAACTATAATTTGAAACTCCAATTTATATTTTTTCTTTATAAAAAATATTCTTATTTTTAACTCAAACAAACTAATTTTTAATACAAATTTAATATATATATATATATATATATATATTAAAATTAAAGTACTTGATGGCTTGATATATACTTTAGTGACTAACATATTCGGATAACCTTATTCTGAGAAGATTTGGACACAATACTTTCTACTATCTTAACATCTTGATTAATATCATTACATCTACAAGTTTAGGAAAGTAGATGAGATATGGGATGTTATTTATGCATTTTATATCCTTAATAATTCGAGATCAGGATAATGTAACATTTCTTTTAATTTAGTAATTTATGTTTTTTACATTTTGAGGAATACAAATTTCAGGAAAAAAATCCCAAAAAATAAGGAACTGCCAAACCGCAGGTTAAAAGTAATAGAAAAAAACTCTTGTTTTTATTTTAGGAAATCCCCTTTTCCCCCCTCTTTGGCGGGTAAATAAAAAGAAGACAAAAATAAAATATCAAAGAGCGAACGCGTATAAGAGAAGCTCCGTAGGGGTGGTGGGATGCCGGCTGCTTCCAAACCACAGTCTTTTGCTGCTCCCACTCTCGTCGATTCCAAGCTGCTTTGATCGATTCGCTGCAATCCTCACCGTCGTTGGTAACTCTCCGTTCCTCTCCGTCGCCCAATTTCCACCTTCCATTTCTGCTTTTTTTTTTCTTGTGTCTTCTCTCGTGGATTTCTTTTTCCAATCCGTAAGAACGACGACGCACGCCGGATCTTGGTTAATTTGTGCCTTTGGCCGCGATTCCCTCCGAGGAACCTATAATGGCTGAAAAGTTGGGAGCTTTAGCTTGATGAATTTGTGGAGGTGGTGATGGGAGTTGAGTAGATCTGAGGGTTGTTGAGGTGAATGCTTCCTTTTTGTTGAGGAGGAGGGGATCCTTAGCTCGTCGGTGTTTGTTTCTTGTATCCGATGGCCTCTCCTCCTCCGTTCTCGTTGGCGGATCAAACCGATGAGGACTTCTTCGACAACCTCGTCAATAATGATGATTTGGTTTTTGCTGGATCTGTTTCCGAGCAGGCAACCACCGAAATGGCCTTTTCTAATATGAGCATCGATGATGTCGGTCTTCCATTGGAGGACTCGAGGCTGGGGGTTTCTGGATTGGCAGCGACAGATGGAAACCGTCAAGAAAATGGGGTCACGCAGTGGCCCGGATCTCCCAAACCCAGATCCTTGGTGGTGGAAAGCAGTGCAATTCCCATATCAACTGATTCATTTACCTCTAGGGTGGAAGTTGAAACCTTTGATTCCAAGGACGAGCAACAAGAGGTTGTGGCATCGGCACCATTACCAGCTCGTGACAATGTGGTCGCATCTGGAGGTTCGACGGAGACCAGATCGGAGTTCGGATCTCCAGGTTCGTCGCTGGGGAAGAACACTGGATCAAAGGAGACGGCTGTAAAGGAGGTGCAATGGAGTGCGTTCAGAGTTGATCCGCCGCAGTTTGATTCAGATGGATTTGGATCCTACACAAACTTCTCGACGGAGAATGTGGGTGAGTGCGGCAACAAGCTCGAAGCTGAAGTTGACCAAAAGTGTAGTTCTGCAGACAATTCAGCCGCTGATGCATGCTCATACTTCGAGTCCATTGAACAACAAGATTCTCAGTGTTATAGCTTGCCGAGTGAACAAACTCCAGATGTGAATGAAGCTCAATACTGGGAGAGTCTCTATCCCGGTTGGAAGTTCGATGTTAGCACTGGTCAGTGGTATCAAATTAATGATTATGATGCAGCAACAACTGCTGAACCAGAAACCAGCAATGCAATGAATGAACAACAACATGATCAAGACAAAGTTTTGGCTGCTGGTAATGGAATTATTATGGACCAGAGTTCAGAGGTTTCTTACTATCAACAGTCTGCTAACTCGGTGGTGGCAGAAACAGCTGAGGATAGCTCCACTGGTTATGTTTCCAACTGGAATCAGGACTCTTATGGTAGCACTGAATATCCACCTAATGTGGTGTTAGATCCTCAATATCCTGGATGGTACTATGACACTAACATCCAGCAGTGGCACACACTTCAATCTTACACTCCGGCCGTTCAGGCAACAACTGGTACTATACATGGCCACTACAGCCAGGTTATGGGAATTCACTGGGATGGCTCTAGGAGTAAGTCTGTTGAAGAAAACATGCAACAACCTGAACCAGTGGACGAGGGCATCCCTGATTTCAATGACAATCGACAGAAAATAAACTTATATAACACAATGGGTCATGCAGCAAACTGTATGGATGTCCAAGTAGGTACTAGGGACCTGGAACCACTGTCAAATTATGATTACGGCAGTAGTAATGGTGCAACAAGGCTCCAGAACTTTCTGCCTGCAAAGAATATGGACCATGTTAATCAGCCAAAAGTTGACCAAAGCTTCCAGGCATACTTATCTCATGGGCATCAAGGCAATCAAATGGCAACCTACCATTCTCAGCGATCAATGAGCTATGAAAGTCCACCATGTTCTAGTTTTTCTTATGCTCTAAATGAAGGCAGATCTTCAGCTGGGCGTCCTCCGCATCCTTTGGTTGCTTTTGGTTTTGGTGGTAAACTCATTCTCATCAAAGATGCAAGCTGTTGTGGCTCAAACTTGGATTATGGAAGGAAGGTAGCTCTGATAACTTACTCTGTTAACTTTTCTGATTGAATTTTAGAATTTAAGAGTTTGACAGAAATCATGTCAGTTCTTTGTTGCTCTGAGTCTACGACAGCAACATAAAGTCTTTTGATCCTGTTTTTGAAACTGATGCTTTGATCTCTTTCATAAAGGATTCCATCGGGGGTTCAATCTCCATTCTGGGTTTAATGGATATTTTGATGAAGAAAACTGATGATTCAACCACCATAACTACTAAATGTGGTTATTTCCATGCATTGTGCCAGCAATCTTTTCCTGGTCCACTTATAGGTGGCAATGCCTCAGCAAAGGATGTGAACAAATGGATAGATGACAAAATAGCACATTCCTTGGTAGATGCTACTGAAGGAGAACTGCATAGGTTGCTTCTTTCATTGCTGAAAATATTATGTCAACATTATGGGAAACTTCGATCTCCTTTCAGTTCTGACCCATCAGTTGAGGTAAATATTTGATTGGTCTTCTTAAGCTCATCTTTTTGTACTTTAATTGTATCTAGTTAATGCAACTTCCGATTATGAACTTGATATTTTTCTGCCAAATTCATGTTTCATAATGCTCCATGAGATGCATTTTGCTGGTTTTCTTGTAAATTCTTTTGCACCTGTATAAGCAATATCCATAGTAAATCATTTTGATGATTGATTTCTGGAAGCAAAGTATTGAGGTTGCAGTTTATGCAAATGCAAAAACTGACAATGTAGGCTGCCAATTAACCAATCTTATTGTGTCTTTCTAGGATCTACATATTTAGATGATAAAGCTCAGTGGAAGCATAGTTAGTGAAGACATGCTTCTGCTTGTTCAATTAGTTTCACTAAGTTTACTTAAGAGGAGGAAACTGACGTACTTTATCTCGCTGGGGTTGTGGTTTAAGTTTTAGAAATTCCCCTAGAGAAAATATCCCATTATTGCATAAATCAGTCACTTACTAGCCATTTATTCAACATATTTAAATATCTCAATGTGAAACAACTGGTTCCTCTGACTTTTCTGTGCATAAACATTTATTGTTACTTATGCATAATATCCGCAAACTCAATACAGGTTATATGCTGTTAATTAGGACACATTCCTGTATTGAGCCACTGATGGTGTTTGGGCTACTAGAAGTGATATTTATTGGCTGTGGCATATTCTTCTATTCCTATGATTATGGCAGGAGTTATCATGTCTTGAGCTGTAGAAACGTATGCATAAGGAGTCATCTTCTTGAGTTATATTTGTATAACTACTTTAAAAGTTAGCATTCGTTACCTTACATGGTTTATGATAAAGAATAAAATTATCTGCTCTGGATGCTTCTTATCTTTCATACCTTTGTTAACCTCTACAGCCTCTTACTCCAGCTATTTGTTTCTTCTTTTTCCAACTTTGTAATATAGCCATATCCACCTCATCAAGCTACATACTCATTCTACCTTGGTTGCAGTTCTAGAGGACCATGAGGAGATCTTGTTGCAGATATTTTCCTGATCATGCAGAAAACTTAACATGTTGGATTATATATACTCATTCGGTTGCATAGAAGTAGATTTATTGGTTACTGATGTATTTTATGTAAAGATTTCTTTCTTCCTTACTACCTGCCACTCATTCAATCCGTTGATGACTTGATGCTGGTCATCACTTCATTGATCTTTGTGCTGTGATCTTTTCAGAACTAACAGGAAGCTCTAGGCATCTTTTTCACACTAATCTAGTTAAACTTAAAGACTTTTATTGTTTTGATCAAGATGGTGTCTTGACATGTTAGTTTTGAGCTGCCATGTATTAGGGAACATAAAAGGTGCATACGTCACAAGAAATTGATAACTAATAGGGATACTTTAAGATTTTAGTTTTAATAGAGGATTTTAGAGGACATCATATGGTGAGGAAGGAATTGGAAATGCTTATCGTCATACACCTCCATAACAAAATATTAATATAGTCAAGAGGCTAGTTTTAGACATCAGGATACTATTTATTTTCTTTATCATTACTTTGGCCTCTACAGGTAGCAAATGGCAGTTATTAGCCTGTGAAACGCACTGCAAATAAAATTTACCTTTTTATACAAAATAATCCATGTTGCCTAAGTGGATCTATCTAGGTCCCTCATGGATTAATATATTATGTTTCATAATGAGGAATTCAATGTGCTAACATTTTCTTTTTCTGAATAGGACACCGATGGTCCAGCATCTGCCATTACTAATCTTTTTGCATCTGTTAGCAAGAATGGTACTTCTTCGGTGCAGTATGGCTCTATCACAGACTGCATGCAGTACCTGCCTTCTGAAGGTGATATACAGGTAAAATTTTATATTTTCAATGTTTTTATTGACACATTATATAATAAAACTTTCTGCCACTTGATCAGGGAACTGCCATTGCAGTGCAGAATCTTCTTGTTTTTGGTAGAAGGAAGGAGGCTCTTCAATGTGCACAAGCAGGCCAGTTGTGGGGACTTGCTCTTATTCTTGCAGCACAGCTTGGCGAGAAGGTATTTGACATTTTATTTTGCTAAACTGATAATGGTTCCAATGTTTTTCAAAGAGCTTCCATTTCCTTTAAGTTAATGTTTTGGTTGATTACTTGCAGTTTTATGTTGAAACTGTCAAGCAAATGGCTAATCATCAGTTCATATCTGGATCACCTTTGAGGACATTATACTTGCTTATTGCTGGACAACCTGCAGATGTATTTTCTTTCAAGAACTCCTCAGATAGTAGTTTTCCCACTTCTGATAATGCACCAGAACAGTCTATGAAGGTGACAATAAATCAGATACTTTTCTAGAAAGTGACTAAGCACTTCATGTCTCGACTCAATGTTTAAGCAAGATGTAAAACTTATTTTGAGCAACTCTCTTCTTTGTTTAGATTGTATATGTGATTTCTGATGTCACCAATATAATACAGGTCCTTTCCAATGGAATGCTTGATGACTGGGAAAAACATCTAGCTATTATTACCGCAAATAGAACAAAAGATGATGAATTGGTAATACTTCATCTTGGAGATTGTTTGTGGAGGGAAAAAGGAAAGGTTTGTATTTAGTATTTTATCCTTGATTAAATCTAGCTAAGGATCTTAACTTTTTTCTATGTTTAATATTCTCTGTACCTTTGATACAGATAGCTGCTGCACACATCTGCTACTTGGTTGCCGAAGCTAACTTTGAGTCATACTCTGACAGTGCAAGAATGTGCCTTCTTGGTGCAGATCACTGGAAGCATCCTCGCACATATGCCAGTCCTGATGCTATCCAGGTTGTGCCCATTTTCTTTCATCATTAGTTTTGGTGGATTCTATGTAGTATTTTGTGGGTTTTTTCTTTGATAATGTTTTGTGATAATCTTTATGGTCATAAAGTTAACCAAATGATATAGAACCCTATCCTGTTTTATTGTGATTGCATCCTGTTTCTACTGATGTGGCTGATGATTTTAAGCATACGTAATGGTTTGTGAGTTAGTTTGTTATAGTGATTATATGCGATCGTATGCTTCTAAATGTTTGTAATCTATGACAAGTAAACCGGTAAACTAGCCTTTTTCCTTTTCTTTATCTTTTTTCCAAATGAAGCTATATGTTGATGTCGGATGTGAAGAAACTAATCTAGTGATTATCTATGCTGGGTCAGTAAACGCTTCTGCAAATAGCATCTGTATGCATAGTCCCATGTTAATCTACTGTCCAGTGTCCACTTTGTTGATATAAAAGGTTCTGGTGGGACCCCCACTATGGCTTAAACTCTCCTTTTTCTGCATATGCAGATTTTATATATTAGGGATTCTAATAATTCTATCTCTTCCCCCAGCTCTGCCTCCCTTCCTGGGGTATTTCGAAATTTTGTTAGGGTCTAAAGATGTGAAAATGATGCTTTATCTTGATGTTTGATTTCTTCTCAACTTTACTTCTTCATATGTGACCTTTTGCCTACTTTAATCTATTTTGAAACTAAGGTCTATTGTTGACTTTTAGATGGAAGCTGGCATATTCTGAAATATGTTTGATAAGATTTTTGTCTTAGATGTTTTAAATCTTAAACAATTGAACATAACAAATTTTCTTGCAGAGGACAGAGTTATATGAATATTCAAAGGTGCTTGGGAATTCCCAGTTCATCTTGTTACCATTTCAACCATATAAGCTTGTATATGCTTACATGCTTGCAGAAGTTGGGAACGTTTCTGATTCTTTGAGGTTGGTGACACTGTAATTAGTTCTTTTCTTGATGAATTTTCCTGAGCTGGTATTTGTCCAATGTAGGTATTGCCAGGCGTCCTTGAAGCTGCTGAAAAGTTCTAGTCGCACACCTGTTATTGAGATGTGGAGATCACTATTTTCATCTCTAGAGGATCGCTTGCGAATGCATCTGCAGGTACAATTTCCCAATCCACTGTTTACTACCCATAATAATCTCCAGTTTGTTTCCCTTGATTTATATTCATTATTACTTTTTCAGGCTGGGTATAGCACAAATTTGGACCCTGCAAAACTTGTTGGTAAATTATTTACGTCAATTGATAGATCCATCCACCGCATGATTGGTACCACGCCAATGCCTCAGAGTGGCACAAATGGCAAAGAATATAATTCTGTTGCCCCAAAAGTAGCTAACAGTCAATCCACAATGGCCATGTCATCCTTAATTCCGTCAAGTTCCCAAGAAAACTTGAATGATTGGGCAATAAATAGCAGGACTATGCACAGCAGAAGTGCATCAGAGCCAGATTTTGGCAAAGCCTTAAAGCAGGTAGATTCTTTCCTTCAGCAATTTTTTTACAGTAACACAAACTTTATTGTAAATGTTTATACTACATTCTTGACCATGTTCCATTTTGAGTTTGTGGAATTATATTGTGAGCTTTCTACTACTTCATTCAGGACAAATCTGTGGATTCAATCTCACCTGACTCAGAGAGCAAAGCTTCATCGCGTCTAGGCCGTTTTGGTTCTCAGATTTTTCAGAGGACTGTAGGGTGGGTCTCGAGATCTCGTTCAGAATGCCAGGTACATTTTCTGATGCCTCACAATTTTGAAAGAGCAGGACTTGTATATTTATTTAAACCACATCTTACCTTTTCAATTGTGAATGAAGGCAAAATTGGGTGAAAGAAACAAATTTTTTTATGATGAAAAACTCAAGAGATGGGTGGAAGAGGGTGTTGAACCTCAACCTGAAGAAGCTTATTTACCACCTCCTCCAACCACAGTTGCCCACCAAAATGGGATTTCTGTCAATGACACCAATAGTGCCTTTAAGAGCCCAACTCACAATGCTAATGGAATACTGGAAACCAGTTATCCTAGTCCATTACAACATGCTTCAGGGATCCCACCCATATCGCCTGGCCCAAACCAATTCTCAGCCCGCAACAGAATGGGTGTAAGATCTAGGTGGGTTTCTCACTTTTACTACAAGGAATTATATACTGTTAATTGTGGCAAAAATTATGTTAATTTGGTCTCTTTTCTAGATACGTCGACACATTCAACAAGGATGGAGGGGTCTTCACAAATTCATTCCGGTCACCCTCTACTCAATCTGTTAAGCCAGCAGTTGGTGCCACATTTTTTGCTCCTGGCATGCCTGCAACTTGTGATGTTACAGCAGGAGAAAGCACTTTAGGAGCTTTGTTGGTTTCTGAATCTTCTACTACAGTAGATAAGGAAGCATCATTTTTATCATCATCGCCACCGATACCTTTAACTGTGCAACATTCTCCTGGCATGGATACTAACACCTTCTCTAAAAAGGGTGCAGCAGCAGTGCTACAAAATAACAAAGGCTCATTCTCTAATGGTTCACCGGCACCATCATGGAGTGGAAAGTACAACAACATTTTCATGCCTACAATGGCTGGAGTGAACTCCTCTGAAGATGACCTTTGTCCATGATGATTGCTGGAGCAATTCATCTCTGCAGCTTAATTGGGTTAAAATGGGTGATGACCTTCATCAGGTTGAGCTTTGATGTGTGGCTGTCTTGTATATCCATATATGCCTAATAAGCTGGTGGCAACAGATGATATATATGACGCAGGACCCAACAGCTTACTGATCATGGAAGAGTTTCCCTGAAGAGTTTAGTATGCTTACAGAGGCACAATCGCAGTCCTTGGATACATTCTTTTAAATTAAAAACATGTGGATGCAAGTTTCTATACAGAAATTGTTGTGAAGGTTTACGAGAAGATGAGTCGGATCAGACGCTAAATAATTTCTTCTGAATCACAAATAAACAGCATTGTCGTTGTTCATAAAAATGATAATGTGGGGAACAACTTGTTCTTCTGATTGTTTGTATGGGCAATCAGCTAAATTGTAAAGCGTGTAAAAGACAATTTATGGTTTAATATTGTGTCAAAACTTTGCTTTGGGATCACTTGGGTAAACATCAAACTCTCACTATATTATTCCAAGAAATACATGCTTGCCACTTATTGCGTGGTTCGAATACAAATATGAATGATGGAATGATCAGAAGAAATAACGAAATAATTTGCTGGTATGATGGCATCAACTTCTATGGTTTGCTGTATGGAGATTACAAATGTGTGAGCTATTGTTTGAAGAGTGTGTATGTTTCAGCTCAGGGATCGGAAGGGCCGAGCCAATGTCTTCCGTTCACGAAACTTTTGACGAGGAACGGCCGTGCCGTCTCGAAATCGAGCTCTCGAGCCCACGAAACACCACGCACTGCTGCTGCACCGGGACCGTAGCATCTATAGACGCCGAAGAACGCCGTCCTGCGATGAACAGAGGAAGAACAGATCAGGCAACAGACGATCACTTTCTACTATGATCATTTACAGGAGTAGAGAAGATGGAGGGGTTCACTTACTTGTTCTTGTTGCTGTTGTGATTCCAGTCGTCCCACCCGCCCGGCGCGACCACATCGTCGAAGTAGGTGTAAGCGAAGACGATCCTCGAGTACTGCCCCATGGCTCGCCCCACGTAGAGCTTGCCTGAGCCTGTCACTCGGCAGTTCACGAAGGCGAATCCAGTTCTTTCGCACGGGCTGTTCCTGTCCTGAGCTGCGACGGATCCAAACCGGTTTGCGATCGAGTGGAGTTGGCAATCCTGCTCAGAACCGGATGCGTTTTGACCACAGGAGGGGAATAGGTAGAGAGAGAGAGAGAGAGAGAGAGAGAGAGAACTGCTACGATTCCTTACCTTGTACATGGATCTGCCATTGCCGAAGATGAAGTCGATGGATCCCTCGATGTAGCAATCCTTGAAGTAGTGTCGCCCCGCGTCGTCGCAGAGGGTGTCCTGCGCGCCGTAGAAGCCGCAGCCGAAGAAGTACGCCTTGTCGCCTGAGATGCGGAATGCTGCAGCTTGCCATCCTTCCATGCCCGGCATCGGTGCTGGAGCCGTGTTCTGCCATTCCAAACCTCATTAGCCACTTTATCTACTCAAATTGCTCTTGTTTCTGGTTTCATCGGCCATGAGGACTTGCTCCTTGGATAGCTTGTTGAGCTGACAGGCCATGCTCGAGACCTCTGAATGAATCGATCACTCACCTTGAAGCTAATGTTCTTAGCACTGAAATGGTTAGCAAAAACAGTCACAGAAGCCGTATTATAAGTCCGTAGTTGTTGCCCGTTGGGTCCTCGATCGCTGGCCCGGTCGTGCCACTCGATCACCGTCACGTTTCTGCCGGCCCCTTGGAACGTCACGTACGGCTTCGTCGCCGGCACCACTACCTTCTCTCTGCAAACACCAAAGAGGAACAATCAACATTTAAGGAGGAGGAGGAGAAGGAGAAGAAGAAGAGTTACTTACATGTAGCAACCAGCATGGATGTGAATGATGACACGCTTGGTGTTGTTCTCCGGGACGGAGTCGACGGCCTCTTGGACAGACAAGAAGTCGCCGGAGCCATTGGCGTCCACCACGATGGTGTGCTGGCTGGTGGGCTCGAACCATTTGTGCCGGTGCGGCTTGGTGGAATTGAGCTCACACGCACTGCAGTGCACTGACACAAAGAGGTAGAGAAACAAGAAGAAAAATCTTAGAGACTCCATGGCCAATCCAAATGCTAACAAGTGCAACGCAATTAATGAAGAGAGAATAGAGAGACGGAGAGCCTTCAAGTTGCGATTCCAGTGGGAACCGCAAGCAACTCAAAGGACAGACGAAAGATCGATCTGCGACAATGGAACTAATGGTGGCGATGCAGGTGTGCGTGTGTGTCTGGGGCTATAATAAGATCAAGAACCGCGTGATGAGAGGAGGAAGGTTATAAGAAGAACAACAGTATCGAGTATAAGTACTAGTCGTAGTAGTTGTCGGGCCAACGGTAGTGATCCGAGCTGGGAGGTCGCAATGGAGGCCTTGGGGAGAGAATAACGACAACACGTAGGGACTGGAGACGAACATGCAGGCCACTGCACAATGATCGTAACACAGCCCTAGGCATGGGAATGGTACCTTCACTGCAACTGGTTTATTTTATTGTCTGAGGAAAACCTCAAGACCACAACAGTAACCCATCATGTGACCTGATGACATCTTCTCTCTTCCTCTCTTGCACACACACATACCGTGAGGACAGGGACAACAAGGAGGCTACGAGGGGAAAAGGTTGGAGCCTTTGGCAGGAGTATCCTTTTGCTTTGTAGTGACTTTTCAGCTAAAGGGAGAGGGGGAATGGCAACGGTCGTCTCTCCACGGAGAAAAGTGGAGGATGGGATGAGGCTGGAGGCATGGCGTTTAGTGTTTTCTGTAAGGTAGCGTGCATGGCTTGGGTGTTTTTATGCTTAGGAACGTTGGAGTGACTGCACGGGGAAGAAGACGGGCGGATTGCGACGGGAAGCAAATCCCAGTCGAGGACGAAGCCGGAGACTGCACGCGGCGGGGCCCACCCAACGGTCGGGTTTCCCTCTCAGAGACTGCCACGTCGGTACCTGCGGGTTCACGGGTCGACACAGGAACCAGGCATCGTACGGATGTGTGCTGTGCCGTTCTTTGGTTGCATCAACGTAACAGGACAACTAGACGTTGACACGTGTCTCAGGTTTGCCCATCGTTATACAGACAGACTTCCGACGTGGATAATTTCAAAGCAAAGGTTCTAATAAGTTTATTTCCAAAAATATATATATTATTATGATAATAGGATATATTTATATCTGATTCAATTATCAGAACATTTCCTTATTTTATAAACTTAAACATAGCATGGTAAACATAAAAATGACTAATGTCTTTCGAAGAAATGTTGATATTCACAATCGACAAATCAAAGATTAAGCATTATTTTGTCATATTAGTTTTTATAGTATTACATAATATAGAGATAAATAAAAATATATTACTTTAAATAATATATTTGTCGACAATGGTGTTCAACAAATTCAATTACATGCTGAATTGATTATGGTATTTGAATTCAAACAATACCATTAATAAAAGTAAGTCCAAAATTCAAAAAAATCCCAAGTCACATAAACTAAATATGCGGAGTACACAAAATTGAACTTCATATATCTATCTTGTAAGTGTTAGCATAAAATCTGTAATCATGCTATCTGTAATGCGAAAAAAATTTTATGTCAAGATTGAAATCAAATAAATTAAATCTAACAATATTACGATGCGTACCTTTCTTGTTGTTCAGAAAAATAAACTACGCTTCATCTTCGGATATAAAATATCAATCTGTAAAGATCTGCAAAGAGAACTAGATCCTTCTCTTCTCTTCCTATCTTTTCACAAGACCACCTAAATTGGATTAGGGGATTAGGAGAGTTCCTCCCATTAATATTATCTCCTAAGGAATCCTACTTTAATATGAACTTCTTTTCTATTGCCCAATAACCATAATCAGAATCCAACAATATCTATAATATATCTTACCTAATTAAATAGAACCATAATCTAACGGTAGATCTTATACTTTCATCAAATAAGATTTAACTTTAGTATTGAACTTTCGTATGTATCAAACTCATACTAAATAGATGAGTGATGTCACATATATCATATAATTAACACTTATTTGAGTAACTCTTTAAAGTATACATATATATATATATATATCAACATATAATATTTTTAGAATTAATTACTCTAAAAATTATTAGACTTTTGAACAATCGCATATGTCATAAATGAGCAGATATTTCAATTAATACTTACAAATCGTATACTTTTAAATAAACACTTTCAAATACTTCTTAAGATTTGAAAACAAATTAATCATACAAAACCACAATTAATCACAAATCATTCTTTCTTTGCTAAAGAATATAAAAATTATAAGTTAATAATCATATATGGATGCAAAACTATAAAATGCTACTGTGATGAATGATCATATATTTTCTTCTCATTATTTACTTTAAATATTTTTATGAATAATAAATTCTTTTAGTTCTTTTTACTTTTTTTTTTCTTTCCTCTTCTCTTCTTCGCCTGCTGCATGTAGGTTCCTCCTCCTCCTCCTCCTCTCTCTCTCTCTCTCTCTCTCTCTCTCTCTCTCTCTCTAGTCATCTATTGTATCGAACCTTTTCTTGTATTGATTGCCATGCAATTTCCATAGATTAATTATAGATTATCTTTTTATCCTTTTATTTCATATATTTGAATTCTATTAGTATCACATATTAGAATTCTTATAATTCTAAAAAATAAATAATATTGTTTATCTTAAAAACATAACACATGACATATTGGATCGATATGATGGATAAAAAGATAATTTTAATATTTTATATATTAAAAATAAAATAAATATTAAAATTATTTTTTTATATATTACTTTTATATCGAACTAGCATACAGTATCTATGTGTTTATTTTTTGTCAGTTGACGATGTCAAGACAAATAAAATTATTTATTTCACTCTCAAAATTTTAGAAATCCTGATATAAGTTTTTCAAATACAGATAGGGTTAAGTATCAAGAATAATATATAATTAACCAATCAGTACACAACATTCCATATTGTCAGGTTACTATACCATATGATTTTTTTTTTTCATTTTATCATATTATTACTCAAAACTTTAATAAATCATATGGTATGCAACAATTAAATTATCAGATAACTTACACCGATAGCCATAAGATCACACAAATAATATTTATTGATAAATCTTGTATATTTATAATCTGATATTTTTTTTTAATTTTTAATAAAATATATTAAAAATCATGATTCACAAATATATTATATCAAAATATCTCATCAATAGAAAATTTATGACTCCTCAATTGTTTAAATAAAAATATTATGATATGAAAATCATTAACGTGTAAAATATCATGTGATCAAGATAATATTTAAATATTCCAAATCTTATATGGCACTTGCGAATACAATCTTAGCCTTCTCTATCTTCTTTATCCGAAATTCTAGAATTTTATTTTAGATAGAATTTCATTATAAAATATAAAATTATATTTAGATTCCTATTTTCAAATGTAGAATATTATTTACTATGCTCTCTCAAAATACATTAATTATATATTATTTTATTTGTAAAAAATATATATTTTTTTTCATTATGCTTTCGCCGAAACAGAAATTGGAACGGCCGATGGGAACTGTGGCAGCGCCGCCTCGTCCTCCCATCGGAACCTTATCATCTTCCTACAGCTCTCTCCGTTTTGGTGGAAAGATCGGGGTTAGCGTTAGGGTCAATGCCAGGTCTTCGGCTTCTTCCTCCGCGACCGGTGAGGAGTTCCTCCCCAATGCTCGCCGACGGAAGATCGACCCTACCTGGTGCGGCGGAGGATTCAGCCTCGGCGTCGATCTGGGCGCCTCTCGGACTGGCCTGGCTCTCGGCAAAGGCTACTCTCCGCGGCCCCTCATCGTGACCATCCAGGAAACCCTAATTTCCTTTTTGTTCTTGCGAATTAGATTCAGGGTTAACTTGGTGTCGGATTAGGTGTTGGCGCTAACGGGTCAGAAGCTCGAGTTGCGCCTGCTTGATATTGCCGAAAAGGAGGTCTTGATTTTTTCTTGAAGATTTGTAGATTGGTGTTTTGTGTTGATTGAGATGATGAATGTATTTGAAATTTTTCGTTCTGGATAGGAGGTCGATGAGTTCATTATTGGGCTTCCGAAATCTCATGACGGAAAGGAGACGGCACAATCAAACAAGGTTCGTAGCATCGCAGGAAGGCTCGCAGTACGGGCCGCGGAGAGGTGAGTGATCTTCTGCTCTATTGCTTGCGAGTACAATTTCTTCTGAACCGTTTGCCCCAACTTTTTCGTCCCACTAATCCGTCTTGTGCCAGAGAGAAATAGATCTCCATGTTCGTGTCATTATCGTAGAAACGTTGGGTGAAAACAAATTATATTACTGAAATAGTTGGAGAAATCATATGTTTCATTGTTCTCTTGATGATGATGATTTATTTGAGTATTACCTTGTTCATTGGAGTTGCTGGCTTGGATCAAATTTTTATGCTTGGGATTCATCTGAAACATCCCGAATCGAACCTAGGGGTCAAAACATAGATAAGGGTGCATAGAAATCAGAACTCGCAGAAGAACACAAAATTTTCAACTGCTTTAGTTGGAAGCCTTTGTCTTTACATCAGACAACTTTGCACCTGAAACTGAAACTCCGTAACCTAAATTGGCCTTTTATAGTGATAGTTCATTAGAGAGAGCTTTGTGGTCAATCTTAATTGCAACAATTTGCCTTATCTGGCTACATATCCATGGTGGTTGGTGGTTAGTGCAGTATCTAACATCCGCATTTTACCATGCATACAAAGGTCTACCATCTATATAGGGACCCGTGGTGCATAAAAATGTGATCGAGGTGAAGACAAATAGCTTCTCCTAGTTCTCAAAGGGGATGGCCAAACAAAGAACAAACAGGGAATTTTGCTGATTCTTGTTCATTGTTGAGATACTAAAGAACATATTATAGCCTGATTCTTGCTATTCAGTATTTCATGTATAAGGACAAAGAAACTGTGTTTTCATCCCTATCATAGTGATTGATCTCACAAGGGAGACAAGATGTAAAATATAGTATTCTACATATTAGTGAGTGATATTAAAATTGGTAAGTAGCAGCCTCACAATCTCTAAAGGTTCACACCAATCTCATCAATTCACTATATCATAAATTATAGTGAAGGAAGAATTTGATTTGTGTTGAAGTCCCAAGATTCGTGTCTGAAATACAAATATGTACTTTGCATGAGTGAACGAAGGAGTTCAGGTAATTCTATCTAAAACAGGTAAGAAGTTATAGTTTCTTTGCGTAGAATTATTTTTTGTATTCCATGAATTGATGATCAGTGTCTGGCATGAGTGTCTAGGCAGCCTAGTTAAACATAGATATGTTAGTTAGACTATTGCCAAATTTTTTGACATGGAAGGATACTCATGCATACAAAAAGATGCTACTCATTTGTCCTGAAGGATTATATACCTTATGATGTTGATACAAACATGCAATCATGTGGAAAGCCTAAAGATAGATGAAAACAACGATACAAGTTGGAAGAGAGAAACTCTGGCATGGAGTCATTGAATCTAACACACCTTTGGATCTGACATAGGGATGTTAAGTTTTGTTAAACTGAGACTCTTTTGAGTAAGTTTAAGTAGGAACTTTGGGTGGCTGGACTGTGGATTTTTCTGGACATAATGTTCAGAATGTTGAGCAAAAGGTTATTACACTATGTAAGAACTAATCCTGTTTATCTTCTGCAGGCTCTTTGAATGCGTAGAGAAAAATCTTAATCGTTTTATGTAAAGCCTATGATGGTTTATATGTTTCTTGAAGAGCTGGTAGCCATGTAAACTTTCTTTTTAGTCATTCTATGGCAATAGGAACCTGGTCACATTTTTTAGATATTAGTTTGCCTATTGCTTTAAAGTATCTTGGTTTGCTAATTAAGATCCTCAGTTATGTGATAAGGGGCATAAATTTCCATGTCAGTCAACAATTTCAGGTTAACTTGTTTATGACATTGTCTCAGTGTTGCAATTGCATAACTAAGACTGATGATCTCTATTGTATCTTCTTGTTACCCTGTTGTGCATTTTAGATTAGCTCGATGCTATGGATTTTCTATTGAGCACATATTTTTGTATGTTCCTGAAAGAGTTTATCTTATAGTCGGTGCAAACAATTTTTGATGCTAATATCGTCCATGTGCAGTTTGTGTTTTATCTATCCTGAGACAGTTACGCTCATATACAATTTTTAAAGTGTGCAGAGGTTGGAGAGTTTTTTTGCAGGATGAGCATGGCACTTCATTAGATGCCCTTGATTATATGATAGACATGTGAGATTATCCTCCTTTTTTTTACATTTTGTACTTACATAATGCAAATGTTATATTTTGGAGATGGCTACATTTGGTTATGTTTATGAGAAAGCCGTTTGGCTTTCACACACGTTACTGTATATCTTTGATAAGGACACTGCACTCTAGGGTGTTAATGTTAGACTCTTCTTTGGTTATATGTACTACCATTTGGTGATTTTGTGTTCTTTTACAGTGATTTAATATTCAGAAAATGATTGCCTTACCTTTATTTACTGATCTAATCTGCATTGTCTTTCTTATTAAAAAAAGCAATAATTTAATAGATAATGGTAAGGTTAAAAGTGTTCGAGTTAAGCACCTGCTGTCGGAGACAGTGGCCTGTGGTTGTGGACATATGTTTATCATGTAACCACTTCTATATCTTCTATTAGTTTCAGATTGTTTATGATATTTAAAGTATTGCTAAATATAGCTTACATTCGGTTGTTTTTCCTAATCATTAGTAAAGTTGCAAAATATGATCTTCTAATTTAAGTAAATATGGCTAACCTGGAGAGCCATCAAATGTCCTTTCTCAATCAGACCATATTATTATGTTGCTATTGACATTACTATGTTTTTTTTTTAATTTTCTCATGGTTTCTTTATGTTGCACTGTGTGAGAACCCAACTTGGGTTATATTACTTACTGTTCTGAGTGATGTGCAGATCAGATTTCTGATGGAAGCTTACTTTCTTTCAGGGGCCTAAAAAGGTCTGCTCGCCAAGGGAAGATTGATGCCTACTCTGCCATGGTGTGTCATATATACTTTCTGAAGGATATCTTAATGCTTTGCCTCGTTCAAATTGTACATTGTTTGCTCTGTTTCAGATGGTCCTGGAGAGATATTTCTCTATGTCAGGTCTAGGAACTGAACTTGTTCTTCCTAAGCAGTTGGAATTACATGAAAAACTTCGAAAGGGTCCCTGCAGAGATCTGGATTTCTGAAGATACAGAACAGTGAAAATTCAACCCTTTCCTTTTTCCATCTAAATGTGGACTGGATATGCGGAGAGCTGAAGGTAAGGCTCATATGTGCACCCCCCCCCCCCCCATTAATGAGTTTTATATCATGTTAATATTGTATGTGCTTTTGTGAAACGGTGTTTAACCTTTCAATATCCTTTTTCTTTCTGTGCAGTGAATCTTTTACTTGACGGGGATCTATTTGTGTGCAGTGCATGTTGCACAAACTGCTGGTAATTGTATTAAGCAATAAGTATACACGGTTTTGTTGGTGTAGCAAATATGATAAGATCCTATGTCACAGACAGGTTCCTGTTGTATTTATAAACTAAATGGTTGCATTTTATGTCACAGACGCGTTCCAACTGATATGCAGGGTTAATGATACCATTGATCTGAAGCTCTCTCTAATCTGTAAGATGATTCCAATTTGACATTTGTATGTCGAGCGAACATTTGTCTCAGGAAGCACAGTCGCTGGGATAAGGAAACTGGATGCAGGTAACTAAAACCAAAAAGAAAGAAAGAACAGTGGACTCTCTCTACATGCTCGAGTGTCTCACTTTGGGTTAATACGCTTTGCTGGACTCGGACAGAGGCGTCGATTCTCCCAGTCTAGGAAAGAAGGCCTCCCGTTCGAGTAAGCTGTGCAAGGCGCTCACCACTCTCGCCAGCGATGCCCACACCACCGGAGCACAGCAGAAGGCGTACCCAAGCAAAAACAGAACCCTGGTGATGCCATCCGAGTACCAAGGGAACGCCATCACAAACAGGGAACCCGATATCGCCAACAACAGCGCGAGTACCGGAAGAGCTGGGAGTAGGAAGACGCCGGTCACGATTGAGCACAGCGCAGTTGCTCCGAGCAGGTAGAGCGGCCAGCCCAGAAGCGGATGCACCGTTCGCGGGACGAGGAAGAAGGGCACGACGTGTGCCACAAATATGGACCACAGAGCTGCCACCTTCACCATGGTGTACAGGAAGGGGACGCTCTTCTCCGACCGCCGGCTGTAGCAGAGCCTCGACAAGCCCGGCCGTGCTAGCCGCGTGACCACCATGATTCCCAGATATATCGCCGCCTGGATCAGCATCGCCGGCGCCTCCGCCCCGTATCTGCTCATCGGGGCAAAAAACACAAAGGTGTTAATCGAAACTGTTTTCTTACTCTGCTTCTGCTTACGTTTGGTTTACCTACCCGAGACTGCTTCGTCGTTGCTCATGCCATTGGAGACCCAGCGGCAAGATTGGCCAAGACCACCAGTACCAAGGTTTCAGCCATGGCAAACTGGGGAACGTGATCACGCTGTTGGGTCCGCATGGTACGTTCCACCGAAGCTTCAAATCTGTGATAACAACAACCAGATCCAATCACACACAGTCTGCTTGATGTCCAACAACTTGAAGTAGAAGGGGGCTACCGATCAAACTCACAGTAGTAAGAAGCATCCATCTGGTATCCCAAAGGAAGTCGATAGGTTCCGTCGAGCTTGCTACCGTTGGCGGGCGGGTGGAACATCGGCCGATCGAGCAAGTCGGGGAAGTAGCTCACCAAGAAACCCTGGTCCGCTCCATCGGGGTTCTTACGACCCATCTCCAGCTCATGAAGCATGTCCTTGAACACCACCATCGAAGGCTGCAATCCAATGCATGTAAGAAAAAGCTGAATGCAGGAAATGCTCGCCAAAGCTCGAGCTCGACTGGTGCGGAGATGGTACCTCAAGGACAAAGAGGCCGGTGTGGAAGATGCAGGGGTTGATGAAGGCGGCGCAGAACTTGCCGCACTGGAAGAGCTCGTCGGTGCGTTGCAGGAAGAGGTTGTCGGAGTCGAGCATGACCACTCGGTCGTACGACACCAAGCTCCACGCGTAGAGCTTGTTCAGCGTCAGCTTGAACCTGGTGTTGAAGTTGCCCTGCTTCTCGTATGGATTCTTCAGGTTCGCCACGGTCACCACCTTCACTCCGTCTGCCTCTTTCCTGTTGGTTCATTATGCCCACCGTTCATTAGAGGTAAGTTCGTTATTTTGGAGGAAGTGTAGGGGTAATAACACGAATCAGTAGCGTAACGAGTCCTTTCTTGGTGGTCAACGATGTCGGAAGTCAAAAACCTCGGTACTGACGAAGTAAAAAAGGCAGCTAGAAAAATGAAGTCGGAAATATAGTCATATTAATGCTAAGAAAAAAGGGAAAAAAATCGATCGAACGTCTAAAGTTAGCCGTTCGTTAAGGGTTTTACTGCCATCTCCACCGTTCGATTAACCAATAGCATACACATAGAGAAAGAAGCTTACAGGGTTTGGACCCATTGAAGGGGGACGTCGGGGGAGGCGATGACGACGAGGTCGGCGTCGACGCCGAGCCGCGTCAGCGACCGCATCATCACCCGCGTCGCCACGTAGAACTCGTAGTCCCTCGGCGTTCCCATGTACATCATGGCCGCGTACGCGTGCCGCCGGCCCCCGCCTCCCTCCGCCCCCGCCGCGGCCGCCAACGCGAGCACGAACACCACCACCACCACCGCCCGCCGCAGCCATCGCTCCCACCTCTCGTCCATCTCTCTCCTCATCGAATCTCAAAACCAAACCGAAGGAGAAGAAGGATGCGGAGGAAGCGCGATAAGACTGATTTATAAGCAAACAAAAGGGGAGGGTCTGGGTCGGAGACTAAACTAGCTGTGAACACTTCGTTTCTTTCTATGTAATCTCCGCTAAGAAAGCGATCGGACATTTCGTCGAACACCTCACGCCTAAAACTGTCTTAAGACCCAATTCATAGGGAACGACCCAGGCAAGCGCGGAGGGGGCAAAATTATAATTAGATATGCGCCCAAACCCATCATTTATGATGGTGAGGTGGAGCCCAATGCTCCGTCCAATTGGCTAATCGGTCGTCGGGTGAGATGGGCGACCCGCGTCCGTTACGAGTGGGAATACCACAATTGCGGTGGTCAAAGAAGGTTGGCCAAGTCGCGTGCCGCTGGCGGTCCGGTCCCACTTGCCAAGTCAATTACATCGCGTATTGCGACGACCAGGCGTGGCAGGTACGAAAATTGATTCTAACGTCATCTAGAATACAAAGTATATATATATATATATATATATATATATATATATATATATATATATATATATATATATATGTGTGTGTGTATATATATATGTATGTATATATATATGTATGTATATAAAATAAGCTATATGCAAGGATAGACCTGTAAGACCTCTTTTTTAGTAGTAAAGAAAGGTATCATGGACTCGGCCCATATTCCAAGTCATTTTGATGTTGACCAAGAGGCACTAAAATCCATGATTGAGTTCAATTCAATTCAATTCAAGTAAGAACGGGTCGAGTTTAGAAGGAAAGTAAGAACACAAAGGATGGACTCGGATTCAATGTGATTCGATTCAAGCAATGGATAATGTTGTCTTCTTAAGTGCAAACGATCGTCTTAGAATGAGCTTGACTTGCCTCGAAAGAGAAGGTGGTTGTATAGAGGAAGCGACCTATATATATATATATATATATATATATATATATATATATATATATAGGTAGACGCAAGGCCCATATTATGAGGAAATATTAGGATGATTTTTTGTTTGGAAATGACTTTTAATTTATTGTTAGAGTGCTTATAAGGGTATTTATTTTATTCTTTTGACAAATAATCATTTTCAAATTATATCGAAAGATCAATTCAAATTTTTTTTTTCATATCTGATTAATTATGAACAATTCTATCATGGAAATATAGTGTGTATGTGTATTTATTTATTATGATGTGTAAAAAAAACCTATTTTTATGCTCCCAATCCAAGTGAAAAGCTGGGATGATATAATATCGTAATTCTATTGGATTTCGAATACAAAATATGAATCTAAGCAAATAATTTTCACATTATAATTATTATATAATTAATCAGCTCACAGGACATATAACATATTCCAAACCATAACTGTTGAATAGATTGATCATATAATTCAATTCATAATTGATCCATCATGTTTTTATCAAGACATAATCATATGGACAAACCATAGCTCAGTAAACATCGTGACTCACATGCTAGTTAAAACTTATCATAAATAAATATTACTTTTAAAATATATAATATTTTATATGTTTAATATATGTTTTTGAAATATGCATAGATATCATAGACTTTTCTTAAGTTGATACAATTTATTAAAATTTAAACTTAAGATATTTGAATATCAAATCCATCATTAATTTACAAAACATCGGTTTCATATATATTTCAAATCATGACTTCTTAATGATATTTTTTAAGATAAAATATCTTTAAATAATTTTTTCATAATGAAAATATAAGTATAACTAATATAACTACCATAAAATTTTCACAAATAAACATAAAATATAGTTAAGGGTTTATAAACATAAATATAACTAATACACAGAACAAAAATATAGTAATATTAATGACTATGGCTATATTATATCCTTACGACAAGGTTCAAAACTATGTATAACCCGATATTATAATTAACATATATCTCCCGGTATTAAGGTCCATTAAACACTAGTTATAGAACAAATATCATTATTTAACCCGATTATAATCATACTCCCTAAACAACTGTCAATTCATGAAAAATAACACATTAAATAAATTTTTTTACCTATTTTTTCAAAACTACATATTTTTATTATCTTTTTCAAATATACTACTGAATGAATATTTTCATATATATATATATATATATATATATATATATATATATATATATATAGCATATATTAATAAATATTTATAACATAACAAATAACTGTTCAAACGATATGGCTTTTCAAATCTTCAACATATAAATCTTTTTACAATGCTTTGAGAAAATAAAACGACTCATAATTTATAAATTATAAAAAATTATAAAAAAATATCAAATTATAAATTATACAAATTATAAATCTTTTCTTTTCTTTCCTTCTTCTCTTTTGTTCTTTCTCTTCTTCTGCTCTCAGCCTATTCTTTATTTCTCCCTTTATAATTTTTCCGTTTTCTTCTCATTTCCTCCTCCTTCCTTTCTCTTCATTCTTTCCTTTTCCCCTCTTCTTCTTCTTTGATTCCCTCTTTCTTTTTCTTCTTTTCTCTCTCTTTTAATTCTTGTGATCCTTCTTTCTCTCCCACACTTTCTTTCTCTTTTCCTCACAAAAATTAACACTTTTGTAATTTAGTCCCTGTTCATCATGTATTTCCTGTTCATCATAAATTTAGGAATATTACACTTGTAATTGATTTGGAAGACAGTGTTCTCCAAACGTAGTAGAAATTCTCACATTTTTAGCTATTCAGCCATCTCCAATTTCAATTATCAATAAGGAAAATAGTGGTAGCCAATTTGGAAGAGCAGATAGAGATGTTCGTTTTATTGTTGTTTTCACGCCTTCTCTCCACCGAACGTATTGCTGGGCATATAAGCTTCATGCTAAGTTCCAAGATTCCAGCTAAAGATAGCTAGCTGCAAGAGGTGGTCAAAAAGGAGGCATCCATGAGCTCTTGTTTGAACATTACATCGTGCGGAGTGCAGCACTACATCGAGTTCTGTAATCTGCAAATGGTGTCACAACTCAGATGAAATAGTATCGATTTGGAAGATTCACACGTCTCGGCTGAATACAACAAAAATATACCTGATTTTGATGTCTCTGTTCTTCTCCAAATCCTATAGACTCGAGCTAATAATACCTGTGGTTTCAAACCAAAGTCGAAGCAATCGACTAAAGCAAACTACCGATGAGTAAGAAGAGCAAGTGACGAATGAGAAGCTCAGATGTCACTCATAGCTCGAGCTCGAGGAGTGTTGTCGTCGTGGCAGCAAAAAGATGAGGTTGGTAATGGAGCAGAGTGATGGGGCTCAGTCCTCGGTCGCTGGCTTGCAGCAAAACCGGGTGCTGAAGAAGAGCAAGAGAGGTCCACGTGGTCTCGGCCAATTCAAGATCCAAAACCCCATCTGCAGATCCGGCATCATCTGCCCCACGGTGCATCAGGAGTTGCAAGTGACAGCTCTTCTTCACATGGCCTCGACTCAGCTCGAAACGAGCTTTCCCTCCCTCTTCTTTCTCACTCTTGCTGTCAGCTGCTGAGCTGCATCTTTTGTCCCAATAGCCACAAAACATGAATAGGAGCTGCTGCTGCTGTTAATTAATGATCATGTTCATTCCATTTATTCTTGCTCTGCTGCCTATCTGATCCTCCAGTGGGGTGTCGTGATGGCACAATGCATGATGGTGATGGTGATGTTGATTCTGACAGTGAAGTTGTAATATTTCAAAAGAGGATTTCCACAACTCTGTGGACACGCTGCCATGATCAGTTTAGAGGATGGATGCTTTTTTTACTGTGAACTGTGTGGCTGACAGCTAGAGATGTTTTGTACAATGAAATCACCAACATTATCGGCGAAGATTTAGCAGGAAAAGAAATTCTCAACATGTTTGGCATGCAATATAAACAAGTGATTGATGATATTTTGCTCCACCAAACTGTTAAAATGAGTTGGATTTGCTCTGATATTTCTCGATATAAATATTTTCCGCAGCAACAAAAGTGGATTTCTGTATCTTCTTGTACAACTATAATGCACTCTCATAAAAATGATATGAATTCTCGTTAATATTATTATTAATATTAAGGTTGTAAACCAACCCCCTGACAGCAAGAGCATGCCACTTGCTGTGACATCTTTTTCTGGGTATATATTACTATAAAGAAATCATCTGCCACCTGCCATATAGAACATGAGTGGGCGAGAGAGAGCGAAAAAGAAAGAGCATCTTTTGGTGCTATATTGACACATACCAAGCACCCGAATCCCTTGGCCGGCCCCTTTGCTTCCGTCGACTGAGGCCCCGGCGGCCTGCTCTCCTCATCTCCCCCGCCGTCCTCCTCCCTCCTTGATCATCAGGTCTACCCTGCTCCGCTTCTTGAAGAGACCCTGTAAATGATGCTTGGCTGTGTGTATGTGTGTGGATCTTTCTTTCTGCTACTACTTCCTTGTGCTGTGGTTGCTGCTGACAAGTGTGCAAGCTTGCTTTCATACTGCATAGTGGCTTACATTTATGGTCAAAATCTCAACTTTTTCTCCATTCGTCATTGTCGATCGGCTTTTGTTAGATCTTATAAGTTCCTCAACTTTTGTGTGTGGATCGTTCTGCTACTACTTCTTTGTGATGTTGTTGTCGTTAGCAAGCGGGCGATATTTCTTTCTTGCTCCATAGTGCCTTGCAATATCGTCAAAATTGCAACTTTGTTTCGCTTGTCATAGTTATTCCAGTTTTGTTAGATCTTCTGATGTTTTTTATTTTGCCATGCAAAAAACAGTTCTTTTCCTTTTCCCTCTTTTTCCAGCATAATTTCTTCTTTTTTTTTTTCCTCTTACTGCCTTGATTAAGTAAGCATTTCCTGTTCTCTGTGCATTCACTCCCTTATGTGCATTGTTCAGTAAGTTTTATTTTGTTTGTTTGGTTTTCTCTTAGAAGTTGGTTTCTCGGTATGATGTCAGTTTCAAGTCATTGCTCAGATTTTTAGATTAAAAATACTCTTGTTTAACTTTCTAGTAGAATGTCGGTTTAATTTTTAAAGATGTTTTCTGCTTCCATTGTTGTGCATTCACAAGTGACTGCCTGTTGGTGTCAGTTTCAAGTCATTGCTCAGATTAAACATACTGTTGTTAACTTTCCAGAAGGTCTAATTTTTAAAAATGTTTTCTGCTTCCATTGCTATGCAATCATAAGTGACTGCATGTCGGTATCTCAACTCATTGCTCAGATTTTTAGATTAAGAACACTGTTTGTTAACTTTCTAGCATAACATCATCCAATTTTTCAAAGATGTTTTCTGCTTCCCTTGCTGTGCAATAATAAATGACTGATCCAAGCGATGCAGCCACTTAGGTGACTATCTTTAATCTGACTGGTGCTTGTCCGAAATTTTTGTCATGCTGCATGAGGTTCGACTATGAACTATCAGGATCATCGAGCATCGGACCTTCTCAACCCAACATTCTCTCAATTTGTTGCTTATCTTTGACCCTGTAGTTGGGGGTGCTTAATTTTCCATGGTTGTTGCTGACATGTGGTCGGTCCTAATGATTATCCAAAACAATTACAAAGATCTAGCATATATTAGCAAAAAACGACTTGATTTCTTGTTTCTGTCTTCTCTTTGTTCGTGAAACATCAGCGTTTGTACCTCTCTTCTGTTTTGAAGAATTTTGTATTTTTATACGTTGGGTGTCTATTGCCCCTAGCAATATCAGTGGCAAGTTTATTACTCTGAGTTACCGGTCTGCTTATCCTTCAATGTTAGACTATATCATCTCCATTTTATGAGATGAGCACTCTCTCTATATAATGTATATTTATCTAGTACAAGCCTTGCCCTGGGTTGGTTTGAAAATAATTTCAAATTGTTTTCATATATCCAGATCTACATCTCATTCATCGTGCTATATAAAGATGTGGATTAGGCTTATGACTACATGCTGTCAATGCATGAATCTGTGTCTTTCTGACCTTTATACACACATCACTCTTCGACTTGTTTAACAATTACGTTTGTGGAGTCAAGTTGGGTACATAGTAGTGGGAGTCAAGGACACCAAGCTACCTGATCACAAATGTTGCAGAAAATGAAACAGTTTGTTGATCATTTTGTTTTGCCAAAATTCAGGTACCAATCATGTCTGATCTGCAAGCACCTCTACGACCCAAAAGAAAGAAAGTCTTGGTGGATTATCTGGTCCAGTTCCGATGGATTGTTGTCATCTTTGTTGTGCTTCCAGTCTCTTGCTTTATCTATTTCAAACTATTTTTGGGCGATGTGAAATCCGCATTGAAATCTGAAAAGCGTCGCCAGAAGGAACATGAAGAGAATGTGAAGAAAGTTGTAAATCGCCTCAAGCAGAGAGATCCCCAGAAAGATGGTCTTGTGTGCACGGCCAGGAAACCATATATTGCTGTTGGCATGCGTAATGTTGATTATAAACGCGCAAGGCATTTTGAAATTGATCTCTCTGCATTCAGAAACATTCTCGAGGTTGATAAAGAGCGAATGGTTGCTAAGGTGGAGCCACTTGTTAACATGGGCCAGATAACTAGATATACAGTTCCTATGAATCTTGCACTTGCCGTCGTTGCAGAGCTTGACGATCTCACTGTTGGTGGACTGATTAATGGTTATGGCATCGAGGGGAGCTCACACATTTATGGGCTCTTTTCCGACACAGTTGTTGCCATGGAAGTTGTCCTTGCGAATGGCCAAGTAGTGAGGTGCACAAAGGATAACGAATACTCTGACCTTTTCTATGGAATCCCTTGGTCGCAGGGAACTCTCGGTCTCCTAGTTTCTGCTGAGATAAAACTAATACCCATTAAGGAATATATGAGGCTTACCTATACCCCATACCGTGGAACCCTGAAGGAACTTGCACAGGCTTATGCTGATTCTTTTGCACCCAGAGATGGAGATCCGTCGAAGGTTCCAGACTTTGTTGAGGGAATGATCTATAATCCAACGGAGGCTGTGCACATGACTGGGAGATATGCCTCTAAAGAAGAAGCGAAGAAGAAGGGTAATGTCATCAACAACGTAGGGTGGTGGTTTAAACCTTGGTTTTACCAGCACGCGCAGACAGCACTCAAGAAGGGTGAGTTTGTGGAGTACATACCCACTAGAGAGTATTACCATAGGCACACGAGATGTTTGTATTGGGAAGGCAAGCTGATCCTGCCATTTGGAGACCAGTGGTGGTTCAGATGGTTTTTGGGCTGGTTGATGCCTCCGAAGGTTTCTTTGCTCAAGGCCACTCAAGGTGAATCGGTCAGGAACTACTACCATGATATGCATGTGATCCAGGATCTCTTGGTTCCTCTGTACAAAGTTGGAGATGCTCTAGAATATTGTCACAATGAAATGGAGGTAATTATCCATGACTTAGTAACATGGTATGGAATTTTGCTAATATGCATTTGTTTAAGTTGGATTTAGTACTTGCGATGATTCTAAAATATTGCCAACCATGGACAATATATGAACTAGAAATTTCGTGTCATGCTATAGATCAACTTGCATTGATGGAACATTAACAGTTCAAGTTACCATTTAGTGATGCCTGCTACATATAATTGATAAAGAGTTGGCCTTCATTTGTTGCCATTCAGGTTTATCCGATATGGCTCTGTCCACATCGGTTGTTCAAGCTTCCTGTGAAAACCATGGTGTACCCAGAACCAGGCTTCGAGCATCATCACCGACAGGGAGACACGAGCTATGCCCAAATGTTCACGGACATCGGGGTGTACTATGCGCCAGGTCCCGTGCTCCGCGGTGAGGAGTTCAATGGTGCCGAAGCTGTCCGCAACCTCGAGGAATGGTTGATCCAGAACCACGGGTTCCAGCCACAGTACGCCGTCTCCGAGCTCACCGAGAAGAACTTCTGGCGGATGTTTGATGGATCGCAATACGAGCACTGCCGCAAGAAATATGGGGCGGTCGGGACCTTTATGAGTGTCTACTACAAGTCCAAGAAGGGGAAGAAGACGGAGAAGGAGGTGCAGGAAGCTGAGGCCGAGATCCTCGAACCGGCCTATGCAGAAGAAGTTTAACCTCTGACCAACTTGAGGATTTCAGAATCAGCATAACCTCTTCGAGTCCCGATGAACTTTTTGTGTGTGACCACTTGTGTGCTTGGCTATTTGCTGCTGTACTGTCTGTTGTAGTTGAACTTGTTTAACTCTTAGGGTTGCCCATGTTTGACTATGCTGTCTTCAATTTCTCTACCAACTATTATTACGTGACTTGTTGTTTATAGTGTGCATTCTGCATGCCCAGATGGGATGAGGGTGTTAAGCTGTGGAATTGGAATGGATTAGAGTTAAGAACTTGGAAGAACATGCTGAAAGAGACAGGACATGAACCCTAATTGTTCATCAAGAAAAAGAAAATAACATTTGAAAAGCAGTAATTAGGAGAGAAACAAATTATGGAACCATTTTACAACCAAACTTTAATTGATAATAATGTTTTTTAAATGCATTATTTTAATGATATATGCTAATGAAAATTGAATTGTTATATATAAATGTGTTAAATTTAAACAATATTTAATAATCCTTATCTAAAGAGATTAATTGCGATTTTTTTATGAATCTTAACGTGAGATCTTAGTATTTGGAGGGATTCGAGAGAGATGCTACATCAAACATTTTAAGAACGAAAACATAATTATTTGTAAGAGGGTAAACAGGCAAAAGTTTCCGTAAATTATCATTATTATTATTGTTATTATTATCATCGTTCTTAGGAAGGAGATGGGCGGGAGGAGCCGTGGAGACGACGGAGCCGAGCGACCGACGCGCCGTGACTCGCGCCCTTTGCACGCCCTTTACCCGACACGGCCTGAGTCAAACCCGATCGACTCGGCCCGCATCCCACACCTTCCCCAACCCCACCTCGGTATGCGCCGTCGTCCTCCACACCCCCCCGCCGTTCCCCACCTCCGATCTCACTGGCCCCACCGTCCCCTTCTCCACGTGGCATATGGCCCACAGGAACCGTGGTAGGTAGTGCTCGAAAGTCAATTTGAGGGCAGTCAAAAACTATTACGAACAACTCGATCTAACTCAACGTAAACATTGCTTCTTACTTGTCCTCTTAATCGCTTAACATATCTAATTAAACTTCCAGCATAGATATATGTAAAGATTAACTTAATCCAGCATTGACTTCTAGACAATTGCAGGGTTTTAAGCCGTCAACTTCCGTAAGACTTCTTTGTTTTCTGACTTGGTATTAGTATACAGTGGGGGCAGGAAACCTGTTGTAGCCGACAAAATTGCCTAATTCCCTGTTAACTCGGTCTCACTATAGAAACATGAGGGGCCCTCAAGTCCTCCTTGGGCTTCACTCCTTCAACACCATGTTCTCTTATATATGATGCTCCCACTGAAGCCTCTCAGTTTCCTCTTCCCTGGTTCTGTCAATGGAGGAGTAGTGGAAGGATTAGACAAAGCAGTACACCCTTCCATATCTCCTCCTTTCTCTCTGATTTCTCTCTGGTTTGCTATAGTTTTCCATGTCTTCTTAGAGGAAACACTGCCGTCACTTCACGTCGATCCCATGCGAGACTGCATTTAATGCCGCCGTCTACAAATACTCTTTGATCGTCGAACTCTCAGACTCGGCAAAACATGTCTTCTGTTGCTCTTTTCTTCCTCCTCCTGTCAGCTCTTTCTATCACCGCATGCAGTGCTCGACATCTGAGGATGACTGCCAAAGATTCAGACAGTTCATATTATATATCCAACGAGGTTGGTGCAACTCCGTTTACACTATCAAGTACCAAGGCTTCTTATCGTTGTTGAGATGCCATTAATCTCATTCTCTTGTTTAGGCTTTTCCGAAGGTGATCGTTCTTGATGAGTCTCCAGTCCAGGCAAGGACACCTCAATCATCCTCATCCAAAGGTGTTGCAGATGATCCGAGAGAAGACGTCGAGGGGAAGAAGGGTGCAGTAGTGTCAGGTGCTGTTCCAAACCCGTCACTTGTTGACGCTTCATGGCGTGTGCCTGGTCGTGGACTGGAGGAGCACCCTGGGTTTCATGTGGATTATGCTGAACCAAGGACCCATCCTCCATCACACAACTGATACACCCCACTCCAATGCCACTCTCTCCCCTCCTTTTTGTAAGCTTTGAACTTTGTTCCCACAAACACCGCGATAGAAACAAGTAGTGGAGTCCTACTCTTCTTCAAACATATACACATCTGATAAGCCTCACATTAGTTAGATTATACTGGCTATATGCGTTTTGTTTGCTGCAGTGGCTTAGACATCTTGTCTTTGTACATTGGATTGCACTTGAATGATAGATGAGAACTCCTTGAATTATCTCGACCATCTTGCCTACATCTTTCTACATGTAACATGGATATTTCAGGATTCCTAACAGCGATAGATTGTGCAGGAAGAGAGGTTCCAATGCCTTCCTTTCATGCTGGGCTGCCTCAAACAACAAAATCAAAGGTAAATGAGAAAGTCGTTTGCCAATCTTGGATGGGTCTGGAGAAATTAAGTACTTAGAATGCTTGCAGTTATGGAACCAATAGCTAATTATAGCATAGAGGATATGGTCACTCATGGTCTATTCCTGCACCGTCTCCTCCTCATCGAGGGTTCAAGATCACATGGATACTAAATGCCTGCACCTGCTTCATGCATTCCTCGAATTGTATGGGATTCAAGGTGGTAATCTATGTATTCTTCTGTAGGCGAGGCTGGAGAAGCGAGTGCGAGCATTGCGAGCGAGCGAGTACAACGAAGAATACGTAGGATCCAATGAGACGGGAGTTCTCACCGACGTATCTTCAATGGACTATCCAAGAGCTCAACGAGGACCGTCGATTCACAATAAGTAGGAAGCTTTCAGAAATTTGATCTTCCTCGATGTTTCCCAAATGGAGATGTAACGCGACGTTGTCGAGCTCTCTTACATGCATCATACTCTTACAACGTTGTCATGAAATATATACAGAATAGAAGATGTACTACTCCAGAAATTGCTGCATAATTAATGTGGTCGTCAGGCGAAACCCATTGTGTTGTTTCCCCTTCTCAGAGTCTAAACAATGCAAATTACTTATTGTCTTGACCTAAATTGTATGATTTAAGAAAGGAAGGTTTGATGTGAAAAAAGATCATATTTTGCTTAATTATGACTCATATTAATCAACTGAACTATCGTTGATGCACCCTACAATTGGGCTCGGAATCGCAAAGATGAGATTTTGCGGCCCATGATACATACACCGGAGGGGCGTCCGCCAACGAACCCGACCCGAAAATTCATATTCGGATCCACTTTTGGATCCGACGCTTTTATCGGTTTCATTTTTGGTGTAGTTCCGATCCGATATGGCACTGTAAACATCGAAGCGAACCGCCCACGGTTTTCGAGTCTTCGCGATTGCCCCATAGCTTGACGGAAGAAAGCTCGAGGGAGTGAGAGAGGAGGGAGAAACGGCCGGGAGATTGAGCGGCGTGGCATCCCGCATCATGGGCGACAACGGCGTCGCCGCCCGACCCGCCGCCTCCGCACTTCGGTCGCGCTCCGGCATGGTTTGGGACAACGGCACCCCTTATCCGGAGCCCTGCATAGATCGCCTCGCTCCCACCGTCGGAAAGGTACACCCATCCTCCTGAAATTAGGATTTTGTTTCTGGTTTTCTTTGGATGAGTAATATAATGTGAGAATGGAGTCATACGTGATTCTTTGGGTTCTGGGATTTTAATCAGTCCGAAGCGATGGCGTGGCTGTGCTGAGCTTCTTCGCGTCGCTCGGTTTGCTAGCCGTGTGGATGACAAAGCGTCCAAGATACCCTTCGTAAGTCCTCTCGCTTTTCTTGAATCTCAATGTTCTCTATATCGAACATCGATGCCCTGTTTTGAATTTTGCTTCTTTGCGTCGATTAGGTCACCTCAAGCACCAGAATCTTTTGTTTTTACCGTATCATGATTGGCATTAATCTTTCATTAAGAAGCTTAGGGACTACATGTGTCTTCCAAAGTTTCAGCGATACTCCTACTTCATCAGGATGACTTCCAACTATAAACGAATATTTGTAATATTTGAAGAATTGTACAAGTGCTGATAGCCTTCATGATTCCTACGGTTCCGTGAGCAGCATAGTATTCCTGTGTACAGCTAATTCATCTCCATATCATATACTCTTGAAGAAAGATTCACGCACTATGTTGCTCAAAGTTCATACTTCGCTACATTGGAAAGCAGTCAAGGGAAAGAATAGCAGAACGGACCGGACCATTCCACATAGAACACCATCAGGGCCAAATTGGGGTTGTCCTTGTAGTTCCTTCAGGTGGCTTGTAAAGATTTCATCAAGGAGCTGAAAATTTCTTTTGTATGACATCACATATATAAGGCAGGACGTATATATGTGAGACTATTTCTGGAAATAAAAAGGGGTTTCTTTTGTAAGCCAAATATAGTTTGCAGCAGGAACTTGGTTGAGATTACAAGCCAGCTGAACTAAGAGCACAAGGTTTTTGCACATAAGAGCTTAGTTTCGTGTTACTTTATCAGTTTATTATTTTAAACCAAATTAGATTATACTCTCAGTTAACTTAAGCACCTAATAAAAAAAATAGAAATAAGGTTTTGTCCTCGAAAACTGGATATGTTTTGAAGTTACAAGTTTTTCGCAAATGTCAAATAAATTGGACGGGTCATTATGTAAAACAGGCATCACATATTTACATTTGTTTATGATTTGGATGAAACTTGTCCTGATGCTTTATTAGTCAATTCCATCACACGAATACAATTAGTAGTTTTCTCATCATATGGTCGATCATTGTTGTCATGTTGTTCCAAGTCAGTCGTTTGGGTGGTTGGTTGTTACCTCCTAGGTAGGATATGCACCTCAAGATGCCTAGGCCAGAGATGGTAGATCATTAGTGTTTTCGGGAAGTTTCTTGGGTAGTTGGTTTACCACCTAGGTAGTGATCACTCCTTCAGACTAGTTGTTTGAATGGTTGAGTTATCACCTAGGTGTCAAATGTGCACTGGGACATCTAGGTGTTACATAGTTGGTCATTGGTGTTAGAGGTAGTTGCATGGTAGTTGGTTACGCCTAGGTAATAAATCTGTCTTAGGATGCCTAGGCGACATACAATTTGTCATTTTTATTATGGCTAATTTCTTGGGTGCTTGGTCGACCACGTGTCATTCAGGAGGCTCAAAGTGTTCGATCCGCGTCTACATGTGAAGACACAGATGCCTGTATATATTATTATACATGTTCCCTGATCATTGGAGTGCATAATGCAAAATGCAAGCTTTTGGACACTCTTGTCTTCTCGCAAAATTGCTTATGTAGTAGGTAAGTATGCATTGTGACACCTTGGTGATACATGGCTGTTCGTTATTGTATGAGCAGTGGCACAGGTTGTAGGGATGCCTATGTAGTAAATGAGTCTTAGGATGCATTGGAGATACAATTGATCATATTGTCATGAGCGTACATTGTCATATTCTTGGGTTGTTGGATACCACTTACGTAGCGTACATTCCACATGCTTAGGATATTGATTTCAATATTGGCATATGTATGTTGTTAGACATATTCCAGTATTATGGGAGTGTACAATGTTAATTTTAAGTTTGACACTCATGTGTCATTGTAGTTGGATCTTATTAAAGGTAAACTATTATGTGAGTGTACAATGTTCCAGCTTTGAAATTTCCAACCTCTGCTGATACTGACTTGATTGTTGTCCTAGTGCAATTGGCCTTATTAGATCATGTTAGTTTTTGAGTCGATGTGTCCATTGAGAAGGAAGAGAGATAAGGGTGATGATATGATACAGGATACATGTTTTGATGCCAAATCTGATTCTGACATGTAATAATAGGAATACACTTTTCATTCATTCATTTGTTAATCTTTCTGATTATAATCTCTTTTGGCTCTTTTTATAAACCTCTTAAGTACATGAAATAAAAAGGAAAACTGTGAAAATAAGAAAATTGCATCAAGATAAATCTATCAATTTTTTTTCTTTTTCTGGGGAAGATGAATTTTCAAATTTTTGTTGGCAAATAATTTTATTCATTAATAAGATATTTGATTGATAAGCTTTCTTTTTTGTAAAATGTTCGATCATGATGAAATTTATTTATAGGCCACTTCTCATTTCTGTTATGTAATTAGCAACCAAGCTTAAAATTTGTCTCCTTCCTTTTTTGTCTGGTTTTTTTTTTTTTTTTATTCTCTTTAAGATACATTGGTAACTAATGTGATCCCCAATAAATTTATTTAAAAAGAATAATAAATAAAAATTGTCCAGCATTAGGATGAGAAATCATCTTGTTTGTATTCTAGGAAGGAGATACCTTCTCTGTCATTTGAAAAAAATGTGTCTCATTTATTGTGGGTGATCAATCTTTATAGTCAACTTTGGGGCTTGTTGTCTCCAAAGACTGTGTGGCAATGCATATACTAGTTAATAGCAATTCTTCTACGTGATATTGTGAGTTTGAGATGTTCTTACTTAGGACCACGAAGAAGGCAACAGATGATGGTTGCTCCTTTTCTCTAATGGCAAGCCTAGGTGTAACAGTAAGGTAACTCTTTTCCTACCTGAATGATCAGGTTTGAGTTTGCTTGCAAACTAGGTTTCTTCTCCCCATAGTTGAACCAAATTCATTTTGGTAGCTCATTAAAATCACTTGTCGATTTGCCTGGAACAGGTTGAGGTTGTAAAATAATTGACTTTAAGCCTGTTGTTACCAAAGATTAAGTAGTAGTATTGCAATTACTTGTTAATAACAGTGCTTCCATGTGATTTTGTGTTTGAGGTGACCTGAGAAGTGTGCCACAATCAAATTCTGCCAATATGACTGTTCAATATATGCAGCTTCACCCTTCCAAGTAGAAAAGATGTTTTCATTACTTGAACCTCGGTAACAAAGAGTAACCTTACTGTGGTGCCAGGGCTCGTCCTTTAGGACTTAAATAGAACTCACATGTAGAATTGATCATGCATCCTTTTGACAATATAGTGACTAGAACCTATTTTTATTCCTTCTAGAGCTGACAAGGAGGGGCTTTAGATTTGGTATCACTTGTTACAAGTAAACTATCACAAGTATCAAAAGTTGGTACACCAGAAGCTCTATAAGTCTGTGTGTTTGTGCATAAATCTACCATATACAGCATGGATACCAACAATTTTATTGAAGGATAGATCAGGATAGGACCAATGAAAATGCATGAACATGCTTCTAAAGCATAACGATCTATGCTACCGTTATATTCCTCAGGCATGCATCGTTGCAATAAATTAGTCAAATGATAGGATTAATTATATATTAATAGGGTTAATTATATATTATTCCTTATAGTTAATTATGATTAGTATTCCGGTCCTTATACTTTAAAAAATAGTATTGTAGTTCTTACACTTATGAAAATGAAACATTTAATCTCAATTCTTATCATGTAAACATACTCTTATAATGAAATATGTATAAAAGTGTTGAGATAATATGGGTGGGATATTTTAATTGGTGCTTTCATTCCTTTCTCAGGTTCGATCAAATGCGGCAATCAGAATGCCATGCACGAATCTCATGTTCCTTGCAGATCTACACGATTAAAAGATACACTAAATGCTTGCACAAAATGGTGCATTATCACTACTACATCAACCAGACCAAAGAGAAATCACGCATTATCTGCGAGCAGTAAATTCTCTTCTTTAACCCCAAAAGATGAATCTTTGCTTCGTAGACCATCAACTGCTTTCTAGAGCTACTTTGTGGTCGCAGCAGCAGCAAAAACGAAAAGCGAGCAAGACCTGGAGTTGAGATTGGGCGAGCAGGTGCTGCGGGTGAGCAGGTTGGAAAGAGGAGGGGAGGAGAGAATCAACTAGGGCGAGAAGTTTATAAAAAAATAATAATTAAAAAGATAATAAAATTATATTTTTATCTTTTTCTTTTGTGTCCTTTTTGCATGTGATAACACGTGTGATTTTTTCCGTTAATGAAGTTAATGATGTAAGGAGAATTATGGTTAAATATTTCACTTTCATATGTGTAGGAATTCTATTACAACTTTTTAAAGTATGGGGATTATAATACTAATCATGATTAACTACAGGAGTAATCTATAATTACCCCCAAATGATATGATCTTTGAATGCAAGATCTTAAACCATTTTGTGTGTTCCGTCTTGTTTTAAGTAACTTTCTTTCAACAAAGTGCTAATGAAATCTTGAAGTTCTTTGGTCGGTAAATAGATGTGTCATTATCTATATCGGATCTGACTCATTTGGCAGCATCAACTTATGGGTCGTGTGACTCACCGTGGGATGTCAGTCTTGTTGTATTAGTTATTGTGTAAATCAATATTATTGATCTGTTGCTTGGATGTTAACAACAGCAAGCACCTAATGGTCCATGCAACTGCAGGATTCTTCACATTTCAAGAGGCAAATTGTAACAATCTTTCGAGACTGAGTTCCCTGATCGTGTCAACCATCCTACTACGTATGTTGTTGTTTCAGAACTTTTCATGTGGTGATCAAGAGTCTAGATTATTTGGCCAATAAGGAGTTCCACTAATTAACTTACGATATGATGCTGGATTGGGAGTCCCCTAGTGCCAATATATTTCAGTGATTTGCAACAATGCTAAATAACTTGGATATTATCTCCAATGACCATTCTTGAAGCAAAACTCTTTGGCATCAGTTTGCATGCTTGATCTCTTTGCATATAAACTAGGTTGTGAAAGAACTCATAATTCATGATTAGTTTGATAATTGGCTACAAGATGGATCAGTTTTTAAGAGCTATGGGATGCAAGTGATTGAACTAATTCCAAACCCAAAAAAGAAATTGAGATAAGGCTTTCTCTAAATAAAGCTTCTAAGCTGACATTCTTACAGCCATATGTATATTATATATTTCACAGTGAAGCCTTTGAAAGAAATATACATGCTCCTCTTTTTATTCCTCCAATCTCATAAACTTGGAAAGTTAAATTCTTCTTTGCAAGAATCAAAATATAGGGAATCTGCATGAGTTAACATCCGTCTCTCTTTTTACACAGACAAAACTGATACCACTCAAATAATTTTCTAATCCATCAGCCATGTAAGAGCGGGAGGATTAAGGAGGATGAAGTGTGGTTGGTAATATAAATGTCACAAACCATAAATATGATATTTTTCATTCTTAAACGACCTATATCAAGTGAATAGCGAGAGCGTCGCAACGCCTTGGTCATTGCCCTTCTCTAGATTGTGTTACTGAGGAGAGTTTCACAAAGAAATGGTTTTATCTTTTTCACTACTCTTGCATAATTGGAGACGCACGTGACATGCACAGGTAACAAGCTTCACTGACGACGATGAGACCACTACCGGCCAAGGTGGGGATGACGAGGCAGACGACAATATCGTTGTCGGCCAGGGTGGGGATGATGGAGCGACAGACGAGCAGCGAACGAGCAAGGGCGTCGAGTGAGGGGGCAAGCGACAGGTGAGAGGGCAAGTGATGGGTGAGCAATCAGGTTGGAAAGAGGAGGGGAGAAGGAAATCGAAAAAAGTTTATATAAAATTAATAATTTAAAATATGATAAATTATATTATTATCGCATCTTTTTTGTACTGTGATAACATGTGCAATTTTTTGTGTGAAAGAAGTTAATAACGTAAAGAGAATTGAGATTAAATATTTCACATGTAGGAATTCTAATACTACTTTCAAAATATAGATATTATAATATTATTAATTATAGAAGATAATATATAATTATTCACATCTTTTCTCTTCCTTTTATTATTGGGCATGTTGGACTACTCCATCTGAAATTGTGGATCTTATGCAGGATTATTATTATTCATTACATCAACCTGACCTTTTTAAAACAGACACTAAATGCATGCCAGATCAATAATTTGCAAGGTTGTCCGCCACTCCATCCCACTGCATCACAACTGACGGAGACCTCTCATTTGCAAGATCGTCCATTCCGTTAACAGGGTCATTCATGCATGCATGCAAACCGGATCGACATCGATCTACTTGTCGCCATGCATCACGGGGTGGTTTCATGGAACCATGCACAGGGCAGCAAAATAACAACTCGATTCATAAGCTGTGGTGGTGTCACGAGAGTCGTACGACCCCATTTAATAACCTCGTTGGGGATTGCTTCCGAGTCTCGATGCCGGTGCCAACCCTCGGCTTTTCTGTTGTTCACACCGGTGGGGTCCTCCCCATGTGGAGCCCGTTTATATATCTTCAGATAATTCCGGATCAACCATCCAATTAGTCTGTGTTGTTTGTTGATTGGATTACTAGCGATTTTGTCTTCAATTGATGTGTCACGTCGATCACCGTCGGCCACTGCGACATATCTGCTCTACCATGCAGCAAAGGAAAGATACGTATGATCAAGAGGTCGGACGAGCATTTCCAAGAAACAACCTTTAGGATAGTAATTTTCACACGTACGTTGATGGTGACTGCACGAAGATTTTCCAAAGTTTTATCTTTAGATTGTACAGTAAGTACTTGAAGAATGCGCATCAAACGCATGCAGGATCATCATATTCTTCGTGAGAGTTGGCCGATATAAGCATTTGTTCACTTGTAGGGGGCAAAAACTATAGACTTCATAGTTTGAGTAGGGTTAGGTTTTAGTCTAAATATTGTGGGGATAATCACTATTATCTACAACAACATATATAAAAAGTCTTTGATGATGATCTCACAATCATGTATGCTTGCTTACCGTCCTGTATGTTGTTTGTATCGATACAGAAAATGAGCTGGAAAAGTCAACTGATGCTTGCTGTAAACCTTTACGTACACACGGGTGTTTCCCACTGCTGCTACATCTATGGCCAAAGCATGGTGAAATAAATAGTTGTTACTGGGAGCTTCACACGTATCGATATGTATGTTGCTAAGTAGAAGTTGAGGTTGTAATAGGTGAGATGAGATACAGCATGAAGATCGAGGGTGACATGTAGCATTGTATAACGCAAAGACTCTCTCCATTTTTCGTAGTTTTAAGTTTCAGAATTTAATAAGAGCCACGTGATTTCCATGTCTATTACTGATGAAGATGCAAAGACTAAACGAACAAGAACAAGCAAGCACTTACTGGTGTTCACTGCCGCATGAGAGGTAGGTAACAAGTCGACATGCAACTTGCTTCCGTCGGATCACCAGAATTATTGCCAGCTAAAACTCCTTGCCCATCCATTTCATCATCCACATGGCTTCCTTTGTCATCTTCCCCTGCAACAGCTGCACCAAGCATTAAGTAACCTACACATGCAGCAGCTTCTTCTCTATAAATACCTCGGCACTCCACCTCCAAGCTATCCATCACAACCACTTGCAAGTGTTCCTAGTGAGTTGTTTCTGAGAAGCCATGGCGTCCAAAGCCTCAGCTTCGCTTGGCCTCTTTTTTGCCTTCAACCTCCTCTTCTTCGCACTCACCAGTGCCTGCGGCACCACCTGCCCCACGCCCACCCCGAAGCCGTCCTACGGTAAATGCCCCATCGACACCCTGAAACTGGCCGCCTGCGCCAACGTGCTCAACGGCCTCATCACCATCGGCATCGGCAAGTTCCCCAAGCAGCCATGCGAGTGCTGTACTCTCATCGGCGGCCTCCTCGACCTCGAGGCCGCCGTCTGCCTTTGCACCGCCCTCAAGGCCAACATCCTCGGCATCAACCTCAACGTCCCCATCGACCTCAGCCTGCTCCTCAACTACTGTGGCAAGGACGTCCCCAAGGAGTTCCAGTGCCCTTGAGCCCGTCACCCATCGTCTCCGTCATCTCTATATCCTTTCCGTTCATGTGAAGGTCGTCAAGTATGGTGTTCGACGCGCGTGTTAGTTATCTCTCTATTCGACGGGAGAATTTGGTTTGCTTTCGATGTTTCAAGATATATGATGGTGAGTAAGTGTTGGTGTATTAATGTACTTGTTATTCTTTGTTGATTCCAAGGTTGTGCAATAATATAATTGTTGTGACAATTCGTCATTAATCGAGTCACTAATATATATATATATATATATATATATATATATATATATATATATATATATATATATATATATATATATATATGTAGCCAGTCTAATAGCTCTTCTCCATCTCATACTTCATACTTAGCACAGTCTCCCGTTTGGAACATAATCTGGACTTGGAACCCCATGATTCATTTTGAGCCAACAAGAGGGAGTGCTAAATCCGGTATCAATTCAATTGAAGAAATGGACAACTTGAATTCTATTGGTGAGACTATTTTAGTATGATATATTCCATGTTGATTGAAATGACATATGGCTTTATGGAAATATAATAATAAAAAAGGACGAACCTAAACTATATGACAGTGGAAGGACTCCTGAATTGTACAGGAATAGCTACAATTCCATGTTCAGGTTGGCATCAGAAAACTTCATTTTCCACTCCTCATTCACACAAATATAATAAAACATTACTCTGTCCTTTCTCAACAACATGATGCGATTGCGTGGACTCCTTAAATTAATGGTATTTATTAATCGAATTGGAGTTTCTCAAGCATTACTTAATAAGTTTTAGGAATGAGAACCTTTTTTTACCTTTACAAGAATATTTGTCTATTTTGAGGTTGAGATAAATGCCATATAATAGAGGGTGGATACAAACTAAACTTAACATGAATATGGTGAAGATAGAGGATTCAGCTAGTGATCCTACAAAAATTACTTTCGAGACGTACCAAAAAAATATTCATCCAATATTTAAGTAAATAAAGATTTAAAATTTTTAAAATTAAAATATATGCTTTTCTCATATGGGTTAGAGGATACACTTAGGGATATTTTTTTTTTAAAGAAGATCATGGGAATTAAAGTGGACAATTAATTCAGAAGATAGTTACATAAAATCTTCGATCATCAATTAATTTTACAATTATAACATAATAGCTCATATTGACCTTAGGATTATTGACTAACATCCTTATCACATACGATGATATATATATATATATATATATATATATATATATATATATATATATATATATATATATATATAAGATTCTTGGTCTTCCAATCAAGAGCTCTCTAATCATTATATATGATGTCATAATCAATTAATGATTTTGTTATGGATTATTTTCAGTAAGTGATTATTAAGGAATTGGGTTACATAGTATCGACATGGGTTTGCCATCTAAATACATTATTAAGCCCTTGGTTTGTGATAGTGGCCACTTACATCCATAAGGAACTACTACACCTTAAAAAATCCGTCAAATGTTTTCAGACCCTCATCATGTTCTTCAGCTGTCACTGCGAAAAAGACATGCATTGTGGCTCATGTGAATGACAAGTGTAATTATTTCTAACATTATGCTCCGCTTGAATCAGGATACAACAATACAGTAACTTGTTTTTATTTGTTTATTTCTTGCAACCTCATTGATCATTAACATTGCTGTCTTGTGGCACAGCTGGGTGAGATGTGATATCAGAAAAGACATCAAAAAACAAGCAACACAGAAACTTGCAATTGCACCAATGTCATGCATCTTCTATCTGGAACCCTAAGTGTATGCCCTTGAACTACAGATTTGCCTTCACTTAGCATGATCTGAACCCTAAGACCTTTACTTCTCCCTGGTAAAAGAAATGAGAATAATTAGTCATAACTTGGTTTATGTTCTTCTTCATTTTATCTTTAAATTAAAATACAAGAAAATAAATCCTCCACAGATAGTTAATGATTTAGTCAGTATTTGTTAGCTGAAGGCACGCATTGTCCCAAACAATTGCACAAGCTTTGAATTAAGAAAGAATCAACAATGGATGACACCAAGCAGCAAGGTTGCATCACATCAACACCTCCTCACTGGCTCTCTTGCTTTGCTGCTGGCTCAACCCCACAAGCAAACCAAAGAAGCTCCAATGGAGCCACAAACAAACATACAATACGCGAGAAGTACTCTAACAAGCAAGCATGCACTACGGGAACAGACGACAGAGATGACAGGGAGGCTCAAGGGCACTGGAACTCCTTGGGGACCTTCTTGCCGCAGTAGTTGAGGAGCAAGCTGAGGTTGATGGGGAGGTTGAGGTGGATGCCCAGGATATTGGCCTTGAGAGCGGTGCACAGGCAGACGGCGGCCTCGAGGTCAAGGAGGCCGTCGACGAGAGTACAGCACTCGCACGGCTGCTTCGGGAACTTGCCGACGCCGACGGTGATCAGGCCGTTGAGCACGTTGGCGCAGGCGGCCAGTTTCAGGGTGTCGACGGGGCATTTGCCGTAGGATGGGCGTGGGGTGGGCTTCGGTGTAGGTGTGGGGCAACTGGTGCCACAGGCAGTGGTGAGGGCAAAGAAGAGGAGATTGAGGGTGAGGAAGAGGGCAACTGATGCTGAGGCTTTGGACGCCATGGCTAGCTTCTGCTACCGAGGCACCCAAGTAGACTACTCTTACTACCAAGTGCTTGTGATGGGCATAGTTATGCGCGAAGGTGAAGTATATATAGCCTAAGAAGCTCTATGAGGAGTCAGGCAGTCCAGTTGTCGAGGATAAAGATGACAAGAGAAGCCATGTGAAGGATGAGATCGGTGGCCAAAGCTTGTTAGCTGGCAATGGCGTGGATGGTTCAGAGGAAGCCAAGATGCTTGGTAGGCTTATTTCATGCTCGTTCTACTTGAACATGGTCACCTCCTGTTGCATGGGTTTCCTTTTGCAGATTCATCAATGATCAACATTGTTTTCTGCCACAGCATGATTTAAGATGGCCAAAACGAATACTTAGGTGCATAAATCCAACAAGAACTTGATTCCGTATCATCTTTGCACAAGAAAAATGAAAGAATAGAAACAATGGCATCATTTATGTGGATCCCATCCATCATGTGGGATCTGAACAATACAAGAACATAATGAATGTGTTGTTACCTCTATAATAAGAAACCAAAAGTTAAATGACCACCTCCTTATATGTGATGGTCTCTAACGGGGAAAACCTTATAAGATAGACTATGTTTACACAATTATCTTGAGATAGCATGAAAATGCTTCACATTTGATCAGTATAATCGAAGTTTACTATAACAACAATAACATGCCATGATATTTCTAACCATTTTGAGATGATTTTATTTTTCAAGCGATAAATAACGAAGGTGAAATTCGAGTTCAAGACCTTGCGATTGTCAAAATCTTCACCGGTTAAGTTTACTTATACCTTAAAAAATATATCGAATGAGATTTAAAACCATGACCCTTTAGTATACAACTATCAAACTAATAATTAAGGTGTAAAATTACTATAAGAATTTTGACAAAATTATATAAGAGTTTTTGCTTACTATAAGATTTTGATTTAGCCCCACATTTGAAGTGGGTTAAGAATTAAATTTAATCATAATAAATCGAAGATATACTACTATTAAGTTTGGTTTAAGCATTTTAGATTAGTGATTTAGTTTGGTTAAATGCTACTATCACCATTAGGTTATACCTCATAAACATAGATTTTGATTGAGCTTAAACATTTGAAATTTATGTGAGCTTAAGAAGTGATAGTGATGCTAAGCGTATATAATATTTTCTTCCTCTACATTTCCTTCTTACCCTCTGTCGATAATACTTATTGAGTACATTTTCTCAGATTAAAAAATAATAAAATATACAGTATAGCACAAATGAGGGGCAAAAGAAGTGTGGGAAGTCAATCATGTCCGACACATCAATCAATAGCAACGCAAGTCTAACTATATCCTTTACCAAGGCCAAATATTAGTGAAAAAAGTGTATAGATGAATTTAGTTATGCGGTAAGAGTCAAACTCTATGTCTCAACCAAGTTAGATTCTATAAAAGGACTAATCAAGATCTAATTTAGCTCTAGCACAAGTTAAATTCTCTAAATCCTAGCTCACTATTGGGCTAATTAGCTCATATTCACGTATAAAAATGATGAGAATAAAAAAGATAAAAAAATAATTTTACTATCTTTTAAATTATTAATTTCATATAAATCTTTCTTTCCTCTTAGGCTCAAACTCGAGAGGCTTTCATAGAAAGTGTTTGGCGTACTGACAACATGGATATTCACCATTGTTGATACATTCAAGCTCAAGGTGAAGCCAGGAAAGACGAACCTCTTGTGCATGACCAACGTTGCAATCATTGCGGAGCTCTTCTTTAGTATCACCAACCATTCCGTCACCGTCGTCGATGTTGATGCCATCTATGTGAAGCCCTTCGATGCTGAGACTATCCTGATTTCATCGGGCTAGACGACCAACATCCTCCTCTATGCCAAGCCTCCTTACCCCAACGCCACCATCTTCATGATGGCTAAGCATTATGCCACTGGATCCGGCATGTTCGACAACTCCATGGTCGTCGCCGTGCTTGAGTACCAAAAGCCCCATTGTTCATCCATCATCGGCTTTGATAAGAACCTCCCGCTCTACAAGCCCCATGGTTCAATGACACTGCCTCTGGCGCAAACTTCACCGGCAAGTTATGTAATCTGGCGATAACTCTATTTCCTGCGAGTGTGTCGACACTTCTACTTCATGGTCGGGCTCGGGACGAGACCGTGCCCAAAGAACCAGACGTGCCAAGGGCCCAACAACACCAAGTTCGTGGCCACCCACGACGGCTCTCCTCTATGCACAATTCACCGGGAAGTCCAACGACGTCTACACCCCGACCTTCCCTGTCGTCGCCCTAATGCCATTCAACTATAGAGCTCTGCCAAACAACACGATGGTGAGTAATGGGACCAAGCTTGTGCTACTTCTGTTCAACACCGATGTCAAGTTGGTGATGCAGGACACGAGCGTTCTAGGGGTGGAGAGCCATAATTTGCACCTCCATGGCGATAACTTCATCATCGAGCAAGGGTTCGACAACTACGATCCGATGAATGACCCTGCCAAGCTTAACTTGGTGGATTTGGTGGAGAGGAACACCATCGACATTCCGATCAGTGGTTGGGTGGTCAACAGATTCTTAGCCGACAATCCAGGTCTGTCTCGACTAGAATGCATATTCTCTTGATCGAAAGTGTTGAGAATCGAAGGAGAGGGAACCAATAAAAAGTTTATGTGAAAGCCTCTCGAACCGGAGACGGAGAGGAAGAAAGATTTCTATAAAATTAATAATTCAAAAGATAATAAAATTATTTTTTTTTATCTTTTCATTCACATTATTTTTGCATATGATAACACATGCAATTTTTTCCATCGACAAAATTGATGATGTGAGGAGAATTAGGATTAAATATTTTACTTTTTAGTAAGTGTAGATATCCCAATATTACTTTTTAAACTATAGAGATCGGGATGCTAATTATAACTATTTACAAAATATAATATGTAATTAGCTCCTCTACCGCTAATGTTTGTCTCACATTCAACCATTAGAAGTGAGATCCAATAAATAGATACTATGATTAACTTAGATTTAATTTTTTTTATATATAATGATAAGTAATTTTAGGGTTAGATTAATATTTTTATCATTTAAGATAATAAGAAGTTTAATAAATAATTAAATTGAGAAATTAATATTATCCATATGTCATAAATTATATATATTAGACTTATTAGGGATAATATTGAAAAAAAAATTGATTAGGTTTTCAACTTAAAAGGGCCCCCTTTTTTTTTCTTTTTTCTATTTGGCCTTGCAAGCGTGAAGTCATCATTGTTGTTGGTGGTTTTGGTTCTTCCTGATCGAGATTAAGAAATTGATAGGGTTCAGACCATCACCACACTATTACGGTGGTCTAAGAGGATGAGAGGATGCTCTGAGTTATATGAGCGTAAATACTAGTCTATCTTATATATTTTTATTTTTTTATTAGATTATAATAAGATTTGAGCATGAGACATATTTGTATTAGGCTTTGGATTTAGGCTTGAATGAGTTATTAAAAGGGATGTTATGCATGCATCTTAAAATACACATTATAGAAAATTTTGGAATAAACATATGTTTATATTCTATGAATCTCTAACTACTTTCATGCAAGGGTAGATATTTATCTTCATCCTATTGATCCTTACCCATCACTCTTCTAAAAGAAGGTATGTGACATTTAAAGGGTGGATACTTATTTTAATCTTATGGATCCTTAACAACTTCTTTTAAAGAAAGAGAGATGTGATTCTCATTCAAGGAATATTCATCCTTATAAAAGCTTTGTAAACCCTCACAATTTGGAGTTAATGAATGAACGAATGAAGAGTTTAGTGTTCATAATTATCAAGAATATTAGGTGAGAAGCTTGAGTGAGGAGAGAGTCAAGAGAGAGAGATCCTACCCTATCCATTCTTTCCCTTTCCCTCCTTCCCATCACCCGACTTCATCTTCAACCATCATGACAATACCATCACATTCATGGTAACAACGCTAGCTCCTATCGATAACTACCATATTATGCATGAACATTTTTACCATGCCATTCGCTCGACCACTGTTTCACCGTCCAATGCTAATAACATTATATCATTTTCAATTGTGTTAAGGGTTATTTATGAGAAAAATATTTCCTACCCTCAAAGGTTGAGTAATATATTAATTTGAAAAATAGGATTGATTTAGCCCTTTATTATATCCTATTTAAGACTAGCTTTTGACATACTTAATTTTCGACTTTTAGTTTTCTTAACGTCTCTTAGTTTTCTTTGTCTAATTATTTTATATTTATTTAAATTTATTAAATTATTATTCAAACTAATTAAAATATAATCAAGTTATGATTATGTAGATAAATTAATATCTTTATTACTACCCCTTGTCTTTCTCAAACTAGTTGACCTTATCACCTTTGATGACACCTTTTATTTTTGCCCATCTCATATCTCACTCATCCCCTACATTAAAAGTCCTAGATTTAGAGACGAAAAGAAAGATCAATAAAGAAAGGATACGATACGATTTATTTTTTTTTTATTTAATAAGTAGTGTATTTTTCTTTCATTTTTTCTTCTAGTTAAACCTAAAATACAACTGCAGCTAATCCTCTCACGAACATCTCATGCCGTGCTCGATTGCATTTCTCTTCTCTTTAGCTTTTTGTTGTTGATTTTTGGCCTGTTTTGTTGATGAAGAATTAATGCCTTCCTTGTGTCGTTAACTCTACACCGGTGCTTAGATTCTGGCGTCTGCTGCTTCCTCTACTATTGCATGCTAATTTTGACACCAAAAAACAAAAGAGAAAACACGAATGTACAACAAAGTAGAAGAATTCTTATCATCATATGAAGCACACGGGACACTTGGAATTGTGCAAGACGTTGATGTTGACAAAAGAAAGATAGATATTACCTCTTTATTGCAATTTGTAAGATCATAACCTTGGTTGGGAAAAGATTACATCTTTATTGCATTTGTATGATCATAACCCCACAGTTTCGGCTGGGAAAAAAGCCAAGACGTTGAAGTGATTGGGAAAAGAGACCCATAGGTCCTTCGTCCTCATCCATCAAAATAGTTACAAGAAGGTGATGATGGTTACTCCATGAAATCATCCATGTCTAACTTCCCATAGACCCAACAAGGAACTCGGTGAACGTGTCCTTTCCTTTTTACCAAGGTTGTAAGTGAATAGTGAGGCAAGTCAAACTCTATCGTTGACCAATGCCATATTTGTTCCAACCCAATTGACACATAGATCCAATGCGCTGGTATTATTGTTAACTTAGGTTGAACATTTTGGATGCTCATTGAGCGGAATATGTGATGAAAGTTACATGAGACTATACATTAGGCCTCTTCGAATCTTCATCACACATCGGTACCACAATCTAGCTAAATAAATGAAGTGACGTCCAAAAAAATGGGATTTGGTATCATCGGGAACAATCAAACAACCTTTGAGAACCACTCGCCTCCTCAACAATCAAACATCCAAAGTAGTGTTTCAGATGCAGTAAAAAGTTAGGAACATTTTCCTTTGTACATCACACCAACACCATCATCGTTCTCGCTTCTTATCCGACAGATGTTTCAGCAGATCCGCAGTAAACTGCTCCAAGTTCTTGCTTGACGAACCAGTCGGAGTCACCGCACTCTTGACCGCCTTCTGAGCTCCCTCCATCTCCTTCCTCAGCGCACCGCCTACTTCTCCCATCAGGCTGTCGATTCTCCTCGACACTTCCGCTCCCCTCACCTCACCGATGCTTCCGACGTCGATCCCTATCCTCAGGTCCTCCACCACCAGCTTCCGGTTCGTTGGCTGGTCCGCTCTCACCGGGAAGCACAGCATCGGCACCCCGCACCACATGCTCTCCAGGATCGAGTTCCACCCGCAGTGCGTCAGGAATCCGCCCACCGCCGGGTGCAGTAGGACTTGCTTCTGACGGCACCACGGCACCACCATCCCCCTCCCTTTGCATGCCTCGATGAACCCCTCGGGAAGTGGGGTGGCCTCCGAGCTTCCGCTTCCTGGCCGAATCACCCATATGAAGCTGAATTTGCTGCCGAGGACTCCGTAGGCGATCTCGTCCATGTCCCTCTTGCTAACCCGGGCGATGCTTCCGAACGAAATATAGAGCACGGAGCGCGGTGGCATGGAGTGGAGCCACTGCGAGCAATCCAGCTCGGGCCATAGGCTGGTCGCTGCCCCGCCTTCGCCGGAGGAGGGAACGATGGGCCCCACGGCGTAGAATGGCCGCTCCTGCTGCAGCGCCCCGATGACCTCTGCTTCGAGCTCCTGCACCGTGTTGCACAGCACGAAGTCGGCCCCCTTGGCCTCCTCGAATGCCTTACCGACGTTCCTGAGCACCCGCCATGACGCCTCCGGCGAGCGAAAGAACGACACGAGGTCCGTCGGCTCGATGGACGGCACGCCGGGTATGTACACGATGGTATCCTTGCGAGTCTCTGTTCGGTCACCATGAAAAACCATGAAGGTCGATCGATCCATCACGAAGGTGAGTGTTCGTCGCAAAGGATGTATACCAACCTGTAGGAGAACCAAAGTGGCCATTTTCGACGAGGAGGTGCACGTGGTAGTAGATGGCGAAGACAAGCGCCGCCTCGGTCCAGAAGGAGACATAAGGCAGCCCAAACTTCTTGGCCAAGGTCGAAGGCCACACGTTGAAGGTGTCGGAGATGAGGACGTCGATAGGGGGCTCCGCGAGCAGGAGCTTCCGCATCAGCTCTTCGACATGGGAGGGGAGCAGGTGGTAGAAGGCATCGGAGAATTGATCCCGATGCAAGGTCCTATCGAAGGACACGGGCAGGCCGTCGCTCACGAGCTCGTAGCGGATGTCCATGCCCATCGAGCGGGCGTCGGCGAAGACCTCGTGGCCGTCAACGGACACGGCACCGGATGCGGCGCGCTGGTGGTGGAACGCCTCAGTGGTGACGAAGGTGACGATGAAGCCCCTGGCGGCGAGCTTGACAGCGAAGTTGGCGGCCGGCGTGAAGTGGCCTTGGAAGGGCACGGTCACGAAGAGGGCGTGGTGCTTGGTGATTCCCTCCGAATCGGCCATTTTTCTTTTACTGTTTTTGCTGTGAAACCTTGCGGACGGTGACCACCTGCACATCACTCAATCCAACATATTAAATATAAATTTCAAATTAGATTCTTTCGGGGATAAATTATTCAGAAAAATCTTCAATAATAAAGGTTTAATAGCGCCTTTGTATTTGGTTTTTAACTGAGCACCGTTTTATTTAAAATATCAAAAATACTCCCAAAATTGGTTTGATCCTTTTTATTCAATTGAGAAGCCTAATTCAAATCTGACCAATGGAAGGGTTGGTTCGGTTCGGTCATGATTGCGGTCTAGTTCAAATGGATCCGGGTTGGATCTTGCAAAGCAAATTAAGTCAAGTTTGATTCAAATGATAAATGATTTATATGATGGTTGCACCATACCAGTGTCATTGGCAATGATTAACGATCCTCTCCCTCCTTTGCTCCTCTATAGTGGTGGCATCCTTCTCTCTCTCTGATGGCTACAAACTCCTCTGCAGTCTCCGACAAAGAATGATAATGACAAAGTCCTATGTTTCTCTCCAGTATTTGTGAAAAGCGATGACATCTTCCCTATTTGATGGTGGCAAACTCTTCTGCTCCTCTTTGATATTTGTGAATAGCGGTGGCATCCTACTCTCTATAGTAATGACAAACTCTTTTGCTCCTCTTCGATGGCGTACTCCTATGCTCCTCTCTGGTATTCACATCGGTAGCGACCTCATTACCTCTTTGGATACCAATGACAATGTCTTTGTTGATGATGACATCCTCTCCTCTTCGACGATAAACTTCTCCTTTAAAACAAATGAAATTTTTTTTGAAACAATTTGTCACATTGATACAAGTATGTGTGCTAATCTTATTAGTTTTCTGTAAAACAAGAGAAGATTGATAATCTAAAACTAAAAGAGGATTTTTATTGGTAAATTTTTTGTTATTGAGATGTCAACGTCTTGGGTCTAGATTAGTAAACTTAGTGGAAGTATTCAAGAGAAGCATTGTTATATTTGCAATCCTTCTAGGATTATTATTGATAATTTTCTATTGTTCATAGTGAGCTTTGAGCTAATTAATTCTTATTCTTAGTTCCAATGAAGTGTGAAATTATTTATAAATATAGTTTTCTCATAGAAGAAGTAATATTTGTTTTAGTGATCGTAGACTTTTGTTAGAGGGTTTACAATTCTTATCTCAATTGATGAAATTGGATAAACAACTACTGCATATTTCGCCTTATGAAAATAATTTATAAAAACTAAATATTTAGAATATTCACTTTCTCAAACTTTTTTCCTATATTTGCTTAAACTTTAGATATAGATATAATGTCTCCTATTTATAATATTTAATTTTATATATATATAAAATGACATTATTTTGTAGATCCCTTCGACTTGGTGGTAAGAAAGCAGATCAAGTAGCTACCATAGATAATATATATCATAACTTTTGATTTATATTAATCATTATTAAGTTATATGTAACTAATGTATTTTTTTTTTAAAGTGTAAAGTCAAGCATACCTCACTTCATCAACCCCTCCATCATCCACACCTGCCTCACTTCATCATCCAATCCTACATTACCTCCTCCTATGTCACCCCTTTAGTCGCCACCCCATGTTTCCTTAGCTATGTCAAATATATAGTTAATAATCATTGTTACACTGACTATTTTAATATATAATTTTCCTAAGCTGTGTCATCTTCATGTTCTTACTAGGACACATTTTTGTCATATAATAAATATTCCTAACAATTCTCTATGTTGATATACTCTATATAGTATTTTACAATATTAGACAGAGGGGTCCACTTTTACTTTTGGCAATGTCCCAATTAAGTTTAGGCCGAGCAATGTTACTATGATTTGGAGGTTCCCAACTGTAGATAAGTTGTAGATGTTGAAATAACAAGTTTGGGTTATATATTTGAGAAATACTTTAGAGATCAGCTTGCTAGTAGATAAAATATAGATATGATGTATAGATTGGTGTTTAGTGATAATGATATTGACATTGTCGACTTTTGTTGATTATATATTTTACATATTTTTATTTTTTGGTCAAACAAACTATACTTCATCCCTCATGTTACTATCTTATGTTGATGATTTGAATTCGTTTACAAACTATAACTGGGCGATGACTTTATATTCTTACTTTGTCATTAAGATTTCCACTATGGGTATTTGTATAAAGAAGTTGAAGCTTGAGGGTGGCACCACGATGATTGAATATTTGAGAGGTTGTGCATCACTTTTGATTATAAGTCAAATATTATTTTTCTATGTACATATGAAAAGGTCAATACAGATTAGTTTTAATTCTTAATTTTGCTAAGCTTTTGATAGGTATGACTATATGAGCATGATATGTTTACGTCATCCCATTATCCTAATCATCCATGGCTATACAGATAAGTTCCATTAGTAATTAGAATATTATCAACTTAAGATTATAATCGATAATTGAAAAAAAGATAATTATTAACTTAGGAGTTCATTTGGAAATACAGACATATTCTTTATAACTATTATATATGCATGTTATGCAGATATATTAAGTGCTCACCCCAACCACTATTGAGTCTCATCAACTATCGCTTAATATTATTGACATATAATAATTTAGAATTTTTATTTATATATTTAAAATATATTATTTATATATTAAACTATATATATGACATACATTGGTAAAGATCAAGAATATGCCAAGTGTAGAAAGAAAGAAAATAAAATAAAATTATTATAAAAGATACTTGAAGATCATTGACTTTGCCATATTGTGACCCTAGGCATAGATGATTATTCATTTGGATCCATCCATTCTTCCATAGTGCATTACGTGACATCCAATCAAGGGCTACTCCGTCAATAGTCCATAGGTAGCATAAGCTGAAAATATATCGAGCCCTAAAACAAAACCTATATTTCTTTAGGAAGAGAAAGCTATTTAAAGAATTTTAAAATAATAGAGTTAAGTAGGGGAACATCTAATGATGAACTATGTTGTTATATAAATTGTTTAACAATATGATATCATCTTGGCAATTTGATTAGTGTTGTTTTGAGTTGTTTTCATGTGTTTGGTTTGTAATTATTGAATAAGTATTTCTATTATGATTCATTATATGTGGTTGTGATAGTTCTTACTTGTGTGTGAATTTAGAATGTTTTCTTTTTGAAATATGGTGCTTTGGGTTGAATTTGTGATCAAGTGCAAGCCGAGTGTAATGTGAGTATAACTCATGTAATCTTTCTCAAACCTATCCAAATTTTCCTATAACAATCCTAATATGATCTAATAAGTTTAGTATCACTTATCCTAATTGTTTTGAATTTATGGTGACTTATTGTCCAAATATGATGCTTTTGATTGAATCTGTGATCGAGTGTAGCTCGAGTGTAACTCAAGAAATTTTCGTTAAATATATTGAAATTTCTTTATAACTATCATAATATGATTCTAATATGTTTAGTATTATTTTTCAATAATTTTTTTATTTTAGGATGATTAATTATCAAAATAGGGGATTTATGTTTTGAATTTGTAACTTGAGTATAGCTTGAGTGTAACGCGAGTGTGACTCAATAATTTTTTACAAAACCTAGCCAAACTATTCTATAATTTTCATAATATGATTATAGTATATTCAGTATCACTTTTTTTATTTTTTATTTTAGGATGACTAATTGTCTAAAGAAGATATTTATGTTTTGTATGTATGATCGAGTACAACTTGAGTGTAACTCAAAATATTTTCACTTAATGAAACTTTTCTATGAATATCCTAATATGATTGTAGTATGTTTAGTATCATTTGTTCTAATTTCTTTTGATTTTAAGATGATTAATTATCCAAATAGGGGATTTGCATTTTGAATATGTGATCTCGAGTGTAACACGTGTATAACTAAAAAAAATTTTACCAAGCCTATCTAAACTTCTGTATAACTATCATAATATGATTCTAATATTATTATATTATTTTTTATTTTTCTGATTTTTAGATAATTTTAAAATATTCAAAAAGGGTATTGTAGATTTGCGCGATACTATCACTTGGTCTGGGGTAATGTCATTAATATCCAGTAGACCACTAGATATAGGTGGTACCATTGCTTACTTAACAGGATCATCATAATCGAGTGAGTAATGTTACACTATGATCAAGTGTAACTTGAGTGTAACACAAATAAAACTAGAGTTAAATTTAACTAAATTGATCGAAACTTATCTACAAGTGCTATGACATGATTGTAAAGATAATTAAAATTATTTTTCATAATTTTAGTGTGTTTAATGGAATTTGACACTTAGCGATTGGAATAGTAAATCATAATTGTATCTAATTCATAACTCAAGTGTAACTCAATTAAAGAATATCATAACTAAATTAAAATCCACTTCAAAAATTAGCAAAATGGTAACATCAATTCAACTAAAATGTAAATATAACAAAGATTGTTAAATAATAACTTCAGATTCAAAATCAGCAAAAAATTACAATGTTTCATAATGTTGTGACACATTTGCCAAAAAAATTATATAGATATGCTTGTATATGTATACTATGCATAAAAATTACCTTCTATAGCCAATGTAAATAATAAAAAACTAACAAAAACTACACTATACAAAAAGATCGAAGATACAACATTCCTTTACATTTGATAACGTCAACTTGTACAACCGATGTAAATTTGCATGATCATTGATTGTGATCTAATTGTTGATATATTGAACACCTTGTAGGGATCTTGTCATTATATCTTGATTCTATCATCGTTTTTTTTCCTTCTGACCTAATAATACTAAACTAGAAATATATATTCATCTCATACCATACATTTTTTGTTATTACAGCGAATGATTCGATGATGCACTAAACGATGGGTCAATGTAGTTGGCACTTCAATGACACTGCCAAGAATGATGTCGTGATACTATAAATACTTTACCAATACAATGATCGGTCATGTAACGATTCAGTAAAAGAACTAAATGGGGTTATAACGATGAACCATTGATTACTGAGACTCCGCAAGGCTTTGTTGACGATAGATGATGACTAAGCTACAACTCTATTGGCCCACCAATGACCCAGGCTCAACAACCAACCAGGGGGAAGGTGGATATTCTGTTGACGGGAAGGCAACAGTGACCTTTTGCCCCGTTGGTGACACTAATGGTGACATTTTGCCCGACAATATTGATCGCGACCACTGAGGCTTAGTGGAAAAGTGAGCCCAATCTCCTGCTCCGGCAATGGACCTCGCGGCCACTAACACTCAACGAGATGAAGACGATGATCTTCTACCCTATCGATGAAGGTCATTACGACTATCGAGGTCTAGTGGGAAGACGTCGACTATGACTCCTTTGATCATTAAATTAGGGAACAATATTTCAGTTGCCAAACGATGACTAATGACAAGCACGTTAGCAACGACAACATCTTCGATGTTCTTATTAAATTTGTCGATTGGGGTTTAACGAGATAATTTAGAAAAAAAATATCAATTTAGACTAAATTGAATAAATCGAATAGTTAATTTATTTTAAACCGATCTGATCTAGTTCATACGAAAATTCAGTCTAAAAAACAGAGTCAAACAGAATCAACTGTTGTTGTCTATCCTTATTTGATTTATAGAAAATATTTTGATCATAATATAAAAAAAAATTACCGTTCATAAAAACGATAAATGGAGACAGCATCTGAGGTCAGAGTATACAACTCAACTTCCGAGACTTCTAACAGTTACAGCCACCATCGAAATGAATTGTAGATCACCTGCACTCCAAGGTTCAATCATGTGTATGTCGACATGGTTTTGAGAGAGATGAACACGAGGAGACATCATCACCATGTCTTTGTCGTCTCGGTCGGTGTGAGTTAACGTCAACAAGACTTTTGGGACGGCACATGTACATTCAACAGCATGTTGCATTTGACTCTTTCGATGCGGTGGGGAAGCCTCGTGGGGCCTTCGTCGAATTAACGTCAATAATACTTCGGGACGGCATGTGTCCCTTCAACGGCGAGTGCCGCACATGGCTTTGACCCTTTCCGTGTTGTGTAGTGGAGATGCCTCGTGAGTTGGTGGCCCCCTGGTTGACGGTGTTACTTAAATCTATCCCATTGATCTAAATTTGAGTTCTTTTAATCGAATTGGGACGGATTCGACTGTAAAAATCAATATGCAGATAGTGAAATTTATCGATATTCTATACATTATGATTTTGTTATGGGATGACGATGACAACAGGAGGTTTAGACTTTGATGCTATTAAATAAAGAATAATAGTATATCTTTATTATATTAGATAAAAAATTTATTTGATTTTGATCTTGGAGAAGATGAGTAGTAAGAATGACTATATATTTCTATTATATTAAATAACATCAATGGTTACTATAAATAGTAAACTGAATTAAACTGTCAAAGTTGATATTAAACCAAATTAGAGTCTATTTATCATAAAACTTTATAGTAATCATTGGGTTTAAAGTTGGATGACAGGCCAAATACATAACTTAAACTATTTGAGGGTGAGGAGTAGCCGATAAAGTTGATTGTACTTTGTCAACTTTACTAACGATAGTACCATCTATGATGATGATAGTATTGTCGAAGTCCAGTATTATGACTCTATGTCAAAAATTACAATCATAATATTATTCAAAGTCAATAATAATATATATCATAAAATTATAATATTTTAAATTATTGATTATATTTTTAAAATCTTTTGATTGTTATAAATATCTCATTCAAGCATGAATGATGGAGTATCTAATTTTGAATTTATAGAATAATATATATTTTTAGTCTTAATTGAATTTTTTTTTCTTGAATTGAGTTATGGGACTAAGTTACGAGAGATGAGAATGAAAAAATGAGGTGACGTCCACAAAAACAAACACTGATCCATTATCATGGGAACAATCAAACATCCTTTTGAGAACCACTCGCCTTTTCAACAATCGAACATCAAAAGTAGATCCGCGAGCAGCAAAAAAGTAGGACATTTTCCATGTCCATCACACCAACGCGTCTATTGCTCTCGCTTCTTCTCCGACAGATGTTTCAGCAGATCGACGGTGAACCGCTCCATGTTCTTGCTTGACGAACCACACGGAGTCACCGCACTCTTGACCGCCCTTTGAGCTTCCTCCATCTCCTTCCTCAGCTCACCGCCTACTCCTCCTCCCATCAGGCTGTCGATCCTCCTCGAGACTTCCGCCCTGCTCACCTCGCCGATACTTCCGACATCGATCCCTATCCTCAGGTCCTCCACCACCATCTTCCGGTTCGTCGGCTGGTCCGCAAACACTGGGAAGCACAGCATCGGCACCCCGCACCACATGCTCTCCAGGATCGAGTTCCACCCGCAGTGCGTCAGGAAGCCGCCCACCGCCGGGTGCAGCAGGACTTGCTTCTGACGGCACCACGGCACCACCATCCCCCTCCCTTTGCATGCATCGATGAACCCCTCGGGAAGTGGGGTGCCCTCCGTGCTCCCGCTTCCTGGCCGAAGCACCCATATGAAGCTGGATTTGCTGTCGAGGACTCCGTAAGCGATCTCGTCCATGTCCCGCTTGCTAACCTCGGCGATGCTTCCGAACGAAATATAGAGCACGGAACGCGGCGGCATGGAGTGGAGCCACTGCGAGCAATCCAGCTCGGGCCATAGGCTGGTCGCTGCCCCGCCTTCGCCGGAGTCGGGACCGATGGGCCCCACGGCGTAGAATGGCCACTCCTGCTGCAGCGCCCCGATGACCTCCACTTCGAGCTCCTGCACCGTGTTGCACAGCACGAAGTCGGCCCCCTTGACCTCCTCGAATGCCTTACCGGCGTTCCTGAGCAGCCGCCATGACGCCTCCGGCGCGTGAAAGAATGACACGAGGTCCGTCGGCTCGATGGACCGCACGCCGGGTATGTACGTGATGGTATCCTTGCGAGTCTCTGTTCGGTCACCATGTACAAACATGAGAAGCTCGATCGATCCATCACGAAGGAGAACGTTCGTAGCAAAGGATGTATACCAACCGGTAGGAGAGCCAAAGTGGCCATTTTCGACGAGGAGGTGCATGTGGTAGTAGATGGCGAAGACGAGCGCCGGCTCGGTCCAGAAGGAGACATAAGGCAGCCCAAACTTCTTGGCCAAGGTCGATGGCCACACGGCGAAGGTGTCGGAGATGAGGACGTCGATGGGGGGCTCCGCGAGCAGGAGCTTCCGCATCAGCTCCTCGACATGGACGGGGAGCAGGTGGTAGAAGGCATCGGAGAATTGATCCCGGTGCATGTACCTGTCGAAGGTCACGGCCAGTCCGTCGCTCACGAGCTCGTAGCGGATGTCCAAGCCCATCGAGCGGGCGTCGGCGAAGACCTCGTGGCCGTCAACGGACACCGCACCGGAGGCGGTGCGCTGGTGGTGAAAGGCCTCGGTGGTGACGAAGGTGACGATGAAACCCCTGGCGGCGATCTTGACGGCGAAGTTGGCAGCCGGCGTAAAGTGACCTTGGAAGGGCGCGGCCACGAAGATGGCGTGGTGCTTGGGGATATCCTCCGATTCGGACATTTCAGTGCTGCGAAGCCTTGCTGACGGTGATCACCTGCACATTTCTCTACCTGCTGCTTGTCAGTGTTGGGTCTCCTTTCCGTCCTCCAACAGCGTCATCGATGGCGTTACTAAGAGGAGATGAATCAGAACCTGCGGACACGGCCATTCAGATCAGATCAGAGACACTTCAGCTGCCGAGGAGATGAATCAGATCCTGCGTTCCGACGGAAACGAGAGGTCATTTCGCAGGTTCAATCATGTATGGCCACCTTGCGGACATGGTTTTGAGAGAGATCAACACCACGAGACGTCAATGGCACGTTTCTGGTGGTCCACATGGAGCCTTTGTTGTTTTGCTCGGATGTACATGGAGACGAAGTGTGAGTGATCGTCATGTATAACTTTGGGACAGCCTGTGCACCGTCGACAGCGACTACCGAATATTGGTCTTTTCATGTGGGGCAGAAGCCGCCTCGTGATTCGTGCCATCGGTTCGTGTCAATTAAGTCTATCCAATCGATCCAAATTTGATTTCTTTTAATCGAATTTGGACGGATTCGACTAAAAGAATCAATACGCAGATAATGAAATTTATCGATATTCGAGACACTGATTTTATTAGGGGATGACGACGGCAATAGTAGGTTTAGATGCTCGAATTTGAAATGAGTTCAAATAAGGAAATAACTATTTAAATTAGATTAAGTTCAGTAACTAAGTAATAAGTTGGATTTAGGTTCTAAATCACCTATCAATGATCTTGGTGAGGTTAGGTTTCCAATATAAGCTTTGGTAAGTGAATATGATATATCACTGTTATATCAATGTTTTATATGTTAAAAATATATTATATGAGATTTAATTTTTAAAAATATTAAAGGTAGAATGATGATATATTTTTATTATACTAAATAAAAAACATATTTCATTTTGATCTTTGGAGAAGATGAGTAGCAAGAATGACTACATATCTCTATTACATTAAACAGAAAACCTAGTTGATTTTGAGCTCGGAGACAAAGCAGGTAGAATGACCACATATTTCTATTACGTTAAACAAAAATTCTATATGATTTTGATTTTGAAGAAGAGGAGTAACAATAATGATATATTTTCATTATATCAAATGACATATAACATTAAACAATATGCATCACACTTTTAGCATTTGATTCCCATAGATAAAGAAAAGGTGAGATATGATCTGTATTCCTTGGGCAGAACCAAAGATCAAGATGAATAAATCCTATTTATTGATGTGGTCCATCGTTGCTACATCCTATTGATAACACAATCGAAGGAGTTGAAATCTATTTGAGGCATATTTCAAGTATGAGTTATTTACTTTAATCTTTTGATGAATTATGCTGAGCAATTCATACTTAATTATATATTTCTAGTTTTGTTTAGTATATTATTTATTATAACATATGCAAACCTTCATCCTATTTCTTTTTTATCCTATGTCTCATGAATATAAATTATGATTCAATAGTTCTTTGAAAAAATCAGCATTATCTAGAATGGTGGGTCCATCATCTATTCCCAAGATCTTTGTGGAATGAGAAAAATGCAACTTTGAAGGCATGGTTGCTCGAGTCGGATGATGACAAATTATCATGTCTAGTTCATTCAGAGGATGGCCACTTGACGAGGAGCGTAAGCCACTTGACAGATGATCTGCGGAGTTCTATTACATGATAACTTCCAAGTCACTTTTCTTTTTGTCTAAGTCACTTTTCCTTTTCTTTGTGAGTATCAAGAATATCTTCATTCATAGGTCCCAGATCCAAATCCTTTTAGTAATAAAAATCCCTTCTTAAACTGTATAAGTTTCTTCCAAAGCATATGACTTTGTAGATGTATAAGATAATATCTAAACATATGGATCTTATATAAATCAAATATCATACTCTCAACTAAAAACTCACGTTAGCACCCCAAAAGTAGCACATTCTAGAAGAAAGGTAAACAACTAGGTATGTACTTAGAGTTTCCTATCATGTACGGCTTGGCAATCGATTTTTTTTACTTTCATCCCATCTTAATCTACCCTATGCTAACTGAATAGTTTGTCATAAATATATTATTTTTTTCCTTTTTTTTTTTTTTTTTGGGTTAGCCTTCTCCTCGATCAAACCAGAATTGGCATTTCTAACTCAAAAATGAACAAATACCATTGCTCAGCAGTTGCTCTGCTTTGTATGATCATTTTGCTGCGATTTACACGTTTCTATCCCTTATAAAAGAGACAGAGTTAAGTTAACGAGAATGTTCGATAAAATGAAATTAAGCGGAAACATGCACAGTTAAAGAACAGAAATAAAAATCATAGATTTTTCATAGAAAATAAAGTTTCATCGTCTTGCAATGGTGCGTAAAAACCCATAAAACTGAAAAAATACACGTACAAGGGAGATTGTATTATACAAGGAGATTGTATATCCCTGAAAATCTATAGATTTGTGGGAGAGGATGAAGGAGGTTAACTGTCCTCCTCTCTAGTGGTGATCCACATGAAAGGGTTACGAAAACGCTCATCAAATCGCTGCATATTCCTCATCGTTACGCGCACTATACAATCAAGAAAGGGTTACCTCTTTTTGCTGTCCACATGTCCCAAATATAGGTTATAGTATGAGGAGGAGAGGGAGAGAGGAGAATAGGAGGTGATAGTCCACATGTCCCAAATATGAGCTATAGTATTAGGAGGAGAGGGAGAGAGGAGAATATGAGATGTCAATCAAAAAGAACATAGCCTATGACCCTTTGGTTCCCTCCTATTTATAGATACCCTCTATTAACTTAACATTAATAGATCCTACCACATTTGGTATTAGATCTCCATTCAACTACCCATGCTACTTAGATTAGTGGGTCTCTACCCAATAATCTCTCATTGGCTCTTATTAGACTCATTCATAGGATCCAATAATTCAGGGGCTTATTGGATATCCAATAAGATATGGGCTCCAACGGATATCTCATATTCGAACCTCTACTCATCGTAGCACCTACCATATGTGTGTGACCCTCTAGGCCTAATAATGAGCTGACTATGAGTCATACCTGTCAAAACTCCTTTTGACTCAATGAATTATTATCTCTATAATAATTTACTCAACTCATCGACTACAGACGTACTATGCCACGACGTCGTAGTCCCCAAACGATACAGGGGAATCCAATCCATTGGACATGTCTATCCTTAGTTACCATATATCTATAGTCTCTCATCCATCTAATACCCTAGAGATTGTATACCGGGTTTGGTGCTATTAAGCCCATACGGTTTCTACTCAAGTCTCGTTCTAATCGGATTCTTCCGGAGAACTCTCTCTCTAAATCCGAATGACCCTATCTAGGGATTTGTCTGAGCAAGAACATATATAATATTTCTCTCATGACATTGAGAGCGGATGATCTTATATCGATACTCAATAGCCCTTGTAAGGTTGGCTACCACTCTTGATGACCGACTATGCTAGATTTGGAACTTTCAAGCATATGAGTCTAATATCAAAGAGTAGAGTACTCATACAGAACATCCTTAGTGTCCCAAGTCTAAGGAACATATATTCCACTAGAACTATGGAATCATTGTCTGTGAATAAGACATCATCAACCATCCCGTATTCCGTGAGTGGATCAATCGATGAACTCATTCTCTATTGAGCACTTGCACTATATCCTTAATGTTACCACACGAACAGCTATGAGACCAACGATCTCCATCATATGGAGTGATATATAATACACCAGTCCGTCCGGTTATCTCGATGTCCCTATTGAGCAACCTATGACTAGAATTATTTAAAGTCTGTGTTTAAAGATGAAACAGTCTCATTATCGTGATCTTATCACGATTCGATTTCCATTGCAAAGATCCATAGACAACAATATTAAGTGATAAAATATCAAATAATATAATAAGTAAAATAAGTGTATGTGATGTCACATGTGTCATTACTTATGTGATTGACTTTCAGGACACATAATGATTAACACAAAGTAAATTCTTCTATGATTCCACGTATAAATTGAATTGCTATTTCGTGCCCTCTTCAGAACATTAAGCTCAGCACTGTAAGACTTACATTGGAGATGATGATATAGTCTCAGATTAGGATCCAGAGATCTAAGAGAGGTTCGTTTGGAGTCATCCTGAACAGACCACTCCACAGGAAGATCAAGCATACGAAACCATCAAACCCTGACCTTGCAACCGTAAGATAGAGCAAAAATAATCTAAAATCGACTAGGATATATTTCATGGGAATGTAAGATGGGGAACTGGTAGACCCATTTTGTGTCAGGCCATCAAGAATTAGCCTATGATAACCAGTCTCACTGAATCCAATTGGCCACGGTTGACTGTCATCAACTGCATCCCTTGGCTTTCAGAAATCAAGGCTTTCAAGATTAAACACAGAATTAAAATTGACTAATCCTATGAACCCTCCTCTCGTCCGTTGCTGATTTGGTCATCTCTCTCCCTCTCCCCTCAGATTGGCTTCTCGTGTGCACGTAGCACTAAAACCCGTGCGATCCACCGACTAGAAACCGCGATTGAGGTGAAGATCGTCGGAGGCGACTACGGACGTGAAATTTCTGCTGCCGAATTAATTTCGCTCTGCTTACGGTTGCAGTGCCAGACTAAGAACGACCGCTCAACGATGGAAACGGGTCGGGTAAGCGAATGATATCCAAATATAAATCCAAACCCGATTGTCTAGCTATCTAAATTCGATTTATCATCAACGATAAGACAGATGCCGTTACTTAGACTACGTGAGTAAGTAAATGATGATAAATCAATCAACTCGACGGAGTAAATGCAGGCAATATGACAAATATATTAAGGTGAAATCGTGTCATTTCCATCTGCGCCGGAGATGCGTGGCTTTCTTTTCGTCGGAGTCACCCCACCACTCGTTTGAACCGATGATTCGTCTGGGTGGAATCAATCCGAAGACAGAAAAGTCTTCTCGAGGGCCATTTCTCGCAACAAAATTTGTGGTACCCAATTAGCTGTTCATGGACTCCGTGCATTTGGGGTCATCGAATATGCCAAAGTCGGATACGAACGATGACGGAAATGTCACGTTCCCTATTGTTTAAACGCACATTTGTTCCATTATAGAGTCACTTCGTGTTATGCACGCAATCATTTTATACATTTTGGGCTGCTGCAAGGATAACTTACGTAAGTATGTATTTGCATTAGAAGATAAGATTTTTTGAGGAAATCTCTCTATTTTGTTGAGGAAAATCGTTCTCATAATCTGTATAAATAGGAGAGGAAACATGTATTTAAACTTTTCACTTCTTCAATAAAGCTTCTTCAATAATTATTTTTATCTTCTATTATTTCTATCATGGTATCAGAGCAGTGAGAAAAGTGAAGAAGCTTCGCTCTTGTCTTTGGCCAGCGACCAACGTCGCTGAGAAAAGCGAAGCTTCGCTCTTGCCTTTGCCTTTGGCCAACGACCAACGCCGCTGAGAAAAGCGAAGCTTCGCCCAATTGCAACAGTAGCAGCAATCTGCTCTTGCCCTACTCATGAAGCCTCTCGCTTGTAACCTTCGCTGATCTGCCAACAGTCGACGCACTTAAGGAGAACGAGCGGACTTAAGGAGAATAAAGGGAACGCTTGTGCTCTCACAACAACAGCAATTGCAATAGCAGCAATCTGCTCTTGCCCTACTCATGAAGCTTCTCGCTTGTAAATCATTCTTTGCATCGATCCAAGATTGGTATCCTGTATTTAAGCTTCTTCACTTCTTCAATAAAACTTCTTCAATAATTGTTCTTATCTTCTATTATTTCTATCACATTATTGGTCCGAGGTGGAGATTATCTTCTATTATTTCTATCACATTATTGGTCCAAGGTGGAGATAAGGGAGCATCGTGGAGAGCCCTGTACCGAAGAGCATGGAGAACCCTGTTGCTGTGGGCATCATGGAGGAGCTTGAGGCCCAGAGCGAGGTGTGGAACCACACGTTTAGATTCATCACCTCCATGTCCGTCAAGTGCGCGGTGGAGCTCGGCGTCCCCGACGCCATTCACGCCCACGGCGGCGCCGCAACTCTCCCTCAGCTGGCCGCCGCCCTCAGCCTCCCTCCCGCCAGGGTCGCCGACCTCCGACGCCTCATGCGCATGCTGGTCCACGCCGGCTGCTTCGCCAAGCAGGAAGACGATGTATACGCCCTCACGCCATGGTCGAGGCTCCTGGTGAGCTCCGAGCACACCGCGGCGGCCCCGTTCGTGGTGGGGATGCTCCACCCGCTCGTGGTCCAGTCGTGGCACTCGCTGGGGGCGTGGTTCCACGGGAGGGCGCCCACGCCCTTCGCCGCGACCCACGGGAAGGGGATCTTCGAGACGGCACGCGAGCAGCCGGGGTTCGCGGCCGTCTTCAACGAGGCGATGGCGAGCGACTGTCGGCTGGTGGGACAGGTGTTGGTAAAGAAGCATGCGGAGGTGTTGGAGGGAGCGCGGTCCATGGTGGACGTGGGTGGCGGCACGGGCACCCTTGCGGCGATCGTGGCCGAGGCCTTCCCGCAAATGAAGTGCACCGTCCTCGACTTGCCCCACGTCGTGGCCGCGGCCGCGACCGCCCGCACGCCGAACAACTTGGTTGTTGTTGGGGGAAACATGTTCGACCATATACCATCGGCTGACATTATGTTACTCAAGGTACGCGCAACACTACAGCAAACTTTCCAATTCCTAATTCTTCTGAAGCAACACATGTCATATATATTGTGTGTTCTACAGCTTTCTCTAGAAAACAGAAAACACAGAAAAATAAAAGCATTTCGATATATTTATTTGTTAATTTGATTTATTTAGAAATCGAGTTTATCCTAGAATAGATTTGTCAAAAGGGAAGGGAATCACTTAGTTGGGAAGAAAACATGAGAACAAGTTAGGAATTTTTTGTTCCTTGTTTTTTAGTTCACAGTTAACAGTTTGTCTTTGCTCTTTAGTCAAGAATGAAAGCAGCTACTGTGTTATGCAGTAGAAGATTATGGCAATTCACAGTTGACAGTTTGTCTTTGGTCTTTAGTCAAGAATGAAAGCAGCTACTGTGTTATGCAGTAGAAGATTATGGCAATTCACAGTTGACAGTTTGTCTTTGCTCTTTAGTCAAGAATGAAAGCAGCTACTACTAGTGTTATGCAGTAGAAGATTAATGCATCAGGAGAAAGACTGTATAAGCTTATGTATCGATCAAACTTTATACGCTGCAGTGGATCCTGCACGACTGGAAAGATGCGGAATGTGTGAAGATATTAAAACGCTGCAGGGAGGCAATACCATCCAAGCAAAACGGAGGCAAAGTCATCGTAATCGACATTGTTCTCCAGGGAGACGAAGCCAGCAGGTGTGATAAGTCGAGGGAGTCACAGTTGTTCTTAGACATGCTGATGATGGTAGTCAGTGGAGGGATGCAAAGGGAGGAACACGAATGGCGTAAGATCTTTACGGACGCTGGTTTTTCGAGCTACACGATCAAAGGTATGGGATTGCGTTCCTTGATCGAGGTTTATCCTTGATGTTTATCGCAAGTGAAATTAATGGGGGTCAGTCAAACTATAAGCTCCTCCAACATGGTAAGTTGAAAACATCTACCTTTGTATGTTACCCAAGAAGGTGATGCAAGATTGGCTCTACTACAGTGCCTTCTTCAGCAGTCTTAGATTCAATGCCCGAGAGTCAAAGCGAGAGATTGTTTTAAGTCAACCATATAACCTATGTATGTGCCAAAAGAAAAAGAATAAAAGAATAAAAAACTTGATGACCTATCAAGCTGTGGCTATGCTAAATGATGTCAATGTTCAAGAATTCTTCTTTTGTGATCCAAAATTTAAATGAGCTAATATTTATTACCTGCAACTAATATATTAGAAGCCATGCTGTGGAAACACTTTTAAGCTCGAGGTAATAAGTGCATAAATTGAGGATTATTAAGGTAGGATTCGGGATTAAGAAAAACCTCGTCTCCTGTCCTGCATGCACCCACCCATGCTTTGGCAAACATCTTACGGCACGGTAATGTTATTTCTTATGGTGGTAATGTTGCGTTTCTTATGGTTACTGTACCAGATTTACATGGTTCGATAGATGTTTCTAGGCCATAAAACATCAGAATCTATTAAACAATAAAAACCCATACTATAAGCCCAAACTATTTAACCAAGTGTGGACTTAAACCCAAAGCAAACACTTAGGTTTTACTTATGGTGCATTTAACTTTAAAGCTAAGACCCTAATTTATAGTTCCAATAGGAGATAACAAGCCTGATTTTCTCGATGTGGGACTATGGGACTTGCCAAACTAACAAATCTCCACTTTGGCATGTCCCAACAAAACTTGCTCCACCTTCTTCACAAATGCCCCAATGGGCAATCACCAACAATGAATACCAACAAAGTCCAAGCACTGCTTGAACTTGTAAACCAAAAGAGGCTTCGTAAGCATATCAACTAGATTGTCTTTCGTATGAATTTTCTGAACAATGACCTTTCCCTCCGCAATAGTGTCTCATTTGCATCCAATAATTTTCTTACCCGAAGGTGGCTTCACAAGATCCCAAGTTCTATTCTAATGGAGAGATTCAATTTCATCATTCATCGCGATCAACCACTTAGTGGAATTATCACAAGAAACTGCATCTGAGTAGGAAGTAGGCTTACTAACTTCACTTGTTTCTTCTACAACAGATAAAGCATATGCAACCAAATTTGCATATCTTTGTGGTGGTCGAATATTTCTCCGTGGTCTATCCTTGGCTATGGAATATTGCTCTTCCTCTGGATCATCTGCGTCAGTAGACTCGGGACCATCTACTGGCATTCTTTGAGTAGAAGAGTTTGATTGAAAAGAATTTGAACTACCAATCTCAAGCTCCACCTGCTTCTGCGCACTATCATTTGTACAACTAGTAGATTCCTCTTTGGAAGATAACATAGACAATTCATCAAAAGTAACATCTCTACTGATTATAAATTTTGGGGATTTGGGATCAGAATACCATAATCTGTATCCTTTCACCCTAGAAGCATACCCAAGGAAAATACATTTTTTAGCTCAAGGCTCTATTTTTCCTTCATTTATATGCATATATGCTGGATACCCAAAAAATTTTAAATCAGAGTAATCAGTAGGAGTACCTGACCAAACTTCCTCCGGAGTTTTAAAGTTAAGTGTTATAGACGGAGCACGATTGATAATGTAACAGGCTGTATTAATCGCCTCTGCCCAAAAGTCCTTTGTCAACCCTGCATTTGAGATCATGCACCTTGCTCTCTCCAAGAGTGTTCTGTTCATACGTTCGGCCACACCATTTTGTTGAGGCATCATCCTAACAGTGTGATGCTGAACAATTCCTTCATTTTTGCAGAATTCATTAAAGTCACTTTCACAAAATTCCATGCCATTATCTGTTCGAAGCCGCTTAATTTGTTTACCTGTTTGCTTCTCAATCAAAGTCTTCCATTGTTTAAAGGTTAGAAAAATATCATTTTTATGCTTCAGAAAATAAACTCAAACTTTTTTGGAATAATTGTCAATGAAAGTCAACATATACCTGGCACCACCCTTAGACTGAATATGAGTTGGACCCCAAAGGTCTGAATGAATATAGTCAAGAGTACCTTTCGTTTTGTGAACTGTCGGAGAATTGAAGCTGACTCTTTTCTGCTTTCCAAAAATGTACTATTCACAAAAATCCAATGGCCCAATACTTTGTCCGCAAAGTAGACCCCCTTTTGCTCAATATGCTCAAACATTTTTCACTCATATGACCCAAACGCATATGCCATAATTTGGTGATGTCAGAATCAGACAATGATGATGACGAGACTGCAACTGAGCTTGTGACAGTAGTTCCCTGCAAAATATACAAGCTACCAGACCTACAAGCTTTCATAACAACTGTTAGGATCGGAGCGGCACTAAGAGGGGGGGGGGTGAATTAGTGCAGCGGATTAAAACTTCGATTTAAGAAAAATCTTTCGTACGATAAGAACGGAACTTGAAAAGTTTAACTTGAAAGGGTATTCTTAAAGTTGCGCAGCAAGGGTAATAAGGAACTAAAGCAGTAAGAAGATTTGCAGTAATGTAAATGACAAGAACAAAATGCAAACCAGAGATTACGCCGATTTTAGAGTGGTTCGGTCAAATGACCTACTCCACTTGCGAGGCCCCTCTTCGATGAGGCTCCCACCTTCCACTAGCAAATCTCTTGAAATGGAAGGGTAAATACCCCTCTTACAACCTTTTACAAGCAGCTCAACCTCTTACAGATTTTCAATGAGAAAGAAGGAGGAGAACTCTCTAGTAAATTGAAAACAAGACTTGCTAAGACTTTCTAAGACTTTTCTCTTCTCAAAAGTTGTTCTCTCAGCTGAGATTAGAGGGGTATTTATAGGCCTCAAGAGGATTCAAATTTTGGGCTCCAAAATTTGAATTTTCTTAGGGTTTCCGGTGCTGGAGGTGCCACCGCCCAACCAGGCGGTGCCACCGCCCAGCGCTCGGGTGCTGGGCGGTGCCACCGCCCAGCCAGGAGGTGTCACCGCCCAGCACTCGGGTGCTGGGCGGTGCCACCGCCCAGCTAGGCGGTGCCACCGCCCAGCTAGGCGGTGCCACCGCCTACAGTGTTTTCAGCCCAACTACAGTGTTTTCAGCCACTAGTTGGGCTTCAATCTTGGCTCTCTAGTTCGCTGGTTTAGCTTAATTTTTAGCCTAAACCAACTCTGACTTTGGGCCCAGTTGGCCCCTAACCAGGATATAGGATTATCTCTTAATCCTAATCCTAATTACAAGTGGACTACATAACCAAAACACATCCTAAGCAAATTTTCAACCGCGAACGTCGAGTCTTGTTCCGGCGAGCTTTCCGACGAACTTCTTCCGACGGACTCCCTGCAAGCTCCCAATCTTTGTGATGACTTTTAACGAGTAGCCGAGCCTTCTCGGTGATCTCCGCGAGCCTCCGACGATTTCTTCGGCGAACTTCCGACACGTTCCCGATTTCTTCTCGGATGGTTCCGGCAGCATCTCCGATGATTCTTCGGTCTCTTAAACGTCCATCGAGCTCGACTCCGGTATCCTTGCTTTATGTTTTCTGGTTATCGTAGTTAATCCTGCACACTTAACTCAATAATATGGATTAGATCAATTAACCCATCAATTGATTTCATCATCAAAATCCGAGATTCAACAATCTCCCCCTTTTTGATGATGACAATCAATTGATGACGGAGTTAAACGTAACTCCCCCTATCTATATGCCATATTATGAGAAGATAAAACACTTGAATTTCATCATTGAATTCAAGTATAAACCGATAAGCTCTAACCGTAGAACTTATCGTTATTCTCATTAAGCATAATGTAAATGCGAAACTTTGATGAAAATCTTTTTCAAGTCAAATGATATGGGACAATTTTTACTACGATAGGAGATAAAGATTTTCAACATGAATTTCATGATATCGATGTAAGGCATGCTTTCAATATGATCAATCAATCTTGTGATATTCTCAAGGATTTTGCAAGGCATATTTTGTCATGCTATTAAGAATGATATAAGTCATCACTTTTCTCCCCCTTTGTCATCAACAAAAAGGAAAATGAGACTTGAAGCACATATTTTGTCATACAACGATTTTATCATTGAAAATTAAGTATGCAAAAATATTTACGCAGAGTTCATTTTAGAGAAAAATTCAGCATGCATTCATATTATCTAATCTCTTCTAACAAACATTGTAGGTGCACAAGGAAGAGATTGTGATTGAAACAAGAATTTCAAGAAATAACTCCAATAAGTCAAGATCATAAATCCATTCAAATTCAATTCGTCAACTTGAAGCTCATAATCAAACCATCAAAATCAATTTTGAGATTCATAAAATCATTAATCTTGATTCAAGATAGGATAAGATATTTTAACAAGTCATTTAGAATTGAAGGAGAAGGATTAGATTCATCGAGGAATGGAGAGAGAATGAAAAACTTTACGGAAAATCCATTCAAACATATTTATTCTTTGGGACAATTTAACACACCTAATTCCCTTCTAATGAATTCAAATTGGTCTTCGTTCAAGGCTTTTGTAAATATATCTGCTAATTGATGCTTTGTGTCAATGAATTCTAGAACAACATCATTGTTAAGAACATGATCAGGTATAAAATGATGCCTAATATCGATGTGTTTGGTTCTAGAGTGCTGAATCGGATTTTTGGTAAGACATATGGCACTAGTATTATCACACTTTATGGGAATATTTGTCAAGTGAATTCCATAGTCTTCTAGTGTATTTTTCATCCAGACAACTTGTGCACAGCAAGCACTTGCAGCAATGTATTCGGCTTCCGCCGTGGATAGTGCAACTGAATTTTGTTTCTTGGAAGTCCAAGAAACAAGTGCATGTCCTAGAAATTGGCATGTTCCGGATGTACTTTTTCTATCTATCCTGCATCCGCCAAAATCGGCATCTGCATAAGCTATTAGATCGAATTTTTCAGATTTTGGATACCACAATCCTAAATTTGGAGTTCCTTTAAGATACCTAAATATTCTTTTAACACTCTTAAGATGAGATAATTTAGGATTAGATTGAAACCTAGCGCAAAGTCCTACACTAAACATAATATCCGGTCTAGTCGCGGTGAGGTAGAGTAGACTACCTATCATTCCCCTATATGTTTTTTGATCGAAATTTTCACTATTTTCATCCATATCTAACTTAGTCGCAGTACTCATAGGGGTGTTTATTGCTTTTGAATTATCCATGTTAAATCGTTTTAACAATTCTAGTGTATATTTAGATTGGTTAAGAAATATACCATCACTAAGTTGTTTGATTTGTAATCCCAAAAAGAAAGTTAATTCACCCATTAAGCTCATTTCAAATTCAAGACTCATACATTTGGCAAATGATTCACATAGTGATTCATCCGAAGAGCCAAAAATAATATCGTCAACATAAATTTGCACAATAAGAAAATTATTTTTAAAATATTTAATAAACAGTGTAGTATCAACCTTGCCTTTAGTAAAATTATTTAAAATAAGAAAGGAACTAAGCCTTTCATACCAAGCTCTAGGAGCTTGTTTCAAGCCATAGAGGGCCTTAGTCAATTTGAATACATGATTAGGAAGAAGAGAATTTTCAAATCCGGGAGGTTGTTCGACATATACTTCTTCGGAAATAAAACCATTCAAGAAAGCACTTTTAACATCCATTTGAAATAGTTTAAAATTATTACTACTAGCATAGGCAAGGAGCATCCTTATGGCTTCTAATCGAGCCACGGGAGCGAAGGTTTCTTCGTAATCGATACCTTCTTCTTGGTTGAAACCTTTGGCCACTAATCTAGCCTTGTTTCTAACCACGATACCATTTTCGTCTTGCTTGTTTCTAAAGACCCATTTAGTTCCAATGACTAAATGGTCACTAGGTCTAGGAACAAGCTTCCATACCTTATTCCTCTCAAATTGATTCAATTCCTCTTGCATTGCAATAACCCAAAAATCATCTTTTATGGCCTCGTCAATGCATTTAGGTTCAATTTGAGAAAGGAAGGCGGCATTAGCACAAAAATTCTTGAAAGAGGAACGAGTTTGAACCCCTTTTGATGTATCTCCTATAATTAGCTCCTTTGGATGAGCATCTATATACTTCTATTCCTTGGGTAAGGAAATTTCGGAAGAAGGTGCATCCAAGTTGCTATTTTGAGGAGGAGGTTCATTTAAATTCAAATTATCAAAACCAAGATCATCATCAAAATCATTTTTCTTTAAATTAGAAATTTCATTAAAAACTACATGAATAGACTCTTCTATAACTAACGTTCGTTTGTTAAAAACCCGAAAAGCTTTAGAAACGGAAGAGTAACCAAGAAAGATGCCTTCATCGGATTTAGCATCAAATTTTCCTAAGACATCCCTTTCATTCAAAATAAAGCATTTACAACCGAAAACTTTAAAATAGGAAATATTTGGTTTTTTGTTATTCCACAATTCATAGTGAGTTTTTGATAAGGATGGTCTTATTAGGACTCTATTCATGATGTAGCAAGCCGTATTTACGGCTTCGGCCCAAAAATATTTAGGTAAACTATGTTCATTTAACATAGTTCTTGCCATTTCTTGTAGGTTTCTATTTTTTCTTTCAACTACTCCATTTTGTTGGGGATTCCTCGGAGTGGAGAAGTTGTGATTGTATCCATTAACTTCACAGAAATTTTGAAAGTCACGGTTTTGAAATTCGCCACCGTGATCACTCCGAATTGATGAAATCATAAAACCTTTTTCATTTTGAGTGAGTTTACAAAATTTAGAGAAGCACTTGAAGCAATCACTTTTGTGAGCTAAGAAATAGGTCCAAGTGTATCTAGAGTAGTCATCCACAATCATAAAAGCATATTTGCTTCCACCTAGACTTGTTGTATCAATTGGTCCAAATAAGTCCAAATGAATCAATTGTAACGGTCTAGTGGTGCTAATTTGATTTTTTGGTTTGAAGCTTGTTTTTATTTGTTTGCCTAGTTGACATGCATCGCATACCTTATCCTTAATAAACTTTATATTCGGAATCCCTCGTACTAATTCTTGAGATGAGATTTTAGATATTGTTTTCATGCTTGCATGGCCTAATCTCCTATGCCAAAGCCAAGCATCATCATTTACGGCGGAGAAACACATATCATTACTTAGTTCATCAAGATTGATGGTATAGACATTATTTTGTTTTAATGCAATCATAGTCATGTTATGATTTGGTTTTTCAATAATACACATATTTGATTCAAATCTAACGATATAACCTTTATCGCATAATTGACTAATGCTCAACAAATTATGTTTCAATCCATCAACTAGTAATACATCATCAATAGAAAAACTTGATTTGTTACCTATGGTTCCCTTGCCAATGATTTTGCCTTTGTTGTTGTCTCCGAAGGTGACATAGCCTTCGTCTATGCTAGTGAGCTTGGAGAATTGGGATGGATCTCCGGTCATATGCCTTGAGCATCCACTATCAAGGTACCATCTCTTGCTCCTAGCATATGATGGTGTATGTTTCTACAAGAAGGAATAATTTTTAGGTACCCATTTACTTTTGGGTGCCTCAAAAATTAATCTACCTTGTTTATCATGTTGCATAGACTTGGTCATGGTTCCTTTAGGAACCCAAATCAACTTGTTCGGACTAATTTTCTTGAATGGACATTGATAAGTTTTATGTCCATATTTGCAACAAAAGTTGCAACTTCTTTGGTGTTGAACATGTAGGATAGGACCTTTAATAAAAGTGGTTGGATTTTGGTGAGAACTTCTCACAAATCCGATTCCACTTCTCTTAGGAATGTGACCCTTGTGTGCAAGGATCATATCTAATCCTTTGCTACCAACCTTAAACTTGTTTAAGGTTTCCTTAAGAAGCAAATTTTCATTTTTTATTGCTTCTAAATGCTCACACTTAGAGCATGGAGGAGTTTGAAGACTATCAAACTTATCTTGTAGCAAAGCATGCTCTTTCTTTAAGATACTTAACTTCTTGCTAACAGTTCTACATTCATCAAATAATTCATGAAAAGCGATAGATAGTTCTTCAAAAGATAAATCTTCATTAAATAAATCACATACCTCTTCTCCTAAAGCCATTAGCGCGTAATGAGCAACTTGCTCGGTGTTGGACTCCTCTTCTTCGGATGCGCTTGAATCATCCCACGTTGCCTTGAACGCCTTCTTCTTTGATGTTCTCTTTTTGGCTTGAGGACAATCGTTCTTGTAGTGTCCCGGTTTTTTGTATTCATAGCAAATCACTTGGTCCTTCTTTTGTTCAAATTTATTTTTTGTATTATTTTTAAATTTGTTCTTTCTTAAATATTTTTTAAATTTTTGAGTCAAAAGTGCAATGTCATTGTCACTGTCCTCATCACTTGATGTTCCTTTCAAGTGGTCTTCTTGTGATTTGAGTGCCATATCCTTCCTGTTCTTTGGAAGGGGGTTCTCGAGCTCGTCATGAGCTTGACATGTCATTTCGTAGGTCATTAGAGACCCAATGAGTTCTTCAAGAGGGAATGCTTTAAGGTCTTTGGCCTCTTGAATGGCCGTAACTTTTGGATCCCAACTTTTAGGGAGGGATCTTAAGATTTTAGTTACTAGTTCAAAGTTAGTAAAATCTTTACCAAGAGCTTTGAGTCCATTGATGACATCCGTAAACCGGGTGTACATGTCTCCGATGGACTCACTTGGTTTCATTCGGAAAAGTTCGTAAGAGTGCACAAGGATGTTGATTTTGGACTCTTTCACTCGGCTAGTGCCTTCATGAGTGACCTCAAGAGTTCTCCAAATATCAAAAGCCGAATCACACATTGAAACGCGATTAAATTCGTTTTTGTCTAGTGCACAAAACAAGGCATTCATAGCCTTTGCATTTAAAGCAAACACCTTCTTCTCCGATTCATCCCATTCGCTCATCGGAAGAGAAGATTTTTGAAATCCATTCTCGACAATAGACCAAAGCTCAAAGTCCATAGAAATGAGGAAGATCCTCATGCGAGTCTTCCAATATGTGTAATCCGACCCATTAAACAAAGGTGGTCGTGCAATAGAATGGCCCTCTTGTATGTCGGAGTAAGCCATCTCTCTTGGGTATTAAACCAAATATGAGAGATAACCTCGCTCTGATACCACTTGTTAGGATCGGAGCGGCACTAAGAGGGGGGGGGTGAATTAGTGCAGCGGATTAAAACTTCGATTTAAGAAAAATCTTTCGTACGATAAGAACGGAACTTGAAAAGTTTAACTTGAAAGGGTATTCTTAAAGTTGCGCAGCAAGGGTAATAAGGAACTAAAGCAGTAAGAAGATTTGCAGTAATGTAAATGACAAGAACAAAATGCAAACCAGAGATTACGCCGATTTTAGAGTGGTTCGGTCAAATGACCTACTCCACTTGCGAGGCCCCTCTTCGATGAGGCTCCCACCTTCCACTAGCAAATCTCTTGAAATGGAAGGGTAAATACCCCTCTTACAACCTTTTACAAGCAGCTCAACCTCTTATAGATTTTCAATGAGAAAGAAGGAGGAGAACTCTCTAGCAAATTGAAAACAAGACTTGCTAAGACTTTCTAAGACTTTTCTCTCAATCAAATGCTTCTCAAAAGTTGTTCTCTCAGCTGAGATTAGAGGGGTATTTATAGGCCTCAAGAGGATTCAAATTTTGGGCTCCAAAATTTGAATTTTCTTAGGGTTTCCGGTGCTGGAGGTGCCACCGCCCAACCAGGCGGTGCCACCGCCCAGCGCTCGGGTGCTGGGCGGTGCCACCGCCCAGCTAGGCGGTGCCACCGCCTACAGTGTTTTCAGCCCAACTACAGTGTTTTCAGCCACTAGTTGGGCTTCAATCTTGGCTCTCTAGTTCGCTGGTTTAGCTTAATTTTTAGCCTAAACCAACTCTGACTTTGGGCCCAGTTGGCCCCTAACCAGGATATAGGATTATCTCTTAATCCTAATCCTAATTACAAGTGGACTACATAACCAAAACACATCCTAAGCAAATTTTCAACCGCGAACGTCGAGTCTTGTTCCGGCGAGCTTTCCGACGAACTTCTTCCGACGGACTCCCTGCAAGCTCCCAATCTTTGTGATGACTTTTAACGAGTAGCCGAGCCTTCTCGGTGATCTCCGCGAGCCTCCGACGATTTCTTCGGCGAACTTCCGACACGTTCCCGATTTCTTCTCGGATGGTTCCGGCAGCATCTCCGATGATTCTTCGGTCTCTTAAACGTCCATCGAGCTCGACTCCGGTATCCTTGCTTTATGTTTTCTGGTTATCGTAGTTAATCCTGCACACTTAACTCAATAATATGGATTAGATCAATTAACCCATCAATTGATTTCATCATCAAAATCCGAGATTCAACAACAACAAGGGCACTTCTAGAAACTTTCATAACTCCACCTTCAGCTGTGTATTTACACCTAAGGGTCTCTAGGGTGCCTAAAGAAATGAGATTCTTTTTTAAATCAGGAACATGTCTAACATTAGTGAGCGTCCTCACAATACCATCATGCATTTTAATTCGGATTGTTCCTCTACCAACAACATCACATGTTGTATTATTGCCCATCAAAACAATTCCACCATTACAAGATTCATATGTGGAAAACAAATCTCTATTAGGACACATGTGATAAGAACAACCCGAATCTAAAATCCATTCATTTTTAAACCTCGTCCTGTCATCAATAGCAAAGAAAATATTTCCATAATTCTCATCAGTTGCTACACTAGCTTCAGCGGATTCAATAGTTTTCTCAACAATTTTTTTCTTTTGTTTTAATTTATTTTTCAATTTAAAGCAATCAGCCTTAATGTGCCACATTTTATGACAATATCTACATTCCAAATTTCTATGTCTGGATTTAGATCTACTACTGTCAAATTCTCTTTTATTCATTCTACCCTTGACAACCAGACCCTCAGCCTGATTCCCTCTACTTTCCCGAGTGATATCCTTGTCTATCTGCTCCTTAGATTTTAGTGCAGATTTAATTTTCTGATACGAAATTTTTCTTTTCCATAAATCATAGTATCACGGAAATGCTTAAAATATTGGTGAAGAGAACATAAAAGTAATAGGGCCTTATCGTCATCATCAATTTTTGCATCTATATTCTCCAAATCCATAACCAATGAATCAAATTTATCAAATGTGAGAGTATAGATGTACCTTCAGTCATCCGAAGCATATACTGTTGGGAAATCTTGGGGGTGACATCACATGCGCAGCGGAAGAACAAGAAAACAAAATCCCCGATTCCCAAAAAGATGTTCGTCGTCGTGCAAAGATTGGTGCGAAAAATCCGCGAAACATAAAACTACGTATAGAGTAGATTGTGTTACCTAGGGAGATCGTATATCCCTGTTTCCTTGCATATCCTTAGGAGAGGGTGAAGGAGGTCAAGCGTCCTCCTCTCTAGTGGTGATCCACACAACAGGGTTACGACGACGCTCCTCAAGACTCCAGGCCTGCTCTGAGGTGGAGAGGAAGAGGAGAATAGGAAAGGCAAGCAAAGGCTCTAGCCTATGAGGCTCTGAATCCCTCCTATTTATAGAGGTCCCCTGTCAAACCCTAATGGGTCCTCCCCTAGTGGGTATTGGATCTGTATCCAATAAGACAAGGGCTCCGTCGGATATCTCATATCCGAACCTCTACTAATCGCAATGCCTACCATATGTGTGTGACCCTTTAGGCCCAATATCAAGCTGGCCGTGAGTCATACCTATCAGAACTCCTTCTAACTCAATGAATTATTATCTCTGTAATAATTCACTTGACTCATCGACTACGGACGTACTAGGCCACTACGCCGTAATCCCCGGACGATATAGGGGAATCCAATCCATTGGACCTGTCTGTCCTCAGTTACCGTGTACCTATAATCTCTCATCCATCTAATATCCCAGAGACCGTATATCGAGCATGGTGCTATCAGACCCATACGGTTTCTACTCGAGTCTCACTCTAATCGGATTCTCGTGGAGAAACCTTTCTCTCTCAACCCGAATGACCCTGGCCAGGGATTTGTCTGAGCAAGAACACATGGGATATTCCTCTCATGACGCCGAGAGTGGATGATCCTCTATCGACACTCAATAGCCCTCGTAAGGTCGACTACCACTCCCAATGACCAGCTGTATTAGATCTAGGACAGCCAAACCTATAAGTCTGATATCAAAGAGTGGAGCACTCATACAGGACATCTTTGGTGTCTCAAGTCTAAGGACCATATATACCACTAGGACTACGGAATCGCTATCTGACAATAAGGCATCATCAACGATCCAGCATTCCGTAAGCGGATCAATCAGTGAACTCATTCTCCAATGAGCACTTGTACTGTATCCCTAGTGTCCCTACACGAGCAGCTATGAGACCAGCTGCATCCATCATATGGACGGGTATACAGCACACCAGTCTATCCGGTTATCACGATGTCCCTCTCGAGTAACCTATGACCGGGATTATTTAGGATTTGTGTTTAAAGGTGAATCGATCTCATTATCGTGATCTCATCACGATCCGATTCCCATTGCACAAATCCAAGGACATCACAATATATGTATGCATTTATGCAATAGTTATAAAGTGATATACGCCAAAATATAATAAGCAAAAAGATTCTGTATCAAGTCACACGTGCCATCACTCACGTGATTGGTTTGCTGGGCACCTATGACTAGCAATCTCCCACTTGACCTAAAGCCAATCACCTATGTGTCTGATCCCCATCAAACCCCTGTGACGCTCAAAGACAATCTGAGACAACGACTTTGTCAGTGGATCTGCAATGTTATCTTCGAATGAAACTCTTTCCACTGCTACATCTCCTCGGGCTACGATCTCTCTGATAAGGTGGAACCTCCTCAGAACATGCTTAGATTTCTGATGAGACCTAGGTTCCTTTGCTTGAGCAATCGCCCCGTTGTTGTCGCAATATAGGGAGATCGACTCCTCGCTACCCAGCACGACTCCCAAATCTGTAATGAACTTCTTCAACCAGACTCCCTCCTTTGCTGCATCTGATGTAGCAATGTACTCCGCCTCTGTGGTCGAGTCAGCAGTGGTATCTTGCTTGGAACTCTTCCAGCAAACTGCTCCTCTATTCAAGGTGTACACATACCCTGAATTCGATTTGCTATCATCGACATCAGACTGAAAACTTGAGTCAGTGTAGCCTTAAATCTTAAGGCTATTACCTCCATATACTAGTCCTTCTCAAGTACTTAAGGATACACTTTACTGCTTTCCAGTGCTCCAAGCCTGGATCCGCCTGATACCTGCTCGTGACACTCAGAGCATGCGCTATATCAGGCCTAGTACATAGCATGACATACATGATAGACCCTATTGCTGAGGCATAAGGTATCATATTCATGTTTGCCCTTTCTTCTGGAGTCTTTGGGGACATACTCGTAGAAAGCGATATCTCATGTCTCATCGGTATGAGACCTCTCTTGGAATTTTCCATGCCAAACCTTTTGACAATGGTTTCTATGTACCTGGACTAGGACAAGCCAAGCATCCTTTTGGATCTATCTCTATAGATTCTAATCCCCAAGATATAGGATGCTTCCCCTAAGTCCTTCATGGAGAAGTGTCTAGATAACAAGTCTTTACTGTGGATAGCATTCCTACATCATTCCCAAGGATGAGGATGTCATCCACATATAACACCAAAAAGGTGATAGCGCTCCCACTTACTTTCCTGTACACACAAGGCTCATCTTCGTTCTTAACGAAGTCATAAGATCTGATTGCCTCATCAAATCTTATGTTCCAACTTCGGGAAGCTTGCTTTAGTCCATAAATGGATATAAGCAACCTACACACCTTATCTGGGCAGTTCTTGGACACGAATCCCTCAAGTTGCATCATATACACCTCCTCCTCGAGGTTCCCATTGAGGAATGCGGTTTTCACATCCATCTGCCAGATCTCATAATCATAGTGTGTTGCAATAGCCAATAGAATTCTGATGGATTTTAGCATTGTTACGGGTGAGAAGGTTTCGTCGTAGTCAACACCTTGCCTTTGACGATACCCCTTAGCCACTAGCCTTGCTTTAGAGGTCTCTACCTTTCCATCTACTCCGATCTTTTTCTTAAAGATCCACTTGCAACCGATGGGTATAATACCTTCGGGCGCATCAACTAGGTTCCAAATCTTATTGGAGTACATAGAATCCATCTCAGAATTCATGGCTTCTTGCCACTTCCCGGAGTCTATACTCATAATAGCCTCCTCGTAGGTCTGAGGATCAATATCCTCTACATCCTCTCCTCTAATATATCCCACATATCTCTCAGGAGGATGGGATACTCTATCAGACCTGCGTAAAGTTGATACTTGTGTATTAGGTACCTAAACAGACTCGGGCTGTAGAGTGGTGCTTGAGCTTGGTTCTCCAACCTCGCTCAACTCTATCATTCTCCCACTGTCTCTGCCAAGAATGTGTTCCTTCTCAAGGAACACTGCTCTCTTAGCTACAAAGACCTTTTGGTCCTCGAGATGATAGAAATAATACCCACAAGTTTCCTTGGGGTATCCCACAAATTTGCATCGCTCTGTCCTTGATTCTAACTTATCGAGGTTGTGTCTTTTAACATGGGCAGGGCAACCCCAAATCTTAACAACTTTAAGATCATGCTTCTTCCCTTTCCATATCTCATATGGTGTAGACACTACCAACTTAGTTGGAATTCTGTTCAGAAGGTAAGCTGCGGTTTCTAGGGCATATCCCCAGAATGAGATGGGTAGGTCAGCGAAACTCATCATGGACCGTACCATATCTAATAACGTACGATTTCTCCTTTCAGAGACACCATTGAGCTGAGATGTGTAAGGAGGTGTCCATTGGGATAATATCCCATGGTCCTTGAGGAACTGAGTAAACTCTGTACTTAAGTACTCACCTCCTCGATCTGATCGAAGAGTTTTGATACTCTTTCCAGTCTGGTTCTCCACCTCATTCTTATACTCTCTGAATTTCTCAAAGGCCTCAGACTTGTACTTCATTAAGTACACATATCCATACTTTGAGAAATCATCAGTAAATGTAATGAAGTAGGAGTAACCTCCAATGGCATGAGTTGACATGGGTCCACATACATCACTATGTATGAGTTCCAACAACTCAGTGGCTCTCTCTCTAGTTCCACTAAATGGAGAGTTGGTCAATTTTCCACGAAGGCAAGGCTCGCAAGTTGCATATGACACATAGTCGAATGGATCTAGATATCCATCATTTAGTAACTTTTGAATCCTTCTTTCATGGATGTGACCTAGCCTACAATGCCACAGGTATGCACTGTTTACCTCATCTCGTTTCCTCTTAGACACATTTACATTCATGATATGTGGAGTAGTGTCTAACATAAATAAACCATTATGCAATGTTCCTTTCGTGATGATCTTATCATCTAATAATATCGAACAACCATTGTTCTCAAAAATAAATTTATATCCACTAACTGTTAAACATGAAATGGAGATAATGTTTTTGATAATAGAAGGAACAAAATAACATGCATCTAATGCAATAAAAGCTCCACTAGGCAGATGTAGGGCGACCTCGCCAACAACTACTACAGCAACTTTTGCTCCATTACCCATCTTAAGGTCCATCTCGCCTCTCTCTAGTCTCCTAGGCCTTGCCAGAACCTGCAACGAATTGCATATATGATAAGCACTACCGGTATCCAATACCTATGTGTTATCATAAGAGTCAGACAAATGGAGACTGATCATGAATGTACTTGAAGCTTCATCAAGCTTTTGTTTCGCCCTTTCTGCAAGGTACTATTTGCAGTTCCTCTTCCAGTGCCCATCTTTACCACAGTGGAAGCATTGGCCTTTGTCCTTTACTGGGTCTTTCTTAGCAACCTTTGCTTTACCTGGTCTGCCCTTGCCCTTTCCCTTCTTAAGGGACCTTTCTGCTTTCCTTTTCTTTCTGGTCTCACCAGTGTAGAGAACTGACTTCTCTTTCTTAATAGTACTCTATGCCTCCCTCGACATATTGAGGAGCTCTGGGAGAGTCACCTCAAGCTTGTTCATATTAAAATTCATTATGAACTGTGAAAAGGAATCTGGTAGGGACTGAAGCACAATGTTCACACACAAGTTATCCTCTAGGACCATTCCTAGACCTGTGAGTTTCTCTATCCACTCAATCATCTTTAGGACATGGTTCTGAACCAGTGTCCGCTCAGTCATCCTAGCGCGGAAAAGGCTCTTGGATATCTCATATCGTTGAGTCCTTCCCTGTTCCTCAAACAATTTGCGGACATGTAGGAGAATGGATCTGGCATCCATCTTTTCATGTTGTCTCTGTAACTCAGGAGTCATAGAGCCCAACATATAGCACTGAGCAAGAGTGGAGTCATCAATGTACTTCACGTAGCGAGCGATCTCATCCTCGTTTGCCCCTTTTTCGGGCGTAGGTATCACTGTATCAAGGACGTACACGATTTTCTCCGCTGTGAGAACAAATCTCAAGTTATGGAGCCAATCCGTATAATTTGGACCAGTGAGGCGGTTGACATCAAGTATGCCACGTAAGAGATTTGAAAGCGACATTTTCTGAAAATAAAGATGCAGCAAAAATGAATAACATGCAGATTTTGCAAGAAATAAACTATCAAGATATGGACTTCTATCTTAATATGCTCCCACTATTTTACTAACGAGTCACGCGACACTCTCAGCACGTGAAACGGAAGTCTCCGGCAGACTTATAGTGGGGATCAGGATCCAATCAGCGTCTTAGTGTAACCTCGAGGGACTCGACCAATCACACTAAGCCTAAAAGGTAGGCAACTCTTGCCGATCACAACTCCTTGTGATTCCCGTCCTGTTCGGCCTCCGAATCACCATGGCCTCGAGGGACTCGACCAACCATGATGCTTGGTTAAGTCAACACCTTCGTTACAAGATGAGTCTGATTTGATGATATACCCTCGAGGGACTCGACCAAGTATACCATGCCCTCAGGTCACCGGTGACATCTCTATGTCGTAAGCAAAATAGCAAATCGCGATATAGGTGAGTCTCGAGGGACTCGACCAACTCAACCTACACCGGGAATCGGTTCCTACTCATAACGATGGAAGGCCACGTGGGTCAATCTAATTGCCTCACGTTTACCGACTTAATATTATCGAGAGATGTTTCTAAGATTTGGTCTCCTAATATGACATGTCACACATATACATGTTTAATATATATCTACATCGCATGCAAATATATATACTTATATAGTATGTGTATAATCAATTACACCAGATGATCATGGACCACAACCTAATGTGATTAGGCCCGAGCCAGTAGGCCTAATCACTCACATCAAGATCTATGTGTGCAACGGTGCATCTCCATGCCCTGTGATCGTCCATCTCGTCTTCATCGGTTCCGTCGACATCGCGATGCATCTTCATACATCGCGATCGTCCTTCTCGTGGGTCCTGCTATCGCATCCACGCTCCCGCTGCGCCTCCTCATGTGATTACAACTTAATCATAGTCACGCAGGCCCGACAATAAACGAGAAATATAATGGAGACTCGCAGACCTCAATAATAATAATCACAAATACACACATCACACGGTCCATGATCATCCGTCCACACATCATACATCACATAATAATCTGACAGGTATGACTCATGGCCAGCTCGATATTGGGCCTAGAGGGTCACACACATATGATAGGCATTGCGATGAGTAGAGGTTCGGATATGAGATATCTGATGGAGCCCTTGTCTTATTGGATGCAGATCCAATACCCACTAGGGGAGGACCCATTAGGGTTTGACAGGGGACCTCTATAAATAGGAGGGATTCAGAGCCTCATAGGCTAGAGCCTTTGCTTGCCTCTCCTATTCTCCTCCCCCTCTCCACCTCAGAGTAGGCTTGGAGTTTTGAGGAGCGTCGTCGCAACCCTGTTGTGTGGATCACCGCTAGAGAGGAGGACGCTTGACCTCCTTCACCCTCTCCTAAAGATCTACAAGGAAACAGGAATATACAATCTCCCTAGGTAACACAATCTATTCTATACGCAGTTTTAAGTTTCGCGAATTTTGCGCATCAATCTTCGCACGACGACAAACATCTCTTTGGGAATCGGGGATTTTGTTTTCTTGTTCTTCCGCGGCGCATGCGATGTCGCCCCCAAGATTTCCCAACAGTGGTATCAGAGTCAGGTTGTTCGTGCGAATGATTGGTTTTGAACTGCGTGTGTTGTGTTTAGGAAGAATTTTGATATCAAAATCGTTGACGTAAAAACAAGGAAGGGCAACAACTGTTGCTGCGTGCGTGCAGCGCAGCCGAAGGCAAGAAGCACAGAGGCTGCGTCTGCAACAACCAACCGGCGGCCTGCTTGCAGCAGGCTTGTGTCTGGCGGGGCTGGCAGCCCATGGGCAGCGGCGCCTGCCGTCGCTGCTCCCGCGGGTGGAAACCCCCCCACAAGGGCGGCTGCCCGACGGGACAGCACTGCCTGTGGGCGTTGCCCCACGGGCAGAACCGCCCGCTGAGGCGGCGGCGCCCGTAGGGGCGCCAACCTGTAGGGGCAGCACCGCCTGCGGGCGTTGCCCCACCGGCAGAACCGCCCGTGGGGGCGCCCGCCCGCAGCGGCAGCGCCGCCAGCAGGCGTGCCGCTTGCAAGCGAGGGCAACGCCCCGCCCCACCACAACAAAGGGGAGTAGGGCACTATGGTTTTCTGGGCAAAAGACAGTTTTGCCTCTCGGAATTTGAGAAATTCAAGTTTATGTCTTTTATCTAAATTACGAAAATACCCCTATACATTCATAAATTCCCTATATGTCCCTGATTTCATAAAATACTAATTAATTAAAAGGTTTAGTTGATTATTATTTTTTATCATTATCTAGTAGTCCTACATCATGATGATTATTTATACATGTAATGTATGGTGTGTGAACGGATGATCATGGACCGTGTGATGCGTGTACTTGTGATTATTATTATTGAGATCTGCGAGCCTCCATTATATTTCTCATTTATTGTCGGGCTTGCGTGCCTATGATTAAGTTGTAATCACATGAGGAAGCACAACAGGAGCGTGGATGTGATAGCGGGACCCACGAGACAGACAATCGCGATGCATGAAGATGCATCAAGATGTTGACGGAATCGATGAGGACGAGATGGACGATCATAGGGCATGGAGATGCACCGTTGCACACATAGATCTTGATGTGAGTGATTAGGCCTACTGGCTCAGGCCTAATCATATTAGGTTGTGGTCCATGATCATCTGGTGTGATTGCTTATACACATACTAAATATGTATATATATTTGCATGCGATGTAGATATATATTAAATATTTATATGTGTGACATGTCATATTAGGAGACCAAATCATAGAAACATCTCTCTCGATAATATTAAGTCGGTAAACGTGAGGCAATTAGATTGATCCACGAGGCCTTCCATCGTTATAAGTAGGAACCGATTCCCGGTGTAGGTTGAGTTAGTCGAGTCCCTCGAGACTCACCTATATCGCGATTCGCTATCTTGCTTACGACATAGAGATGTCACCGGTGACCTGAGAGCATAGTATGCTTGGTCGAGTCCCTCGAGGGTATATCATCAAATCATACTCATCTTGTAAAGAAGGTGTTGACTTAACCGAGCATCATTGTTGGTCGAGTCCCTCGAGACCATGGTGATTCGGAGGCCGAACAGGATGGGAATCACAAGGAGTTGTGATCGATAAGAGTTGCCTACCTTTTAGGCTTAGTGTGATTGGTCGAGTCCCTCGAGGTTACACTAAGATGCTGATTGGATCCTGATCCCCACTAGAAGTCTGCCGGAGACTTCCATTTCACGAGCTGAGGGTGTCGCGTGACTCGTTAGTAAAATAGTGGGAGCATTTTAAGATAGAAGTTCATATCTTGATAGTTTATTTCTTGCAAAATCTGCATGTTATTCATTTCTGCTGCATCTTTATTTTCAGAAAATGTCGCTTTCAAATCCCTTACGTGGCATACTTGATGTCAACCGCCTCACTGGTCCAAATTATACGGATTGGCTCCGTAACTTGAGAATTGTTCTCACAGCGAAGAAAATCGTGTACATCCTTGATACAGTGATGCCTACGCCCGAAGAAGGGGCAAGCAAGGATAAGATCGCTCGCTACGTGAAGTACATTGATGACTCCACTCTTGCTTAGTGCTATATGTTGGGCTCTATGACTCCTGAGTTACAGAGACAACATGAAAAGATGGATGCCAGATCCATTCTCCTACATGTCCGTAAATTGTTTGAGGAATAGGGAAGGACTCAGCGATATGAGATATCCAAGAGCGTCTTCCGCGCTAGGATGACTAAGGGGACACCGGTTCAGAACCATGTCCTAAAGATGATTGAGTGGATAGAGAAACTCACAGGTCTAGGAATGGTCCTAGAGGATAACTTGTGTATGAATATTGTGCTTCAGTCCCTACCAGATTCCTTTTCACAGTTCATAATAAATTTTAATATGAACAAGCTTGAGATGACTCTCCCATAGCTCCTCAATATGTTGAGGGAGGTAGAGAGTACTATTAAGAAAGAGAAGCCAGTTCTCTACACTGGTGAGACCAGAAAGAAAAGGAAAGCAGAAAGGTCCCTTAAGAAGGGAAAGGGCAAGGGCAGACCAGGTAAAGCAAAGGTTGCTAAAAAAAAAGACCCAGCAAAGGACAAAGGCCAGTGCTTCCACTATGGTAAAGATGAGCACTGAGGAACTGCAAAGAGTACCTTGTAGAGAGGGCGAAATAGAAGCTTGGAGAAGCTTCAGGTACATTCATGATCAATCTCTAATTGTTAGATTTTTGTGATAGTGCATTGGTATTGGATACCAGTATTGCTTATCACATCTATAATTTATTGTAAATTCTAGCAAAGCCGAGGGGAGATTGGTGAGAGGAATATTGCATAAAGGTTTGTTTATGCTAGACACTACTCCACATATCATGAATGTAAGTGTGTCTAAGAGGAAACGAGATGAGGTGAACAGTGCATACCTATGGCATTGTAAGCTAAGTCACATCCATGAGGGAATGATTCAAAAGTTACTAAATGATGGATATTTAGATCCATTCGACTATGTGTCATATGCAACTTGTGAGCCTTGCCTTCGTGGAAAACTAACTAACTCTCCATTTAGTGGAACTGGAGAGAGAGCCACTGAGCTGTTGGAACTCATACATAGTGATGTATGTGGATCCATGTCAACTCATGTCATTGGTGGTTACTCCTACTTCATTACCTTTATTGATGATTTCTCAATGTATGGATATATGTGCTTAATGAAGTACAAGTTCGAGGCTTTTGAGAAATTCGAAGAGTATAAGAATGAGGTGGAGAACTAGACTGGAAAGAGTAACAAAACTCTTCGATCAAATCGAGGAGGTGAGTACTTAAGTACAGAGTTTACTCGGTTCCTCAAGGACCATGGGATATTATCCCAATGAACACCTCCTTATACACCTCAGCTCAATGGTGTCTATAAAAGGAGAAATCGTACGTTATTAGACATGGTACGGTCCATGATGAGTTTCGCTGACCTACCCATCTCATTCTGGGGATATGCCCTAGAAACCGCAGCTTAACTTCTGAACAGAGTTTCAACTAAGTCGGTAGTGTCTACACCATATGAGATATGGAAAGGGAAGAAGCATAATCTTAAGGTTGTTAAGATTTGGGGTTACCCTACCCACGTTAAAAGACACAACCCCGATAAGTTAGAATCAAAGACAAAGCAATGCAAATTTGTGGGATACCCCAAGGAAACTTATGGGTATTATTTCTATCATCTCGAGGACCAAAAGATCTTTGTAGCTAAGAGAGCAGTGTTCCTTGAGAAGGAACATATTCTTGGCGAAGATAGTGGGAGAATGATAGAGTTGAGCGAGGTTGGAGAACCAAGCTCAAGCACCACTCTACAGCCCGAGTCTGTTCAGGTACCTAATACACAAGTTTCAACTTTACGCAGGTCTGATAGAGTATCTCATCCTCCTATGAGATATGTGGGACATATTAGAGGAGAGGATATTGATCCTCAGACCTACGAGGAGGCTATTATGAGTATAGACTCCGGGAAGTGGCAAGAAGCCAATAATTCTGAGATGGATTCTATGTACTCTAACAAGGTTTGGAACCTAGTTGATATGCCCGAAAGTATTGTACCCATCGGTTTCAAGTGGATCTTTAAGAAAAAGATCGGAGTAGATGGAAAGGTAGAGACCTATAAAGCAAGACTAGTGGCTAAGGGGTATCGTCAAAGGCAAGGTGTTGACTACGACGAAACCTTCTCACCCGTAGCAATGCTAAATTCCATCAGAATTCTATTGGCTATTGCAGCACACTATGATTATGAGATCTGGCAGATGGATGTAAAAACTGCATTCCTCAATGAGAACCTTGAGGAGGAGGTGTATATGATGCAACTTGAGGGATTCGTGTCCAAGAACTGCCCAGATAAGGTGTGTAGGTTGCTTAGATCCATTTATGGACTAAAAGAAGCTTCCCGAAGTTGGAACATAAGATTTGATGAGGCAATCAGATCTTATGATTTCGTTAAGAACGAAGATGAGCCTTGTGTGTACAGGAAGGTAAGTGGGAGCGCTATCACTTTTTGGTGTTATATGTGGATGACATCCTGATCATTGGGAATAACGTAGGAATGCTATCCACAGTAAAGACTTGGTTATCTAGACACTTCTCCATGAAGGACTTAGGGGAAGCATCCTATATCTTGGGGATTCGAATCTATAGAGATAGATCCAAAAGGATACTTGACTTATCCCAATCCAGGTACATAGAAACCATTGTAAAAGGTTTGGCATGGAAAATTCCAAGAGAGGTCTCATACCGATGAGACATGGGATATTGCTTTCTACAAGTATGTCCCCAAAGACTCCAAAAGAAAGGGTGAACATGGATATGATACCTTATGCCTCAGCAATAGGGTCTATCATGTATGCCATACTATGTACTAAGCCTGATATAGCGCATGCTCTGAGTGTCACGAGCAAGTATCAAGCGGAGCACAGAAAAACAATAAAGTGTATCCTTAAGTATTTGAGAAGGACTAAAAATCTTTTACTAGTATATGGAGGTAATAGCCTTAAGGTTGAAGGCTACACGGACTCAAGTTTTCAGTCTAATGTCGATGATAGCAAGTCGAATTTAGGGTATGTGTACACCTTGAATGAAGGAGCAGTGTGCTGGAAGAGTTCCAAGCAAGATACCATTGTTAACTCGACCACAGAGGCGGAGTACATTGCTGCATCAGATGCAGCAAAGGAGGGAGTCTGGGTGAAGAAGTTCATCACAGATTTGGGAGTTGTGCCGAGTAGCGAGGAGCCGACTTCCTTATATTGCGACAACTATAGGGCGATTACTCAAATAAGGGAACCCGGGTCTCATCAGAAGTGTTCTGAGGAGGTTCCAGCTTATCAAAGAGATCGTAACCCGAGGAGCTGTAGTAGTGGAAAGAGTTCCATCAGAAGATAACATTGCAGATCCACTAACAAAGCCGTTGTCTCATATTGTCTTTGAGCGTCACAGGGGTCTGATGGGGATCAGACACATAAGTGATTGGCTTTAGGTCAAGTGGGAGATTGCTAGTCATAGGTGCCCAGCAAGCCAATCACGTGAGTGACGACACGTGTGACTTGATACAGAATCTTTTTGCTTATTATATTTTGGCGTATATCACTTTATAACTATTGCATATATGCATATATATATTGTGATGTCCTTGGATTTATGCGATGGGAATCGGATCGTGATGAGATCATGATAATGAGATCGATTCACCTTTAAACACAGATCATAAATAATCCCGGTCATAGGTTACTCGAGAGGGACATTGTGATAACCGGACAGACTGGTGTGCTGTATACCCGTCCATATGATGGATGCAGTTGGTCTCATAGCTGCTCGTGTAGGGACAATAGGGATACAGTATAGGTGCTCATTGGAGAATGAGTTCACTGATTGATCTGCTTACGGAATGTTGGATGGTTGATGATGCCTTATTGTCAGACAACGATTACGTAGTCCTAGTGGTGGATCTGGTCCTTAGACTTGAGACACCAAGGATATCCTATATGAGTGCTCCACTCTTTGATACCAGACTAATAGGTTTGGCTGTCCCAGATCTAGTACAGCTGGTCATTGGGAGTGGTAGTCGACCTTACGAGGGCTATTGAGTGTCGATAGAGGATCATCCACTCTCGGCGTCATGAGAGGAATATCCCATGTGTTCTTGCTCAGACAAATCCCTGGCCAGGGTCATTCGGGTTGAGAGAGAAAGGTTTCTCCAGGAGAATCCGATTAGAGTGAGACTCGAGTAGAAACCGTATGGGTCTGATAGCACCATGCTCGATATACGGTCTCTGGGATATTAGATGGATGAGGGATTATAGGTACACGGTAACTGAGGACAGACAGGTCCAATGGATTGGATTCCCCTATATCGTCCGGGGACTACGGCGTAGTGGCCTAGTATGTCCGTAGTCGATGAGTCAAGTGAATTATTACAGAGATAATAATTCATTGAGTTAGAAGGAGTTCTGATAGGTATGACTCACGGCCAGCTTGATATTGGGCCTAAAGGGTCACACACATATCGTAGGCATTGCGATTAGTAGAGGTTCGGATATGAGATATCCGACGGAGCCCTTGTCTTATTGGATACAGATCCAATACCCACTAGGGGAGGACCCATTAGGGTTTGACAGGGGACCTCTATAAATAGGAGGGATTCAGAGCCTCATAGGCTAGAGCCTTTGCTTGCCTCTCCTATTCTCCTCCCCCTCTCCACATCAGAGCAGGCTTGGAGTTTTGAGGAGCGTCGTCGCAGCCCTGCTGTGTGGATCACCGCTAGAGAGGAGGACGCTTGACCTCCTTCACCCTCTCCTAAAGATCTACAAGGAAACAGGGATATACGATCTCCCTAGGTAACATAATCTACACTATACGCAGTTTTAAGTTTCACGAATTTTGCGCATCAATCTTCGCACGACGACAAACATCTCTTTGAGAATCGGGGATTTTATTTTCTTGTTCTTCCGCTGCGCATGTGATGTCGCCCCGAAGATTCCCCAACATATACAAACTATACTTTAAGTAGAGACGATTCTCTACTGTCCTCTTCATATACAAGGCTTTAAACTTGTCCCACATGCTCTTAGCCGCAGTCTCCGTAGCTACCTCCCGTAAAACCTCATTAGAGAGATTTAGAATAATGCTGGATCGGGCCTTCTTATCCATACTCGTAAAATATTCCTTTGACGTACCATTTTAAATGTTCTCAGCTCCCTGTAGTTCCAAATCAACTCTGTCTTGAACCAGAATTGCCTCCATCTTGAGTTGTCACATGCCGAAATTGATATTTCTGTTGAATTTCTCGACAACGATCTTTGTTATTGTCATTATTGCCAAAAGATCCCGAAACCAAGCTCTGATACCAGTTTGTTAGAGCTAGCCCCAGGAAATTTACCAAAGGATAATTTTGGAAACCTAACAAAGACAATAAAGCAGAAAGAATAAAAGCGACAAGAACAGCATATTTACGTGGTTCGGTCAATTGACCTTGACCTATATCCACGGATAAAAGAGGAGCAAATCACTACTATAAAAGATGGACTATTATAAATGCCTTAGGAAGATGTTCCTAGATCATAAAACACCCGAATCTATTAAACAAGAAAAACTCAAACTATAAGCCCAAACTATTTAACTGAGTGTGGACTTAAACCCAAAACAAACACTTAGGTTTTTCTTGTGGTGCATCTGACTTCAAAACCCAGACCCTTATTTATAATTTCAATAGGAGATAATAAGCTTGATTTTCTTGATGTAGGACTATGGAACTTGCCAAACTAACGATTACTATATAACATTTTATAGGAAATGGAGAACTATCTTATGGTAAAGTGAATGTATGGATACAAGTGAGAACAAATATATGCAAACCGAAAGAGACAAAAAAAAAAGGGGTATTTTTAACTTGTGCAGTCACTGTTTACTTTATTTCTTTTGTTGAGACATAAGAAAGAGTTTTAACTTACTAATGTTCATACTATCACATCTAATCAGCTTAGCTTACGAAGGGTCGGAGAGAAAGCATTGCACCGACTCTTTTCATGATCTATTACAAGAATTAGATTTGGAGGCTTGAGTGTCCACAGTATTAGCTTTGTTAGGATCGGAGCGGCACTAAGAGGGGGGGAGGTGAATTAGTGCAGCGGTAAAGTACGATAAACTTTTCACGATTTAAACACTTTTCGGAAACTTCATACGATAAAAGCAACGTTTTCGTTTAAAACCGTTTCGATTGCGTTTTAACTTGAGGGGATAAGTAAGACAGAGACAAAGCAGTATAGCATTAAAGTGCAAATGGTTTGCAGTAATATAAATGACAATAAGTAAATGCAAACCAGAGATCACGCCGATTTTACAGTGGTTCGGTCAAATGACCTACATCCACTTGCGAGGCCCCTCTTCGATGAGGCTCCCACCTTCCACTAGCAAATCTCTTGAAAGGGAAGGGTAAATACCCCTCTTACAACTTTTACAAGAGGTTCACTCTCTTACAGATTTTCAGCAAGAAAGAAGGAGGTGAACACTAGCAAATTGAAAACAAGACTAGCAAAGACTTTTCTAAGACCTTTCTCTCAATCAATTGCTTCTCAAAAAGTTGTAATCTCAGCTGAGATTTGAGAGGTATTTATAGGCCTCAAGAGGATTCAAATTTGGGCTCCAAATTTGAATTCTCGTTGGGTTCCCGATGCTGGCGGTGCCACCGCCCAGCCAAGCGGTGCCACGACCTAGCTCTCGGGCGCTGGGCGGTGCCACGGCCTGGCTCTCGGGTGCTGGGCGGTGCAACCGCCCAGTCTGGCCGTGCCACCGCCAAACCCTTCGGTTCACTGGTTGGGCTTCAAATTTAGCCCAAACCAACTCTAAATTTGGGCCCAGTTGGCCCCTAACCAGGATATAGGATTATCTCTTAATCATAATCCTAATTACAAGTGAACTACATAACACAAAAACATCCTAAGCAAGTTTTCAACCGCGAACGTCGAGTCTTGTTCCGGCGAGCTTTCTGACGAACTTCTTCCGACGGACTCCCAGCAAGCTCCCGAACTTGTGATGACTTTAACGAGTAGCTGAGCCTTCTCGGTGATCTCCGTGAACCTCCGATGACCTCTTCGGCGAACTTTCGAAAATTCCGACAGGTTCCCGATTTCTTCTCGGTTAGTTCCGGCAGCATCTCCGACGATTCTTCGGACTCTTAAACGTCCATCGAACTTGACTCCGATATTCTTGCTTTGTGTTTTCTGGTTATCGTAGTTAATCTTGCACACTTAACTCAATAATATGGATTAGATCAATTAACCCATCAATTGATTGTTATCATCAAAATCCGAGATTCAACAAGCTTGACATTAAAAACACACACAAAACTAAACTAAAATCAAAGGACATTCTCACCATAATGTCACGCACTTAGCTAGTTTTGCCTAAGTCGTGTAGCACTCTTGTGTGTCCGTCCATAAGGGTCAGCCTTCCCGAAACCTCCTATGGTCCCTTATGACCTACAAAAGAGAAAACGGGTTAGAGAAAACATCTCACTCTGGATCCACAAGAAATCATTTCATTAAACAATTCATAGTCAATGCAAATTATAAACAGACTTTACAAACTTTGAACGATTGCACAACAAATGGTCCAAAATGATCCACTATGAACCGAAATCCCCCACAAGTGTCCACGTGATATAATATTTATTTACATGCCTAAAATGACCATCAAACCTAACTAAAATGGGGTTGTTAAGCCTTCAATCGTCCCTCTATATGTTGTACAAAGCATGGACAAACCAAAAGATATGGACATACATAAGCATTACATCGAACACTCTGTTTATAATTCTGTCCATGACATTCTCCCTCACTTATTCCTTCGACGTCCTCGTCGAAGCCTTTGCCGACACTACAACTCCTCGTCTTTGTTGAGTCTTTAATCTTCTGCTCTAATTGTAATGCGCCTCTTAGCTCTCAACTGCTCACTACCGCTGTTGTTGAGTAGTCGAACTTTTGATCTGTCATGCTACTTCAACTCGCTAAAGTGTGGGGTTGGCTGAGTTGTGTTGATCACTATTGATTCTTGCATATCCTTCAGATGAAGGAAAAGATCATCCTTGATATGTATCAATCTCTCAAATATCTCATGCTTCTTGAACTAGATGGATGCTTGTTGGAGTTTTAACAAGCAACATCTCACAAACTTTTGAAGTTTTTGGGTTATTCCTCCATAAAATTTGTCCATCGATTCTTCTTTTCACTTAGTTATCACTTCCAAGTATGTTTGCATTACTTCTGCTTTTGATTGGCATTCTGTTAGGAAATGAAGCGGATAATCTACTCTCAATAGTACTGATCACCATTGGTAAGAATTTGATAATTATTGTCTTCCATTCGGTTTCTTCGAAAGGTCTTTGAACCTTTGCAAAGCTTCTCTGTTAGATATATAGGAGAATTGGAATACTTGGTTTCATCAATTATCTTAAGAGTTGAGAAGTCAAAGGTTACTTGACTTTGCCCACCTCCTCGAGGGTTGTACTCCATGCATCGAGCTGGTTATTAGTCTTCGCCCGCTCTTTGCTCACACTTCTAAAGCACTCGAAGTGTTTGCACTCCTTGTGTTGAGTTAGCTATTGTGATTCACCTTCTCAATATCATCAAACTTCTGAAATGCAAGAAGTTCACTCTAACTTGGAGCAAGTCTCTAGTAGTTTTGGTCACCTCTTGGATTGTATTGTCTTCTCCATCATCTCTGATGCCTACTCCACTGAGTAGCAAAGGTACAGTACCACGTACTGCTTACTTCATTCCTTGGTTGTGCACTCTTGCATCGACCTGAAGACCTTCACTTATGGTTATCTTAATGATAAGCTCATTGATACCAGTCTTATGAAGTTCTCTAGCCTTTGCCCTTCAGTCTTGTCTCGGTACTTGGAGTTTGCCTCTACATTCTCCACCTCTTCGGCCCCTTTCACGATCAAGCATTCTCCCTCCATGAGAACAAGGGATCGATAACGTCACGAAAGTCCCGCCTCTGCGATACCATGACGCTACCATGCCCATGCCCTTACTGTCAATCGCTTGGTAGCTGCGTCCCTTTCTTCAACAATCGGTAGATCTGTCTTTGTGGCACTATGGCACTCCTCCGAGTCCACCTCCATTCTAACCGATACTTTGTTCTGGGTAGCTAAGCCCCTCTGAACTCGTCGTCGCTTCCTCTCCCCTTTCGACCCTTACTTAAACACCTTTGTGTTTTTCGAGCAATTCCCTTTAGTCGATGAAAAGATAAACTGCAACTCCCATGCATAGCCTCTGCCATCATGTTACAAGGTTCACACCGATTTTGTTCTCCTTAGCTTCCTTGGTAGTAACGTTCGCTTACTTGGCCTTGTCCTCTGACTTGCCGGGCTCCCTTAAGCGAATATGGGCTCTAGAGCAGTCTAACTCTTCAGTCGTTCTGATCATACCTCTGCATGATCAAGTTCCTCCCATGAGACTCACTAGTACTTGCATTCAAACTTTTCACTCAGTGGCACACAGCCCCCATATGCTAATGACGAAGGCTTTCATCCGATGCAAAATTCGATGCATGCATGGAAGACTCGCCTCTACAGTACCATGACTTTCACTCCTTGAATCCATAGCCCTTCTTATCATCGTGTTGTTCACCGAAGTGGAGCTCCCAATAGCTCCCGATTATACCTCTATATGATATAGTTTCTTGTAGGACTAGATTCGTGTGTATTGCATTACCATAAACTGTTCCACCACAACCCGCTGCACCATGTCGCCTCCTGGTGACATCTCCATTGCATTCTTATTCTTGTGGGATGAACTCAGATTATGATCCCTCCATATGTGGTCTTTGCCAATACATCACATAGCCTCTTCTACCTTCGATTGCGTTCGCTCCTTTGGCAATTAACATTCATCGACCTACTCTTTGGTCACACCTAGACAAAACACAGCTCTATGATAATTTGTCGCCTAGTAGCTCCCAAAATCCACCGACTTTGTTAAAATTGGTGCACTATTGTCTAGATCTTGGGCCTCTACTCCTACTAGCACAATATATCAAAATTTATGATGTTTATTTTCGATGATGCTTAAAATTGTTTTATCTAATTTATAGATGCATTATTATCATATTTGAAAATTGTAATGATATCGATATGTAACAAAAGCTAGACTCGTTTTCTTCTCTCTTCCTATTTTTTCCAAAATCGCTATGAGAGATGAATTGTGAATTAAAAAGAGAAGCGAGAAAATATATGAACTCTCAATAATTTCATGTGACCAAGATGAGAGAAGATTAGTAATCTCTCAATAATTATTACTTCGTGTATCCACTTATTCATATCACTAATCTCTCAATAACATCAGTATCCACTTATTCATGTTAAGTCCAATCTTATTTATTTATAGATAAAAGCAAAAGGTTTGATTTATCTCTAATTAAGAAGTGGACCAATACTTCCCTTTCTTTTATCTCTAATTTTCTTTTGACAATATAGTGACTATAACCTATTTATTCTCTCTAGAGCTGACAAGCAGGGGCTTTAGATTTGGTATCACTTGTTATTAGTAAACTATCACTAGTACCAAAAGTTAGTACACCAGAAGCTCTATAAATCTGTGTGCCAGTGCATAAATCTATCGCATGGATACCAAGAATACTATTGAAGGATAGATCAGCAAAGCTCGATAGGAGCAATAAAAATACCCAGAACATGCTTTTAAAGCATAGTCGAACTATGCTACCATTTGTTATCCAGAATTTGTAGAATTGATACATGTAAATAAAGCCACCACATTATGTAATTGCAAGTCTAGTGATTTTCAAGAATAATGATTACATGCTTTAATATCTATCATCTGCATGCTTTCACTATCCTCGATAAACATATTGTTGTGGATTAGGGTTCTTGTAGCTAGAGGTGTGCAATGAGTTGATAAAAAAAAAAACACTGGCACATCTGGTTTTACTTTTACTTCCTAGTATGGTGCATATCTGCATGCGGTCACACATATGGCAATCAACGTGAGGAGCTCGGTGGGGAACCCTAAGATGAATAGCTGAACTGCTGATACGTGGTTACTTCGGTTCCATCACCCAAAATGTTCCTTTTGAATGCTGCTTTTGTGTTATTTGTTCTTTTCCTGACATGGACGAGAGCTCTCTCTTCTAAGCTGTGCCCATTCTCGTTGATGATGAATTCGCAGCGCGCATAGCCATTGGATCAGGAAACAGAATACCAAAGTTTGTTCCCTTCTTTTCTCTTCCTTTTATTATAGGGAATGTTGGAATACTCCATCTTGGAATTCTGGATCTTATGCAGGATTATTATTATTCATTACATCAACCTGACCTTTTTAAAACAGGCACTAAATGCATGCCAGATCAATACATTGATGGACCTCGGCTCAATTGCAAGGTTGTCCACCACTCCATCCCACTGCGTCACAACTGACGGACACCTCTCATTTTCAAGATCGTCCATTCCGTTAACAGGGTCATTCATGCATGCATGTATGCAAACCGGAACGACATCTATCTACTTGTCGCCATGCATCACGGGGTGGTTTCCTGGAACCATGCACAGGGAAGCAAAATAACAACTCGATTCATAAGCTGTGGTGGTGTCACGAGAGTCGTACGACCCCATTTAATAACCTCATTGGGGATTGCTTCCGAGTCTCGATGCCGATGCCAATCCTCGGCTTTTCCGCTGTTCACACCGGTGGGGTACTCCCCATGTGGAGCCCGGTTATATATGTCCAAATAATTCCGGATCAACCATCCAATTAGTCTGTGTTGTTTGTTGATTGGATTACTAACGATTTTGTCTTCAATTCATGTGTCACGTCGATCACTGTCGGCCACTGCGACATATCTGCTCTACCATGCAGCAAAGGAAAGATACATATGATCAAGAGGTCGGACGAGCATTTTCAAGAAATTATCTTTAGGCTAGTAATTTTCACACGTACGTTGATGGTGACTGCACCTAGATTTTCCAAAGTTTTATCTTTAGATTGTACAGTAAGTACTTGAAGAATGCGCATCGAACGCATACAGGATCATCATATTCTTCGTGAGAGTTGGCCGATATAAACATTTGTTGTTTATTTCACTTGTAGGGGGCAAAAACTATAGACTTCGTAGTTTGAGTAGGGTTAGGTTTTAGTCTAAATATTGTGCGGATAATCGCTATTATCTACAACAACATATATAAAAAGTCTTTGACGATGATCTCACAATCATGTATGCTTGCTTACCGTCCTGTATGTTTTTTGTATCGATACAGAAAATGAGCTGGAAAAGTCAACTGATGCTTGCTTTAAACCTTTACGTACGCACGGGTGTTTCCCACTGCTGCTACATGTATGGCCAAAGCATGGTGAAATAAATAGTCGTTACTGGGAGCTTCACACGAATCGATATGTATCTTGCTAAGTAGAAGTTGAGGTTGTAATAGGTGACATGAGATACAGCATGAAGATCGAGGGTGACATGTAGCATTGTATAACGCAAAGACTCTCTCCATTTTTCGTAGTTTTAAGTTTCAGAATTTAATAAGAGCCACGTGATTTCCATGTCTATTACTGTTGAAGATGCAAAGACTAAACGAAAAAGAAGAAGCAAGCACTTACTGGTGTTCACTGCCGCATGAGAGGTAGGTAACAAGTCGACATGCAACTTGCTTCCTTCGGATCACCAGAATGATTGCCAGCTAAAACTCCTTGCCCATCCATTTCATCATCCACATGGCTTCCTTTGTCATCTTCCCCTGCAACAGCTGCACCAAGAATTAAGTAACCTCCACATGCAGCAGCTTCTTCTCTATAAATACCTCGGCACACCACCTCCAAGCTATCCATCACAACCACTTGCAAGTGTTCCTAGCGAGTTGTTTCTGAGAAGCCATGGCGTCCAAAGCCTCAGCTTCGCTTGGCCTCTTTTTTGCCCTCAACCTCCTCTTCTTCGCACTCACCAGTGCCTGCGGCACCACCTGCCCCACGCCCACCCCGAAGCCGTCCTACGATAAATGCCCCATCGACACCCTGAAACTGGCCGCCTGCGCCAACGTGCTCAACGGCCTCATCACCATCGGCATCGGCAAGTTCCCCAAGCAGCCGTGCGAGTGCTGTACTCTCATCGGCGGCCTCCTCGACCTCGAGGCCGCCGTCTGCCTTTGCACCGCCCTCAAGGCCAACATCCTCGGCATCAACCTCAACGTCCCCATCGACCTCAGCCTGCTCCTCAACTACTGTGGCAAGGACGTCCCCAAGGAGTTCCAGTGCCCTTGAGCCCATCACCCATCGTCTCTGTCATCTCTATATCCTTTCCGTTCATTTGAAGGTCGTCAAGTATGGTGTTCGACGTGCGTGTTAGTTATCTCTCTATTCTACGGGAGAATTTGGTTTGCTTTCGATGTTTCAAGATATATGATGGTGAGTAAGTGTTGGTGTATTAATGTACTTGTTATTCTTTGTTGATTCCAAGGTTGTGCAATAATATATTTGTTTCAATATATATATATATATATATATATATATATATATATATATATATATATATATATATATATATATATATATATATATATATATATATATATATATATATATATATATATATATATATATTCCATCTCATACTTCGTACTTAGCACATTCTCCCGTTTGGAACATAATCTAGACTTGGGAACCCCATGATTCATTTTGAGCCAACAAGAGAGAGTGCCAAATCCGGTATCAATTGAATTGAAGAAATGGACAACTTGAATTATGTTGGTGAGACTATGTTAGTATGATATATTCCATGATGATTGAAACGACATATATCTTTATGGAAATTTAATAATAATAAAAAAGGACGAACCTAAACTATATGACAGTGGAAGGACTCCTGAATTGTACATAAATAGCTACACTATTGTTGCAATCACTAAAATTTATTCATGACATTATTTTATAGGATATTTGATTGGATAATCATTTATTTTCTTGCGGGACATGAGTAATTTCACATAATTTATAAATATATCAAACATTATATTGTGTTCGGCTAGAATTTATTCTTTTTGCATACTATTATACTTTTAACCTTAGATTCTTATCAAGAAAGAAAATGAGAGATACTATCCGTATTGCTTTAGCTGATGATAAATATGAAAAACCAAAGATCAAGATGAATAAAGCTTTGAAATCAAATCATGCCTGATCAATCTAGTCTCGGTCTATTGAGATATTAAAGTATGAGAAGTATGTTCAAATATATCATATTGATGACACAATTGAATGAGTTTAAATTTATTTGAAGCATGTTATATTCAAATTATGTGTTGTTATTTAAATTTTTATGATGATTTATGCTAAGTAATTCATAATTAATTATATTTTTTATATTTTTAATTTTGTTTGGCATAATATTTATTTGGCATACTTGTCTTTATTCCTTTTAATATGGTTCTTATTAAGCATTTTGTTATATCTATATGTTAATTTAGTTCTTCTCACAAACACCAATAATGAAATCAATAACATAATAGAAACTTAACATGTGTTCCATATCACATGTTCCTTAACATGTGGTCATAAGTCAAAACTATGAGAGATCAATGTCATATGAGAAACTTAATTAGAACACTACTTTGGAGCATAGAGCATTATTCTTGATGTGATTTTGGTAGACTCATGTATGCAATCTATTCAACATAGATGAAGAAAACAACATTATGAACCATTAGAAATGCATTGTTCTTACAATCTGTTAATCATATGTATTGTTAATAGAAGTGACCCTTAATGATACTCTGCCAATACTATATATAAATTATCTTCATTTTTCCCATTCTAGTTTAGGGACCCATGCTATTAGATATATTTTGATAACAATTAATAATCCAATTTGATGACATAATTGACCTATTAAGAAGATATGTGATCTAAATTACTTAATCTCAAAACAAACTTTGTAGACTCATTTAGAGACACGAAGATTTTTCAAAATTTTTAAATATATTAGACAATAGAATGTGTTTAGATTTAGAATACGTTTTTTATAGATAATATTGTCATTTTCAAGTTTGATTTCTATATAGAAATAAAAGGATGCATTTGATCTTTATTGCTTTAGCTAATGATATATATGAAGAAATGAAGATCTAGATGAACAAAGTTGTTAGATTGAACCATAGGGTGAGGATTCCTGATGTGGCCTCTGTTCATCAATGCTAAGATATCAAGATTTACATTTAATCATTGGTCTATTGTGTGCATTTCTTAAGCATTCTTGATCATGTTTCTTTAGAGTTATCATTCTTTTATTGGGTTTTATTTGGGTGCAACAAGAGAATAAAAAGATTATAGCACAATGACCCTCGATAAGAGTAAGGCACATAATTAGTTGATCACTGATGAGCAACCATTGATGACAATTCAGTGGTTTTGATGAATCGTGAGACGAAAGAGAAATGGCAAATATTTCATGATGACACCATACTTATAAAAGCATCCAGATCTAAGGTTTGCAACAGTTAGTAAACATTAAGCAGATCTCCTTCGTAATTGACTAAGAGATTGGAAGGAAGAACAGAATCTTTGACACCTTCAGCAAACTGAACCGTGTCGAGTTTGCCACCTTCCAATGTTGCCATGAGTTTTTTGTCTCTCACATCCTCATGCAAAAAGGTTGGCTACTGCTTTCCTTGTCATAGTACTGCTGTTCTAACAAGAGAACTCCAAAGAAATAAAAACCAAAGTTTCTTGCTTCCAATTGTTTACTCGACAGGAGAAGATTCCACCCTTCCTTTTTCTCTTCTCCCCACCCCATACCTGATGATATGCGTGTCTTAGACATGGCAGCTCGTTCATGAAAAGGGAGTGAATGTGGAATAAGGAGTTGCTTATCAAAGCTATTGTATTGGAATCTGCTGGCACTGTTCTTAGCAAGATCTTGACACCCGGCTCCGCAGTTGAGCTGCTTTGATCTACTTCGAAGAATACTCGTTTCACATCCTATACCTGCAAAGTTTGCAGCTGCATTCATGGGTCATACTCCCAAGGGAACACTGTAGAAACTGGTCCAATGTAGTGCACCAAAGTACCTTTCAAGGGCCACGGAAAGCCTCCAGAATAATGTCCTCATCTGGTATGATAATATTGTATTTATCTGACACAGGTTATCAGAATGGAGACTGAGCAAACTAGATGGACTGCAGTTGGCTTGACGTGCACGACCATCAAAGCGTCATAATTCTGCATGGGAGATGCACACCTACGTGGCAAATAAGAACATTCGACCATGTTATGAAGGCATCTATCTATGCTGACCCAAATATCACCATTACTACTTGAAGGAATCAAATTTGTGCTACCATCAAATCTCAGAAACTAAAGCATTAGTAAAGGATAAATCATTAGTAAACAAACATGATGAGAATCTCTGAAACTATAGAAACCTACACACCAACTATAAGCTGAACTGGGGAAGTAATGTTGACGTTATTAGGGGCTTCTCTGAATGGTCAACTTCAAGACTTCTCTAATGGAAGTCATCATGAACTTTAGTGCTGCAGAACCAATTATGTGTTTCGATGTATTCCAATCCAAAGTGGTGAAGAATGAATAGGTCGGTTGGTGAGATCTGGAAAGGTGTAGAGAGCAGCATCAACAAAGCTGAACAATGTTGTCTCACTGACCTTTGACCTCTGCTCAAGGGTGATACTGAAGGGGAATATTAGGTTAGGCATGGGACAGTGAAGAGACCGCTTTAAGAGTTTGTTCCCTGTGGCTGACCCATGCTGAGGAGATTCAAGAAAAGATTGCTTGCCACTGTCATTTTCCTTGTCAATGTGCTCCAAAATCATCAATAAAATGATCCAAGTCTCTTCTTTTTCAACCTTTTAGATACAAGAACCACAACTTGAAAGCACTGTCATTTTCCCTGTTGATGTGCTCCAAAATCATCAATAAAATGATCCTACTTTTGGATACAAGAACTACAACCCACGACCACAGATAAGGAGTTTGCTGGATATTTTGCTGCAACTAATGACAGAAGGAGCATCACGTAACTAATGGATTGCATAGAATGAGGTTTTGATGGAAACCAGTTGCACTTATGAGAAATCCAGTAGGGAAAAATACTTTTTATCTTAACCGCATCACAATTTGTCATCTTGATGCAGTAAAAGAGACCATGAATCTCTCATGTTTGCAGCAATGCTTCAAGTACAAATACTTCCAGTACGTAAAAGGTAAGAACAGCAAGCAGCAGAGAAGCACAACAATCTAGGGTGGAAAAAAGGCTTCTCTTGAATTTACAGGACACAACAATAATGTGTTCTCTCATGAAATGCACTATATCCTGTAGACTGATTAGAGCATAAACTCCTGCAGTCACAGCAGATGGGGTTTCCAAAAATCTTGAACCAAAGAAGAGTGAGATTTTAACTGGAGAGATTGTAATCACAAAAAATTTCAGCACACAAACTTCACAATCTGGGATAGGATCCCAGTTTGAGTGTCCTCCAAACAGTCAGCATTATTAGGGACACTAAAGAAGATGAAAATTCTCCATTTTTTCAGCATTAGAAATAATCATTAAGAGCTTTGTGAAATGCTGAGTGCATTAAAACCTTTGCCTGCTTGAGTCCAGTTAACTAGAGATAAAGAACTACAGATATTATCATTCTGAAATCTAATTTTCCTTTCTCCAAGCTAGTAATGATCATATGAGTACTTACTGCCATGATAAAACATACCATTAACCTTCTTAAACATGTTACCAAAGAAACTCCAAATTCAGCATCTACCACCACAGACACTACTCATAGCATTATTGTCATAATTTCCACCCAAGTTCGTGCAAGAATTAGGATAAAAAAATAACAACATGGAAAGATATATTTGAGACATACATTACTGCTTCCAGGATGCATCTTCAACTTTTAGAAATAAGGACACATTGTGGTTGCAGTGCACCATTGAAATTTTAGTTGCTCTAAATGACCATTAGATGCATCAGGTTTTAATTCTCATCAAAATGAAAACTTACATTACTCCAGAGATTTTGACAAACATCACAATAGCATGCAACAGAGAATATCACGTAAGCAAAAAAGTAAAAGGAAACAAAATGGTGTTCCTTCAGAGGACATGTGACTAGCGTCCACCATACACAAGCTTAGAAAGCAACTAGGGTTGTTATCTTTTTTTCCTCAAGCGCCAACTCCACCTTTGTTCCAATCCAACCACATTCATTGCCATGCGTCAAGTTAACTCCATATGTTTGTGTTACATTCAATTGTACATAGTCATCAAGACATGTGCCAATGTGAACGGAAAAAGGTTCTAATTGGAATATTTTACAGTTGGTCATCATATACGCTGTTCAGAATCTTTTTGAAAGAGTGACCAGTGGGCAGCATGCCATGACTAGTTCTCAAAGATTGTTCATTGCACCAAGAGAAGACTGCAAAAAAGAAGTCAGTTGATGAGGAAGAATTAACTGAATGGTTCTTAACAACAGTCGCTTTACACTCCTTCCCACTATGTTCAAGAAATGGCCATATGTTAGATCAAGCAACAGAAATCATGAAGATTAAAAATGCCAGATCAGTTAGAAAAACCAGGTAAAACATCACATCCAATTGCATAAATTAAACTCTGAGAGCTTAAAAAAACAGAATTCCTGATCTACTTTGCATGGAGACCCAACTAGAATTTTCCAAAAGATTTACTCTTGGCAGAAGACCTAAAGACTAGGGAATAGGTGTTCATTTCTGTAGTCTTGGAACTTGGGATTAACTTGTTGGAATTGTGAGTTAAATTAATGTAGTTTTTGAGACTCATGATGATTTGGGTTCTGCAAGTAGAGGATTTATCAACATGAGATGATTTGAAATGAAAATGATTAATTTTATTCTCCTCTGTGTCTCTCTACTGCTCAAGAGCTTCCTACACTGTCCATTTCTACCCTCGAATTTCTCTCCTCTCTTCCTCCTAGTTGTTCTACATCAGATTGGTACCGAGTCTTCATCATTAGAGCCAATATCCACCGCTACCTTTCTAGATACTCGTCTCCCTATGGGTATGTACTTAAGTTACATGAATTCACTCGTTAAGAAATTTATGTGCTACAACTCATTGAAAAGGTGTAGACAAATTTGTTACAGGATCCAAATAAAGATGCCATGTGGATCAGGATATACCATAAAAGTACAGTCAAGCGCATCAGAGTAGTTACTAAAATAATTGAGCATAAATTTCAATAAAAAAAAGAAGGTAGACTAAATCCCAGTGATACCGTTCTCACTGATATATTTAACTCTAAAAGCAAACTAGTGCAAAACTAATTAAAATGTCAAACAAGCCTCCTCAAAAGATGAAATATCTGCATGCCAATCTTGATAGAATAATCATGCCTATTGATGCCTCACGTACTTCTTGTTTCAGTACTTGTAACCAAACCTATAAATTTTAAATTTCTGTCCTCCTATGTTCATATATTCATCAAAGAGGACATATAATATACCCAAGTTTTTTTCTATGTTTTGCTGATACAGAAGGAACTTAACAGCAATGACAAATCTGGAGCTTTTCATGATTTATGCAACTAGAGTTACTCAGGGTTGGAACTAGTGGCAATTAAAGTCAGATGTGGTTTTTATCAACAAAATCAAACATTGATTCTAATATATGTTAGGAAATAAAAATAACTATTGAGAAAAAGATGCATCATACCTTAGTGCCAGAGGGAGGGGTTCCAGTTTTAGCTGCAGGCATACCACCAAACCCAAACTTTGCCTTCTTTTCTGCAGGTTTCAAAATCTGGAATGAGCACATCAAGGTTTCATCTACACTCATCATGGCACCAGAATTGTCAAATTCCCCACAGTAATTTGGGGCAGAGAAAATTGTCACAAGTTGCCTGTCAGCAAAGAACTCGTATCCATCCTCTACCACCTAGGAAGAGAAGTAAGATTAGAAGTACAGATGTTTTTTCAAAATAATATAGGGAAGAAAAAAGAAGAGAGGGTTAATCGTAACCTGGTGAGCACGGCAGATCAGATCCAGATCATGCTTCTGAAGAAACTCAGTCACTCTATCAGGCCCAAAAGTATAAGATACTCCTCTATCATTCATTCCCCAACCTTGAATCTCATTACTAGGATCTGACCATAAAAGATCACAAAGCAACCCAGTGTCTGGCACATCAGTAGGGCATGCTAAATTTCGAATTTGATCCAAATCATGCAAGTCCGGAGAGAGACCACCATGCATGCAGAGAATCTTTTCATCAATAAGAGCTGCCACGGGTAGGCAATTAAAACAATCTGTGAAGACCTTCCAGAGCCTCACATTGAATCTGCGCTTGCATTCATCGTAAAACCCATAAATACGGTTTATAGATGCACATTCATGATTGCCCCTCAAAAGAAAGAAGTTCTCTGGATACTTAATCTTATAGGCCAAAAGTAGGCATATGGTCTCTAGGCTTTGTTTCCCTCGATCTACATAGTCACCTAAGAACAAGTAATTGGCTTGAGGTGGCAACCCACCATATTCAAAAAGCCTCAAAAGGTCAGAATACTGGCCATGAATATCACCTGTTTTCAAAATGAAAGAACGGCACATATGTTTAGCCAACAGAACAAACAACGGACACTGAAAGAACCTAGAAATTAGATAACTAGGAAAAACAGCATGTACAAAAGCTTTTCGACTCAAATCATGCGCAGAGCTGTTTGTGCTTCACAAAGCCAGATAGAAGCAAGGCCCCTAGTGTCCACATACCGATAGGCCAATTTACCATGCTCTCATTCAATACAACATTTAAAAATTAAGTAATCAAAGTCTCAAATCAACGAGTACGCTATTGATACATCAAACAGAAATAAATCTAAGCATGTCAAATATCAGAATAACTAGACAAAGATATTCAATGTTACACATCAAAACCAAAACATGTTTTGTTACCATATCAAATTCTCAGAATATGATCTGAGTTAATCTAGCAGGTCTAACCTTGAGCAGTTTGGCATGAAAAGATAGGTGCCAATAGCTAACAAATACTTTCATCTACATTGAATAATCAATTTCCACGGGTTTGGAATTGTAAATACCAAAACAAAAACTTCATAAACTGCTCGCCATTCAAGTGTAACAAAAGATAAGAGTGTGGAGGCAGAGAATATTGTTTATGCAGCAATTTTTTTAATTTTTTCACATCTCCAGTGTAGGTGAATCAATAAAAGATGCAACTAGAAGGTAATCTTTAGTTACTCTTAACCATCTATAACTGAAATCAGCATCATACTAGATGTCACCTCTTAAAATGTTATTTTACCACTGGTTATTTCTTTTAAAGATGACTGTTCTAATGGCCTAGTACTCCAACAATTCTACAACTGCTATGGGATAGGCTATATATAAAGCATAATTCTTAAGTAAGAATTCAGAGCAGATTCCAGAATACTGCTATGGTTATCCTGACATGAAAATTCAAACAGTGTATAAAGGTACAAGCAAGCCATTTTGGGCAGATCAAACGATTTCAAGGATCATAAGGTGGATGACTAATATCACCATCTGTCATTAATTACAAAGACAAAATGTGGTGCTACAAAGTACAAGCCTCATAATTTGTCATAAGAACCTATTGATAGCCGCTTAGAAACATACAAAATACAATTAGACAGGATTCCTAAAAAGATCAGATGACAAATTGTCATAAATTCGAATTTAGACCAACTAAATGTTTCATTATTCCCACTTAAACAGAAACACAACTCGTGTGTCTCAACACTGCAGAAATAATATTTTTAGTGCATACAGAAAAATCCTAGTCCCAATAGATAAGACCATGTCCACTTCCTTTTTATGGAAACATCATCAACCCTTTGTAAAAGTTTAATCTTTCAATATCACTATACATTACTTCCGAATAATCATTCTTAGATACTGATATCGTCCTACTTAAACTAGCTACCATTTAGCACATAAAAAAAATCCATCAATCTATAAGCAGGTAAGACAAGGGTAGAAAATTAACTAACTGAAATGTCTCTAATTTGTAGCAATCTCATAGCTAGTGCTAGAAAAGCAGATAATGGGCGAAATAAAAATAAATTAAACTGCAAGCTTCCAAATTTCTAAACCTTTTTGCCGATTCGGAGAGCTCGAACAACCGACGGCATGAAATAAAAAATCTCTTTTTTCCTCTGAAGCATATTTGACTAATAATCATAACATTTTCCTCTAAAAAACCAGAGCTATCAAATCAGTCCATGTACAAAACATAAACAGGATCAAAGAAATGATAAGAATTTACCGCAGATCTTAATAGGCGCCTCGAGCTCTAAAAGGTTGGGCTGTTGCATAAATATATCCTTCGATACAACACACAGTTGCCGGATCTCCGCCTCCGACAGCTGCACCTGCTTCCCCGGTCGACTCCCTCTAACTTCCAGCAGCCGCCGGATGATATCATCCAGCGCCCTCCGATCCATCCCCACGAAGCGGGAATAGTAACCCTCTTTTTTTCCCTCTCAAAACCAAAAACTGCCAAAAAGATCACCACGAAAACAACAAGATAACGCAAGAACACCTAAAAAGACCACCTTTCCCTTCGAACCCACCCCCCAAAGTCGCTGTGAAACCCATATCGCGAGATTTCAAGACTCCGCAGCCCCATCGCCTCCGAATTTTCTTGCATTTCGAGAACCGCCCTCTCTTCCCCGATACAGTAGGGTTTCTCTTTCCTTCGTCACATCGATTTCCACTCACTCCTCTCTATCCACTTCTTTCTGGGTGCAAAAAGAGCTTTTTTTTCCCGTCGAATTGAAAGGTCGAGTAGCCAAGACCGGTCATCAAGGATCTGACGGCTGAAGCTTCGCAACAGACACAGAAAGGAGACTAGTGATCTGATCCAGACCGTCAGATCGAGGTAGCGGAGTTCGTGGGTAGGTCGTGTGGGGCATCCGATGTCTGCAAAGGGTACGAATCTGAGTCAGCAGCACCAGGAAGAATCCATGCCAAGATTCAACCCGTATCTGACACAAGTCAAATTTGACACTAGTCACTCACATGAGCAATATAATATAATTTGAAGTCTCCAAGACTAGGGATAAATTTGAAATCATGTTTAAAATATGTATCGAGGATCTAATATATATATTTTAAATATAAATTAATATTTAATAATTTTTTATTTATATTTAACATAGATGTTATATTATAAATGTTCCATACTGATGTCATCTTAGGATAGTATTAGCATCCCAATATTTAAGGAATATTAATATATTTTTTTTAATTTTCAAATGTACTTCATAATTTTATCTAAAATTATCAAAATAATTTGATGAGAAACTAATATAATTTATATTTTATATAGAGTGAAATTTTACTTATTTATTTTTTAAAATTATTTTATATTTATTTATATGATTATATTTTTTAGTTATTGTATATTTGGGCCATCAAAATTTGTATAAGATTACATTTATTTATTTATTTAAATATATATTCACTTTTAAATAAATATTAAAATTATTAAAGGATAAATTTATTATAAAAAATATTCAATAAAATTTTAAAATATAATTTTATCAAATAACACTTATATGAATGCACATCTAAAGTTTAGTTAAATTTATCGATTATTTATTAAATATTCAAAGTATTTTATAACAATATATTCACTTAAAAATTTTCAATTATATATTAAAAATATAAGTATGTTTCCAAAACACAATGTGACACTTTAAAACCCATTTCATATGATAAACTATGCTTGTTTATGAGGTGAATTGGACATACACGTCACATATCTTACAAACCAGCCAGAATGAATGATATGTCCCTCGCTGTCATATAATAAATAGTAACTTCGATGACTTCATACGTTGTGCGTGTGAACCTAAGGATGACACGTGCTCCTTTAAATCTTACAATGCACCCTATCTTTCACTTTCCACTGCTTACTTATACAATGCTCATAGTATATATATTATGCGAGAATTTGAACTTTTGGATCGGTTTGCGTTTATCAACAATATATAAAAGTAAAAAAGAACACACATATCTTCTGATTTTTTAGAGAACTTATTTATATATCATCAGAGTAGGAACTCTAGTATCGACATGTTCTTAGAGATACCTTCCAAAACAGTTTTTTTGTAATAATATCAAAATTCTTTAATAAAGTTTTAATTTATATTCTTTTTTAACTCACACTAATTTATACTATATTTACATTTTATAATCAAAAATAGATTATATTTAAACTTTGTATGTTTATATAGGTTATGACCCCTATTATTATTTTTTACTTTATGAAACTCTAATTAGAGAGATCTCAATTTCCAAAAAATTAGGTTCCAAGAAGTGCAGTAGTTTAATTCCCTTATATATACATATACATATATATACATATACATATACATACATATACATATACATACATATACATATACATATATATACATATACATATATATACATATACATATATATACATATACATATATATATATATATACATATATATATATACATATATATATATACATATATATATATACATATATATATATATATATATATATATAGAGAGAGAGAGAGAGAGAGAGAGAGGGCATTTTACTGGAAAGAGGTCTCACTATTATATTTTTGATCAGATAGGCAAGTTCACCAAAATGCTCATTCACGTGAGCAAAAAACCCAATGTGGAGAAGCTTTGTCAATGAAGCACTCATGGATAGCTTCGGTGCTATGTTGTCAAATCCTTTGCTACATCGACATCAAAGGCTACGATGCATTCGTGGAAGGCTTCTTTACTACGTTTGCTAAGCATTTGTGGAAGCATAGGTTGTTGCATCGCTAAAGCATTTGTGGAAGGCATCGTTGCTACGTTGCCAATCCATTCGCGGAAGACTTCATGGCTACGTCACCGAAGCCTTGATTGCATCGTCAAATTCTTTCGCTATCTGTGAGTGTAACTGGGACGTCAAAAGCCTTTACTGTCACCGAAGCATCCGTTAGATGACGCCGATCGTCGAAGGTTGGATTCTTGGTGTGGGGATCATGCAACTCGTCTTTCTTGTGACATAGCTACAATGCTTAGTGTAATTGGGTTGCTGAAGCCTTCGCCGCATCGCCAAAGCATTCATTCGTTAGACGATGTTGATCGATTGTGGAAGCATGGATTCCCATTGTGATACCTACATCCACAGACGAAAGAGAAGCAAATCACTACTATGAAAATGGACTCTTACATTTGCCTTAGGAAGATGTTCCTAGGCCATAAAACACCCGAAAATACTAAATAAAAAAAACCTCAACTATAAACCCAAACTATTTAACTGAGTATGGACTTAAACCCAAAGCAAACACTTAGGTTTTCTTGTGGTGCTACTTGTGGTGCCACTTATGGTGTATCTGACTTCAAAGCTCAGACATTTATTTATAGCTCTAACAACAAGTCTGATTTTCCCGATGTGGGACTATGGGACTTGCCAAACTAACAAATCTCCACCTTGGCATGTCCCAACAAAACTTGCTCCACTTTCTTCATAAAAGTCCCAATGGGCAATCACCAACAATGAACACCAACCAAGTCCAAGCACTGCTTAAACTTGTAAACCGAAAGAGGCTTCGTAAGCATATCAGCTGAATTGTCCTTCGTATGAATTTTCTGAACAAGGACTTTCCCCTCAGCAATGGTATCCTATTTGCATCCAATAAGTTTTTTACCCGAAGGCGGCTTCACAAGATCCCAAGTTCTATTCTGATAGAGGGATTCTATTTCTTCATTCATCGCAATCAACCACTTAGCGGAATTATCACAAGAAACTGCATCTGAGTAAGAAGTAGGCTCACCAACTTCACTTGTTTATTCTGCAACAAACAAAGCATATGCAACCAAATTTGCATATCTTTGTGGTGGTCGAATATCTCTCCATGGTCTATCCTTGGCTATGGAATATTGCTCTTCCTTTGGAGCAACTTCGTCAGTAGACTCAGGACCATCTACTAGTATTCTTTGAGTAGAAGAGTTCGATTGAAAAGAATCAGACCATGATGATGACGAGATTGCAACTGAGCCTGTGACAGTAGTTCCCTGCAAAATATATAAGCTACCAGACCTACAAGCTTTCATAACAACAGGAGCACTTCTAGAAACTTTCATAACTCCACCTTCAGCTGTGTATTTACACCCAAGGGCCTCTAGGGTGTCTAAAGAGATGAGATTCTTTTTTAAATCAGGAACATGTTTAACATTAGTGAGCGTCCTCACAATACCATCATGCATTTTAATTCGGACTGTGCCTCTACCAAAAACATCAGATGCAGTATTATTGCCCATCAAAACAATTCCACCATTACAAGATTCATATGTGGAAAACAAATCCCTATTAGGACACATGTGATAAGAACAATCCGAATCTAAAATCCATTCATTTTTAGACATCGTCCTGCCATCAGTAGCAGAGAAAATATTTCCAACATTCTCATCAGTTGCTACACTAGCTTCAACGGATTCAATAGTTTTCTCAACAATTTTTCCCTTTTGCTTTAATTTATTTTTTAATTTAAAGCAATCAGTCTTAATGTGCCCCATTTTATGACAATATCTGCATTCCAAATTTCTATGTCTGAATTTAGATCTAGATTTAGATCTACTACTATCAAATTCTCTTTTATCCATTCTACTCCTGACAACCAGACCCTCAGCCTGATTCTCTCTACTTTCCCCAACGATATTCCTGTCTATCTACTCCTTAGATTTCAGTGCAGATTTAATTTCTTGATACGAAACTATTTCTTTTCCATAAATCAAAGTATCACGGAAATGCTTAAAAGATTGAGGAAGAGAACACAAGAGTAATAGGGTCTTATCCTCGTCATCAATTTTTGTATCTATATTCTCCAAATCCATAATCAAGAAATCAAATTTATCAAGATGTGAGAGTATAGATGTACCTTTAGTCATTTGAAGCATATACAAACCCTGCTTCAAGTAGAGACGATTCTCCACTGTCCTCTTCATGTACAAGGCTTGCTTGTCCCACATGCTCTTAGCCGTAGGCTCCCTGTAGTACCAAATCAACTCCGTCTTGAACTAGAATGACCTCCATCTTGAGTTGCCACAAGCCGAAGTTGACATTTATGTCGAATTTCTTGATAACAATCTTTGTTATTGTCATCGTTGCCAAAAGATCCCGAAACCAGGCTTTGATACCGGTTTGTTAGAGCTGACCTCATGATATTTACCAAAGGGTAATTTTGGCAACACAACAAAGACAATAAAGCGAAAAGATAAAAGCGATAAGAACACCAAATTTACGTGGTTCGATCAATTAACTTTGACCTACATCCACGGACGAAAGAGGAGCAAATCACTACTATGAAAATGGACTATTACATATACCTTAGGAAGATGATCCTAGGCCATAAAACACCCGAAAATACTAAACAAGAAAAACCTCAACTATAAGCCCAAACTATTTAACTGAGTATGGACTTAAACCAAAAGCAAACACTTAGGTTTTCTTGTGGTGCTACTTGTGGTGCCACTTGTGGTGTATCTGACTTCAAAGCTCAGACCCTTATTTATAGCTCTAATACGAGACAACAAATCTGATTTTCCCGATGTAGGACTATGAGACTTACCAAACTAACAAAGCTCATCTTCCCTATGACTAAGCAATCCATTCGTTAAGGTAAAGGTTCGTCACAAAGTAGGTCATGCGGTGAGAGGTGTTGTTAATCTAAATTTGCAGAAGTCATGGTTTGAGATGTTGTTTGGGTTTGTTTTATCAACTTGATACATTCATCCCCTATAATATTAAACACTCATATTTGTTTAATATTATATATTTTCAATGTCAATATTTAATATTTTGGATGATTCTTTTTGAAATGAAATATTTAATATTTAAGTTGAGATAGAGAATTTCAATCAAACACAACGCCATGAGATACATGTTGGATTGAATGATACACTTCTACCTAACTTCAAACTTTTAATTTTGATTTGAAAAGAAGTCATGAGATATTAGACCAAATTGAAGGATCTATTTTCAAACAACTTTAAACTTTGTTTGGGAAGTCGTAATAAGTTCAAGATCAAATTGAAGGATATACTTTGACATAATTACTACTTTCTAACTTTGATTTGAACAGGATTTTTGTAATGGTTGAGAATGAAGATAGCTATAAAATATTTGAATAAGAATGAGTGGAGCAAAGAATAACAAAAAAAGGTTGAACAAGATATGGATTATAATATACATAATGCCCATGATGTTATTGGTGAATATATGAAATATGTTAGAGGAAAAAGTTATAGAAGAATATGACTTTAATACTTTGGTTTATTTAGATGAAGTTGAACTTTATACATTGAACAGGTATGAATTTATGAAATCTAAAATTTTTGATATGATAATGTTCTATATAATAATATATTTGTGATATTTGACACTTAATTTCTTCATGTTCCATAGACATTTAAAGATATTCAGAGCTTAAAAGAGTTTTACAAAAATATATTATAAACACAAATTTTGAAATGATATTGTTATTTGCTTGTGATACAAAATTATTCTATAAACTAAATTATATATACTAATAAATTAGACCATACCATCAATACTAATATATAACCTCTTACATATTCAATAATCTTTGTGTCCACCACCCTAACTTTACATATATATATATATATATATATATATATATATATATATATATATATATATATATAATTTCCAACTATATATATATACATAGACTCGAATTATATAAATTTAATCTAAATTAAATGATTCATTAGGAGGTTCAAATAAGGGGTGCAATCTAGTAAAAAAACAAATAGTGGGGGCTTTTTTGATAAATTACCCTATGAAGTTCCCTTAGTTTTGTCATATAAAATGTTTGTCGATGATAAAATACACATAGTATGACATATTATGTCTTAAGTTTTAAGATAGAATTACATTAATAAAAAAATTAAGATCTTATGATCAAATTTTTGTTCAATATATATCCTGATTAATCGAAGATTCATGAACAAAATTATATATTAACCACGTTTGAGAGGAATATGTTAATTGAAGTTTTTAGATAGAATAACGTAGAATTTTATTTTCAAATGCAAAACAACATAAAACAAAAATGCTTTTGGTTGCCAATAAAGAAAATGCTTCCCAAGTGTCGTAAGCTAAGTTGTGACGTAAGCCGGGAACTGAATCATGCCCATCCAACAGGGCTGGTCTTTGGAAGAACCTCACCAGAATTGCTCTTGAGTTGGCACGAAAAGACAACTCCGGAGATAAAGTTGTAGTGAGAGTTCTCTCGAAGGAAACAAACAAATGAGACTCTCCAAAACAACCAATGGACGATATCTTGTTTGTCTCTGGTCTTGAAATATCGTTCTTATGAGCCTCCCTCCATTTCTTTTCTTTCTTTTTTTCTTTCTTTCTTTCTTGCACTTGGCTGTCACTTCAAGTGAGCTTACGCAGAGAGAATGAAGTGATCATGATCCTGGCTAGATTTTCTTTCTGAGTCGATCAACTTTTTCTTTATTTCAGTAGAATATTCAGCAAGCATTAAACATATATATTTCAGTAGAACTTTTTCTTTGTATATGTTCTTGATTTCTGTAAAAGAAAATCTTGGTTAATGTTGGATCATACGCGGCTTTAAATACCTTGATGTATTGTGTTTTCTTCACATCATTGGAAGTATTAATTTTAGACTGCAGCCCTGTACGATCCTGGCTATTACTGGAGGCTTTCATCTCACGTTCTCAGCTTTTGCAGAAGCATCGAGAGGATTTGAAGTCAAGTATCTTCTCCTGATAGAAGAACTCAGAGCTGAGGAAGAGAAGAGTATCCTAGTTCTCGAGGGAATTAATGAACTGGATCAAGCATAATATAGAACAATATATTTTATATTGAATATATAAAGCATTACTTGATGATGGATGGGATTCAACGCCTGCGTTCTGCAAGGCTTAATCCAAGAGCTTGCACGAAAAGGTTATTTAAATGAGGAACAGGCAAAGCAAGCACAAAAACCTTGAATTTGACTGGTCAACTTGACCTACACAACTCTTCGTCGCTCCACAATGTTATTCAAATCATCAGCGGATAAATGGGCAGGGGAAGCTTCCATGAAGCAGCACGCATGGAAAATGACAAGTAGAGACAATGACCCATGACTCCAAGAATTTGGCAATGCATCCCCCTTGGACAACACCACCATCTCCTTCACAGCAGCCATAGCCATCAGCAGATGATGACTTGGAGTGGTGGTGCCCTGATCCTTGTGGGTCAGATGGCACCTGGCTTTCTCATGAACCAGCAGAAGATTGCTTTTGAAACTATGGTAGAAAAAGATTGCAGTAGGAACGCCAACCATTATAGACTGGCATGCACGAGCCGATCCTAGATTATTCACACTCGATGAAACTAGATGGATCGGATTCCAATTGAAAGAGTAGCTTTAAGTAATTACATGTTTCTGTCGAGAGGTTTCAGGTTGAGACATTCGAGTTGATCAGTATATTATTTCAAAAGCAATAAGTCTCAGATTTGAATCCATATTTTATATGGGAGAAATATGTTTTTAATGATATTAAATAAAAAAAATAGTTAGATTCATGAAAATTTACTGTAATGCTGATCTTTTTTAGGATTTTGATGATAGATATGTTGTGATTGCGAGCTCTGATCATAACACGAACGCTTTTACACTGGAACAGAGAAAGAAGTAGAATTCTTAGAGCTTCTTTGTGCTGCAGGATTGGAACAATTGAACGAAGGAAAGAAGAAAGGAAACAAGAAAGGTATACAGAGAACATGGTCTCGAGGATTGAGAGTTGCGGTTCACCACGGCCTGGCAAACCCTGAGGTGCTCAAGAGCTCCTCCAAGTACTCTGCTCCCAGGTCCTCCAACTCCACCACACTCTCCGCCGTCCTCACCTCCCGGCCTTTGGCCTTCTTGCTCGTCGACTTCCTCCTCAGGGTATTCCTCCGCTTGAGCGCCACCACGGGCGACAGCCCATTCTCCGCCTCCTCGTACTTCACGCCCCGCAGCGACTCCCGAACTCTCTCCACCGGGAAATTGAGCACCGCCGTCGTCCCCCGCATCGAGAACGCCGCCTGGTCGTAAGCCAGCGCAGCTGCCTCCGCGCTGTCGAACGTTCCCAGCCACACGCGAATCCCGCGCCGCGTTGAGTCTCTTATCTCGGCGGCGAACTTCCCCCACGGCCGCCGTCTCACCCCGCGGTAGGGCTTCTCTCCCTTTGTGTCATGATCCACCTTGCTTCTCGATTCCACCTCTTCTTCCTTGGGTCGGGGTGAACTGCGGCTGTCAAGGACCTCCGACGAGGACGACGACGCCGCCTTGCCTGAGGCCTCTGCGAGCATGCTAAGCAGCAGCATCTCCTCGGAGTCGTTCTCGTCGAACGGAAGGGGCTTGTCAGGGCAGACGAGCCCGAAGCCGTCGGTTGCCGAGGACCTGGGCGAGTACGTGGAGGACTCGGATGAGTGTTCCTGGTTATGGGAGTGAAAGGAGAGAGAGTAATCCATCGAAGAGGAAGACAAGATAGAGATCGCTTCTGCCTTCCGCTTGTCTCAGTAGTATCAGTGCAACTGCTAAGCTTGATCGTAAGGACGGCTGGAGCCCGCCTCCTCTTATACTTGAAGGAGATGAGAGCGGGAGGGAACGGATCGGACAAAAGAGGGGCCACTTGGACTTGTGCGAATCGAAGGCATCGCATGCTGGGTCCCAGGTGGGAGGAGGTGGCCCCCTCGCCCCTGGAATGACTAAAAAGAGCACGTGAGTCAATCTCGCACGGCGGCCGGGTCAGAGAAGAGCATCCCACACCACTGGGCCCAATAACAAACAACTCTATGTGAGATCAGCCTTTCCTCTCGCTATCTCTTTCTATATATGTAGACATATATATTGAACAGGAGTAGTGGTTTGGGAAGGCTTCAATCCTGGGAAGTGTGGTGTGTAAAGGACCACGACAAGCTAGTGGAGCAGAGGGATGGAATGTCACAGTAACTCTTGGTGATTTCTCCATCTGACTCCACTGGTATTGATACTGAGCTGACAGGATCAGCTGACAGCACAGCACAGAGTTTGCACGGCAAATTTTGCATCATCATGCTTAGTTCCCATTGTTCATATGCCAAAACATATGTCTGCAGTAGGTCGTCAGTTCATGTTCCATGTAACCTTTGGAGAAGATAGTAATCAACTGAAGCTTCTTCTTCTGCTTCAAGAGAATCAACTTTTGCAGAGCTGCTGCTGCTGCTGCTTCTGCTTCAGAAACAAATCAAGGTGACCAAAGTGTTTCAGAAAGAGGGATACGAAATCACATCTCACTGTGAGATTTTTGCAAGCAATCGGCAGAGTTGGTCTGCACAAAAACACACCTAAAAGAATATGAGGGATGAAAGTGGAGCTACAGGTGTGAAGTCCCCTGTCAAACCAGGCTATTGACATTTTTGACTACCTTCTACGTTTCAACATGGCTAGGGAGTAAAATATTCATGGTCTACTTAGCAATTCAATGAGTCCATCTACTTTTCTTTTTCTTCTCTCTCTCTCTCTCTCTCTCTCTCTCATATTTTGTGAGTGAAAAATCAATGGTTTATCCAAGCTAAGCAAAAGCTAGCTTGATATATTGCTTGGCAATAAGGTAGAGGAGCTTGTTTGCAGAAGAAGACTGTGTGATGGGACACCCGGTGATGTAATCGGAAGACATCAATCCAAATCAGTTGCAATTACGTGCCGCACTCGAGTTGTAAAACAGGAATATGCTCCCAATCGCCTTCATCTCGTCATCACCTCATGTTCGACCGTGGCGATGCAACACAAAGGCAAGCAAACGAAACCGAGATCAGGAACTGAGCTGCCACCGCTTCTGTAGACACACTGTGAGAATTCCTACCATGTCACTGTCTGAAGCAGGACATGCTTTGAACATGTGGCAGGCAGCAGAGCCCGCCTTCCCAAGTGCGGTGAACCAGGCCATCTCCTTGCACCGCTTGTTCTTGTGCCACCCCTCACCATCGAGGTCCCACAGAGCTTGTTGCTGACAACCCCCCGCCCCACCAAGGTGAAGGGTAGGTGAAGCTGGGTTTGCAAGCTTTGAGGAAGCTTCCCGGAGAGGGGCGGGGAGACGAGGAGTGGTTTCAGAACATTCTGAGTCCAGAACTCTCGAGGAATTCAAGTTGGTTTTGCCTCGGTATCGGCAATCTGAAAGTTCAAAGATCATGATCTACTTTATTTGGCGTGTCTACTTTTGTATTCAGTGGCAAACCTATTCGATAAAAATATTATTCTTCTGACGATGACAATATATTTAATTAGTTGATATCAAAATTCCACGAATCTATTCTTCTCTCGTGTATGGCTTTTAATATATACATTCCTACAAGTGTTGCTTACATGTTTAAGGCGTTAAAAGGTTGCCAATATCCATCCAATTAGTATTAAGTCATATCACACAATCTCTCGAGTGCGCACATATGGTCTCATCGATTGTGCATATTTCGTTGCATAGTCCCATTGTCTATGATGAGTCACACGTTAATGCATTAATAGATTCCTTTGACTACATTAAAAAGATATTGAATGACGAGTCCATACAAAAGGGTCCCACCCTATGATAAATAAAATAGTCTGCACCCTTTTTCCGTTCCAATACTTTATTTATTATTTATTATTTCGTTTTGACTTGAACGAAAATTCTGAACGATCTTTTTGGACTTCGTCATAACTATAAAATATTTCTCTTGCGTTAAGACTTTTGGATCTCATCATAATAAACTATACTTTCTAGCTAAGCTAATTTTATTTCAGTCGTAATAATGAGCATTTGATTCATTATATGCAGTGAATACCTCTTAGCGGAAATAGGTTTAATTAGTCACAATAAGGAATTTTTAATATATAAACTGACTGAAAGTTGCCATTTTAATTTTGTTATATATTTCATTTTAATAAAGGCTTAAGCGAAACTTATAAAACTTTTGTTATATATTCGAAAGCTTCGCCTCGCCCGAATCTCCCAAATCTTCCTCCTCTCCCTTCTCGATTGGCTTGGAATTAGGGTTAGGGTTTCGAGATCTCAAGAATCATATGAATTGTGCTTTTGGAATCGACTATGGCCAATTGGAACTGAAGGGCTAGTGCTCTGTCTCATCAACCATTTCTCGAGTTCTTGAGATTCATGTGTTTGCTCATCAGCAGAACAATGATTGCATTCTGACTATGCTATTTCTTTTGATGCGATTCATGAAATTTTACAGCCAATTAGCCTGATGATGAATGCATTATGTCGGGGAGAGACACATTCGTTCTTGCATATTGTTAAAAGGGTAATCTGTTTATTGTTTTCTCACATTTCTGTCTTCTAAAATGAATCGATGGATTATAGATGTCTGCTGTACCATACCAAGAACTTAAATGATAGAGGGGCAGGGTAAATTAATATAATAATATTTTTTAATTAATTTTAAAATTCGATCGATAAATCAACTTATTTTTAAATTTTGATTGAACAAATTAAAATTATAAGTAAAGAGAATAAAATTATGACACAAGTAAAGAACACATATTCCCTCTAAGTGATTGACTTTTATTATCGATCTTTTAGACAAACTAATTTATCATGGTTCGATTTTCTTGACATATGTCTATTCCTGATTCATTTTTTTTCAAGGTCATTAACTTTTATTATCGATCTTATTTTCAATGGGCGAAGATCAACTACCCTTGTTACATGTTTTTTCTTTTTAGATAACATTCACCCTCTTTTTATATAAAATCTCTCACATTCTATAACTTAGAATTCTATAACTTTAAGATGCTTGATATGCCTCAAGAGGCTTTAAGATTGAGCCAAAAATTCAAATCCCCAAAATTTTGAAATGCGAGCAGTACTACCATCGACATTGGCCGATACTACCGCTATAACCAGATTGCAAATATTGGCTCTGGTGGTACTATTATTGGCCTAGGCAATACTACCGTCGAATTAGATGGTACCATTATTGGAAAACGTCGATAAAGCATATGCAATACTTATCAGTTGACTCAGGCGGTACTATCGCTTGGGCCTAGCAATACCGCTGCCTAGGATTGGTTTAGACCACTGGTTTGACTTTCTAATATGCTCAATTTGATCCTAGTTTAAGCTCAATAGCTTCCTTGACAAGTTAGCATGATTCAAGCCCAATACCAACTCAAATTGACTCGTAGTGATTTCAATCAAAACTTTGACAAATCAACCACACATATGACACAGTTACAAAGCTTGCGACACATTATACGTTATTCCAACATGTCATCTGATGTTCCGGTATTTCGTTCGAACATCTAATATATCATCCTTTCCTTTGACATATCGCTTATTTCATTGGGATGCCAAATTTTTCATGACATCCAATCTTTCGACATAATATTTGATTCTTCTAGCACGATGCTCGAACCTCTAGCATAAAATTTGATTTTTGTATATCGATCAATTCTATGGCTTGACGTTTAATTTTCGACACAATAATTTCCCAATACAACGTTCAACCCTTGGTAGTCCGAGTCTATGATTGAAGTATTTTATGCGTTATTCATTTTAAAAACATATTTATCTGATAAACTCATTAATTAATTTTATCATCAAAATCTAAAATTCAACATCCTTTGATCGTCATGCATATATATTTACGTCTCTCTCAATTTATATCGATAATAAGATGTGAGTAATATTGCTTGTCTATTAAAGAAATATTTAAATATTATGAGATAAGACAGAACTCGCTAATTATGACAAACTATTTGATATAAAAAAATTTATGGAATATCATTAATGAGAAATCCGTCGGACAACTACCATCATTGACTAAAGTTTGTTTGAATAATTGCTTGGTCCTTAGTTTCCTTCATTCCAACCATGATATTTGGAATTGAGAAAACTGATGCTCTGAACCTAAAGAATTTACATGGCTTTTGTGGCTCAATAAGATGCGGCGATCAAGCTTATCCGAGAAGAAAACCAATCTTGCTGGATCTCTGTACAAATATATCATACGGGTCGGTCTATATTTGTGATATTGATGAGAGTAGAGTTTCGTCGAGGATAAATTTTAGTGTTGCCCTTTCCTAGTTGGTTTTGGTACAAGTATACTTCTCTTGGAAGAGGTTCTGTGCAAGGAAGAGGGCTGTGAAACACACCATTCCTTGTATTGCAGACTTGTATTACTCATCTACCATAACTTGGTGACTTGTATGATGACCAAGATCATACTGGACCTGGTAGAGCTTATCTTGGAATGTGCAGCTGCTGATGCAGTTGATGGATTCAAATACCTAAAATTCTATAATAATGTTTAACTATCATGTCCATCTACTGTTTCCTGCTCAATGCTGACTTTTTGACTTGTCAACTTGTTCTCAAATGAAACTGCAACTTTACTGCCAAACACACATGTTTGTCAAGAATCTTTCAATCTTTTCCCTGAAGCCACAGTTTATATCCACATGATATGAGTGACGGTCTCAAAGAGATCTTGCAATCATACTCCTGTCGAAGACGGGCGGCGACGCCAAGGCCCCCGCCAAGCCTTTGGACCGCGCGCGTGTCGAGGCCCAAGAAGACATGAACCGCGTGGACCTCAAGCCGTCGCATGCGGCCGCGCCTTGGTTTGGGAATACTGTCGCCTGCAAGGCCAGCGGCGGCACTCGGCCGTCGTCAGACTTGGGTAGCTGGGGAACCAAGGGTCGCAGCACGTTGATGTCACTTCCATGGGTGCCGGAGATATCCTCGAAGTCCGCCTCGTACTCCGCCGCCGTCGGCGTAGTGGATCTCGTACTTGTCGAGGGGGTGGCAGATCTTGCCGGCAAGCGGGTAGAACTGCTGGAGAGCGAGGGAGAGGGAGGACTTGAGGTCGGGGAGGATGGAGTCGAAGAAGTCGGAGGTGGAGTGGGAGATATGGTAGAAGAAAACTCGTTCCACCGCTCCAGCGTTTTCCCATGCTATGTCGAAGAAGGTGAGGGGCAAAGTGGATTCAGCTATTGATATGGTAATGACGAGAACTCGGAACGCCGGCAATGACGCCATTGATATGGTAGTTGTGGAAGCTGGCTTGGTTCATGGATGGGCCTTCTCGCTATGTTTTTACATTTATAATGGCGGTTAAAGGTAGGAAATGCATGGAAAGGATATTTTTGTCATTTAGATACCCTTTCAACCCTTTTGTACTAATAAATTAGGCTCCATCGATGCAGGTTGGTCAGTAGCACTGCGATTTAAGGACGCTGCAACCCGTAACACCAATTTATGGCGCCGCGTGACTATTACGTCGGCTGATCTCCACCGTCATCGCTCCTCTCGATCATATGATCCGACGGCTAGAGATGCATCCATTCAAATTTCGAATAACTCCGACCGAACTGTTCATACACGCACGAGTCCGCACGAGCACTGTCTATCTCAAACTCCCCAGAACGAATCGGACGGCCAGTGAAGTGTCGCATAAGATAGAACATGCGGTAGAAGACTTGGGGTAGACCGGAGAGGCAATGCGGATATTTCCTTGAAGTTTCAGGGCGATTGCATAGCAAACACGGCATTTTGAATCGTCCTCGCCCTCTGCAGTAACCTGCGCCGAGCATGATCTAGATGGACGCTCCGTGCGCGGAGTCTACTGGAATGGACGGTCCAGATCGAGTACTGGGCGTCAGCAAATGGACTTGTGGCCTTTCAAAGAGGTAGGTAAGGACCCGAGCGATCTCCCTCTATTTAGCCTTGCGATCCTTCGCTGCGCCTCCGAGAATCGGCGGATCGGAGCAAGAGACCGAGACAGTGATCCCTTCCCCCATCTCTCTCCGTCCCCTTTTGGATCGGAGATTTTTGTTCTCCTGCCCTTTTCGGATCGGAGATGGGGTTTGTTTCCTTCGCTGGGAGGGTTCTATTCGCGTCCGTCTTCCTCCTCTCCGCTTACCAGGAGTAATCTCAGTCTCCCTCGCTTTCTTTCCCTTCTTTTCTTTTCCTCCTACTTATTGATCTTTTGCTTGTCTTATTTGGATCTGCAGTTTCTCCTTTTTTTCTTTCAATTCTTTTGACGCGTTTCGTTTGTGGGTTTCTCTTGGTTTTTCTATTGTTCCGGGCTTTCTAAATTTGGGGGTATTTGGCTATAGAGACCACGACTTAATGAATTTTGCTCTCTTGTTGTGTTGGTCGCCTATGGGTGATCTGATGAGCTCGTTTTGTTTCTTTTGGAGGGGTTTTCTGGTGATGCTTTCTTGCCTGAACTGGCGGTTTTGCTCGGATCTAATTTGCTGAGGTTGATTCGGTAGATTTTGTTCTTTGATCTATCTCTTGATCTCTTATGTGAGGTCTCTGTCCGATGTTTTCTTCTCTCATTGTTTAAGTTTTGTTTTCTATTGATATGATCTGTTTATTTTTAGGATTCTTGTTGGAAGTAAGTTAGATCTTCAATTTTTTCTTCTCTTTGTTTGTCATTTAATTTGATGCACTACGATCTTTATTGGGTACACGTTCATTAAATGGGCAATTGTAAGTAGTTATAGGCAATAGGGAGTACCTGGTTGGATAAAAGTTTGCCTCGAGTTCGATGTTATTTGATTGGTACAACAGAGACAGCAATAGACTTCCTATGGATTTTGTTCCTGATCGGTTAAAACATACTGGTAATTTGGAGTATGGAGTATTTAAGCTGACTAGTAAAACTGAATGGTTGACTAGTCTCGGCAAATTAGAAGGTTTTCTTGATATGGTCCCAAAAAGGAGAGGCGTTAAGAGAAACAAATGCGAAGGAAGGAATCAACCCTTCCTGAAAGGATTTAGTTGGAGAGTGATCATACTCTTATTACCTTTTTATATTAGCATTTTTTTTATCATGGAAACTTCTGAGGTATCCGTACCTTATGCTGTTATTTGGCTATGACACTTTTATCCACATTCTGTGGTTTGTCATCTGGTTGTCTTTAATTATCAGCATGTTGTTCTTTCAACAGTTCGCAAATGTAGTATCAGCATTTTGTTCTTTTAGCAGTTCTAGAAATTAGTATTACATATGGATTTCTTTGCTGTGTGTGTTCTTCTGTATTTGCTTTTTGATGTACTGGAATATTTATGGACATCGTTGTATTAGTAACATAGAAAAAGTGATGATACTATGTCAGATGGCTAAACAAAGAATATCTACATGATATGTTATTAAATGTCATCAACATCTATGCACTAAAAAATATTGTGGTACATCAAGCATGTCCAAACAAGGATCAGGACACGACCTGCTAGATCACTTCTAAGTACCATCTATTGGTGATTATACATAGCTTAAATAAAAACACACAGTTATATATACTGGGCTATGCTTGAATGTCTGCCTGTCCTGCTTCAGCATTGAGTTGGCCTGATATGAGATGGTAATGGTTTAATGTTTATCAGTATGTTTAAATAAAAGAATATTGACATCTTAGAGAAGTAATACTAGGTTGTGTTTTGCATGGTGTGTGTTTCATTTGTGTTTTCTCAGAAAGTTCATTGGGAGTGCAATCTTATTATTTCTCATTAGGCATATTAGATGGTAAGGTAAGCAATTGTAGACATGGAAACTTTCTACTTCTGTAACTTTGAAAAAATAAATATTTGTTACAATTTTTTATGTTGTTATTTTATAAACATAATAAGAACAATAAGTAATGCCAAAAACTTGCCTTAGAAGTTACTATATAATCTCCCCAAGTCAAACCTTGGCCTTCACTTAGGGTAAAACATATGACTAACTTTGTCCTATAGACTCTACTGTACTATTGTTACTAGAGTCTTTTTCCAGTTTCATTTAATCTTTGGTCTTTTACTGTCATGTGTCTGTTATTTTGTTGTAAAGGAACTTCTGCAGTAAAGGTCTTTTTTTGGTGATGAACACAAGTATCTATTAATTTTATTTGAAAACACAGCTCGAGGAAGGATAGAGGGAGGTAGATAAAATCTTGCCCATGCCACAGAATGGGATGATATATGATAATGTCTTTATTGGTTGTATTAAGATAGTGCAGCAGATATTTTGAGAGCTAGAAACTGGTTCATTCTGCCAAAAGTGCTAACTCTAAAAAGCACCAAGATTTTGAAACTCCCATAACACTAGGCACTCACTTAGGTGCTCACTCGAATGAAGTGAGACGCTTTCTAATATAAAATTTATAAAAAATATAGTCAAAAATTAAAAATTTAGACAATACAATATTACCTACAATTATCCTGACTCAAGATTTTGAGATCCTAAAACTGTGGTGACAATTCAAAATTCTAACAGTGATAAATTTAGTAATTAATACAATTCATAAGCTATTATTATCAAGAATTGTTGGAAAAAACAGAGATCATAGGAACTTGGTGGAGGTGGGCTGTTTGAGCCCACAGAAGCATAGAACAGAGGTAAGGGAGAAAAGGAGGGTGTTTTGATTTTTTTTTTACGCATGGAGGTTGTCACACAGGTGGGAAGAGGAGGTTTGGGTTTAGTGTTTTGGACTCAAAATCAGACCAAATGGTTTGAACCTGAACCAATCCTAAAAAGTGTTCTGATTCGCATGGGTTGACTAAGGCACAGGTGGGAAGTGGGAGGTTTGGATTTAGATTTTTGAACTCATCAAATCAGATCAAATGGCTTGAACCAGGTCCAATCCTAAAAAGTGTTCTGATTCGCTTGGTTTCACTGAGGTGCTCGCCTGGTTCCCCCTCCTAGGCTCCTTGCCTGGGTCATTTTGAGGTGCTCGGGCCTCACCTAAGCCTCTCTTGAGAGCCTAGGGAAGCTCCCAGTGACTTCACTGAACCAATGCAAGTTAAACTTTGCATGAACGTAACTTGCGATATATCATAATTTGTGGAGATACGGTACTCGGATGAAGATTATTGACTGACATTATGTATGATTCAGGCATCTTTGATATCCATTGAATGTGTCTGTATGCTTTCTTCTGACGTATAATTGTGTGGCAGGTTTAGTGAATTTGGAGTTAATGGTGGACCAGCTGCAAAGGCTCTTAAGCCAAAATTCAACCTTTTCATGAAGCATGCTTCTTCACATATTGGCTTTGAAGTGCCTCATGTTGAAGTAGGAACTGTCTTTATTGTTTTTCAATACTTGAGATGCTATATTTGTCTACCGATATTTTTTATCTGAAATGTCCTCTTGTTCTCTGTTTTCAGATGAGACAGGTTGTTGCTGGTACTATTTTTCTGAAAGGACTTGGTGGCCTACTGTTTATCTTCAGCAGCTCGTTTGGAGCATATCTACTGGTAATTGTTGTCTTGTATATAACTATTATTACATGTTTTGTCCAGAAAGGAAGCATTTTGCTTGAGAGAAACTTTTGGCCTTGGGATGCTTGGATATTTACCAATATTGAATCTGACATTTTTTGGTTGTTTAGCTTAGACCTAGTTCTTGCAGAATACATGAAACCTAAGCTTCGAGATTAAGTCAGTTTGGATTGTTTATCCTAATTTCAGTAATTCCATCTAATTTATTTGGTTTAGATCAGTTTTGAATAGTTTTGCCAGAATCTACCAAACCCATCCAAAATGGTTTGAACTCAGTATAACAGATTTAAGTAAATCCTTCAATTGGGGAACCAAACAGCAAGAGGCTGAAGTTTGGTGGATGTACCTTAATTTACATGAAATATGTCAGTTCTTCCTGTCATTGCCTACTTCTGCCATTGATGGTGCAGAGAGACTCCATCCTTCATGGTGTCATCACTGGCTTATGATTTGTTGCCATGAGGCGTTTGATGCACATTGTGATGGTAGTTAAAACAAATTTCTGATTCTTGGACATTTATTCATGTGCAGCTTCTTTACCTGGCTTTCATCACTCCGGTCATGTATGACTTCTACAACTACGATGTTGAGAAGTCAGAATTTGTGCAGCTTTTCAGCAAGTTTATTCAGGTTTCCTCACATATCCTTCACATCATGTGTCAACTCTCTATTTTGTTTCTGTGGGTTAGGATTTTGTTATAATTGGATGTGACTTAATTCTTTCTTTCTTCTTTTTTTTGTTCTCCAGAATTTGGCTCTCATTGGTGCGCTGCTCTTTTTCCTGGGCATGAAGAACTCCATCCCAAAGCGTCCGAAAAAGAAGGTTTCTAAGACAAAAACCAATTGAAGTGTTTGATGGTTGCTGCAGTCCGAGTTGTAGGAATCAGTTGGTCTACTCCCCCATCAGACCACCACAGTCGTGTCATTTTCTACCTGTTGGCGGAGATTTAAGATCCCCTTCCTTTGTGAAAGTTGTGTTCTATCTTATTCTGGTACACTAGAGGTCGAGTTGACAAACTATAGATCCATTTTTCCCAAGTTTTTTTGCTTACATTATTTTGCGATTTATCAATTCATAATCTAGACTTCTGCACCGAGTTATTAATGATTAACAAGATTTATCAACACTACACTTGTTCCTTCAGGTGAAACCCTTTGTTAGCATTGCTGCTCTTTAGTGGCTAAACCATATTTGGTTACATCATCTTTATATTGAAGGAGTCTTCGCAAGCTTAAGGCACCCAAAGAAAACAAAAGGAGCACAACAAAATCATGTCCCAGATCATCAGGCAAGTAGTCGGTTATCGTGGCCTTGTCCCCAATTTTGTTCAACCAATTAGATGTCCATTTGAGCTCATCGAAGGGGACTATCATGTTTATGTAGCCATTTGATGATAATATATTGTATATTTACACGTATATACAACATGTATATTTGTATTTATATATACATAATCTTCATATGATGATATATGTTGTACAACCACAACCGTACATTTTGGAGGTTGTCGCGTCTATGAACAGTTGTTGCAACAACAAGAGGCAACAGAAAATTTCCTGAGACTTGGATTTAAACGAGGATAATATGATCACACGTGTGTTGGCCCCACATATGTCTTTTTTGTCTGCTTGACTGGTCTTCTAGACTAACTAATACATTGATAAGGTTTGTTTTGATCATATATATATATATATATATATATATATAATGCTCCCCAAATCCTGCCAAAATTGACCAACCGGTGGTATTTTATTTTTCTAGTCATCATGGGAATGGCTCCACTTCAAGTGCTCTATATATCAGACAAAGCCATGCGTTCTCACTCAAGCTATTGTTTCATTTAATATACGGATGCATTACAACTAGTAGATAGCTTATTAATACTAGCAGAAGCAATTACTCGGTCAAGAAACTATTGCTTAAACTTCACAATGTTTCATATGGAGTACAGTATGTGAAACATTAGCGACTCATTTATGTAGATTAGCTTGTCTAAAATAGATCATAATTACAAGGTCTTATGTGTCTTCGTGCTGTAAAGCGTGACTTTAGCTGTCTTCAACTCTAAAATATATATATATATATATATACACACACACGCAGACACACGACTGAAGCCATGGAAAGGTGGAAGATGATGGCTTCCAAGAAGTCCAATTCCATGCACAAGCTTCAGCCACTTCTGATCTCCCAACTCAAATGATGCAACAGTAACTGCAAACACTGGAAAGCAACTGAATCTGTTCATGGCGTAATACTCGTGTAAATGATCACAAGATTCTCATGTTTGCATCTCGGGTTGAGTGAATGATTAACGCCTTCAGGAAATATAACCTTCTATGGCTGCTTAATCGAAATATATTATGTGGGATGAGGTGATGTTTGAGCTATATTCTAACAAAATACAGTGAAATCTGTCGGCCATTCGGAAGACCAAGCAATGTTGATCTTTCATCCCGACTCCCCTCTCTTCAAGCGTATATAAGCCAAGCAGACGTCGCTCTTCCTCACCCACAAGCACAAGACAACCCAATCCCGTTTGATCGATCCGAAGGCTAATCAACATGGCAGGGTGTGGCTCTCCCTGTGGAGCTTGCAAGTTCCTAAGGAGGAAGTGCCTCAGTGGCTGCGTCTTCGCCCCCCACTTCTGCCATGAGAAGGGCGCGGCTCACTTCGCGGCAATCCACAAGGTATTCGGGGCGAGCAACGCGTCCAAGCTCCTCATGCACCTCCCTCCCGCCGACCGATCCGAGGCCGCAGTCACCATCTCGTACGAGGCACAAGCGAGGCTTTTGGACCCCGTTTACGGCTGCGTCGCCCAAATCTTTGCCCTCCAGCGACAAGTGAGTCCTCCTCAGCACGCAAGAAGGATCTTTTTACCGCATTCCTTCCGGTGTTAATGCTTTCCCTCCATGTCGTAGGTTGTTCTTCTGCAAGCTCAGCTAGCCTCTCTGAAAGCCCAAGCTCAATTGGCACTTGGAAATGGCACGACGTCGCCTGGAGAAGGGATCGCGCCACCTGCTTACGCATCAATCTTCTCGACGAACGATTGGCTTGCGGATTGCAACAGCTGCCGGTCCTCTCACGACTGCAACTCCCATTTTGCCATGGTGGAGGACGAGGCCATGGTGTTCAGGATTCAGAGTGAGGATGCTCCTCGTTCCATGGCATCTCTCGACGTGCAAGCTGGTCCTTGGAGGTCGTCAGCATCATCGTCATCATCATCATCATATACTGATGTGGAGGGCCTTCTATCTGTAGCTTTTGCTTATCCTGGTCGTTCATAAGAATGAAGATCCATTATTGGATGCCTCATCATTGCCCATTCCCAATAATTGACATGCATTCATTCAGCTAAACATGTAATTAGCAGAAGCTGTGGGACGACCATTAGTTTAGTAGTAAGTAGGAATAAAAACCTAAAGTCTATTCATGCACTAGCTAGTTAAGTATTACTTTATCTTCAGAGATTTGCATGATATGTTGCTTGCATTATATGAGGCTTAAGGATTAAACTTGTTGATTTCAATCAAGTGACAAGATAAGATCATATGACCCTCGATGTGACATTTGCTTTCACTTTACTCGAGCTTCTTTCTTCTTTCGACCACTCAACACACTCTTTTTGCATGATGAGGCTTTTTGCCTTTGCCTGCAATGCTTGCTGGATTGGTTGATGAAACTCCAAAGGGAAGGGTTAAGTCCATGGAATCATCGAAATTGTGATGCAAAAGTAGCATTTGCCCAATCCATGACACACTTGATAGTTTCAGAATTCATTTGAGAACAGTAGTTTCAAGTCAATGAGAAAAATTAAATGCATGGTTTTGATTTGTATAAGGCCTAAGAGTTTAAATTCTTATGTTATAATGATATCCAAGGAGCTATATTTATGCTTTGACCCATTTAAATGTACCCATTAAATCACACAAAACCACAAAAGTAATCGTATCCTAGAAAAAATGATTCTTTTCACGGCTAAAATCCTAAACACCCACCGAGATTCACCTGCATACAATTAGTTTGTGACTAATTTTAATATACATGTATATATATATATATATATATATATATATATATATATATATATATATATATATATATCCATAATGAGATTTTTTTAATCATACCTAAACTTATATAGAGTGATTAAAGTGCCCTGTCATTTTAAATTACTATAATGTTGCCTCTCTCTCTCTCTCTCTCTCTCTCTCTCTCTATATCAATCTATATATGTCTATCTCTAATGGTAATAACACTTTAACTAGGACTATTTAAGGTAATGGCTACATAGGGCCTATGTTCCGAATTCAAGGACAGATACGTGCTCTCTCTCTCTCTCTCTCTCTCTCTCTATCTCTAATGGTAATAACACTTTAACTAGGACTATTTAAGATAATAGCTACATAAGGCCTATGTTCCGAACTCAAGGACAGATACATGCTCTCTCTCTCTCTCTCTCTCCTTTTAGGATAAATCTCGGAATTAGATGCACCCCTCACTCCTCAAGTTCAACACCTTTCCTACTCCAAAGCTAGAAATTGAGATCACAACAACATGGGAGGCCGACTTTGCTCACAATAAAATAGTAGCAAAAAACACTTGGTCATATGCAAATGATGCGACCATTGCATTTCCTCTCCGGAAAACCCTCCTAGATTAGATGAATTCAGTGGAATTTTCTCCCCAAAGCACTTAGATTACTCTATTGTTTAGCCGTTTTCCAATTCCATTTTATACTATGTGTAGGGTGATTTATTAGAACATGTAGTTCATGTTACACGAACTCCACCTCCAGTTCTTGTTAATCCTATGAGAAAGCAAGATTATAAACAATGAGATTGGTGATAAAACAAATATTTGAAGTACTTGGAGTTTGGTGAGAAATGTTAGTGTCTTGAGCCATTTTGGCATTATGTTAATCGAGCGTAATGGTGGGGCCTTGTTTGGTGAAGGTTCTCTTCCCATCTGGCCTTTAGTCAGTGCAAAGAGACATCAGGCTGCCTTTGTCTTGCCCAAGGTTTCCTTTATCTAATCAATTATTATGTATCACCTCAAAATAGTTTGGCAAAGATTAAGATGGAAAGATATTGGAGTTTGCAAACTACTCCTCTGATGATGTACTTTGTAATCAACCAGGGAGACACAGTGTCCATCTCTTGGTTATGATAAGCTTATTTTAGACAAGTCCTAATCAAAAGCGATAAGTACGTACTTAGTTTTAAAATGCAAAAGCTAATGCACTCCTTCCTTTCACAAGTGTTAGGCAGCTTGTCATCTTTTTCAGCTCTTACAGCTGCCCAGAGGCCACTTGAGATGTATAGGAAAACCAAAATAAGACGAGCATTATTATCTACTTTGCGTGCGGCCTCATCATGTTCAGAGCATGAATGTGTTGAATGACTGGGCAATTTTCTCATGTGCTCTCACAATGGCAAGCACCAAATAAGACTACTACACTGAGGTAAAATATTAGGTTTTATTATGTTGGATCCAAAGAAGAAGTAACTTTTTCTTTTTTCTTTGCTTGTTGTGTGTCGTAAAATTGTGTTATTTTATGTGAATTATAGTCCATTTTTCTCCAAGGAACGTTTGCCCAATCTATCCAAGTTAGTGTTGATGACACTGGCAACATTATGAGAACTCTCGATACAGGTTTTACTTTGGAGCTTATCGGCTCATGTTGAACACATCTTTCCATGCAAGTATTGGAACCGATTAGGTCACATAGCATATGTTTTTGTAGGCAAAGATTTTGATCATGTTAATCCTAAAGTCAAAACTCTATATATAGAAGCACAAGACTCGATAGCCAAGGTGTACAGTGAAATGCAATATTTATTGGATCCTTGATCCAAGAAAGTTATGTAGATGAAAACTTTCTCATTCCATATCATATATAGGTTTCTTCTTCTTCTTCTTCTTCTTCTTCTTCTTCTTCTTCTTCTTCTTCTTCTTCTTCCTATTGCACCACCCATTTCTCATTTGCAAGTTCGAAGCACACAACATACAATTCAAGTGTTTTCATATTCACCTCTCGAGCAACAAGTCTTGTCGACAAGTTCTTACCTCAAAGATCAATAGTTAGCTTCGGTTGTTGCCTTCGAAACTTATGACTGCTTCATTAGCATATAAACATACCAACCGAAGGAATCTAATTAAGCTTAATATCAAGAATTTAGAGATGAAACATCTTCTGAACATAGTCATCCATCCCCTTTTGTTTCTTCGATAGCTCTACTAAATCATAAATAATTGGTATCAACATCACAAGTTGCCTGCCATTCTGAAAGCCAAATCTTGAAGCTCCCCCACTTCGGCATGTGTCGCCCACATCTTGCTGCTACTGCCACCTACGGAGAGATCCTCCTTGAAGACAGCATCATGCTTCGGTAAAAGTCTAGTAGAATCTTGATTGATGAAGTTACGGGAACTCTGAGAAGAAGACATGGATTCCCAAGAAGAATATGGTTGGAGAAAAGGGTTGCCGTCATCATTTCCTTGCCATTGGCTCCCTGAAGGCTGTGAAGTAACCAAGCGTTGGGCTATCTGCGCCTTGACAAGCATCAGCTGCAGCTGCAAGGTAGCAACCTATGCACACACATCACGAGAACAAGAAACATTAGCACAAATCATCAACATCCATAACACGAATTGGAGTAGATAGATATTGTTTTCGACAGTGTTTCTTGTTCCCTGAACAAGAAACCGGGGGAGGATCTCATCCGAAGTTGTCGAATGATGTTCTCCAATTCAGATCATGCAAAGAATTCGATCTCGGGAAAGAATTGTTCTGTAGCAATGGGAGATATGACATGATGCGGCCTGGTTCGTTCGTGCATGCATGCATGAGTCTGAGGGCTGCAGCTACCTGTTGTTGCAGGGCGAAGATGTGCCCTACGCAGCCGTACACAGGATCCCTGAGTCTGGCCTGAGCCTCGTAAGCGATGGCCACGGCCGCCTCGCACCGGTCGGCCTGCGGCACGTGAAGCAGCAGCTTGGCCGCGTTGCTGGCGCCGAACACCTTGTGGATGGCGGCAAACCGCACCGCCCCCTGCTCCGAGCTGAAGTAGGGCGCGAACACGCAGTCGCTCGCGCACTTCCGACGCAGGAACTTGCACGCGCCGCACGGAGAGCCGGTGCCGGAAGCCATACCCAGCAGCCTAGCTAGCGCACAGTCACGGAGAGAGAGAGCGCGAAGGATTTGTAGGAGCGGAAGAGAGAGAGAGAGAGAGAGGAGCGGCAGAGGGAGACACGGGAATGGAGGGGTGTAGGGTTCAAAGCAGACAGGAATTAATGGTGTGTCGGAGAAGGGTGGCCGATTGAGGATGTCTTGCCAAGAAGATATTGCGTAGAAGCGTGGCTAAGATGGGTGAACCCAGAAAAACCAGAAAACCTTTTTGGCTAAGTTGATGTGCATTGATAGACCTCTAAAGATCATAAGTGTTTGTTCTATCCGTGCCAAAGAAAAAAGAACATACATTTGAAATTACTTTATAGAGATATTCTTATATCATCGATTTAATGAGCGAATATGTCATTTAGATATTCAACTAATATGACACGCCCAATATGTTTTGTATCATGAAGTGATTGATATATCTATTAAATATTGACTACATTTGAGTCCATTGGTTGATAAAAATAATGATCATATTAATTTTATTCATCATATCAATAATAATAAGTTTTATTTTTTAAAAAGATATATCAATACTATAGCATATTTAACTAGATATTTATAATATACGTACGGGGAATATCAACCAATAATTATTTAAATTAAAAAAAATAATAAAAATTATAACTCCTTTTGTCCGTCTAACGTCACACATGACGACTACTTATCGGCACCCACTGATGAACCCTTCCTAACGGCCGAGATATTTCACTAACTCCATCATACAAGGAAAGGAAGATGAATAATCCAGTACAAGTTACTAAATGGGTGAGTTAAACCCATGTAAATAAATACATTATAATTAATTATTTTTTATAAATATTTATTGTATAAATATAGATATGTTATGACATAATTTAATTGTCCAACATAGCAAGGGTTCAAAATCAATCCGAGTTTAACATATAAAATTATCATAAGTTTTATATCGGTACATAAGAGAGGGTTCGATGAAAAATCTTATAAAAATAGTTTTGATGGTGTGTTCGACAAAGATTCATCTTCGATGTTAAAATCAGTAGAGTAGTCGATGAATTTAGGGGGTGTACTCAAATTATTCGAAAGAGCAGGAGTGTACTTGAGAATTTTGTATATAAGATTTAGGTAATAGTTAAAGTGATGAGTTAATCCATGAGGTAATTATGTAAAATCATATCGTAAAGATGATTATCCAACCATCAAGCTTTACAATTAGTCGGCTTGACTCTTGTTAATGAGATGAGAAAGCTTCAACTAATGTGTGAAGATAATTGAGTATTCAAGATAACACCGATTAAGCTTCAATTCAACATTAGATGACAAGTATTCACAGTGTGTTTCAAAGTCATTAGGCAGAGGTATTAAGTGGATTCCTCATGACATTACAAAATATGTGAAAGTAAAAAAAAGCGAAAAAAATGGCTTGCAAAAATCGCGGGCTAAGATAAACAATATGATACATGAAATAAAGATATTAAGCTGAGAATTAACAGTAAATCACTAATATGATGTTTAAGACAATATTTAAGAAATGAAAGGAAAATGAAGAAAATTGCGTATACAATATTTTTCTCATGATTTATCAAATGGAAGGAAGAATAAAAGAGGAGTGGAGCGCTTTCCTTTATTCTCAAATATATATGCTCATAAAATTTCTATCTCCATTATAATTAAACCCAATACTTAACTCCCATAACTAGTAAAAATTAAAACTCCAAAGTTTAATTACAATCTACACATAGAACAGTAGAAATGGTCATAACATAAGTCATTAACCGCTAATCTAATATGATGCCAAGGGCACGATTATTATCAAATTCATTTCGTGACAAGGGAAAAATACACACTCAATGATTTTATATTCATTCCTCAATTTGAGTAGAACACATATGTGAGTTTATCCTTGAAAAATAGATATTTAAATATATGGCCTTATGGTTAATTTGTCAAGTTTACCATTAATGATTGTTAATCTAAGCTTCTCGAATAAATGTTAATATGAAACGGAACATTTGTATAATCTTAAATATTAATATTTGAAGGGATAAATATGTCATATTATTAATCATAGCAAATGTGCACTTTCAAACTTTACATTGATAAAATATGCAAACTGTTGATAATAACCCAAGTAATAATTGTAGCTAATTTAGAAAAAAAAATGTTTTTTAAATTATATTTTGGATATTTTTCAATCGGTACCTCTATTTTATTTTTTTTATCAAACAGTACCTCTAATCTTAGAAATATCCAAAATACTCCTAAAAATATTTTCTACCGATTACAGTGTTTTAATACTCGGTAGTGTTTTGACCATCATAATAAAAATATAATAAAATCTACTAAAAAATTATAAATGAATCAAAAGAAATCAAAATTATAATAAAATCTACCGATTCCATTTGATATCACGATTCAAATAACTATTTATAATAATTTAGAAATAACATCACCCAAATAAAAATTAAAAATTAATTAATTATAATATTTTGATCATCATAATAAAAATCTACTAAAAAAATACTGTAAATGATCTAAATGGACTACTGACCTCAACCAAATAAACTACAAGCCTAAAAATATAATATTATAATGATATAGAGTAATGATAGCAAAAAAAAAACCCAATAAAAATACTATAAATGTTATTAAAATATTGTAAACTAGCCAAATAAAAGAAGGTCATTTTCTTTTATAAAATTCTTTGTAGGATCCTTATGAACATGAATCTAAAATAAAAAAAAAATTAAAAATTTAAATGATATATTATAATTTTATAAATATGTTAGTAACACATCACCTATTAACAATCATTGGAGTAAAATGAATACATCCATTCAACGGTCTAATTCTATTGAATGAATATAATCAAGTATTATTGTTACTATATCATCAAGAACATGTGATGATTAATTTAATACAACATACATCGAAAACTAATATAAGAACATCTTCTGGTCTCATATTTTTCGAGAATCAGAAAATCCTTTTCAAGTTTGAATTTGTTCCTTTGAAATCTAAGCTATATATATATATATATATATATAGAGAGAGAGAGAGAGAGAGAGAGAGAGAGAGAGAGAGTAAAGGCACTTTTTGTACCACATCGGATGGAAAGTACATGGATCATTTGAAATCTATTAGATCCATTATATTAAAAAATAGCCCTCTACTTTCGGAGGTGATCAGAAAGAGTCCTCGACTTGGAATTTAATCTAAACAACGCTGGTTTTATTGGAATCTCATGTTTGTATTTATCCCTCGAGTGGTCCAAATCAAAACAATTAGAGAAAGAGAAAGTGCAATATTTTAAGAACTTTCGAGATGAGGGACACCCTCTCATAATTTTTTTAAATTTGAGGTTTGCTTCAATTGTTTCCAAAAGTTAAAATATATTTTCCTATTGTTTGCAACTTGATGTCGTGGATCGAGAGTCGATATAGCTTGGTCCTATCTCAAAGACGGGAGGTCGTTCAGGTGGCTTCTCGGGAGGAAGACAAAGTGGTGAGAGTGAAGCAAGGGTTAGAGAGAATGATTTACGAGATTATCGCTGAGCCCTCTATGTCATTATGAGGTGAAGTCAAAAGAAGTTTAAACTTCGTTGGGATCCTGCACAACAAGTTGGTGTTGGAGGGATTCCCAACTCGATCTCTTTGATGCTTAAGTTAGTAGCTAAAGGATATATTCCATTCTCTTTAGGATTGAGGATCAACCTTTATACCTACGGAGCCGTCAAGAGGAGACTATAGCTGGTGAGGATCAATCGTATCTCTCTGCGACGCGATCATGTGAGCGACTGAATCGTACACCCCTTGTGATGCGGGTCGACTTGTCTGGGCTCCTATAGCGCAACGTCGATTCATGCAATCCCATGTGGCATGAAGCTAGTGAGGGATGATCGAGGGAGCATCGCCCCTTATTTCAGCCCTTTTTTGCATTAAATGGATACTGAGCTATCTTCCACATTAGCTCAACCGGTAAACTATGACAGGTGCTGAATATTCTCTATCACCTATAAATCATCCCAGCTGTTATGCTTGCAAGTATTTAGGAAAAATGCAATCCCACATAAAGACAAAGGTCTTTCCTTTTGTTTACTATCAGTGGATGGACCGTTTATTTTTATGTCTAGTTTTAAAGTCTAAGTTTCCACACAATATAGTTTTACTATTATTTATAACAATAAAAGCCATATATACATACTTTAAAAGAAAAAAATTAAAATTTTGAGTCTCATCTGCGTGCTAGTGTATGTTGTCTATGTTCTTAGTATAACATATATTATAAAAGGTTAACAAAAAAAAAAGGCTAATTATATATTGTCCCCATAGTTAGTTATTTTAGCGTTTCGATCTTTACATCTTAAAAAGTTATATTGATATCCCTATAATTATAAAAGTAAAATATCTAGGTCTATTTATCCTAACGACGTTAATTTTATTGATAGAAACATAAAAAAAAGAAAAAAAAATAATTTTAATATTTGGTGGCGGACAACATTGATGGTGGCAGACGGCGATGCCGTTGGCGTTGATATCGACATAGTTGCTTGGCCACCTCTAACAACAATAAGGTTCGCTCTCACCACGACACTATCCGCCCTCATAAGGAGCATGTCATCGACCTCATCATCGCCTGCCTTATGTCACTCTACATTTGCGTTGACGTTGATGCAGTTACTGAGCATCTACGACGAAGATGGTGGCCTTCTCACCATTGACTTATTAGGTGGATCCCAACCACTACTTGAAGTTGAGGTCGTCGTAGCTCCTATCACCCCCCTCGTTGTTAGGTTAGTCCCGACACCATCTTTCACTGCTTTATATCTACGTCGGTACCGACACATATGTGTTAGATGTTGTCTGGGTTGGATAGACAATCAAGGAAACATAATGACTCGGTCCGATAGAGGTGGACTATGGCATCCACGACGGAGCATGTTGCATTACAAGAGCCAAAACTGATCGATGATAGACACTGCCCTTTATGGTGTGATGTTAGGCACTAACCAAAGCTCGTCCATATCATTGTCATTGTGCGAGAGGCCATTGGAGTAGAGGGCAAGTGGGGCTGCGAACGAGTCGAGGGAGGTGATAGAGGGCTTCTTGCACATGATGGAGGGTTCTGAGTGAGCGGATCCGGGGGAGGGGGAGGGGGCGGGCAAAGGTGCACTTAACTACGGTGGGGTGAGAGAGTGATTTGGGGATTCCACAGCACTACTCATAAGAGAATGGGATGACAGAGGAGCAGGAAGATGGGGAGCAGCCACCACCATGTACGTCAACACCGATGTAGTTTTTAAGCGACAATTGCATCAACATTGATGTAGATACAAAGTGGCATGGGGCAAACAGCGATGAGGTCAACGACACGCTCCTCGTAGAGGCGGGTGGGGTCATTGTGAGAGCGAACTTTATCGTCATTAGAGGTGGCCAGACAACTATGTTGGCATCGACGCTAATGACATCGCCATCCAACATCGAACACTAAAATTATCCTTTTATCTTTTATTTTGATATTTTCGTCTGTAAATGAACGTAGATGTTTCACTTTAGTAACTATAGGGATGCCAATATAATTTTTTAAAGTGTAGGGACCGAAGCGCGAACGATAGCTAACTACAAGAGATAATATGTAATTAGCTCTAAAAAAATAAGGAGCTTAACGTTAGTCACATGATTTTTTAATTAATTATTAATTTTATTTCATACCCAAAATATTTAGTCTTTGGATATAAATCCAAAGGTAGACCATCCTTAAGATACATTTGTTCCTTATTTATTTTAATTAATTTATATATAATCCTAAGATAAATCTTATTTTTACTAGGGTCAAATGGAACAATTTGGGTGAGCGGGCCTATTTGAGCTATTATATTTATTTATTTATTTTGCTACTATATTTAATTCAAGACACAAGTAAACCATTTAGGATTTACCGCCTCATCTTCCACCAATGATTCATCGTGCTACGTGCTTCAATGCTCCACCACGAATTCATGGGGAACACACGTGTGGAACTTTTAACACTAACTTAATTTAATGGACTCTCGATTGCTACCCATCACCCAATCCATTTATTTTTTGTTTCCATGAAAAGCCTCTGATCCATCAAGGTTTAGGAATAATATTTGAAAAAGTTCCTTTCCATTGTTCAAATTTATTTCTATTAAAATATGTATTAGTACAATAGACTATTTCAATGGTTTACAATAATAAAAAGTTAAAATGGCTTTTTGTCAGACTGACTTTTTAGGATTTTAGAGCAAAAGAATTTTGTTTTCATTCTTTTCGAGATTGGCATGAGAATTAAATATTAATAATATAGATAAAATGATTTCAATGAGAGAATCATAATTGATGCAACTTTAATAAATATTTTAATATTTTTTTGAAAAATAAATCTCTAGCTGATAATAAATTAGCTGACAGTATGTAATACATACATTTCATGTGGCAGCATTGGTTGAGGCGTCGCGTGAGTCGTGGTAGGTAGCACCAATTATCTCCAATTTAAAGATACTATTTTCCTTATTTTAGACCAATCTGTGGGACGTGGCGCACATCCGAAGGGCAAGAAGGGCGTTGCACGCATCTTAACGTCACGCTGCGGTTGTCGTAACTTGATCGATTGCGTGAGTCGCTGGCGGCAGCGGCAATTCTTTCTAATTTAAAGATACTATTTTCCTAATTTTGGGCAATCTTCTATGTGACGTGGCGCACATCCGAAGGGCCATAAGAGCGTAGAACACATCTTGACGTGCCACCGCGGGAGTCGTGCCTTGAGAGGTTGAGTTGTAGAACACACCGGTCGTCGTCCGTGGCTGTCGTATCAAATTATTATTTGGTCCACCGCAATGTCGAATTCCACGCCCGCAACGGGAAACCTCACGCCCGCCGCGGAGGACTGACCACATAGCTCTCCTGGCGCGGACATTCGTCTGGGTTCTCTCTCTCTCTCTGTCTGCCTCCCTCCGCTGCTCTCAGGGATCGATCGCAAGGTTCTTGATTCTTATTCTTCTCTTAGGAATCATCGTGAATCTTCGGCCAAAAGAGGGAACCGAGTAAAGGAGGACACGATTCGATCTCTTCCATTACTTTGTTCTCTCCCCGATGGCTGCTTTGAATCTCCGCCTTTTGGTGCTCCTTTGCTCGTGGGCAATGGCAACGGTGGGCTTCTCGGCCTGTCAAGCGCCTTCCGTCGTCTCCAGCTTCAGCCGTCCTAAGGTCTGGCTCGGCCCTTACGACTGGACGTACTTGCGAGGTATGATTCCCGTTGTTTCTTGAAAGCAGAAAAGATGAATGATGTTGGTTGCCTCGGCCTCCCTTGTCGGTTTCGATCGCTTGATGTAAAAGATGGGATCATTGCCGACTGTCGAGGACGCTTTGGAGGAATCGGTGACTGGGGGCTTCTTAAATCAAAAGATCGGTTCTTGATGGGGTTTTGGTGGTCGGTTCTTGGACATTCTTGCGGGTTTTTGGCGGTTGGTTCTTGGACGAGAGTTTCTTTTTTCCGGAAGAGTGAATGGGTTTTGTTCGTTGGAGTTTCTTCTTCTGTCGCTCAATATATTTGTTTTGGCTTTTAAGTGGAAAATTGAAGCTCGAGGGGGGATCTTATACCAGGGAATTAGTTGGCGAATTTTATTTAATTCTCTGACGTTCTTTACCTTTTCCGAATCTCTAACCCCGCCCCAAGCCGTATAACCGGGAACGGAGTACTAGGTTTTCCGTAGTTCTTCCTAAAATCCTCTGTGGGAGAACAAAAAAGAGCCTCTTGGTGTCGATCAGCTCGATTTTTTAATTTGCTCATGCTCTTGATATGATTGAGGTCCATCGACATTTATTTACTTGCTCGAAGTATTTTATTGTCCTTAAAAGAAGATGCTCTGATCTTGTGTGCTTTTCTTTGGTTTTCTTTGTTTCTTTTTCCTCTTTCTGAGAAGAAATCTTGTTTATTTTGGCTAAGTTTTGCTACTACTTTGGTGTACATAGAGAAGATTCGGATGTTCTAAAGAGTAACTTGCATCCTGTGATTCTAGCAACGACTTTAAGGGTTTGGTGAAAATTCTCACTTCAACTCACTTGTGTAGTTGGACGATGATGTGTAGCGGAATTATATATCTTATTTTGTTTATTTTTGATTCACAAATATGAAAAAACTTTGATCTGTGTCTATCTGGTTCTTCAATTGTAGCACTTACGTTAGACGTATTGACACTTCAATTCTGGTTATGTAGTTTATATTATCAGAAACCATAGGAAATTTAGCTAGTCCATGATTTTTCTCTTTTCAACCATTTGTCTCCACTCCAGGATTTTATTTAGAAGATCTTTGTTCTGAACAGTGCATTCATGATTTGACATCAAGTACTTATTTACTTGTCTTTAGTTATAATGACATCATGGACCAAATCTTTCTTAATGACTGATGTTATCTTGAATGACTATTCTTTTTGGAACCATCAGAAAGTAAATAGGCAAAATAGTTGGCACTGAATGCTTCTTCTGAATGCATACGTAGGTGCAAGATTCTATCGCCTCCTATTTAACTTTAAAAGTTAAAAGCATCTAGCCACTTTGGTATTTTGATGGTCATTAATTTTAGTGAATTTGTAAGTGATCCAGATATTTTGGGGGATGGTAGAACATGTTCACCGGACAAGGATTAAGCACATGCCCACTTTATGTACATCTTACCATTTTAATGATGAGCCTTACCTAATGTTATGCTGAAAGCAAACTCCACTTTGAGTGCCTGAGTCCAGAATTGTAGAATCATTCATTTCAATTTGCTTAAATGATGCAGATATCTGAGGTAACCTGGTTTTACCATCACATGATGCAGATTAGTGGCTCAAATTGTGTGTGTGGATATGTAATTGCAGGGTTGGAACATTTTGAGTCCAACTTGAACTTCAGGTGTGCTGGGTTTGAGTATTCTGAGTCTAAAAGTAGCGTTCAAGTCAAGAAAGCTCAATCCAGCCTTATCTGGGAGAGGCTTGGGTTGAGATGTTGAGCAGTCCAACCCTACTTGAGCTTAAACTGATCCAGTTTGAATCAATGAATACATTCATGCATTCAGTTTGCTACTCAAACTTTTCCAACTTAATGTAAAAGTTACTCCTTTCTTCCTTTTCCTTCCTCCCTGAAGATCTCTCATTCACTTCCTATGTTACTCTATGTTGGTTCTCCATTGCAAGACCATCAACACTTCAAAATGACTTGAGAATTTTCTTCATGTAGAATCATCCACACTTATCTTACTCTAGGCATTCCTTCGTCCCCCATCTTGCCTTCTTCTGCCTTGAGCATTCTCTTCCTTACTGTTTAATTAAACTAATCTATCTCTTATTTCCTTTAATGTGATTTGTCATTCATACTCAATTCCCAACAACATATTATTTTGTTGGCCTCTCTTATACCAAATATGCTATTGGATAACTGTGCTCCATGGTCCGCTTCTCCAACCCAGCCTTTTGTCAGGCTTGATCTCATGTTGTGGGGCTTTTCATTGGTTATAGATATCTCCCAGGGTTTAAGTTGACATCCAACCAAATACAAAGTCTACGAAATAAATTTAGTTATCTGTAGCCACAGCTAATGGTTGAATATTATCTTGTGTATGTATTTCTTCAGTGAGCAAGCAAGTTTTTTTTGTGGATTGCATTCAAAGATGTTGTTCGACGTCCCAGAATGTGATACAAACCTTTTCTTGTTGGCACATGTCATAGTTCATATATAAATTTACAACCATGCCTCTATATTGCAGAATCAAAACCTTTGATCCCTGTACTGCAATTGTATATATCTGAACCTTATATATATACTTCATTGCAGTTGAGCTGCCGCCTTGGTTCTCATCAATGGCCATCAATTTTGTGTCCAATGTTAACATTGTAAGTTAGTCATTTTCACTTACTTTACTGCTGTTATGCTGGTTTTAACTATTTTTCAAACTTTTGCATAGTTGTGTACCTTCATAAAACTAATTTTAAAGTTCTCAGTAGCAACACTTTCCTGATTCTTTTCATGCTGATTTCTATAATGTCACCACCTTCAAATGCATAAGCAAGTTGCAATTAGTATGAAATCAATTATAAGCTTCAAGTTTGGCTCTCGTATTTTAGCTGTTAGTACAATTTTGAGCTTTACTCTCCAGACTTCTGTTGACTGATTTTGAATAGCGCTTATATATATGATTTGTTCCCCTTTAAGAAATTCATGGAACCATAACTAAAGATGGTTGCTCCAGGCTAAGAAGCACAAAAACAAACATGGGACATGGACACAACACGACACAACACGCCACGACACGACACGACACGACACGGACATGGCAACACATCATTCTTTTTTTTAAAATAGGGCACGAACAAAACGAGAGCACGTGTATTTTTAATATATATATATATTATTTGATTAACATGAGTTTTATAGTATTTATACTTAAAATTTTATGAACTCAACAATTTGAACAAATAAATATCATCATACATGTTAAAATAATTAAAATAATCTAGATTTAAGTATCGAAAATAAAGGTTGAGTACATCAAATAATATTTAACAATCTCTAGATAGAATTGATATATATTTCCTTGTGACGATCTCTAGATTTCTTTTCTTGCGAAGTTTATGACCCTCATGTGAGGGCCACGAAAATGTAGCATTGCACGCGAGTGTTTGGCATGTGTGTCTGTGGACCGTGTCCATGTGTCTGACATGTGTTAGACATAGACATGTCTACCAAAAGCATGTGTCCGTGCTTCCTAGGCTCCAGGAGGGTGTAACATTACCGTTTCAAGAAATGGTAGAAGCTATATTCATTATTTCTTCCATCCAAAAGACAGATGTCAGCTTTTTAATCAGCCTAAAATTTATCGAGCCTTGAATACCATCAGACATTCATTTTTTTGGACCTAAGGACTTTGTGCTTATTTTTACACAATAAAACAAGAGTTATGGAATATTATTCCCATCAGACTTGATTGAGATATGACAATGCAGAATTCTCTCATCAGAGGGTTGTTAGTCATGGGGAAAAACTTTCCTATATCAAAATAGCTTCTAGAAGGGTTGAACCTACCATATATCTCTCCATCTTATTTTTGCCTCTTTTTATTCTACTTCATAAAATAAGACATCCTATTTTGCAGAAAAGAATTACCAATGGAACATCTTGGCATGAGAAAAATACTTGCATTGCAGGCCAAAGTCCCCATGACGAGTGTTTAGTCTTCTGCTTTATCTGGAGCAATGTTGGAGTGTGAAATATGAATTAGCTTCAAAGTCGGTGAATTTGTATTGGGTAATGGAACTACTATGAGATTCTGGTTTGGTCATCAGATATGAGACTTTGACTATTAGATTTAGTTTTTGGTAGACAGAACTTCGTATACAAATTGATTTATGGGAGCTGTGCGATGTCTTTGATCTTTTTGTTCTAGGATATACCGATGATACACTAGCCCTGGGATGAGACAGATTCATCAACTGATATATTCACCTTTTCTTGGTTGATATAACTTCAAATGCAAGTACATCGTGGGAGTCCATTTAATTGCTCACGACCACGTTTTTCCATAGATTTTTGAACTTTGTGGGCAAGTGTTGTCCATACTCTAAAATTCTATGGAATCGCCCTGGTACATGTAACCAGCACTAAAAGGTTAGATTCACTCTAAGGATGTACCAGTGAAGAAAAACTTGGAAGCTAGATGCTAAGTTTGATTCATGTAGTTGGACAGATGGAACTGAAGGCCATGTCTTAACCATAACATTGCAGAACAGGTTTGTCAGAAGTTCACATTATTTTGGGCATGAATCTTTGGGCTTGAAGATTGCTGAGATACTCTTGGCATAAATTATTTATATTTATCTTCTGAGAGATGATGGAACGTCAATAGTTATTAAAATCAAGGTATGCATTTTCGAAAGGTACCACCCGGTACGGGCGGTTCGTATCGGTTCGACGGCATACCGGTACGCGGGCCGCTCGCTACCGGGTGGAACGTTTAAAAGCGCCCTTTATCGGACGATACAGGATAATATTGGGCGGTAATGGTCGAAATTCGACCATTACCGCCCGACACAACTCGGTAATGGTCGATTTCGATCGTTACCGCTCGGTAACGATTGAAATCGACCATTACCGCACTATAACAGTGCTACAATGCTCCAACGGTCAAATTGACTATTGGAGCCCTTTCTCATAGACACAACCTACATGATATAGACACAGAAAGAAGTTCATCGTATTCATAGCCATCGTATTATGGAGAATCATACGGGCAACAACAGTATGATGATAGTTGGTTATCCTTATTTGAGCAACAGTATGATACATAGCAGTAGATCAGTAACGAAAGTAGAAGCTTTGACATTCACCGATATATGCCTCAAGAGATAAATATAATTCATGACGATCAGCACCACATTGATGCATCAATGACAAATGGTGTATCAATACATTATGTCATGCGATCAATTTCATGATTGACTCCAACAAACATATCATATTGATATGCAGATATATAGGATCGAGAACCCCGATCAACCACCTGTGGAGGCCTGTCGTTCGTTCTGGTAGTAGAATCAGCAATCAGGTATATCTACATATATGTGATACTATTCTTGCCTAATTTACATTGATTTTTGCTAAATTTATGCTATTACTATATTTATTTCTAACTTAAAAACCCTATCCTAATTTTTTTTTTATTTTCAGGTATTTTCGGAGGGTTTTACACCCAAATTAGGTGTACCGCTCGGTACACCCTGGCGTACCGCTCGGTACATGGTACCATACCATACCGAGCCAACCTTTAAACACCGGTATGGTACGGTATTGCATACCTTGATCAAAATAGTTTAGGAAATCAACTTAAAGTAAACTACCTCCAAAGAATTCCATCATGAGTTTTGGGAACAAAAGGCGATAAACAACTGTGAATTCTTTTGCTCACAAGTGAAGCCAATCCTTCATATGTTCTTGTGAACTTCTACCTTTTTCTCTTTCTGCCCTTTTATCCTTTTATGTTTCTTCTTTCCTTGTACTCTCTTTCTTCTTTCTGTTTATCTATCATGACATAAGATAGTAGGCTTTGCTTACATTCACATTAAAATAACACACAACTGAAAGATTTATTACTTGAAAGGGCTCCACACTATAGGCCCACTATAAGATAGTCGAATTTGCAGGTCTATTTTTCTGCATATGTGATTTGTTAAATTCCTTTGCTAGACCATGGACACTTGCTGCCTCTTTATTAAAAGCCTAATGAGCTAATCCATTGTTGAGAAGTTGGCATTTCAAACAGTGAGCGCCAGCAGTGTTATCTACAGCTTTCATGATACTATTTAATATTTACATCAGAATGCATATGGAATGTTAAGGGGAAAAGGATGTAGGGCACTAAAGGTATCTGACGACATACTTTCTAGTTTCTACAGTCTTTATTGTCTATTGTTTTATATGACATCCAGTCTTGTATGCTATACTTGAGTATGTTCTTTCAATCTTCCTGATGTTTCTGAGCATTTTGATTCATATCATGATATTTTGTTGACTAATTTATAGCCTCAAACCTTACAGGCCAAGGAACAAGCAAAACAATATCCAAAGAGTAACCTTCCCTTGGTATGCTTCAGAGGTGGCAGTCCTCCTATTCCAGATGTTTCAGGCATCCATTTGGATGATTCATGTATGGTCCTAGTTAAACATCTGCGTTCACTAGTCCTACTAAAATTAGAAGGTTTTGACTAAATTATGAAATCAATTTTGAGTTTTCTCAAGTTATTGCAGTTATGTTCAATATTCTAAAGTATTACAGTAAGATGTCCCAAGAAAAGACAATTTCATGCTCTTGCAAAGAGACAATTGATTGCAAGTTATTGGATCTTTTCCCTTAAGCCTGCAAGCCTTTTTGAATGATAACCATAAATGATAGGATTTTGATGTTGTCTCAGTGTGGTCTATCTTTCTGCGGGGTAGACTGAGAGCCCCTTACCTTCCCTGGAATGATTATATCTAAGAAATACATTTTATCTTGTAGTGTCAAAGTTTGTACTGTATGGATCTTTTGGAGGTGCATCCAATCTCTCTTTCATAGATCAATGCATTCCATTTCAGAAAAACCTATCAGTGACATTGACGAATGAGCTGGTAATTGTCATAACTTCACAATTTATGTAAGTAATTGCTAAGTCTTATAATTGTTATCATTCTTTGTTTATTGCTATAATTCACCTCAAAGCATTTTATTTTCAAAGATGTCCTGCCATTTCTAACATATCTACAAAACCATGTATTTCTCTTTTTTGTGTAGATTCTTTTGTAAGTTCACCATGAAATAAAAACTGGAAAGTTGAAACTGAGGTTTTTGCCTAATTTATTTCTTAGGTTAGATAAACACAATGTTGTGTGTATCATATATTCGATGTCTGTTCAACTTTGATTAAATTTTAATAAACTTAGGCTAGAAACTGACTTATTGCAGTATCTGCACCTCTTGCCAACATGCTTATTAGGAACATCCTCGGTGTACTTTCTAACTCCTCCATCCAAAGGCAGAACCACACGAATCTTTGCGTTATCTGTTTTTGATCAATATACTTACTGTAAGCCCCTTTTGTAAATTATATGGGATCTTCATTCGAGATACTTAAATTATGCCTGTCCATCAAATGTGGTCCTTTTGTAAATTTTATAGTGTCTTTGTATGATATACTTCTGTATGTGTGGTTTTCTAACTTCCAAATATTGGTATTAGTAAAGCATGGTTGGCATAGTAGCATAGCATTTTTGATTGTTTGCGAGCATGTCCAAGTCCATTGATAGTTTGCCAGTTTCACAATACTTGAGACTTTTATAAATTTTACATGGACCTTTTCTGTATTACTTAAGTTTGACTAGTGATATCATATTACTTTACTGGCAGGAAAAGTTCCATGTAACTGCCTAAAAGTTGGGATCTTGCATGCTGTTGTATGCAATGTGTTAAAAAACAGCCACTATTGCAGTTAAGCACTATGCTAATATATCATGAGACCTTAATTTGTTTCATAATGATAGCAGCCATAAAATGACTACCTGCTTCTATCCTATATTCGGATAGTGGCTGCGCAACCCAACTTTATAATATTTTGTTTCGAGGTGCATAATTTCATGTACCGATGCTGTATCAGTCCGAGTTGGGCCGGTACTGGCACTCGGTACACTCACAAAATAAAATGGAAACTTCATGGTACCATACATGTATCTATCTATATTAGGTGGTACAGGCCCTATACCCAGCATATCAAGCAGTACAGGCCATGTACCGGACAATATAGGCCTGTATCGATTGTATCGCCTGAGTTTACCCTAGTCTGCATATTTGGTAGAACTATTGGACCAGTAAATACTGCCCTATCATACCATAGCGGGTGGTATTTTAAACCCTATTTTTTTTTTTGTCTATCCAATCTTATTGTCTATATATTGGATAGGCTATAGTATAATAATTTTTATTGTGCTTTAGTAGATTGATCATACATCACATTAAAATATTATCATGCTTTGTTAGTGTATATTTTCTTGGACAATATGAGATTTTGATATTGCATATGTTGGAGATAATCAGGTTAAAATTCCATTTTGTAATGGTACGTAACGTCAACTTTGCATGAAATTTGTGTGGTAAACTGTGTGAACATCTTTTGTTTGGCTCTTTGTTATAGTAAGTTATTTGAATTATTTTAACACTATACAATCATGGGTTTATCTTAGTGGTCTGCTTTTGGCATGTAGTGCCCAGAACAGCACCCACTGTATTCTATGAAGATTCTCTACCTGTATGTTCCTGCTGTTTGCCATCTACAATGTTGGTTGCTACTCCAATTTCATCTTTCAAACAAAAACGTGTGCAAAAAATTATTCTAAATATTCATGTGAGTTGGGATGAGTATCAAACGCCAGGTAAAGAGTAATTGTTGAGACCAAACTAGAGTATTCAATTCACTGTAGAGAATTAGGACTCGAGGTTATTGATTTCAATATTCCAGTGGGGAAAACACCTTATGGTGTTTGGTTGGTTTGGCTAGCCATTAGCTGTCACACATCAGTGATACTGTAGGCACTTTTCTTCGGTTCATGTCATTTAACAAAAGAAGACCTGTTCGTTTTTTTGCCTTTTAGAAAGAACAATATTTTGTTTTCTTCTAGTTTGATTACCAAATGTTTAGTGTCTGGACTAAACAATTAGATCCTAACATAATGGTTTTGATATGCCATATTTTCTTCTCTACAGGTTTTGTACCTCAGTCACATTCTGTGTAGATGTGGCTTGATATACTGATCTTAAACTTGTACATGTGAATTCAGTTCTCTCCAAGATTAAACTGTGTTTTTTGTCATGTCAATGACAATCAATAGTTACTTCTAAATTTATTGAGAAGACTTGAGAATCTGGCTGTGGTTTCTTTCATGACTTGGTCTCAGTTTACTTCTCTATAAAAAGTTGGAATGCTCTGCTAAAAGACTATGTTCTCCAGATATCTCCTGGAATATGGTACTTTGGGTTCTTCAATGGACTTGGACCTGCTCGCACACAGTCAAAAATGGTATGCTCTATAAATTATAAAATGAGTGTATTATGCACTAGGTGCATTGACAATTCAGCTTTATATTTTTATTTTATCTTATTATATAAATACTCGTTTAAAGCTATATGTGCAATGTTGCAGATTAACCGAGGAAAAGCATACATATTCAGTATCAGCATTGTCATTGAAGGATGTTCCACCATGGGTGTATGGGGCCCTTACTGTAACCAGTCAGTTAATATGATTCCTTGTTTTCAATCTTCCATAGACAAGCACTCCAGGAAACTATTAGATTTAAACATGTACAGCTGGGGAAGTTTAAACCATATGGCTCAAGCTGGAGAAGATAAGGAAGCTAATTATCATTTGTCATCCAAATGGATGACTATGAAATATAAACAAGTAGATAACAATGCTAGCATGTTTGTCACCGCCGAAAATCTCATGACATGCAACAATACAATTGAATTGTCATGTCTCAGAAATGGGGAGTTGAATATATATGCTGTGGACATAGTCTCTATAACATCCCAGTTTGTTGTTTCTCTTACTGATTTGAGGTTTAATCAAACATCTTCAACAGAAAACCTAGGAAATTTTAGTGAAATTCTACTGATGTCTTATGCTCGCTACAATGCAATGCCACTCAAGTCTTTACATGATTATTCTACGGATATAAGTAGGGCCCCTTTAATTGTCAATTCACCAAAAGTTGGACGATGGTATATTGCCTTTCAAGCTGTTAACCAGACAGAAGCAAGTGGAACAATGCAAGAAACATTTTTGAATGGAAGTCTGTGTTTTTCCTTTATGTTGCAAGTGCCTGAGTGCAGTAGTGGAAAGGCTGGGTTCAACTGTACATGGGAAGCGCATACACTTCAGGTAGGATTATGGTTACTATTTGTTTCCTTTTTCTGCTGGAATTTCTGAATAGTGCTCTAGTTTGCCACTTCAGTAGTGTGAGTCTCCATCTGGATATATGAGCTACATTTTTCTTTGAGGTGCATTTGCTAATAGCCTAATAGCCATATTTAATCCAGTAAAATCATTGTTGACTGCAAGTTCACAAAGGTCTTGGAAATTGAAATATTTACTAAGAGAAGAATCATCGTCCTTAATGTTAAGGATGCTAAATTTTAGAGAAATCAGGAAAAGGATGAAGACAATTATAAGCTTTTGTGCTCCCTATTTTATCCGCAATTTATATCTTTATTTTGTTACTATATCTTGCAACTGGGTATAGGATAGAAAAATTTGTGGAAGTTAAAAAAGAGAAAAAACATGTGGATTTACTTTATTTTCTCTGTTGATATGCATGATAAGTTTTCTCACGCTGACTTTCTTTTGTTTGCATAAGGTAGTGGTTGACAAACTTGCACCTAGCTATTTTGGGGTGGCGTAACTACTAAATGTAATACAAGGTCAAGTTGGGGATCGGTTATAAGCAACACCGAAAGGGGTGTAAGCATATGACAACTTGTTGATGATCATGGACCTTAGACTTAATGAAAAGACAACTTTCATATTAATAGATATAAGAGCCACACATAAATTTATAGCCAATCAAGAGACAAAGCGATTCAAATTGAAGTTGGTAAAGAGTCCGAGCTACATGAAGGCACTCAATTTGGAACAGTGATTTAAAAAGCGCTAGGCGCCAAGGTCCAAAAACGCTCGAGGCGCTAGGCGCTCACCTGAACGAAACGAGGCGCTAAAATATAAAAATATATAATATAATTAATAAATATAATTATTTAAATAAAAATATGATAATTAAGAAAATCTTGTAAAATTACAATATTACATTAACAAAAAGTCTCAATTAAAAACAATAACAATAATTTCAAATAAATAAAAATTAATAGTATTAAAATCAAAACAATATATTATTAATCTAATAAATAAAAATATTGTTACTAGTATACGGTTAGTAGTATATTGTTAATATACTGTTAATAGTATATGAAGTGAGAAGAGTGTGAGTAAGAGGAAGATCGAGGCTGCTGACTAAGAGCAGTGGCAGCGGGAGTAACGAGCGACGACAGTGGTTGCGGTAGCAATGAGCAGCGGGAGCGGCGAGCGACGATAGTGGCAGCGACAGCGGTAGTAGCGAGAAGCAGCAACAGGAGCGGGAGCGGCGAGCGACGACAGTGGCAGCGGTAGCAGTGAGCAGCGGGAGCGGCGATAGTGGCAACGACAGTGGTAGAAGCAAGCAGCGGGAGCGACGAGCGGCGACAATAGCAGCGAGCAGTGAGCAGCGATAGTGGCAGCGACAGTAGCAGCGAGAGCGGGAGCAGCGAGCAGGGTTAGGGTTGGGAAGTCGTGAGAGGAAGGTTAATCTCGGTGCTTTAGTTGGTTCGATTGAACCAACTAAAGTGCCGGAGATCGAACTAGACCTAAAACGCTGGTTCGGTCGCCTGGTTTAACCTGGACGCTCGCCCGAAGCGCCCGTCGCCTGGGCACGGGCGAGCGCCCAGGCGGCGCCTCTTTGAAGCGCGCTGCTTGGAAATGAAGCGAGGTGCTCGAGCCTCGCCTCGCCTCGCTTGAGCGCCTATTGAAATCACTGATTTGGAGGTAGACCCTATTTCCAGATTGGCAAAGGGAGTTGGCATGTAGATCGAAGATTGGAGTGGGAGCACTAACTTTATGGCGCTTCCCTTGGACAATTTATAGGTTGTTCTTGGGATGGAGTTTTTACGTGAGGCAAAAGCAGTACCCATACCATTCCTGAATTCTTTTGGATTGTGATTCCATGCGTAGTGCCACTTTCAAAAAGAGCTTCGAAGGACCTTATAACTATCTTATAACAATGCAATGAGAGTTAAATGACCTTAATATGAAGCAAAGGTTCATCAAAACCGATACTCTTGCAGAATATGCTGGTGTACCAATAACTCAATCGCTAAAGCCCTTTTCATGAGGATGATGTAAGGTGGAATGAAAGTTCAAACTCAATGAAGGAATCAAAGATTCAATTGACCATCCACATTTGACATTATTTCTAGACCGAGAATCTTCGGTCTACTGGATGCTAAATTGTTCCGGTGCTTATCTTTTGTCAAAAGTATATTGGTGCTTTCGATGTATAAGACCGAGCTTACGAATGCTAAGTAAACGGTTAAAAAAAAATAGAGAATTAGAGTTGGTACCTGGAACAAGTGGATGGTTGTGGCCACATGAAAAAGTTACCATTTGATTAATAGAAGATTAGATAGAAAATGCTTACTAAGTCACATCCGAGAAATGCTTCGTTGGTAACATGATGTGCAGAAGCAGTTGATCAATAGAGGCAAGCATTATGATGATCTCGAGTCCAGAGGGACTTAACTAACCAAAAAGAATTCAATCGAGAAAGTGTCAGACTGAAGGCCATGAACATCAAAGGATGCGACATAGTATAAGGATGCGACATGGTATTACAACAATAAGTCTTTTGAGCATTGACCAAACTTGTGTTTTGGTATCACAACAATAGGTCTTCCGAGCATTGACTAAACTTATGCTCTTGAGAAGAGAGCATAGTTGTGGCCATAAATACGGTGTGGCTGATCCCAAATGCATGACTAAAACTGCAAGGGCGAAATCAAGCTTTGGTTAGAGTAACACTTATTGTAACACTTTGATTTAGTCCCACATCGGAGGTGGGCTAAGACTAAGATTGACTTCTAATGGTCTAATGGGTGTCTTCTTGTTAATTTTAGCTTAAGTGTTTTGAGCTAGTGGTTCAAGCTCAACAAAGTTAACAGGTTGATTATCCCATCAAGCTAGGTTGTGACAATTGGTATTAGAGGTGACTTAGTATTGGGGCATGGTGAGGGACTCGAGTAGGAAAGGGTTACCTATGGACAAGGTCAAAGGACACATTGTTGTGGAGCCACCATTGGGATATGTCTTATATGCACTAAGCTTGACGTGGACATCAAGTCCTTAAGTAGGGGAGACTATAACACCTTGGTTTAGTCCATGTCAGAAATAAGTTAAGATTAAGATTGATTTCTAACGGTTCGATGGGTGTCATACTGTTAACTTCAACTTAAGTATTTTGGACTAGTGTTTCAAGTTCAACGAAGCTAATAGGTTAGTTATCCTATCAGGTCGGGTTGTGACAGAAATTTGGAGCATTTCTTGATTTGTGCATGCCATCCTTGCGCAAGGGCCATACTAATCTTCTCTTTGTCGTTTTAATTTTATCGGATGTCTTCGAAGATGCTTAAGCTGAAGTTAACAAAAATATACTCATCAAATCTTTATAAATCGATCTTATTCTTAGCCCGCTTCCAATGTGGGGCTAAAACAAGATGTTATAACCCCCCACTTAAGGACTTGATGTCCTTGTCATCAAGGCCTAACATAACCTAGAATCAAACCTTAGTATGGTGCATGTGAGACTTAGCCTAGTGTTGGCTCCACACTATGACATGCCCTTTGGCCCTATCCATAGGTAGTCCTTTCCTACTCGAGCCTCTCACTACTCTAATATTAGGTCGGCTTTGATATCAATTATTATAGTCTGCCTTGATGGGATAACTGGCTTGTTAACTTCGTTGACTATTAACTATTGTCTCAAAATGCTTAAGCTGAAGTTATCAGTAGTACAACCATCAGGCCCTTATAAGTCGATCTTAGTCTTGACCCACTTCTGATGTGAGACTAAATCGGGGTGTTACACTTCTAGTACAACAGAAATGCAATGGCAAAAAGTTGGTAAATTTAAGTAACTAGCTTGGAGCACAATGTGAGGAATTTGGTGAAGCCAATCGAATTAAGCCAATATTTCTCACCTATGCAATGGAGCTCTACATCAATTGGAAGTCTCTTCAAAGTGCTTAAAAGTCAATAACCATCAACTCCTCACCTCTGGTTATTCGGCTATGTTGAAGTTAGTATGTTCGTGCACTATCCACACATCAAGTTACCTAAAAAAATAGGGATAGTGCAGATGTACTTGGAGGAGATGAAGGATCTAAAGATGCGAGGGGTAAACTTCATGCGAGAAGGCTACAGATTCTTCAAGTTTTATGATATGGTATTGGTGCAGCTCCAACCAGCAACTTTCAAGCTCTTGCAAGGTGACACTTCAAAGGGGTTTAAATGCAAAGGTCAAACCTCTTCTCTTGTCAAACAACCAATCTAGAGGATTCAACATGAAGTGTTCCAACTCAGCCAACTACCCTAGCTAAACCAACCCAGTGACAAGTTGCAACAAAGTAAACATATCGAATTTGACATCTCAACAGTAAAAGCTGAGAAGCATGTTACAGTGGAAGATGATCGAGTTGTGGCGTTTGTGAAGGCTTCAACGAGGGCGTCGAAGGAATAAACAAGGGAGAATGTCATGGAGTGATGTAGTCAAGGTGTTCGACGCATGTACATGATGCTTTTATGTCATCGTTGAGTGTTGCTTTTTGGTGTTTTCGGGTATTTTCTTGTAGGAAGATTGTACAGGGCACGAAGTATAGTAAGCAAGACCACTCATCCACGAAGCTGTCAATTGAATCTTCTTTTTGGAGATCATTTTATGACTTTGACTTCTTGAATACTATCTGTCCCATTTTCCTTTCATGGAAGTGTTTTTGTTTTTCTGTTTTTGTGTTGTAAAAGTTAGAAATGTTTATGGCTATGTGACATTGCATATTGGGAAAATAGCCGTAACAGTCCTGTTTTCGTATGCCATGGTTTGATTTTTAATGGGTGGCCTTCGACATGAATAATCCATATAGGGTTTGGGTTCGATGATCCGTCAACTCGAAACCACCTTACGGATGAAAGTTTTGATGGAGGAGAGAACTATTGCAAAAAGGCCAAGTGTAAAAACAAAAAGAAAACAGTCTCTATTGCTTGTAAAACTAAAATGCTAACTACAAGACTTAAAACAATGGAATTAAAAGCATGATAGAAAGTTTATGGGTGCGTGAAAACGCAGGTTGTCTTTGGATAGCACGTCGGTGCTCTCGACAGGTTGTGGTTGCAGTCGGTTCTCGATCTCCTCCTCTCTTCACTGCTGGAACCTCCTCTTGAGGTTTGAACAATAGGTAGTAGGTGTTGAAGACTTCTTGCAACAGCTAGACGAAGTTTTGGGGCAGAGCTTTAGGCTGTTGGAATGTGAGAAAGAAGGCTGCGACTGGAAGAAGTTGGCTATAGCGGCACAGAATTCTTCCCTCTCTTCTCCTCGCTGCTCTGAGGCTGCAAAACTAGGGCTGGCTGGCTCTTTGAGAAAAGGCTTCCTTGGTTCGTTTTTGATGGGGATGCACCCCTTGTTTTATAGGGTGAGGGGTGCCCTAAGTCCTTAAGGTTTAAGGACTTTCCTTGTGGGGTGCAACAATTAGGATTCTCTTTTTCAGGGTCTTGTGGGGTGCAACACCTAGAATTCCCTTGTAGGGCTGCCGCACCCTTCTTGCTTGGTGGCTGCCCTAATCCAAGTCCTATTAGGACTTGGATTGTGGTGAGAGGGCTGCTGTTTCTTAGGCTTGGGCTTTGCTTGTCCAAACAGGGCTGAATAGTATTGAGATTGTCCCTGATCAACGAAATGTTAGCTGTCTCAACATCCTAGAACCTTGGGTAGCACCAGGCTGGATGGGACCTTGGTTATATGTCTAAGGATGGTGCAACATTTTTAGTGTGTCCACTTTTTGTTCAATGAAAGTATTAAGTGAACATTGAGCCCCCTCGTGTGTGACCATTACTGTTTGGTTTGTTTGCAGGAACCTTTTGTGCCTAATAAGTTAGCTGTTTTGTGTTGCTTGCAATCCTGGTTAACTTGTCCTTTTCGTGTGCGATGACATGTTATTGTAGGTTTTTCTGTGTGAAGGTCCTTTGTGGATTGCACGCTTTAGGCAATTTTTAGCTAAGGACAGGACAAGGCTGGATGGTATGGCAGTATATACTATAAATTATGCAAGTCTCTTAAAATCAAGGGGATAAAGAGGAGTTCCTTTTGTAGACTATTCTTATGACTTGAACCATAATCACAGAGCTATCTCTCTATTGTACCAGAACTCATCCACGGTTATCTACTCCCTTATAACATTTATATTCTTATATGTGGCACTGTGCTGAAATTTAAGTTTATGATATTATGGAATTAAGCAAGTGCACAATTGCTTATATCATGTATCTTGTTTTTATTTTTTGGTTTGTTCTATGTGCAAAGCTTATTTTGCCATATCTGTCGATAATTTGTCTGATCTGTCTGGTTGGAGTTCATTTTCATTAGTGCAAAGGATATTATCATTTTTTATGTTGTATCATGCTTAAAGTGGTTTGTACGAATTTACTGTAATTACATAATCCGGTTGAATTCGTTTTGTCTAATATGACTGTTTTATTTCTTGTGGTAATACTATATGACATCTAATTAAATATGCTAGAGATGTTAAAACTTGCTTCAACATTATAAACATCAAGTAATAGCTGGAAAGACATATATGGCAAACTTTTCTGGTTTATTGTTTTTAAGCCTGGTAAATTTCGTTATAAAGCTTCATGAACCTTCTGAAAATGTCTTCCTGCAGAGAGCTTCCAAAAATTCAGCCGTTCCTTTTGCATCTTATTATCTCCCAGTTAGTGAACTTGGGTCCACAGATGCTGGTTTCTCTTTGGATAATCTTTTGAGCAATTCTTCTGTTGAGCAAACTGCATGGACTTATTTCTTTTTCGATATCCCTACTGGTGCAGCAGGAGCTAATATGCATGTTCGATTATCTTCAGATACAAAGTTAAATTATGGAGTATACACAAAATTCAGTGGTTTACTAACCATGGATAATTGGGATTACTTTGCAAATAGCACAAGCAGAAGCAATGATTCCATGTTTTTGGCATCAGACGATTCAAGCGGAAAAAACATAGATTTTTATGTTTTGTCTGCTAGAGAAGGAACTTGGTGCATTGGATTAGAGCATCCTTTGAACGCTAATAACAAATATCAGACTACCATGTCCATTTGGCTTGAGGGATGCCCCAATCACTGTAGTCATCATGGGGCATGTCGCAATTCTATCGATGAAAGCGGGTTGACATTCTACAGGTTATTCCATTTGTTTCACAAAATTTGTTATACTTGAATTCACCATCAATTTTTACGTTTTCTTGATTTCGTCTAAGTTCTTAGAATTTATTATGATTCCACTGTAGTCTTATTTCTCATAGTTAGTGTTCTTTTTCTCCTTCCAGCTATTGTGCATGTGATCGTGACCATGGAGGTTTTGATTGCAGCAATGAACTTGTTACACATAAAGGTAATCTTGCTTTATATCAATTATTCTGAAATCCATACGAACCTTTAGCTGGGTCATGAGTGACCTTTTAAGTGCAGGTCAACCAATAAAAAGAATTAAGGAATGCCAAATGATCACAAAAAATGGAAAAGTAGGAGAGAAATGATCTATGTACTTGGAAGAAGAGAGGTGGAAGGATGGCCTTGGAGAGAAAAGGTGAGGTATGGTGCGGGAAGTGGAGGGGATTAGAGAGGGAATGGAATTAAAGGGAAAGGAGAGTTTAGAGATTGTTTTTAGGCTTAACATTTAGGAGGATTTAATGCACGATGCTTGACACCTAGAAGCAACAACGAGAAAAGGAAGTGATAGATGCCCTTTTTTGTTTCTTTGAGCTGGTCAAACTGGCAAATAAAGTGGACTGTTTAGATAAGTGGCTTTTGCCTAGATTTCTAGGCTTAGGATGAGCAAAATGATAGTTAACGGACTATGTTGGTGAACATAAGAGAATATAATTTTTCTCATTCATTAATCTTTTTTGTATACAACTAAGGAAATTGATTTTGTACAATATTTTATTTTAATTCCTTTTCTATAATATGGGCTTCTCTCCATTATGGAATTAATAGAGCATCCTATATGTTTTTTGGAATTTCTAAACTGGACAAATGAGTTGTAAAAGCGTTAAAGGTTGGAGATAATCTATGACAGGACACATATTTAGAAATTATTTATATATCGTATAAGATCTAATTCCTTTTCTAATGACAATGAGAAGTTGAGAACATCAAGATCTGAGTAAGGAATAAAGTTACCTGTGTCTATGTCTGGATCTGTTATCTTCAGACTCTTAGTAGTACTCAGGAGGGTGAACATTGACTTTTTCTAGATTTCACTGTCTTGAATACACATGAAGCTCAAGTGCAATTATAGTGCTATCTCCCCTAGAACTAGACTATCCAATAACATGTTGTGGCATTGGAGATTTGGGTTGTGGTGTTGGAGATTTGGATTCAGGAGTATCAATAGGACTATTTAGTTGTTGGTTAGGTAGGTCTGGTAGAGTGAAAGTACGAGATGAATCTGACAAGGAAATAGTGATTGATAGAGATAGTTCTAAAAAACAATTTTCTTAGGTAGAATTCTTTCCTTGAAGATGAATTTGCTGGAAATATGTTTGATTTTTAAAGAATGTGACATCCATAGTGACATTTTTTTTGATATAGCATCATAACATTTGTAACCCTTTTAAGTCGAGGATTAGCCAATGAACACACACTTTAATGCATGAGATTCAAGTTAAATAGTTTCACGTGATGGTTATGATTCTTATGAATATGGACAAAAGCAATGCACCCAAATACCTTTGATGGAAGAGAGTTAAACAATTTCACATGTGGATAAATGGAGGATAAACGATCAAGAGATGTTTGAAAATTAAATATTCTGATAGGCATTTGATTAATCAAATATGAAACAGTAAAAATGATATATCTCTAAAGATATTTAGGAACATAAGTGGTAAATAAAAGAGAGTGTGCTACTTTAAGTAGGTGTCTATGTTTTCGTTCTGCAATACCATTTTGTTAGGGGCTATCAACACATGAAGATTGGTCAATTATTCTATACTCTAACAAGTAGGAACTGAGAATGACACTAAAGTATTCTCTACCATTGTAAGTTCTAAAAACTTGTATTTTTTGCTTGGAATTGATTTTGGATCATGGTATGAAATTTCTTGAAAGTTTTTTCAGCATTGGATTTGTCTTTTAGAGGTAAACCCAATATACTCTTGTATGGTTATCAATAAATGTTATAAACCACTTGATTCCAGACAGATTTGTCACTTTAAAAAGACCCCAAATGTCACTATGTATAAGACTAAATGGTTTGGATTCTTTGTAAGGCCGAAAAGGAAAAATAGTGAGATGGTGTTTAGCAAATCGACAAATTTCACATTGAAATCGAGAACTATTATTGTTTTCGAACAATGAAGGTAAAACTTTTGCAAATAAGGAAAGCTTGGGTGACCTAGTCTCTAGTGCCATAACATTATTTTATTACTAGTAGGAGTGTTAATATTTATTGTCAACTAAGCATGTCTAGTCCAAGTAGCGTCCTCTTCAAGATAATAAAGTCCTTCACTCTCTTTAGCACTGTCAATCGTCTTCCTCAAATATAGTCTTGAAATTCATAGTGAGAAGGAAAGAATTTAGCAACACAATGCAAATCCTTTGTGAGTTTGCTAATGGATAATAAGTTACAAGACAAATTAGGAACATGAAGCATATAATTTAATACAAAGGTATCTGAAATTGCAATTGTGCCTTTTCCTGCTACAGAAGAAAGTAATCCATCAATAACTTTTATTTTAGAGTTTCCAGGACAAGGTGTGTAGGAGAAAACAAGTGTGAAGGGCTAGTCATATGGCCTATTGCACCTGAATCTATGATCCAAAGAGCCCTAAGACCAAAAGAAGCAGATAAAGCTGTGAAACAATTACCTTTCTTGGCCAAAGAGCAAGATAATGAAGGAGAAGGATTAGGGTTTTGAGACTGGTTCAGAAACTTAAATAGTTGATCAATTTGTTCCTTGCTGAACAAAGGCTTTTTGGCTCGTTTAGAGGTGGTGGCAGATTGATTGTGTACTTGAAGTCCTTGGCTATTAGCCTTATTTAGAACTTGATTGTTCTTCCAATTTGCTGGTTTTCCATATATCTTTCAGCAAGCTTCTCTTCTGTGTCTTGGTTCATTGTAAAACTTACACCATACTTTCCCTTTATCATCTTCTTTCCTTTGATTACATTTCACAACATTAGCAGAAGAATTAATTTCAACCATCATAATAAGTGCATAATTTTCTACAACCATGGATGAAATGAAAGATTCCATCATGACTTAGTCTTCTACTTTCCTTCTAACTTCGGAGAATATAGCTTGGAGAGATGGCAATGAATCTTTCCCCAATATCCATCCATGAACTTCATCTAGTTCTTTGTTTAAACTTTGTTTAAGCTCTCTGATCTCGTTTGTAATCTTAAATACTTGAGCTGAATTTCTTATATCTGAATATGTCTTGACCACAACATCCCATAACTCTTTTGCTGTTGGTAAAAACATATATGTTTGACCAATTTCTGGTTCCATATAGTTTATCAACCATGATATGATCATGGAATTTTTAGAATCCCATACTTCGAACTTGGGATCATTCTCTACAAGTGCCGTTGTTGATCCGGTCAAATATCCGATCTTTCCTCTTCCTCGAATATACAACTTTACGGACTAAGACCAATGAAGAAAGTTTTGTCCGTTGAGTTTATGCATTGTAATCAGTAAGGATGGATTGCCACCTAAGCTGTTTGTTAAAGATAGAAGCCTTGGTTTTGTCTTCTCTCCTTCGGACATAGTAGCGTAGGTTCCTCACAAACAAACAAGGAAGAAGAAGTAGTTGGGGCTGATATGGAGAGTGGCAGAATAGAGGAAAAGACATTCACCAAGTAAGGCTAAAAGAAAGATGAAAAAATGATTCCTATAGGAATCAATCTCTGATATCATAAATACAAGAGAATATAATTTTTCTCATTCATTAATCTTTTCTGTATATAAAAGAAGACATATATAGGTTGATTACAACCTGTACAACTAAGAAAATTGATTATGTATAATATTTGATTCTAATTAATTTCCTATAATATAGGCTGATTTGATACTGATTGAGTGGCCCAATATAGGGGATAGTTTTCCTTACTTATGGGATTATAAAATTCCTTAAATATGGGATTCAGAATCTCTTAATCATGAGATTTTCTCTAATTGGTTTAAGGGATTGATCAGGTTTTGGATCACGGCAATTTGTTACATCATGTTAAGTTCATGTTGAAGCATTTCCTTACCCATGCAGCAGTCACGTGAAATTATACTTGTTGAATTTCTTTTTTGTTTTTCATTTCTATTTATCAAATTATTTTACAAAGATTCCATTAATGTTCATGCAGATTCCATCAACTATGCATGTGGCTGGAAAAATTTTCATGGCTCATTCATAATGTTGAAATGTCTATATTTTTCATCTTGTTGCCATGCCTAAAAAATTGTCCATATTTTTTGTATGAACTTATTTTTTACTTTTTCTTGTATGAATATGATTGTTCTTGATTTTGATAAACGAGTCATATTTCTTTGCTGAATTTGAAGTTTCTGGGTTCTCTAAGTTGTCAAATTTATACCCATGTTCCTTGCTTTTTTTTTTGCCCTTTTGAGTGGTATCTCACTACATTCTAAAGATACGAGAACACTAATCCGGTTGACAAATGAACTTTATCTAAATGAACTTGTTATTTGGAAGACCTCCATATAGCTAGCTGCCTCATCTTTTTGGGAATAGTTTTACTAGTCCCATTATGTCCTCTTATTGATTCAGAATATTGTTATTGATTAAGTTACATGTTTTTTCAGCATGGAACTCGTCTCTCATAAATTAGACTTTCATGGTTAATTCTTTTCAGTTGCTAAGATTTCCCTTGATATACTTCTCATGTTGCATTTTTCAGGTAATATGGTTTATTGATATATAACATTTTCGAGAAAGCTATATATTCATAATAACCACAGAACTGTTAGAAGTCCAACACATTTCTAAAGACGAAAAAAGACAACTACTTGATTTATGGTTATATTTTTATGCAAGAAGTAGTTTTGTACTCTTAACAACAAGGTCCAATTGCTAAGCAAAACTATTTACCATTTTCTATGTGCCACAGATTATATTGAAGGCAAATGTTGCCTGGTTTGGTCAATTTGTTCTTTTTGTAATTCATTTTCTAATTAAAATTTAAGCAAAAGTAATGATACACATACATTGCTTGATTCACTATTATTATTGAGTAATGTCAGTAATATAATGATTACATTGTCCACTCATTTTATCTGGAACAGAATTATAAAATATTTCTGTTATGTTCATGGTTGATGTGATAATATCTTTCCTCCTTGTATATATTGTAAATGATATCACTTGCCATTTTTTGGTTGCTTATGATGTTATAAAGTCTCTGTTCGATATATATTTATTTATTTTCAGGACATATTTGGCAGTCGATCTTTCTTGTTGCGTCAAATGCAGCAGCTATATTACCTGCATTCTGGGCACTTCGACAAAAAGTATGCTCTATCATCATAAATCATAATTTCTTTATCATTTTAAAAGTTGATTTGTGCTCATTGCTATATCAGAATTGCCACATAATAGTTTAATTTTTTTTACTTGACTGAGAATTTTACAAGATTGTCCTGGAGATGAGATTCTTTTTTTGTTTTCTAAATACAATCTCTCAATCATCTAAGAATTCTAAATTCACTGATATCAGGTTCAAAGTACTAGATGCATTATGTCCTGTTAGAAAATACTAGATACATTCAATTAGTACGTAGTATGACTATTTTTCATGATAATTATAGTAGCCTAGCTGATGCAGTTTTGGACATGTCTTCCATAAATTTGCTCTGATATCTACTTCATGTTGTCCTTAAGTTTCCAGGTAAGATTCAACTTAAGTGTCTTAAAAAATGACTTAATGTTGCTTGCTAATGTTGACAAAATTTGTCCTTGCTAAGCTTGACCTAGGCTTGATTCCATGGTTTTGCTGCCTTCTCTCTCAGTACGAATCATCTGCATTTGAACACCGCTTTTACATTTTCCCCCTGCTGTTATACACTGATTGTGGTGCTCCAGTCACAATACAGTTTCAAGTTACTCTACCTACCACCAGTTCCTCACTCATTTTTAGGTTTATCCATTATCGACGATGTGTCTTCTCAAAGAAAACCCCTGTTAACCTAAATTGAATGCAGAGAAATGTGTAAGAACAATAATTGAATTTCAATAGCATCTGACAAGATAGTATGCTAAGTTGACCTTAACCTGTCTGCAAACATGCTAACATTAATTTAAGGATAAATGGATCTATCCCAGGATGTTTGCATCTGCTTATAATATAGGCAATATGGCTGTCTCTGGAAAATTAAGATTTTAGGACATCTTTCAATCTGAATTCAGTCATGGATACAACTAGAAACACATTGAATGATTTTTCGCTGGAATTATATCTAAATGCTATTTTATAATGACAATCCTACCAAAATAATACTATAAATCCTGATTCAATAATAATTTTACGTAAATGAAAAAATTATTAATTAACTTTCAAATTCTCTCCGTTAGTCTAAACCCATGTAATGATCGTTAAAATTCATTTGTAACTTCTGTTTGCTGAACCTAGGAATGCATGGTGCTTAAAATGTATTTAATTGGTGCTTTTTCTTTGTAAAGTTAATGATGACGAGACATTGCTCACACCAATTTATTAGGACATAATTATAAGAATATCTTGTTGGCGTTCGATTGTGGATGTTCTTCTTTACTAGTTTTGCTTGAAGCAGATAGCTTAGAATTTTATGTTAACCATGTAGCTGTTCAAATCAGGCATTTGCTGAATGGGTGCTCTTCACTTCTAGTGGAATTTCAAGCGGTTTGTATCATGCATGTGATCGAGGCACATGGTGTGTACTGTCTTTCCATGTATTACAGGTTAGATTCTTTCTTTATCCACCTGTACATCAGTCTTTATAGTGGAAATATTTCCTCTTTGAACCACTATTTGTATTAGAAACTTTGTCCTAGTCTGATATTGTTAAAGGGGAACTGAGCTGAACTTATTTTGAGTTTGATGGCAATATCATCAGATTTATAATGCTGCCCTGCAATCCCTAGTCAGAAGCAGATGGTATAGAATGGTTTTGTTAACTTCTATTGCTTCTGAAGCTGGATGATTAACTGATCCATTTATCAATATGACTGGTTGCTTTAGCAAAGGTGGTGCCATAAAAAAGTTTGCTGATCTTTGAGAATAATAGTATTTAGGTGCAAAAATTGCACATCATAATGGAACAAATCTAAAGTCAAATTGTTATCATTTTATTTCATTTTTTATCATAGTGTTGAAATCAATTAAGCATCATGATGCTTTCCAAGTCACCCATTTGTTTCCTTCAGAAAATGGTGGGTTGCTAGTGTGAAGAAAGGGAGGATCACATGCAAGTACAACCCTTTCTCAAATAGTAGTAACAATGTACTACTAGCCCAAAATCGAACCAAATAAAAGAAGAAGAAACCAAGATGGAAAAGAAAAAAATTATTGAACTTCTAAAAAAGAAAAACATTTAGAGATCTTGAACGACTCTTAGACTTTAGTGCTATTGGCTTGAATACTTGAGGCTTTGACTGATTTACACATGTAGATACCACCTATTTATAGATGCAAAATGCAAGAGTTCCTAATATCTATAACTCTATCTAATCTTATTTAAAAGATAAGACATCAATTTGAAATCTTTCAAAATATATTTTAACATTTTAAACTAAGAATTCTTTATCCCTAAAACTCTATCTAATCTTATTTAAATGGTAAAATATTAATTTGTGATCTTCAAAAATATACTTTAACTGCTTAACAGCTAGATCCCTTTTTTAATTTTATTATAGAAAGTGAATTTTCACCTTTGCTTGCACTGAGAATGTTGCTTCTCTTACACTCTCTTCAATTTATTCTATTTAAACTTGCATAAGCATTGGTTTTACCTTTTTCAATCTAATTTCCTATGAAAGTTGCAATTGTCTGACTAATTCTACAACCAAAATTGGTTCTATCCCGAAGGAATGTTACCTGATTTCCAGAGTCAGCTCAATATAAAACCATCCGAATATTGTGAAATTTTCGGGCAAAAGGGTATTTGATCTCTCATGCGAACAAATAAACAAAGCATATCTATGTACAGCTACAAAAAATTGAGAATCTAAAGGTGGCTGTTACAAAGATAAAAGACTTAGTCATGCAAAGCACAGAGATTTTAGAGCCAATAACTGTTACAGATTTGTTTGTGGTTCTTGTTGCTAGTGACTTGGTTTAGAATATTGGCATTGTGAAAAATATCTGTTCATGTGGATTGGTCTCTCTCTTATTATAGTTTCTCGACTTCTGGCTTTCTTTCATGGCTGTGGTGAGCACTTTCATTTACATGGCGACCATTGATGAGGCTTCAAAGAGGGCAATTCACACTAGCATATCAATTCTCACTGCTCTGTTGGCTGTAACGGGTGCAACCAGGTATTTGTGTTGAACAAGTGATTTGTTCCACAAATTTTACACTATAGTGAGGTTATTATGCATGGATGTTGTTTTATTGTCAGGTCAGCAAATATTGTTATAGTTGTAGCAATAGGGACTGCTGGTCTTCTCTTGGGATGGTTTTTGGAGTTCTCAGTACACAGAGCCATTCACTGTCCATTGAGATTCAACTTAAATATGCCTGAAAGGTATACTTTCACAATCTTTTCTGTGAATAATGCATTTAGCACTATATTTGCAAATTCTTTCTGCATGAGTTGGTTATCAGTAGCACATTGTCTATGATAGGTTTAATACAATTAACATTGTTTCCACCATTGTCCTTGATGGATTTCCCTTCACTCTGAAGGCTGTGAATATGGAACTTTATAGTATTATCGCAATTTCTAATTAGCATCTCAGCAGTCATCAATTAGATGCTTTTTGGCCTCGTTTTGGCATTGTAACAGATGGCAAAATTTGAGAAGTTGGCTCCAGAATCTCATCAGAACACTCCAGAAAAGATTTCATTGGCTATACTTACTCTTGGGCTTCTTCACATTAGCTTTGGCAGCAGCATGCCGGACACTAGAAGCCAATGAGAGCTACTGGATTTGGCACAGGTATGTGATATGTTCATTACTCGAATGTATAGTTATCACAATCTAGTGAATCATGTTGCACTGGCAGTACTTGTGCCAGGGACATTGTGAAAATATGTTTCTGCTACCAGATCATATTTGTGCATCTACTTTATTCTGAGCTAGTGTCTCTGATCTGCATCTACAAGTAGCCTTCATACAAGAATTTTTACCAACCAAAATGAGGCTTATTTATATGTTGGGAAGATTTATTAGTCCATTATATAAAGGCATTTCTACTGACATTGTGCTAATGACTAAACTATCAAGATGCTTCTTACTTGAGATTTTTCATTCAATTTGCAGCTTCTGGCACATTACCATATACACTTCTTCCTTCTTCTTCCTTTACTCGATGCGGACAAATGAAAGCAATGAGCAACAAGAGCCTGCCTATGAGCTAACACGGCAGGACTCCTTGCCAAGAACCGAGTAAACACAGTTTCGAGGCTCAATGTGGCCAAGGAAGTTACAGTGTGGTAGACACTTTTGCCAACTCTATCTTCACCCAAGCAAAGGATCATTTATACTACTGCAGATTGGATTTCCCTTTTGCAAGCATTTAGTAGTTCACGGAAGGCTGATTGCACCGAAGATTGCTTACCTCCGAGATTTTATTGAGATAGACTTTCTTGGTCTTTCATCTCCCTATGGGCATCATATATATTTTTTTCCTATTCTTTTGGGAAAAAGAAATACAGAAGCAGATAGCAACTGTAAATTGCTAATTCTGTTGGTAAAAATTATAAACAGAACTAATTGTGTTAATATTTTTATGGTCAGCATGATATCCCTGTATCATAATTGTCTAAGTAAGTTTGATGTATAGCCCAGAATTTGATAGCGGAACTACTTCCAATAAATTGTCGTGGATCTTACTGGTTAGAGAAGAATATTTTAGTCAGCTGTGAATAGTAAAGCAATTATGGAGCTATTTTGAGATATCCTCTTTTTCTGTACTCTGTTTCTGACTGTTCATGCGTTGGATCACAAAGGTATCAAAATTAACGTGTCTTATTTTGTTGTCTAACTCGGTGACAGTAAATTTCTTTTATTGTTGTTGGAAAATATGTCTGACATGTAACAAAAAGTCTTCAATAAATTGTGTTTTTTGACTTTTGTTCTGTCTCCTTGTATTGCCGTAGTAGTTTTATCGTCGGATGGAGGTATGTAAAAGCTGACGGAATAAGCTCATTACATGGTGACAGGTCATAGATTTGTTTTGGCGACAGGTCATAGATTTGTTCTACGTGGTGAACTACTCGACGATCACAGTGCTCGCTGTTATCCTTCTTCGACGATCATCCCTCCTTCTCGATGATCATCCCCCTCGCTCCAGCGATCATGGTGCTCTTCCCATAAATCTGACTTGTCCCTTACGCCTACGAACCCCTTTTGCAAATATGATATGTTGTCTCCTATTGTTGATCTATTCCGAGACACCTTGCTGATTTGCTACCTGCTCACCGCTCCAGTGACTCACGCGCTGATCTACCACTATCACCAACCAACCTTATAATTTGGTTGCTATCCACATATGTTGATTTGTCACTATCACCAGCCACCTCTACAACTGGTTGCGACCGAGTGAAGGGATTTGTAAACAAAGAAGGAAAAAATTCGCCTTCTTCTACACTTATTAAATCAAATCCCCTTCGTTATATCATATCCCTCCCTCTATAATCAAATCAGATTAGATCTCCATCCTTTACTACTCCTTTGAAACTACATCATGCCTCTAATACTCTAGTGATTGTTTCCTTTGGAAATGATGGTTCCTCTCTACTTGTAGACAGTGATTCCTTCTCCTCACTAATCCAATGGCAGTGATTATTTTTCCTCACTTATTTGTAACTGAAGGTAGACAATAATCATCCTCTCCTTATTTGCTATAGCAACAGGTCCTAGATTTGTTCTACATGGTGAACAACTCGACGATCACATTGCTTGCTATTCTTCTTTCGCGATCATCCCCCCCTTCTCAGTGATTGTCCTCCTCCATTGACTATAAGCATACTAGACCACTACACTATAGTCTCTATACAATATAGGGGGATTTAATCTATTGGATATATCTACTCTCAATTATCGTATATCTATAGTTCCTTATCGGATATGGTGCAATCAAACCTATTAGGAAACCTTGGGAGAGCATCACATGCACAACGAAAAATAGAAAACAAAACTGGTTTACCAAAGAATGATATAAGATCTTCATGCGATGATTAGGAGTAAAAAACTTATGAAACCGAAAACTACATAAGATTTGTGAGGCGCTCTCACCTAGGAGAGATCGTATATCCTCAAAACTATAGATCCAAGTTCGTTAATGAAGGAGCTCTCGCAAGCTCCTCTCTAGCAGTGATCCACATGATGGATGAAGCGACACTGTATCTTCTCGTGTAAAGCTTATTTTACGCACCACCACACAAATAGGGTCAGCTCTCTTGCTATCCTCTCATGCTAGAGAGGGGGCAAATCACTAGAGGAAGAAAATGGGAGGTCAGGGAGATGACAGCTAAAGGGGTTCAGCCTTATAACCCTTCTAGTTCCATATCCCTTTTATAGAGAGTCATCTTTACTAACCCTAATAGATTTTGTCGGGCATTAGATCTCTATCCAATTACCCTAGCATATTGGATACTGGATCTCCATCCAATTATTCCTAGCTGCTTGTGTGGAGACACTAAGGGTACAATGCAGGTGCTCATTGGAGAATAAGTTCACTGATTGATCCGCTTATGGAATGCTATATGGATAATGATACCTTACTGTTATATAGTGATTCCACAGTCCTAGTAGTGTATCTGGTCCTTAGACTTGAGACACCAAGGATGTCCTGTATGAGTACTCCACTCTTTGATATCGAATCTATAAGTTTGGAAGTTTCAAATATAGTACAACCAGTTATTGGGAGTGACAGCCAACATTACAAGGGCTATTGAGTGTTGATAGAGGATCATTCGCCCTCGGTATCATGAGAAAAATATCCTGTGTATTATTGCTTAGACAAATCCTTGACCAAGATTATTCGGATTGAGAGAGAGTGAGAGTTCTACAAGAGAATCCGATTAAAGTGAGACTTGAGGAGAAATCGTATGAGCCTGACAGCACCATGCCCGATATATGGTCTCTAGGATATTAGATGATTGAGGGATTATAGGTACATGATGATTGAGGACAAATAAATCCAAAGGATTGGATTTCTTTATATTATTTGGGGACTACGACGTAGTGACATAGTACATCCGTAGTCGATGAATCAAATGAATTATTATGTAAATAATAATTTACTGAGCCATAAGGAGTTCTAACATGTTTGACTCACGACCAACTCGATATTGAGCCTAGAGGATCGCACACATATGATAGATATTACGATGAGTAGAGATTCAGATAGTAAAAGATAATATCATATTTTAGAAAAAAAAAATATTTTATAAAAATAAAGTATAATGTGATGCTCTGTTGGAAAAAAAAAAAAACTAGAGACTTTTTTTTAAGAGTTTATCCAAGATGTCCGGGCTCAAGGAAAGGTTTTATGTACACGCTATAGCGGAGTATTCAGAGGAGTGTAAAGATGCAATGAACCAAGCAAGGAATACTCACTATAATTATTTGTCTTATATATATTGAGTTCATCTGACATGTTTATAAGGTGACGACCTTATCCTTATCTATACACCAACACAACTCCAATCTGTCTTTTGCTTTGACTCTACTTTTACCGAACTCGAGCCATCCAACGTTGTATCACATCCATCCCATCAAAACTCACTTCCCCACAGCATCATCTGACGATTCATGTGCTTCGTCTTTGTGGTTTGTGATGGACTCGTCAACCCACCAAACTTATCCTCCGCAACTTGTGGCTTGTGAAAGTTACCTCCATTCGTGCGTTGTTGTGTGTGGATTTTGACGTACCTCCTTCAAACTCGAAGCAATCATTAGCTGCCCAACAAATTATTAATCTATGTTTCAACTAATTATATTAAAAATATCATGTTTCAGTAACCTAATCTCTTATCTGAAACATATTTTAAGCTCCTTCCTCAGTCATTTTTTTGTGTTTTCTGAGATATCAGAGTTGAATTTCGTTTATATCCTTTTTTTATTCAGGCTTGCACCATGTAATTGGATCCTCTTACATTTAACTCGATTTGTATGTGAGAAAAGATGTTAGGAATCTTTTATGACTCATCATAGACCTTATAACTTAAATCATGTCTCATTGTCACGCAAGCATCAGCAAAATAATAGTGGCAAAGGACATATGATGTACGCAAATGATTCCTTGCATTCAAAAATAATACTTCTGGTTAACATCTTCATGAATTCTCAAACAATTCCTTCCAACATTGATGATAATTAGTACATCAATTTTGTGATCTTCCTAGTGTGATTTTTGCATTTCTACCCCTTACCAAAGATGTATTCGGTGTATTCTCCTCCTCGAAGTAGTTTACTATTATGCCTACAGCCTTAGAAATCAAGTATATGTACAAATGCCCCTTACCAAGATCTTGTTTGTGTACATACGCAAGGAAGAAATAAATTAATGGAGATAGAAGTTAATTCCATGATTTTTTTTACCAATTACTTAGGTGAATATATCGATGTCCTATTTAGTCTGACGTGGTTCGGATCCATGCAGGATTATCTGAGCTACTTCCGAGATGGGAATGTTAAACTCCTGAAATGTCACTTGCATAGAAATTGTGATCGAGAGCTCTCATTGGACAACTCACATTTATATTTTTATATCTCGAATTACTAATTTTGAACATAAGAGGGATCAGATCGAAAAATTTCTCTCGACTGTGATCTTTATGTAATTGGCACTCTAAGAGCTCAACATTTCCATCTCGAAGATATCTTAGACAATCCTACATGTATGGGTCTGAATCACATCGAACTGATCAATACGTTAACAGCATATTCTCCTAACACCTATCATTAAAAATATCTATCACCCACAATTGCTTATACGTTGCTATTTATATTTACTAATTTTTTAAATATCTTACTGTAAACAACCAATATCTTTATCAATTGACTAATTAGAAATTTGTATTCGACACTTTCTTTGTTTCAAAAATTAATTTTTATAAATTTATAAAAATATAAAAACTTCAATTTCTGAATGCTCAGATTAATTTGATGTTTTTTAAACCTAAACCTTAAGAAGATATTGGCATTATCAAGGAAGATTTTTTCCATATCTATCATTTTAAAGTTTGAAAATACATATACATCGCTCTAATAATTTAAATTATTTACATATATATCCAAATATTTAAGTCTTTCGTATAAATAGGTTAATATTTAAGCTAATTATTGGTCATCAAGATCATCACTGATTTTTAAAAATAAAATATTTAATACCTTAAATATCTTTTATTACTTTCATAAATTTATTTTTTAAGAATTCTATTTTCTATCACTTATGCAATAATATATTAATTGGATATCTCAACAAAGATATTTCTTTCATGTGTATACTAATTTTAGAGGGGTTTTTGATGTTTTGGTGCAACTGAAAATTTAATACTATCATCTTAGTGGTCGACCGATTGGAAACAAATTATCATTATACATATATTCGAGGGTTAAATATAGATATCACTAATTTATAGGGATATATATGCACACCAATAAGATAGAATAATAATGATGGAAATGAGGCGGAAAGGGAACGGAATCCAAGAAAGCAGAGTCGTACGGGACGTGGATTCCCATCGAAGGAGTTCTTCGAGACAACTCCATCCATGTCGTGCGTTCAAACTTGCAGCGATCCCTTTAAAACGCTTCCCTTTCCTTCGTTCTTCGCCGATCCCTTTCCCCTCATCCTCTGTCTGCCTCTGTCCCCCTCGCAAAGGGGGAGAAAGGAAGCATTTTTAGAGCGCCAGACCCGCTCTCAGCCCCATTGTTTTGATCCCTTCGACGCCGAACAAGCGAAGCAGGGTCGGGATGTCGTTCCCGAGCAAGCGCCGCGAGATGGACCTGATGAAGCTGTAGGTAGATCCCCGGCCATTCTTGTTTCTTCTCGTGGGTTTCCTTTTTCTTGATTCTCGGTATCGTTTCGTCTTGTGATGCTTAGGATGATGAGCGACTACAAGGTGGAGATGACGAACGACGGGATGCATGAATTCTTTGTGGATTTCCATGGTCCGAAGGAGAGTACGTCTTCTGCACTCGCGAATCTGTGACCTCCGTTGTGTTTGTTTCACGTAAAGGGTTTTATTGGATCTTTTTTTTACCCTTTCCTGTATCCTTGCGCATCTGATTGGACCGGAAAAAGAAGTAGTTGGTGCAAAAGAGGGACTCTGAGCTATCGGCACTCGGTTTGACTTTTTTGTTGTCTTTCGGATCATTTTTTTAGCCAAAAATTAGCCTTTGATTGAGTTGAATATGTCAGAGAAAAGTAGCGGTTGATGTGAGGGAGGACCTTATGGCTATTTATGCCCTTTATTGGCTTTTATTTTGCTTTAATCTTTTTCTTCTGTAACAAAATAGTTTGTTTTCTGTCATTATTGAGATATTTGACATGTAGTGTCTTTAGTATGTCCACCTCATCTATATGGTTAAAAGTATTTCTTTTGTGGCTACTCTCTTGAGATTCAGGGCTAACATGAAGTTTTAGTATTAGTGTGTTTTCTTGTGTTCTTGGATTATCTTTTGAATCCGATTGGTTGTATTATGTTTTGGCAATAATCTTTGATACATGTTGATAATGACAGGCCCTTATCAAGGAGGAGTGTGGAGGATAAGGGTGGAACTACCAGATGGTTATCCTTACCATTCTCCCTCGATTGGCTTTGTTAATAAGATGTATCATCCTAATGTTGATGAAATGTGAGTGTTTGGGTGATACTTTCTGTTAGTTCATTATATTGTGGCAGTACTTTTCCATTTTCTTTAGCCTTCTTTTTCAGTGATCTAGATGGTTTAAGCAAACTCCAAATATTGGAATTCATGCACATGTTTTTCTCCTGCCAACGTTTCAGGTCTGGTTCAATTTGTTTGGATGTTATCAACCAAACTTGGAGCCCCATGTATGGTAATAGAAAGTTGCCCTTATCATTTTTCCTCAAAGAATTCCATCATTGGCATATAATATGATTAATATGATGTGCTACATCTAATAATTAGACAGGTTCAGTAGATGTTAATTTTCTGCAATTTTTCTGTCAGATCTTGTCAATGTATTTGAAGTTTTCCTTCCACAACTTCTTTTATACCCAAACCCTTTGGATCCATTGAATGGGGAGGCTGCAGCATTGTTGATGCGTGATGAACCTGCTTATGAACAAAAAGTCAAAGGTGATGGAATTTAATTTATGCTTAATGTGTTTGTTTCTAGATTTGGGACAAAACATGCTAGTTCTATCTATCATCTGTGCATTGTCTTGGATTAATCAAATTATCAATAAAATGAACTTAGTCTGTATTGGCCTCCTAGCAATGTCCTGTTGAAATTTGCTCTGCAAATGACCCTATGGGACATACCTTTGATCCAGAGGAAAACTTCTCGTATGTATGTTTACATTTGTGCCTAAAGTGAGCACACTAGAGTGTCTAAAAGATCAGGTAGCACATGAGGTTGAAAGGATAAATGAAGAGCAAGGATCAGGATCAAGATCTACAAGAAATAAATTGTCATGCATAAATTATACTTCTTGATAAGCATGTTCATTCTGATTTGCAATCTTTGCACCAGTATTTTGTTTCTAGTGCTGAGTTTCTAGCTTGGGGAAGCTCTGGTTATGATGATAACACACCTAAAATATGTCTGGACTAATGGGAAGCCACTGACAACAAGAGACCTGCAGTTAAGCTAATTTACTTGGATGTTAAGATACAGACGAAAGAGTAGCTGGTTATTGATTTTTGCTTATCAATTGGAAGATATAGGTCTGGACAATTGGGGTATCAGATCTCTCTTACCAACATGTATTCTAGGGACTTAATTGATCTTGTGACCGTGGAAGAATATTCTGATTGGAAGGATCAAACTTTGGAAGAAAATCTTTTTCTCTAGCCTGTGGTAGTTCAACCTTGTATATATTCTACTAGGTCGTTATCTGGAATTTGCACTTGTCTTTTGCTCCTATGGCAGTTGGAGCATTGGGTGCTTTATTGTGCACATTCAAGAAAGAAGTTACTAAGATTAGAAATTTGTTGAATAAGAAACAGATTAAGTTTTGACATCAATCAAAATTAAATGATCACTGTGGTTCTGATTCTTATAATTATTCATATATGATTTCTCTTTTGGTATTTCAGGTACCTTCTTGGTTATCAGTTTAAGCTTAGCTTGTTATTGTCTATCACTAGACATAATTAAATTGCTTGAGTACAGTTTACTATCACCAATAAAGAAAAAGGAGTGAAGTGGTTTTCCATTATATTAACCTATTGCAACCAATCTCTGAATGGACTATTATCTTCAGTTGCACATTTTGAAAGATGTCTTTTTAGGAGTCTTAAGTTACAAAAGCCACTGATTGATTGTTTCAGATGTATGCTACAAAGGATCTGATTCATCTATCTGATTGATCAATAAATTTATTTTATATTGCTTGCCTCCTGTGAGTAATTTGTAGTTATAGCGTAATTCTCTTTTCCTCACAGAGCTACTTATTGAATCAAACATATGATCTATGTTTGGAATCTCTTAATATCAATTGTGTTTACACTTTCTTTCTGTCATTAGACACTTGACATCCAAATCTTTTAGGATTGTGGGCATTTGTTGTAGACTTTTTGTTATTCCTTTGGTCATTTCTGGCTCAGATCTTAGTTTCACTTTTAATCATAGTTTGTGGTATATCAATTCTGATATACATCAGTGTCGAATTAGTGAACCACGTTAGCTGTTTGTACTTGTGCAGCAAATTTAGTTTTTGTGCAAGCTATTTCTGTGCATAGCACAGTTGACTTTAAATATTCTGTTAAGAGTATGAACTGGTTCTTGTGTCCAGGAATTTTGAGACTTTAGAGGTAACTGAAAATGAAGCAATAGTCTTAGTTTTGTTGTCTCAACGCTTTCTCTAGTGCTGATTGTAGAAGGGTGATAGCAGGCTGTTTCTTAATGAGAATCCTTTGTTCTACCATTAGTTCTTGTATCATATGTTCAATCCTTAAACTTTAGAACCTGTGCAGTTGATTTCTTCTACTTAAAACCAATTTATGTTGTCGACAAGACTACATTTACTTTGATATTTGTTGATGTTTTTTAATCTGTATTTAATTTTTTATGGCCATTGTTTTTCCCTCTTTATCCAGAATACTGTCTGAAGTATGCAAAGCCTGAAGACATTGGTGCTTCCCCTGAAGAAGAATCCAGTGATGAAGAGCTGAGTGAAAATGAGTGTGATTCAAGCGACGAACAAATGCTGGGAAAACCTGACCATTAATGGGGTTTTCTTTCGTATACATCTTTGTTTGAACTACCGAAAGAAAAAAAAAATTCAAACTCTTCATGTCATGTGCCACTGTAAATAAGCATACTAAAATCAAGTTATGTGTATTGTGTGAATTGACTCAGTGCAGCCAGGTGATTTGGCACTCGGTAGTAGATCGAAGACTTGTATCAACTAAAGGTGGCCCTGCGAAGCACTGAATTCAACAGCATAAATATGCATCAGTTATTGATGTGGCCTTGTTGATTGGCCAACAAGCCATGACAAATCTTTTAACACATGTTAGTGAGCCATTAGTGGTCTCAAACTTTCTTCTGAATTCAACAGCATAAATATGCATCAGTTATTGATGTGGCCTTGTTGATTGGCCAACAAGCCATGACAAATCTTTTAACACATGTTAGTGAGCCATTAGTGGTCTCAAACTTTCTTCTGCAATTCCTAGCAGTTTATGATATGGACATTGAAAGAACATTACATTCCTATTGATCATCCTGATAGATCTGCCCCTTCCATTGCTTCAAGTGCTGTCCAAGGTGTTGCTGTGTCTCTTGGTGGCTTCTGGATTGGTAAGATTCTATTATTCTGCAAGGACTCAGTGTAAGTTCTGCAGTGTTATATGATTCTAAATATTGAGAAATTTGTCGAATAAGTGGTGTAAAAATATTATATTCCCAGTATTTGCTTTCAGTTGACATTCATGAGATTAGATATCATATAATCTAAACTCTTTTAATATTAGTAATATTGATCTATCTTTAATTATTTTGATTTCTATTTAACACATGAATATTAGTGATGAAGATCAATTTTGATCTAACAAAGTTTTTACTAATTAGTTATCAACTTAAAAAATATGTAGGTTAAGATTTTAAATCCACAATATTAAGTAATGATGTCATTTGTTAGTATATATACATGCCAAAAAAAAATCATATTATTAGATTTTTGTAGAATTCTTTTTTCTTTTTTTCATTCAATGATGAGCAATTTTTTAGGATATAATACATGCTAAAAATCATATTATTAGCCTTCAAGTTTTCTAGATAGCACCCCCTCATTACTAAAGAGTTTCTGTGGATGCCTAACATGACTAAACAGGTGTTGTCGGTTTAATTATTTTTGAATACATTTATAATATTTTTTATTATTAAACTATAATTTTATTTAAAAAAGCACTAAAGTAGAATCTTAATTCATTTAAATTCTCAGTAAACATTAATTATTTTCCTGTATTAATTTCATAATCGATTTTATTTGCGAGTTTTTTTAGAAATTTTGAATGAAAATTAATACTCTAAAATATTTCAATAGAAAGGATGACATAACCTTAAATTTAGATTTATAAATTTTAAAAATCATAATATTTATTTTAATTATTAAAAAGTATAATAAACAATTCTCTGTTATAATATTTTTGAATAGATTTACTATGTTTTTTTTAATCACTGAACCAAAACATTATAACTCTAATAAAAGATATTCTAACTTACTTTTAATTAATTAAATTTTCACTAACAGTAAATATCAATTTTGGAGGTATTGTAAAATTATTAATATGAAACTTTGAATAGTTTTGTATGAAAATTATGAAGATCTTTATATATTTCAAAATAAATCATTTTAAATGTAGGAATGAGAAGTGTGATCCTACAAAAACCTAAAACATGAAGAATTTCCATGGAATCGCCTTTCAATGATTATATGACCTCAAATGATGGGAACATATTCCCTAAATTGTCTCATCAGTTTTGGACGGTAGCGTTACTATTTGACAAAGCCATTCCGCTCATCACTTCATTTATGTCCCCATTTGTGTGCTTCTTCACCCTATGAGCGAAGAAAATAGCCCCCAAGGAGATGCTGCTGCGTACGACCGCGTCCGCTTGCGTCTGGACCGACGTGGATGGCGCTGGACGCGCCACATCGTCCTCAGCAGAAGCGACGAAGCGTGCAAAGGTTGCCTCCCTCCTCCAATGGCTGCCCACCCCCGCTCGCTGAACTTTAGAAGAAGAAGAAGAGGTACTGTACTTGCAGCAAAGATTGTTGCAGCGGTCTCCTCCATCCATGCCTCCGTCACATCTCCGCGAACTGTTTCTTCCATGGCAGCCACCCCAAATTTATTTCTCCAAGACAAATACCACGTAAATTGGCGTACTGCTTTGGATCTGCATAGATCTTCTTGTCCTTGATCTCGCGGAATGGAAGTCCTCCGAGGACCATTAGGCTCAGCTCAAACGAAGTTTCACTTCCCACGGACGTGATGATTGTAATGATGGTCCTCTAACGAATGAAATGGAGTTCGGCATTGCATGGGCGTCTGTTTGATGAGCATAACGACGGGGACTTCACACGATCCTTTTCTTCCCAGGATCGTGACTGTTGCTGGTGACTGTTCAATTCATAAAAGCCTGGTGAAATGAATGCTTCGTCCTCTTCGGCTGTGATGCATCGAAAGATTCAAGGCCCGGAAAAGGTTAAGCAGAAGCTTCTCAATTACAAGCATGCATGTATTGGGAGCAAAAATGGAGATCAACATGCGTTTGATAGATATACACACATGGCTCGTGTTCAAATACAATTACCGAGGAAGAGCAACTTTTTCGTCACCTATTTCCTACCTCATCCTGAGAACAAACTAATGAGTCCAATGCTGAGTAGCTCACACCAAGTAAAAAGTTTCACCAACCTATCTCGAACATTGAGAATAACAAGGCAAATCCGATCATTGATCGTACCTAAAGCTACAAAACAAGATAGCCATTGTGGTGCGATATCTTCAAACGAATAATGGTGCATTGAATCTCTTCCCTCTCCATAAGACTGCCGTAGATAAAGCATTTGTGCAATGACTGACTTCCTAATTCTGACGATTGTGTTTCTGTCTGGCATAAGACAAAGTTGATGATGATGTATAAGGTCATGAAGAAGACTACAATGTTGATGATGATGATATATAAGGTCATTGATGATGATATATAAGGTCATGAAGAAGACTAAAATGTTGATGATATTTATTGTATAGGGTCATGAAGAAGACTACAATGTTGATGATGATATATACGGTCATGAAGAAGACTCTGTAAATGTAATGGTTTTAGTTAACTGTGACAACGCCAATTAACTAGCTATGATTAACTCGTTTCTAACCAGACAATTACTAGAACATAATTGAGACTAACATAGTTATGGCAGGCACATTTCCTTCAAATTTCATGGAGGTGGAGGTTGTCATTCATGTAATTTTCAGCAAGCAACTGTTATCATTTTACTGCCATAAAATTTGTAGACAACGAGGACATTAATTTCCTCAGCTCTTCTCATGCTAACGAACATGATGAGCTACAGACGGAGCAGGAGAGGTGAAACTTGAAACAGTCGTCTGCAGTAACTATGACATCCAATGATAGATCAGAAATAATTAGGACAAAAAGGCCCAGATGTTGAATCAGGAGGAGCTCACATAAGGCAGTGGCTCCACAAAGTCAAATTCATACAATGATTATTCATATTTGGCCTACTCAACATCTTGTTTACTTTTGTTTCTTTGTGACTTTTAGCCACCATGCTTATTCAAAAGATAAGTCTAACCATTGTTTATACATTGTTTTACTACTTTGTCGGAATGTAGAGAAGGGCACTATTCATAACTATATGTCTTCAGTCATAAATTACTGCAGTTAAATTATACAGAGAGAATTAACAATTATGCAGCACAATGGAGAAAAGGCTGTATACAAACATGGATCTACATGTGAAGCAGAACTGCAGACAATTTCTGCATTAATGATTAGCAAGCAAGAAATTAATTATTATGATAAATACACAACTATATACAAATAAATGACAAGAACACCATTTTGGCATTTATAATGGGAGACCATCCATCCATCCATCCATTAGTTTTGACCTTTTTATACTTTGAGCAAGTTTGGAGCTTCACATCTAATATAATCCAGTGATGCCCTGACACCTATTACTGTACATGGGACGTAAACTAAAAGGAAGTCCACATTTATTGGGTTTGTTTCCATTAAGCAATGGTGAAATCCATGAGGAAATTACCTTCGGCTGTGCCCATCACTGCACTGGTCACTGAAGGTCCCCAGCAAGGACTAGTCGTTGGCTGCTGAGGTACCATGATTTTTGGCATCTCCTTTGGAGGACATGAGGATGTCAACAAGCAGAAGAGAAGCCTACAGTAATTTTCTTTTTGGCTGAAGGCATTTGGTTTTAGCTTTCTGGTTATGGAGTTTAAAGCTCTGCCCGAGGTTCTCAAGTTGCAGTGGGTTCTCATCCGAAATGATAGCTGATGTTTGCTTGTTGGCAGGGAAAGAAGGTAACGCAGTTGCTTGCCAAACTTCGTCTGCGATTACTTGCTGTCATCATCTGACATGCTTCTTCCTTCTCCAGGGAAGATAGAGAACGAAGTAGAGCGAGCATTATAGATCACGGTTTCTGTTCTTGCAGACAGTTTGTGGAGATTGCAGAACTTGCAGTGCAGTGCAGTGCTTTGTTTCTGGTTCCCAAGCATTTGGCCCATCAGAGATTGTAACGATGGCAATGGAGGCCCCATTAAAAGTGGCTTTGGGCACCCTTGCTTTTGTAGTTTTCTGGATTTTAGCTGTGTTCCCCGCAGTTCCCTGCTTACCCATTGGAAGGACCGCAGGCTCTCTCCTCGGCGCCTTGCTCATGGTCATCTTCCGAGTCATATCACCCGAGGAGGCCTACAGCGCGATCGACCTCCCAATTCTTGGCCTCCTTTTCGGGACCATGGTCGTCAGTGTCTTCCTCGAGAAGGCCGACATGTTCAAGTACCTGGGCCATCTGCTCTCTTGGAAGAGCCGAGGAGGGAAGGACTTGCTCCTCCGGATCTGTCTCGTTTCTGCAATCGCGAGCGCTCTGTTCACCAACGACACCTGCTGCGTCGTGCTAACGGAGTTCGTCCTCAACGTCGCGAGGAAGAACAATCTGCCACCCAAACCTTTTCTTCTGGCACTGGCGTCCAGTTCCAACATTGGATCCGCAGCTACTCCGATCGGGAACCCGCAGAATCTAGTGATCGCTCTCCAGAGTGGCATGTCCTTCGTCGAATTCCTGTCGGGGATCGTCGTTGCGATGCTCGTGGGAGTAGTCGTGAACGCGGCCATTCTGCTCTGCTACTTCTGGAGGCTGCTCTCGGCCGACAAGGACGAAGACGTGGACTCAGCGGCGGCGGTGGCGGCCGAGGTCGATGTGAACCTGCATCGGTTTTCGCCGGCCACGATGTCGCACCTCAATATCAAGAATTCTCAGGCATCGGCGAGTGATGCTTCGGCACAGAGCTCCATTTCAGGTGCTTCGAACTTGAGATGCAGGACTAGTAGCGCTGACGGTGGTGTAACGGATTCTGCAATGGCGCCGAATCCATCGAGAGATGGAATTTGTGTAAGCGGGGACGACGGTGCATCAACAACATGGAGGACGCAATTGTGGAAGACATGCGTCTACCTCGTCACCGTTGGAATGCTCATATCGCTCTTGCTGGGGCTGAACATGTCATGGACAGCCATCACAGCGGCTCTTGCGCTCGTCGTCCTCGACTTCAAGGACGCACTCCCTTGCCTTGAAAAGGTAATGCATATATATATATATATATATATATATATATATATATATAGAGACATGCATGCATGCTTTCCGAAGGCTTAGCTCTGCTTGGAGAAGTGCTGATCGCAACGCTCGTTGCTGCTTCAGATTTCGTATTCCTTGTTGATATTCTTCAGCGGGATGTTCATTACGGTGAACGGCTTCAACAAGACCGGCATACCGAGTGCCTTGTGGGAGTTCGTGGAACCATACGCACAGATTGATACCGTCGGAGGGGTTGCGTTGCTATCCTTGGTGATTCTTCTGCTCTCCAATGTCGCCTCCAATGTGCCCACCGGTACCTTCTATGTCTTTGAACTTATTTGAGAGGAAACCGAAAAAAAGAAGTCATTCTACTTCACAATCTGCTTGTTTCAGTTCTGCTGCTGGGAGCGAGGGTTGCGGCATCGGCTGCAATCGTTTCCCTGGCCGAGGAGATGAGGGCATGGCTGATACTGGCATGGGTCAGCACAGTTGCAGGAAACCTCTCCCTGCTGGGCTCCGCTGCCAACTTGATAGTCTGCGAACAGGCTCGGAAAGCTAAATCTTTTGGATACAACCTCTCCTTCCTGGGCCATCTGGTGTTCGGAATCCCTTCCACGCTCATCGTCACTGCTATTGGCTTGGTCTTCGTCCGAAGTTGATCGAGCGAGCGAGCGAGCGAGACGAAAGCTATGTGCATCCGACAGGACCAGAAGAAACTGGTTCTAACCACTACTAGTGATTTCGAAATTGTTGCAGAACAAAATAATACTAGAATGTAAATTAGGCCTTCATCGGTTTAAGGACCGGAGATGATTAGCTTATCCTTATCCTAATAAGACTTCATAAATACGCCATTGTGCACTGAATTGCATGAATTTCTATTCTCTCCTCTATAAAATCTTTCGGATCTGATATCTTCCCTACTATTTTCCAATAAAGGTACTAGTGTCGTAAGAGAATGTTCTATAAAGCATTTAGCGTTCCATAGAACATATATACTTTTATCATTGTTACTCCCTCGAAACAGTACGAAGATTAAACTGCATTTTCAGAGTGTGTGAGGTGGATTAATCAAAGGCTCCTCCAATGGTCCACTCTGACACAATCACCCTAAACAGCATAGAAGACACGGAACCATGCATCTAACATTATTTCAAAGTAGTTTGCTTAGACATATATAAAGTAGTTAGGCTGCCAAATTAATTGGCGTCCGATATTCAATTGAAAATTGTTACCAGTATTAACAGTATATTATTACCATTACTCTGGATGGTAACCACTTCCGGTTCATGACGAACAGAAAGCACTTGATTGAAAACGCAAGCTTCCGGTGGATCCAATAAAGAAAGATACACCGCTAATTCACATACAAGGGTTTTATTTTTTCCACATACACACCCCAAAAAATGAAAAAACAAAAAACAACTATGCAACTGTATATGTACATCGGATGAATAATACAAGGAATATGAAACAGCAACTGTGGTATGCTTACAGACCGTTTGTGAACTCCAATCACCCTTTAATTTTGATCTGAATGTTGGGCTTGGCAACAGGGCAAATCGAACATCAATATCTTCTGGTCATTTACTGCACATCATCTTTCTTGAGCCACCATCTTTAGCTCGGTGTGACTTCAAGGAGGTTTAAAATTAAAAAGCTTACTCTGTAATATTACTTCTACCAGAATCTGTCTGATCGATTTGTAATACTGTATGTGCAAGTGGGTTGAAAGCCTTCAACAAAAGACCCAGAGCAAAGGAGCATGATGCTCGAACAACTGCATCTGGTGATCGATTCATTCGGGTTACTAATGCTGCAAACACCTGGTAGAAAAAGGACATTAAGTTTCTCTTAAATAAATCCAGACACCATGGATCAGCAAGAACAAGAATTTTTATATAACCGGCCAAGGTGACAGCAAGCAATGGTGCTAAGTAACCGGCCAAATGCCGAAGTAAAAACCTGCAAACAGTAAGGAGCCAAAGACCGCTGATCTTCTGAAAGTGACAGCAAGCAACTGGAGAAGTAAATTGCATTTGCTTGTATAACCGGCCAAGGTGAATCAAAAGCCTGTGGCAACAATATGCAACGCATAAGTGTTTTACTGTAATCAAATGCAACAAGAATACCTCCCAACTATACCTGGATCAATGGTGCTAAGTAACTATCAACTCTAGAGGCCAGGAGTTGATAGACATGCCTTGATAGATCTCTTATGAAGTCCTCATAATCACTTCTGATACATAAGGAAAAAATGGCTCACATGATCATTTAGAAGTTGTAGTTCTTGACTTCTTGTACGAGATTGGACAACCTAAAACTGACCTTCTTTCGGAACTGAAAACTTGTTTGTTGAAAAGGGCAGAGAAGCCATCAGCTTCTATCAAGGGTGCAAGCTGTCGAAGGGTATTCTAATCAATTGAAAAGAAAAAGGTCAGCTGATCACTGAAAAGCAAAATAAACATAAAGATGGAAAACTCTATAGCATCATACCCTGCATGCTTGACGAACATTCAGATCATCATCATGAAGATGAAGAATCAGGCGAGGGATAGTGGCATGAACCTAAATGATATAAAGAACAATGAGTGGGAGCCAAATGAACTATGACAGCCTCCAAAAATAAAGCTACATTAGCCACTCGTTCTTTCACAGAAAGTACATTTTGCAACAGAGACTAATCAAGCGTATATTCATGCAGTCAGCAGATATTTAAACAAGCAGCAAGAAGTCATAACATCATTCAGTGACACTGAAATCCTTGATTAAGCACATTAATAAATTTGTCAACAGTTTGTCTTGCACTAACCCCATACATGAACTTCTAACTAGCTTTAAAAATGGGAACAGTTTGTCTTGCACTATACTCGTTGACTTAGTTGTTCAGCTTCCGAGTTCCAGGTTAAGGAGATTGCAAGCTCATCTATTAATCAGTCAGCCATGGTATCCTAACAACATGCTGCATCAAAGAGAAGCCCCCTCTTTTTTGTTTAGTGGATTAAAGAATGCTATCATTTGGCCTAATTAAATAATACAAGATTTCCTTATAGACTTTATTTTGACAAAAATAATTTTGATGAACACTAAAGGTAGAACACCTACTCATGAAATTTCACAGTACTTTGAAGACGAAAGCAAATCTGCAGGTGTGTTCCAAGAAGATTATCATTTGCTTGTCCACCCTTAACAAACTTATGCTGTCTAGATATTTCTCAAACTCATGAGATCCTTCCGAAAGAATTTGGAACATCCATTTTGCATATGTAAATTCAAGCAGGTATAAGAAAATAGCACTTTCTTGAGACATCACAAATACAAAAAACGGATTCAAAATTCAAGAAGATCCTCATACAATGCGTCACCATTTAATGAGCACCCAGACCATGAGTCAACTGAATTATTTTGTATGATATACACAATCTTAAAATTCTACTATTAATCAAAACTCAGTTGATCCTAGTACAATGAGTTTTATCCAACAATTGATCCTGGTACAACGAGGCAATCTCATCCGACAATTTTAAACTTAGTACTAGGATCAATCTTTAGATAAAACCAAGGTTTTTAATTTCGAATGACACCACTCGTACCGAGCGATACATATTGGTCCGCCGATAGACTGGTACGCGGACCGCCCGCTATTGGGCGGTACTGTTGATTGGGGCTGTTTCCGCCCCGTTACCACCCGAAATTGGTCGGTGACGGTCGATTTCGACCGTCGCCACCCGCTACCAGGCGGTATTAACCGAGGGAGAAGGAAGAAGAAGGAAAAGAAAAGGAAGAACTTGGAGATCCGATGTCGCTCTCCCTCGACGGTCCCGATTAGTCGCCGCCCTCCCTTGTCGGACACCGTAGATGAGATGTCGCTTCCTCCTCGCCTGAGGCGACGGGCCTCGACATCGTCGGCGACTTCTCATTCGGGCGAGGAGAAGAAGCCTCGACGACATCGTCGAGGCTTCGCAGGGAGAAGAAAACGATGTTTCTTCTCCCCAAGTTGTCACGACCTTAGCTGATTTTGCCTAAGGCGTGCGGCACCCTTGCGTGTCCGTCCGCAAAGGTCAGCCTCCCCGAAGCCTCCCATCGTCCCTTAGGACCGACAAAAGAGAGAACGGGCTAGAGAAAACGCCTCAATCGGGATCCACAAGCAAACATGTCCGAAAAACACTTCATAGACAATGCAAATTACAAACAGACTTTACAAGCTCTGAACGGTGGCACAACAAAGGGTAAAATGGTCCATTACAGACCGAAAAGCTCTCGAGCGTGTCCACATGACACAACCTTTATTTACAAGCCTAAAGAGGCCACCAACCCAACTAAAATGGGACTATTAAGCCTTCGGCCGCCCCTCTACATTCTGTACAAGGCAAGAACATGCCAAGAGACACGGACATACATGAGCATTACGTCAAACATCTTGTTTAGAAGTTTGTCCGTGACATTCTCCCCCACTTATCCCTTCGACGTCCTCGTCGAAGCCTTTGTGAACACTGCAACTCTTCGCTTTTGCTGAGTCTTCAATCTTCTGCTCCAGCTGCAATGCACCTCCTAGCTCCCAGCTGCTCTCCGCTGCTGTTTCTGAGTAGTCGAACCTTTGATCCGCCATGCTGCTTCAACTCGCCAATGACTCTGACTCTGGTGTGGGGTTGGCTGAGTTGTGTTGATCCTCATTGATTCCTGCGGATCTCCCAGATGAAGGAAAAGACCATCCTTACTGCGCCAGTCTCTCAGAAATTCCACATGCTGCTCGAACTGGGTGGATGCTTGTTGGAGCTTTAACGAGCATCGTTTCGCAAACTTCTGAAGTTTTGGGTCCTTCCTCCACAGAATCTGCTCATTGACTCTTCTTTCAGTTAGTTGTCACATCCAAGTAGGTTCGCATCACTTCCGCTTTCGATTGGCAATTCGTTGGGAAATGAAGCGGACAATCTACTCTCAGTAGCACTGATCACCATTGGTGAGGATCTGACAACTATTGTCTTCCATTATCTTCGAAGGGTCTTTGAACTTATGCATAGCTCCTCTGCTGGATAGATAAGAGAATTGGTGTACTCGGTTTCGCCCATCCTCTTAAGAGTTGAGAAGGCAAAGGTTCCTTGACTTCGCCCGCCTCCTCGAGGTTGTACTTCATGCATCGAGCTGGTTACTGGCCTTCGCCTGCTCTTTGCTCACACTTCTGAAGCACATGAAGTGTTTGCACTCCTTGCGTTGAGTTAGCTACTGTGATTCACCTTCTCAATGCCATTGAACTTCTGGAATGCAGGAAGTTTTCACCCCAACTTGGAGTAATTCTATGATAGATGAGGTCGCCTCTGGGATTGTACCGTCTTCTCCATCAACCCTGCCGCCTACTCCACTGAGTAGCAAAGGTACAGCATCACGTACTGCTTGCTTCGTTCCTTGGTCGTGCACTCTTGCATGACCCGAAGTCCTTCACTTACGGCTATCTTGATGAGAAACTTGTTGACACCGGTCTTACGAAGTTCCTCGGCCTCTGCCCTTCAGCCTTGTCTCGGTACTTGGAGATTGCCTCTGCATGCTCCACCTCCTCGGCCCCTTTCACGACCAAGCGCTCTCCCTCTGTGAGAGCAAGGGATCAATGACTTTCACGGAAGTCCCGCCTCTGCGGTACCATGGCGCTGCCATGCCCATGGCGCTACTATCCGTCGCCTCGCCTCTGAATCCCTTTTCTTCACAATCAGTAGATATGTCTCTATGGCACTCCTCTGAGTCCACCTCCATTCTAACTGATGCTTGATTTTGGGTAGCTAAGTCCCTCTGGACTCGTCGTCGCTTCCTCGCCCCTTTCGACCCCCTGCTTCAACACCTCTGTGTTTTCCAAGCAGTCCGTTTTGTCGATGGAAAGACAGACTGCAACTCCCATGCATGGCCTTTGCCATCACGTTATAGAGTTTGCACCGATTCTGTTCTCCTTAGCTTCCTTGGTAGCAACGTTCGCTTACTCGACCTTGTCCTCTGACTTGTCGGGCTCCCTTAAGCGAATATGAACTCTGGAGCAGTCCAACTCTCCAGCTGGTTCGATCATACCTCTGCATGATCAAGTCCCTCCCATGGAACTCACTGGTACTTGCCTTCGAACTTTTCCCTTGGTGGAACACAGCCCCCATATGCTAATGACCAAGGTTTTCATCCGATGCAAAATTCGATGCATGCACGGAAGACCCGCCTCTGAGGTACCATGGCCTTCACTCCTTGAATCCATAGCCCTTCTTGCCGTCATATTGTTCACCGAAGTGGAGCTTCTAGTAGCTCCCGATCATACCTCCATATGATCTCATCCCTCACGGGACTATGTCGTGTGTATCGCATTGCCACGAACTGTTCCACCACGATCCGCTGCACCATGTCGCCTCCTGGTGACATCTCCATTGCATTCTGATCCTTGTGGAATAAACTCGAATTGTGAACCCTCCATGTGTGGCCTCTACCAATACATCGCAGGATCTCTTCCACCTTCGGTTTTGTTCGCTCCTTTGGCAATCGACCTTCATCCACCCACTCCTGGGTCACACCTAGATGAAGCACCGCTCTAGGACAGTCCGTCGCCTAGTAGCTCCCGAAGTCCCCCGACTTCGCTGCAATTAGTGCACCATTGTCTGGATCCTGGGCCTCTGCCCCTACCAACACAATCTCCGCTGCGCACCGCTTCCTTCATGGCAACTTGAATGGCAACACTGTGGCATATTCTTCAAGAGTACCTGCCTCTGCGTCCTCTTGCCCCGTGCTAAGGCCTTCTGAACTCAACTTCGCCTCCGCAAATTGAGTCGCCTTAGTTCCTCCATCAAATGCTCCTCCGAGATAAGGTGCATGTGCCCCGAAGCTCCCTTCGTCTTTGGCACCATGCAAGATGAGTCCGCTCTGTCAGAATGAAGGACCCATGGAACAGCATGATTCTACTCCTGCCTCTGCAAGAGTTCATGTCCTTGACCTCTGTCTAGGGAAAGCACTGTGCCTCTGCTCCATGTTCCAACTTCTATGCTGGCTCCCTTCATGCGGCTTGGGTACTTCGTCAAGTTACACCCAAGTTGCTCCGCTCCTCGTTTTTGCATTGAGTCGATGGTGGCCCTCGCGCCCACCATTCCACGGGTCAGCCCTCCCTTGAGTCCGATCTCCATATCGACTCCAAGTGTGCCTCCATTTGAGTTGCTTTGGGTCGCTCCCCCACTTGATCTCGCAATGCATCCACCAATGCATTCTCTCAAGCGAGATCATGCGACGACTCCTCGCCGCTTGCTCGGTCCATTGAGCTTCGTGGAGTTGTTTGTTGAGGTACTCCTCCTCAACATGTGCAGTCCGTCGCACATGATTCTCGCTCTGGAGAGCCGAGACTTATCCCTCCTGGATAACTGTCCCATTGGAGCAACATCTCTCTTCGTTTCGGAGACCACCATCCCCTTGGACTACTCCGATCTGCTGAACAAACTGTGCATTGTTCTGCCTCCTGCAAACGCACTTGCTAGATTGCGACTCCCCGTCAATACAGTCCCCGCTGCACTCCTCAAGGCCTAGCAACATGCTGAACTCATTGCACACTTCAGCCTCCTACGGACGTATCCTTCACATGCCGAAGAGAAAGTTTCAATGCTCCATGGCGCCGAGTTTCGGTCGCCTTGGGATGGCCACGAACATTCCATCGTCCGCATACAAGCCCATGCATGAGTACCAAATTCTTCGAGTTAGCAATTCCCCTCACCTCTGTGAGCTTTGCATAACTCTTTTGGTCGTTGAGCAACTCATTCCACCTTGCATGGTCTCATTCTTGCCAAGCGCCTCGCTTGCCTAGAGCACCATCAAGTATAGTTGTCAACGTTGAGCCGTAGCTCAAACTCAGCCATCCCAACCTTTGTGCGCTCCAAATTCTTCCAAGCTTGCCTGTTCTCGTGGTGCCTCTTGCGCGAAGGGTTGGCCATTCCTCTGAATGCCAATGTTAGATGCCCGCTCCTCCGAGCGACTCCTTTTCCCTACATCTCCATGCCCGTTTTCCCCCAAACGGTCGCGCGTGTGCTGACTGCCCTCCACGCAGCCCCGCTAGGTCCCCCACGTTTGCATGCTAAGTGTTTCTATGAGTGCTTGTCCCGCTCTGATACCATAATGTCACGACCTTAGCTGATTTTGCCTAAGGCGTGCGGCACCCTTGCGTGTCCGTTCGCAAAGGTCAGCCTCCCCGAAGCCTCCCATCGTCCCTTAGGACCGACAAAAGAGAGAACGGGCTAGAGAAAACGCCTCAATCGGGATCCACAAGCAAACATGTCCGAAAAACACTTCATAGACAATGCAAATTACAAACAGACTTTACAAGCTCTGAACAGTGGCACAACAAAGGGTAAAATGGTCCATTACAGACCGAAAAGCTCTCGAGCGTGTCCACATGACACAACCTTTATTTACAAGCCTAAAGAGGCCACCAACCCAACTAAAATGAGACTATTAAGCCTTCGGCCGCCCCTCTACATTCTGTACAAGGCAAGAACATGCCAAGAGACACGGACATACATGAGCATTACGTCAAACATCTTGTTTAGAAGTTTGTCCGTGACAAAGTGGGGAGAAGAAACGAGGCGATGTTGCCCCTTTTTTTCTTTATACACACACACACACACACACACACACACGCACACACACACACATATATATATATATATATATATATATATATATATATATATATATATATATATACCGTGCAATATGCCAGAGCGTATTGCTCAGTACTCGTACCATACCGTACCGAGTTGAGCTCGATACTCTAGTATGGTACGAAATTACGAACCTTAGATAAAACTCATTGTACTAGGATCAACTATGAGTCAACCTTATCCAATAATGTTTACAACAAAAATATTGGTATGGTAGCAGTGTATCACACACTTGAGGAATTGAAAACTCATTCGACAAATTTTATACCTTTCTCGACATTTTGCTAAAGATCAAGTTTTGTCCATATATACCATTTGAACATCCTAATCGCATGTGATAGTTGTACATCTAGTATACATACCTCACTGAGGATAAATAGTACACCTTGTTTTAATTAACCATCTGCAAAAATTGTGTTGTGGATGAATCTTCACAAGAAAATCTCACTGACTTGACTAATTAGGACATTGCAAGGAGACAAATCTTGGCAACTCTATATTTTATTTGTATATCGACGTACAAGTCAACTAGTAACTTAATGGGTTATCAATAAATTGTTTTTAGAAAAGGAAAAAAACAACAAAGAAGGAACGCATTGGTAACTCCTCCAGTCTTAAGGTAAGAAGAAACTAGGTTGATAGAAAAACAAAGAGAAATGCACACAAAGATATGTTTCATGTATTACGATAGTGAAAATATGAACTCTCAATCCCAGTATTGCCTTTCAGGGTACTTACTATCTTTTCTGCCTTGATCTTTAAAGCTAAGTTTTTAAACTTAATGTCATATAAACCAAGGTTCACAATTTCATACCATACTGGGGTATCGAGCTCAGCTCGGTACGGTACAAGTATATCGAGTGGTATGATCTGACATATCGCTCGATATATATATATATATATATATATATAATTTAAAAAAATAAAGAAAAGGGCGATATCGCCTTGTTTCTTCTCTCCGCGAAGCCTCGACGACGTTGTTGAGGCTTCTTCTCCATGCGCGGATGAGGAGAAGTCGCTGATGATGCTGAGGCCTCGTTGCCTCAGACGAGGAGGCGACAACTCATTTGCGGCGTCCAGTGAGGGAGGGCGACGACAGATTGGGATCGTCGAGAGAGAGCGACACCGGATCTCCAGGTTCTCCCTCTTCTTCCTTCTCCCTCGGCTAATACCACCCGATAGCGGGCGGCGACGATCGAAATCGACTGTCACCGATTGATTTCAGGTGGTAACAAGGCGGAAACAGCCCCAATCAACGGAATCGCCCGGTACGGGCGATATCATTCGAAATTAAAAACCTTGATATAAACCATTCTAAAATGCTGCGATCAATTCCTCTCTCTAGGAGCTGATCATAAAAGAACTAAAAATCAATCTGACTACATATATACTTACACATACTGGTTGAATTGCTACATATAAACATGTATTTATAACAGCCTGACGAAAGGCCAGTACCATTCCATATTATACCTTGGTACAAGTTGGCATCTATTTCATACTGGATGGTACCTATTGGCATAATTACCGAGAATGCGAATACCATATTGGTCCAACAAAACACATAACTGGCATCAGACAAATTTTGAACCTGGGTATATCCAAATCCAACGGTGTCTAAGGATTATAGAAGCTAAGACAGGATTAGTAATCATATTGGGAACAAATAAAATATTGCTTTTCAGTTGGTGACAGCATTTGAGTGAAATACCTGCTCAAGAAAAGCCTGATGTTGTGAACCCATTCCAAAGTTGCTTAATGCTCCATAGGCTGCAAAAGCATTCGAACGCATTTTCTCATTCATGGAGATCTGTTCACAAAAAGCAAATATTATCCTGATGTTAGTGTCATGCTTTATGGGTAGATACTTCGCTGACAGGAACATGGACAGAAAGAATGCAAAGTATCTTATGAAATTAAAGAGAAACAGAAATAGGGTTTCCAACACTCATGTTGGCAACACCTGGTCACACATACACAAATTTATCTAGAAGCTAGATCACAATGTTATAATTATTTTAGCATTAATTGGTATGTGACCGTCATGAAGGTAAATTTGCAACTTCTATTCAAACATGAAATGAAGGAATCTCTAAATTACAAATTTCATGACAGAAAGCCACAAAGCAGAAACTTAATATAATCCTTAATCAATACAATACTCATTTGAAATATTTTCACCTGCAAATGAGCAGTAAACAGAGCACTCACTGTATAGCAATCATTGCAGTATATTTCCAATTGCAAAAAATGCCATTATAAGCACACTTTTCATGTTAAAAATATTAAGATAATAAAAAAAGTAAAAGACAGAAAAGAAGACACTAAGCATAACATTACATATACATAAAGCATAAGCAAGAATGTCTAAACAAATACATGTGGTGCCATGTGACCAATTGTCACAGGTTGGACATGGTGCCTTGCTTAGCTAGGAAGCACGGACACATCATTTTGGTTGGCGTATCCGTGTCGGACATGTATCAGACACGGATACATCACCGACATGGCCTGACACGTGTCCGACACATATCCTATTTATTCTTCTTTTTTTTTTTTGGGACACGACATATCCGTGTTGGACATCTCCCGTGCCCGTGCCCACGCCCTTCCTTGCTTGACACTTGCGTGTGGTGTTGAGTCGCGTGGCCTTCACATGAGGATGGGGGAAGCTAGAGGAATTTGGGGGATATGGGGAATTTGCGGATTCTCACCAAACCTGGAGGCGAGGTGTGTGAACACCAGCGGCAAGTGGAATTGCAGCGGAAGCAGATTCAACAAACTTCAGTAGAAGTAACAGAGCACCAGATTGCAGTTGAAGTGACACTGTTGCGTCTTTGCCCTCGTGCCTTAAGCTTGCTTTCGCTGTCCCCTATTGCACGATGCACGCCCTCGATGACCCGTCGCTTATCACCATATGCACTCGGTGTCCCTCTCGCCCTCAGGAACCCATTGCCTATCATCAGCACCCTCACTCGTAGGTTTCTCTTGGCATCCCTCTCGTCGATCCGTTGCCAACAACAAGAATCATGGGCTTCCCTCAGCGTTCCTATTGCCGACCCATCACTGACCGTGTAGAACGAGCAAGCGATTGTGATTTCAATCCTTCTGTTTGGTTTTAATATTTTTTAATTAATTTATCACCTTTTATATTTGTATTTTCGTGTTTGCCCAATTATATATTAGATATAATGTCTTACTATTATAATGTTTGCCTACTATAAAAAGCCTAAATTATGAATAAGATATAATAAATCTACTATAATATCTAAATTATAATGTCAGCTTCTTATTCATTATAACTCAAGTGTATAACAAGAGTAATAGGTTAGGTCTTAGTCTTACTATTCTGATTTTTTATTACTGTCTCTTATTACTGCCTCCTATTCATAATAGGTTAGATCTTATTTATTATGCTATATTAGCCATGATATATGTTACATTGTGAATATATAATGATTATTGTAATATGATTTTTTATTTTACTTTTGCTTTTACGAAAACACACATAAAACACATATAAGGCTTATATTAACATGAAAATTCCACTAGAAAATATAATTAGATTTAGATGATTTTAATTAATTAAATTTGTGTGATGATATTTATTTGTTCACATTGTTGAGTCTATAAAATTTAAATATATATGCAATAAAACTCATGCTTTATATTATATATATATATATAATATTAAATATACACATGTCCTCACCGTGTCCATGTCATGTACTTCTTAGTTGCTTAAAGTAAGGTTTATAATTTTGTACCGTACCGACGTTTCAAGCTCAGCTCGGTACGATACGGTATGAGCGTACCGCTCGGTACGGTATGAGAAGTCGCCAACAACGCCGAGGCCTTATCACCTCAAACGAGGAGGAGGCGACATCTCATCTGCGATGTCCGACAAGGGAGGGCGGCAACGGATCGGGATCGTCGAGGGAGAGCAACGTCGAATCTCTAGGTTCTCCCTCTTCTTCCTTCTCCCTCGGCTAATAGCACCCGGTAGCGGGTGGCGACGGTCGAAATCGACCATTATCGACCGATTTCGAGCAATAATGGGGCATAAACAGCCCTAATAGACGGTACCACCCGGTACGGGCAGTATCATTGAAAATTAAAATCCATGGCTTAAAGCCAATATCCTACCTTTAATGCAGGTGCTGGTTATCAATAGAGTCAATAGGAATTGTTATGGCTAGACAGTCATTTCCTGCGTGTAGATTAAACAAACTTACAGATAAAAGATTAAAATGGAGATACAAAACTGATCGTCCCGCACGGATAGAGGACTTAATACTTTTGAAGTTAGTATTTGGTAGCTTGTGTTTTGGTGTATGTGGTATTAATAGAGGATTCTCAGTAAAGGAGGTTACCTGTAGATTTCTCAGCCGCACAGATAGATTTATTAAAATGGGATCTACAGCCTCTTCAGATGATGAGCTGAGAACCTACAGTCAGATTTAATCCGTATGCATAAGACCATGAAGACTAAGAAATTGTAAATATTTATGTATGCTTCAAGGAAAAAAGTGGTACTACACAAGTATCTTACACTAAGCAAGCATTGTACTGCGGTTAATTGAACTGATTCATCAGGGTCTTCGAGTAAAGCTACAATGACTCCAAGAACTTGTGCGATGTAGTTAGGCATATGACTCTTTGGAATCTGCAATGAGGTAAAAGAATATAAATCAGTTATGGAAAACATTGCTGTAGCTGTTTGTTTTTCAAATAAGATTTCTTGCTAATACATGCAAAAAGTGTGACATATATATAAGAACTAATTACTGCATGAACAGGATTCACAAATAGAAAATATAAATGACAACAGAGACACCATAACATGGTAATGACTGATAGGTATTCATGATTTATACTTGTACCAATCCAAGGCATAAAAGATAAGTATGGCAAGTTCCCTACTGAGATCTGATAACTATAGCTAGAAAACGTGAATTTGGAGTTTCTCAAACTAAACGAAGATACCCAAGCCATTCAGAAAAGAAGACACAAGAAAACATGAATACAAACAGCAAGAAAAGATTCGAAAATGCATTAGAATTAACATTAGACCATATAGACCAAACAAATACTAGTATGCAGAAACAAAAAGTGCAAGCAAAACAATTCAAATTGTAATATTGCATATTTGCATGAACATTGAGTAGCAGAAGTATAACAAATAACAAAGAGTTCAGGATGAGGGAAAAAAAATCTACAAATAACAATTGGATATGGAGGCCAAGCAAATAGAAAATATACCTGCACAAGACCGCGCAGACAAAGGCTTCTCACAGTTGGTGATTCATCTGAAACATGCAAGCACATTGCCTCTACAATATGTTCCAGCAATGAAGGTAATCCGTCACTGCATGAATCAATTAAATCATAAATTGAATTGTCTCATGAGTAGACATCTATAATTTGATAAAAACAACAGATGCATGAAAAGCAGTGAATATGTTGGTCAGATTTACTAGTAATGTGTAGTGAGAGCTGAAGCACTTTGAACAGAAAAATCTTAGAAGTAATGTGGTCAAATCTGCAAGGACGACAACAAAATTGTTTGAAGGTATATGCTTTAGTAGATTGGTACATGGGGAAAAACAAATTAAACATGTTTAATTTAAGAATCATAAGGTACAACAATGTCATTTGGCAGTGCATGGTTTTCCTTTGAAAAATATCTAATACATCTTGATACAGACCAAAGAGTCAAGTTTCCATTGTAGTCTGGTTAGTTCATATAAAAGTTACATTTTTCTCTTTTAGGAAAATTCAATGTACTCTATTCATATTTAATGCACTTGATTTTGCATCATTGGTCTTGTTATCATTTAATAGGGCATTATCTATTATTTGGTGTAAAAATTGGCCAAACAAGATAAAATAACTTTAGGGAGTAAAATTTAGTGGACACTAGGAAAAGATTAGACAAATCCTTATCTTATTCAGTTTTAGTCATGGATTGCCACACCATCCGAAATAGTATGAAAGGGTGGTACAAATCTGTCCGAGGGCTGATCGAAACCCAAGCCACCCTGTTTCAATCGAGCACTTGATTTGTGAGGCGTACCAATCATATTGCCAGCTGATATATATTGATGTCATCTCAATAGTTTAACTTGCTCAAATCTTAAGAGTTCCAACAACTAATCCAATATCTCAACACTTTTCTTTGTAGGTGATTCAAGATCTAAAGAAGCAATTTTCTACAACAAAGAATCATATGACAGTTCTTCCACGATGGATCTGAAAAAGAAAAGAATTTCAATTTTTGATCCCTATAGCCTAGAAGTTCTATTCATTTATGGCTTAGATATAATTCTTAGTTAATTTTAATTTATATAGCAAGAAATTAGGAGGAAAAAACCTTAAAATAGGTTTTTTTTCTTCTCAGTCTCGACTGATTTTTAGTTTTTTTGCTAATTGTCAACACATACAATCGATCTGGCCAGGGACCGATATGCATGATCTGTACAAGACAACAATCTATGATTTTAGTGGTAGTTGAGTTATTTTAACTAATCTATATAAAAACATACAAACGAACATATGAATGGCACTATTTTATTATCTTCTTGATTATGTTTTCTTCTGGCTTCTACTCTACTTTCCATCGCTTTGATTGCTCACCTTTTATCCCATTTTGCAATTTTAGTTACCTTTAGTCACTTGTCGCATCAATTTGATGCTCTTGCATCCTTGATGCAATGCAACAGATCAGAACACAAATTTATACTACTGTTATTTCTTATTGTGTCAACTGATATCAAAGAAACTCATAAATCCTTGCAAAAAGGAATAACATTTTCGAGCTATAATTTTCTACCTTGAAATTATATTCAAATTTTCTACCATTTTTATCCCACTCACAACCATAGATTTAATTCTTGTGTACGTCAGGCATATCGCCAAATTATCGCTTAACATCGACTTCCTGACTTGGAATCTAGGAGGGGCATTATGGAATATGCATCATGAATTATTACATGGTTCCGAGAGTTTCAATTATGTAATGGTGCAATTGGAAGAGTTTCAACCAACAACAATGGACCATGCTAAAAGAAAAGTAATGTTTGATCGAATGTTTATAAAATAAACAATGTCTAATAGTAAAGGTAACAACTATCATAACAATCTATCATATTTTTATTAATAACTTCATAGTTAAACAATGATGGTTGTGAAAGATATAAAGGTGCCAAATACCTATGACGAATGAACTCTGACAAAGCAGAAGCAGCAGCTTCCCTTTGAAACCTTTGATGCCTGTTTAATGCTTTGCTCAAAATCATACTTATCGGCGAAACCTATCAGATAAATCATCAACAGTAATCAAAGAGAACTCAATTAAAAAAAATCTAAAACTGTTAGTTAATATAGCTACTTTATTATCATATGTTTGCACAATTAATGAGACACATCATGCAATGGTGGTTCCATACATGTCAGCACGGAAGCATGCTTTCTCAGAAAGTCACTCAAGAATCTATATACAGATGTCTACCATCAACAAGATTTCACTAATACAAATGTGCGAGCAAATTCAGAATTATTAAAAATCAGTTATTATGCTTACTTGGTTAGAAGGGTCAACAGAAAAAGGACTCAGCAACATAATTGAACAATTTGTCATGAAGAAATTCTATAAAAGATGTTGATACATTTTTCTTTTCAAGGCAAAAAGCAGGAGTAGCCACTCAACCTATTTCATTAAGAACACTGCAACAAGTACAAGAACAATCAATAACATGGAACTTGATATATGAGAAGATATATAAAACCTTAGCATCATCCTTGTCAAATGTTAGACCACAGTACCACACAACTCTCAGGGGGCAAGAAAATGACAAATTTACAAAAGCCAAATGACAGCAAAATCTTTCATGGCTATAAATGGTCCTATAGTTGCAAAAGAAAAAAAAAATCATTTATTGCATATTGACACTTGATAGCAAGGTCCGCCATACCGTACCGTACCAGAGTTTCGACCCAGGCTCGGTACGGTACGGTACGGGTGTACCGATCGGTATACCGAGGTGTACCGAGCGGTACACCTGATTTTATCGATTTATCCCTCCAAAATACCTGAAAATTAGAAAAAAAAAGGGTTAGGATAGTGTTTTCAAGTTACAAATACATACCTCTTAATTAGAAAACGAATACATACCTCTTGATTAGAAAAGTTAGGATAGTCTTAATCAAGGTCCGCCATACCGTACCATACCGGAGTTTCGACCCGGACTCGATACGGTACGGTACTGGTGTATCGGGCGGTACACCAGGGCGTACCGAGCGATACACCCTGGTGTACCGATACTGTAGCAGTGCTACAGTGTAGCACTGTAGCACTATAGCGGTACAGGGCGGTCCGCGTACCGAGTACCTGGCGGACCGGTACGTACCGCCCGGTACGGCTGGTACGCTTCGGTACGGCAGACACTGGTCTTAATTACTCTCTAATTAAAAAAAACAAATACATACCTTTTGATTAGAAAGTTCTTCCTTTTAATCTTCCCAAATTAGCCTTGATTGAATTCACAAATCGTTGTTTTATAGAGTTTAGGAGAGAAAAAGAAAGTTTGAGAGAGTTTAAAAGAGTATAATGAAATAGGGGAGAGAAGAATGGTTTAAATAGGAAGAGAAAAAGCTCCAACGGTCAAATTAACCGTTGGAACACTGTAGCACTGCTATTGTGTGGTAACGGTCGATTTCAACCGTTACCGAGTGGTGCCGGACGGTAACATTCGTAATCGACCGTTACCGAGTGGTATCGGGCGGTACCGAGTGGTGCCGGGCGGTAACGGTCGAAATTTCGATCGTTACCGCCTGATTTTGCCCCGTATTGCCCGATACGGGGGTTTTTGGGGCGTACCGCCCGGTAGCGGGCGGTCGGCGTACCAGTAACCTGCCGGACCGGTACGTACCGCCCGGTACGGGCGGTACGCTTCGGTACGACAGACCTTGCTTGATAGTAAGATTCGCTATACCGAAGCGTACCACTCTGTATGGGTGATACGTACTAGTCCAACAAGGGAGTGATATAGGCGATACATCAATACGTCCCACTGTATCATGTGTTAGTACACTCGGTATGGCTCATTATATACCGTACCAACAGTTAGTCGGAACCAGTGATTTAAAAAGCGCTAGGCGTCAAAAGATGCCAAGGTCCAAAAATGCCCGAGGCGCTAGGCGCTCGCCCGAGCGAAGCGAGGCGCTAAAATATAAAAATATATAATATAATTAATAAAATAATATAAAAATATAAAAATATATAATATAATTAAACAAAAATTAACAATATTAAAATTAAAATAATATATTATTAATCTATTAATAATATTAAAAATTAATCATTTCAAATAAACTTAATAATATTAACATTTAACAGTATACAGTATACGTATACTGTTAAAAGGAAGTGTAAAGGGGTGCTAAGCCTGCTGACTGAGAAAAGAGGAAGCGGCAACGGCAAGCGGCAGCGGGAGGCGCAAGCGGCGACAGCGGCAGCGGGAGCAAGAGCAGGAGCGGGAGCAGGAGCGGCGAGCAACGGGAGGCGCGAGCGGCGACGGCGGCAGCGTTTGCGAGCAGCGACAGCGGCGAGCAGCGGCAACGGGAGCAGGAGCGGCGAGCAGCGAGAGGCGTGAGCGGCAGCGTTTGCGAGCGACGACAGCGGCAGCGTTTGCGAGCGGCGACAACGGCGAGCAACGGGATCGGGATTTGGATCAGCAGCGGCGAGGGTTAGGGTTCGTTTGTCACTTATATCAGTTTTAGTTGGTTCGATTGAACCAACTAACCATCATAGACCGAACCATACCTAAAATCCTGGTTCAGTCACCTTGGTTAACCCAGGAGCTCGCTCGAAGCGCCCAGCGCCTGGGCTCAGGCGAGTGCCCAGGCGGCGCCTGTTTGAAGCGCGCCGCCTGGGAGATTAGCGAGGCGCTCGAGCCTCACCTCATCTCGCCCGAGCGCCTAGGCGAGCGCCCGACCGCCTTTTTAAATCGCTGGTCGGTACATCGGTATGGACCAATAAGGCGAACCATGCTTGACACAATAGTATCAGATATTGAGAACTAGAATTTCAATTAGAAACTCTCGTTTTTCTTATTTTCTATTAGCTTTCAAATTGCCTCACGTATGCATAATGCAATAGAATGCAACGTTTATATTATATACATATACATACATATATATATATATACATATACATACATATATATATATATACATATACATACATATATATATATATATATACATACATATATATATATATATATATACATACATATATATATATATATATATAACTTGCTAGATGAATATTAAGTGCATTCTATGTGTTGCAATACATAAGCTTAATATAGTAAATATCATCAATAATTTCAAGGGTAGAGATGCATGAGATAACAAACAGGCTTGGAAATGTCTCTTAAAGCATTATTTTTGTTTTCTTCTCGTGCCTTACTAAAATGATATTTTAGATCAGAAACCAAATCACTGTTAAATATCTTTACTGATTACCTCTTTAGGTCTTTTCATGGAGGTACAGGAAGCAATCTCCTGAATCAGATCAATCAACTTCTCTTTGTCCTTGTGTTCTCCATCTCTAGCCAAAATCTACGAATGAAGAAATATTCACTGTTTCTTTTCACATTTCTCATAACTAGTTGGTAGTAAGTAGTTATAGTGCTCCAATAGTCAAACTGATTCCTGATTAACATGTTAAATAGGAGTTTTACCTTGCCCATCTCAATATCCCCCACACAATCACAGAAAGATTGAAATGCTAATAGCAACAACCTACAAGGAAAAATACAGAATACTCGGGCACCACTGACTTAGCCAACTAAAAGAGATAAAAGCAAGATAAACTTTAGGAAACTTGTAGTACCGTAAAGGTTCAAGTTGCCCCAGGCTGGCCAACCCATGGCAACTTCCAAGCTGCAGTGTAAGCGCAGAAAGAACAGTAGAATAACTTTGTTCAACTGCTTTCTTTCCAATTTTACCACCTCCTCTGTCATGAATTTAAATTTTAAAATATATTTGGAAACTTCATACAGATGATACAGAAGGAAGAAAGTTCCAGTGAACATTTACATAACACATACCTGAAAAATGCAGTAATAGCAAGAATAGCTGCTTGCTGAATTTGGTTGTCATTTTGAAATTCAACAGAGTGAGCAACAATTTCTCCCTTGTCTACATCAGTCTTGGGTAGAGGAGTTCGATCAAGAACAGAAACCACATACTCAAGAAATGAAAAAGAAAGCACCGGATGCTGGGAGAATGCCTATCATGAGAAAAATAACAGGTGAATGAAAAAACAAAGTGGAAAAAGGAGAAACATGTTGAAGAGTATGTCAAGTTTTCTGGGTTGATAGAAGTGTCTTCAGGTTGCTGGGACTTTGTATCATAACCTAGAAGAATTAGATTTGAATCCAACCAAAAAATTTTGAAGTACTATAAATAAACATTTCTTGCAAAAATCTTCAAAAGTTCAATGTCCTAAATCCTAATCAATACAATTATCATTCATATAACTTGAAAAAATTATTAACAAGAAGGTTGCCTGTAGATCATATTTCCACACCATGATTGCTCATCATAAGTGACCAATAAGCCAAAACACAAGATAAAAAAAAAAAAATCAGTAAGCTTATCTTCCAAGATGGCTGTCTGTTCTATTAGCTTCTCACAAATCATCGAGCAGTTGACTAAAAATAAATAATGCAAAATATAGCAACACTTCCATCACAGGCCTCAATATTTACTTAACCAAGAGCTCATGATATAAGTATCACTTCCAGAGCGCTATCCTTATAATACATGTTTCACCTCACATTCTAATTCATCTTCAAGTCAATGATGTTCAGATAACCAGTTGATCGAATATAACATGCCTGTTCGTTGATTGAATGCACTTGAAACCTATGAGGCATTAATATGGGGATGGGATACCAGTACAACAAGATAATGCTCTGTAAATACGTCTATTTTCGAGAAAGTATGGTATGACACATATACGACAAGTACTTTAGATGTATAACATTATATATAGTATATACACAAACTTAACATTACATCCAAACCTCTTTTTATAGTGCATAGGAGATTCCTGATATCCAAAATTCCATGAGTTATGAGAGTTGATCTACACTTATCATTTAAGGAATACAGAAGGACAATGATGTCATCAGGCAAGATTTTGGATCAGATATGGCTTACAAAAATCTCAATATTGAAATCAAATCATCACTCTTGGTGATGAATGGCAGTCAAATGCCCAAATTCTTGCAAGCTTCCTACAGCCTACAGTGTGTACCTCTTTCCTGAGATTGCAAGTGACTATTGGGAAGGTTGGAAGGCCAACAAGGGTTTATGCATTCTGAATATAAAAACCAAACTATCATCTAGAAGCTCATTTATGGAAGGCTCCCCAATAATGATCTGCTGACCAAAATATCTTGTATAGTAATTATTCAAAGAAGTTGGAACCTGTTTCAAAATCATTAAAATATTAGTTCAAACATTGATGATGACTGGATCTGTACAAGGCTGACCACAGAAGGACAAAACCTGGAGACCGACTTTTTGAACTTATTTGAAATCTTTTATCCTAGTCTTGCTCAATAGAAGCACCATATTGTTTTTTAATTATATTGTGAATCATATCAGATGTTTGGAAATGTACAAAGTTAATCAGACCTATAGAGTAACAAAATCATGTGACAAATTGGCTTTGACCATGCTATATCATCTTCAAGCACTTATTTCTGGGAAAACAGCTACAGCTAATTTATGTACCTTACTGGGTGATACAGCAAGAGATTTGTGTTCTGATCTTATCTTTTAATTATTATATTTTCTTAAATCAGAAAAAATAAATGAGAAAATACCATGTATACAAATGGAAACCAAAATCTCGCGTTTGAATCAAGTTCCATGAGTCAAGATATCAAATGTGTAAGTAAACAAATAAAGAGAAGCAAATGTTAAGATACCCACAAAAAATGCATCCTGCATCGGCCAGCCACCCCGAATCCTGGTAACATCTTTTGTAACTATATCTCGTCCAGCAGCAGCCAAAATTTCATTAAAGACAATGCTTGAGTTGGTATTCTCAGCCAAGCATGATATCTTGTAAAGTAATGGAAAAAACAATAATTTGCTGAAAAACACACCAAGCTAATTTTCTGGCTTGGTATATCAAAAGTTCATATTATTATCAACTAAGAGATATGGACGGTTAAATAAGGATACAGCATTTAGAACTTCCTGACGTGTATGTTTATCAGTAATGGCAATAGTTGCTGAAAGCAAAGACTGGGTTGTCCTAAAGCCATGAATATGATTAGATGATATAGTGAAGCTTTAAAAGATAAAGAAATTAATTGAATTCAGACCTTGAAATATCAGCTTCAAGTAACTCATTGCCTCGCTTAGAGATAAACTCAATGACAGCTTGAATAGCACCATCTGCCGACTGTTTGATCTTATCACATATTGCCGACGTGCATGTATGCAATGAGATAATTAGCTGTTCAAAGAATAATGAAGAATGAATTCGAGCAACAAGAACTCAAATTAGCAATCAACAAAAGAATATAGCAAGTCACCTCATCTCTTGTTAGTAGAACACAAACAGATGAAATAACCCTGTTAAAAGTTTCAGACTGGTCTATAGATGCATCCTGAAAAATGCATATGAAAATTTATTACCAAACAAAGATTGCAAGAAAAAGCTACATGACATGAATAGAAGATGATTCCAACCCTTCTTAAAATCGAAATAACATCTTCAAGAGATGACAAGGCACTGTATGAAACTTCAATATCAATATAACTAACGGATGCTGCCAGTTTTGGAAGTGATAATGCGACGCTGAAGAATTGACCAATAATCTGGAAAAAAACCATGAAAAATAACCAATAAGAAACATCCCCAAATATGATTGTGTGACAGTGATAATAGTTTACAAAGCATCTATTTGTAATAACAAGATCACCTGTGCTGCTAATTTTCGAACTTCAGAGCTTGTATCTGCACATCGTGGAAGATATGCTATTACCCTTTCTCCCAGGCTCAGAGAGTCCCGGCTTGGTAATACAAAAGCAGCTGAAAAGAATAAGGAAATTGAACACAAGAATGTTATATTCAATGTAAACATGGAAAGAGCTAAAAAGTATTAATCATCATTACATGGTAAATTGGAAAAGTTTCTTTGTGCCACTCTATCGATTTGTTTGCTGTGCATACAACTTGAGTGGCAACCCAGTCCACAAACTCCTCCAGAGAAAAGGGCCCTGAATTTGAGTAACAACTCATATACAGCAACACAACCTCTTCTTCTTTGGTGCTCCACAGAAGATGAAACATATAAATCCACCTGTCTAAGAATATGCAACAGCTGCTCTGCTCGACTTCGTCCATCTTCACCACTGACAAGACATTAGTGTGTAAATGGAAGCACAAAGAAACAGTGAAAAAATATATTAAAGTAAAATTCAAGAATATATGTCGTGTCAGTCCATAACAAGACAAAACAAAGGCAACATAACAGATATAACAGAGGGAATCAAACTAAACATTGTATGATGTGTGTGTGACACAATATCATTCGACTTTGTATGTTATAGGCATGCATAATCCAAACAAATCATCAATTTTAAAAACTTTTTCCTGAACACAAACATGGAATACAAAGTTAAAACAACTTTTGAAAGCAATGAAACTTTAGCATACATAAACTCAAAAATGAAAACAACTTATACTATTACTGGATTTTATTCTATATGTAGAAATACTTGACACTAAGTCTAAACAAACTTCTGGTTCTACTCAAACTTGCATCTAAATGGAATAGATGACTATAATCAAGTGATGGGTGTTTCTCATTAAATTTCATCTCAAACTTATAATATGCATAATCACTTCCTCCATTTTTATACAATTATTAGACACACACACACACACATATAATCTATGGAAAGATTTCAGGTGTTTGTTAGTGGAAATATTTAACAAATGCTACTTAAGTCTGATTTAAACCATATCGAATAAGAAAAAGAACAAAAGTAGAAAAAAAACTAGTACAAGGTCACATGACATTACATGCCAGCTATATCTAGTGATAGGCATGAAATGTTCCACGAGCATGACATGACAAATCATATTTTTGCCATAAAAGTGCTGATGAAATACAAAAAGAAGAAAGAAAGAAGGGATGGTAAAAAAGAGAAGAGAAAAGGAACAAGCTACATTACAGGCCTTCGATTTGGTCTCCTCAAGCCTCTCCCCTCCTGATATCTCTAGCGTATAAGACAACTCATAAATGACTTCATTCTGTCTTCCAATGAATTATAAAAAGGAAACATGTTACACATTCCTGGTCTAGCATGGGTATCTCTTCTTATCAGGTCATAGAACCATGCCAGCATGGGTTTTTTCTGTTACTGGTATGCTCAAAGAATATAGAAATTACCGAACATGTTATCCCGTTAAAGGAACTCTCACAATTTTATGACTAGCCCATCTTGAGAACAGTCATGAATTAAGGTATGATAGGCAAACTTTTGTCTTCTAATAGGTACAGGAGGATTTCTCGGTGGACTCAGAACACGGTGGACTTGTACACTGAGTAAGCCAATTGATTATTTTATGCAAAGGTCAGTTCCACAATTAGGTCAACTTTCCATAGGGAGTAGAACAAGATGTGCCACAAGTCTGCAACTGAAAGCTCTCCACAACTAGCAACAAAGGACCATCATCACATGCAACATAACAAGACCTCTTTGTATGTTACATATATTTTCCTTTTTTACATCAGTTCTTCCTCTGTTTCTATCTTTCATCCTGTTTTTCACCTCTCAACAGCATGCCTATGTTGGCACGATGACATGTCAAACCATACCGACAGTATATATAATGCTAGATGATGGCAGCAAGATGGTTAATCTTAAGGCTAAGCTTATTCAAAATATTTGGAAAGAAGAGAATTCGAAGTCTTAAATTTTGTAAACCACAAAGAAACAGTTCTCTGTGAAGCCAAAAATGTATGGTACCGATTCAGCCACCCAAAAGATATTATATAATGTATATGCATGTGTGTGTAAAAAATAATATACATATTCATACATGTGCATTTGTATAACACATACTAATACACGATATTTGAATAGCATGCCAGAGGTAACAAAAGAAGATAAAAGAAATCACACACTCAAAGGAGAAACACATTGAATTATTATACACAGAAGCTATCAGCATGTTCAAGTGATACAGTCAATACCTGGTTAAAAGAATAGCACACAATAAAGAAATAAGATTGTCAACAAGTGGGTCGATGATATCTGAAGGATCACTGGGTAAAGCAAAGAAACCTAAAGTAGCCTGCAGGATGTTAACATATATTAGAAAATAATATAAAAACCCAGATGCAGGGGAAGCTAAAAAAATCTTAGGTAAGGCTACTCAATCAAACTACCTTCATTACATGGTTTCTTGCTTCAACCGGTAATCTCGGCTCTACCAGAACCAATGTCTTACATGCACTCAGAGCAAGAGTCTGAAAGTGAATCTCCCACACAAGGCTTACATCAAATGCCAGATCACCAACAAATTGAGCAAGAAATATCTATAAGAAAAGGCAAAACCTGAGTATGGAGAAGCTCAGTGCTCGAATCAATTAACTCCTCTCTATCATCTCTTCCCATCAACGTCAGCACATAATCGAGCATTTGATCTCTGCGTTTCAGTGGGAATGAAATGCCCATTTCAGCAGCATTGATAACTGCACGACCTGTATAGAACAAATGAAGTATAGATTGGAGCAATAAATGCACGTAAGATGTTGTAATGGAGCAATAATTCTCTCAGTAACACCAAGCAACAAAAAAAAAATGTCCCAAACTTGAACATGGAGCTGAAAACCTCTATTCCAAAGGTACAAAATGAAAAAATTATCTGTAAAGCAACAAAAAAAAAGCAAAAGGAAGAATAAACAAGTGACAGAAAAGATGGCAACATAAAGGACTAGCAATCAAAAAAATTTTGCACATGAATGATCTAAGAATCGAGTGAATATATGCATTGTGGTACAAACGGCATCAACTGGCCAATTCATCCATGTTGAAAAATCTGCCTATGTACAACATGCAAATTGGATGAGATACAAATGATAAGCCAACAATACCATGGTTTAAATTGGCTAACATGTTGTGTGCAATGCATCAGACTTCCGATGGACTTGTCAACTATCTGGTCAGCCTCAACTGTGATCCCTTAAAAAATTACTTCAAAAGCTCCCACCAGGTGAAGCTAAGTACATACAACTCTCTAATTTTCCTTAACACCTCTCCCACCAGTTTACCCAAATGTTTGACAGCCTCAATGGAGGAAGCTGGGTTGTAGGACCCAACAAATTCTTATTCCAAACCATGCTGAATGGGCTGCAGACGAGAAGAATATGATCTTATGTTTCACCTTTCCAGCCACACCCCCCACATGCTACATCCATCTAGACTTTCTTGACCAACCTATGGCCTAACTGATTCTTTCCTCTCACTGTAGGCCACAAACAATTTGGTTTTATTAAACAGTGCACACTTTCATGAGATAGCACAAATCAACAAAGTTCTGAATTTCTAAAAGAAAGCAAAGGTCTAATCACCAGAAGCCTACCATTTCTATTTAATGAGTCCATAACTTTAGCAAAGAAAATAGGCTTAGAAAAGCATTGGACTCATCTTCCTCCAATGGAAATTTAATGTTGAACATGTCCCATATTCCCAGGAACCCTCAATTGAAATTTTCTTGCATAGAAGTAATATGTTAAAAGGTCCAATTGCACTGAGAGGCTCTCCCAGGAACCCCACTAAACTGAAGAACGTGGCCAATGGAAGATCATCCACAAAGCACCAATTCAAAATCTGATTGAAGATCCCTCAACCAGCTTGTGAGGCTCTCCCAACTTAGAACTGAGAAAACAATCCAAGAAGCCCTTGCATAAATTATGGCCTTCTTCACAAAGGCTTTTTCCTTTGGATGTAATTTTCCCAAATGATGTACATCTAGGGCAGATTCTTGCCATTTACTTGTTTCGAGGATCAGGGAAGAAAGAGCAAATGTAAAGATAAAAAGAGGAAGACGGTCAAAATACTGCCGAATTGTTTTTTAAATTTAATATCATTACAATCAAAATAAGATACACTCAAAAGGATTCAATCTTTAAATAAAAAAAATCAATCTTTCAAGTTGTTTCTTCTTGGCTTCCATTAACAGAAAAAGCAGGCATAGATATCAGACTTCCATTAAAATCAATCCTTCAAGTTGTTTCCTCTAGAATGTCAGATTTGGATAGTCCAGTTTTCAATGAATAAGACTCTGCATTTGTTTAAATGCTGTGCCAAGAGTAGCATGAGGTGTGAAATTAACAAGAACAATGGTGTATACATTGTCTCCAAGAGAGTAGTGCAAAAAATTCCAGTTCAACTGCATACTTGCAAGCCAGTTGATATGAGAAGAACACATCACAATCTTCGTGTTATAAAAATTCGAAAACATGTCTCAGGAAGTACATCAGACACCATATCAAAATCAAAGTTGGAATTTGAGTAACACAAGCACATGGTCTTAAGTTTTAAATACCAGTCTGACAATGATGTCAAAACATTGTGGACCAATAGAGTACCTGGATGGTACACCAACCTTTAGCACTTTTTATCAATACTGAGAAAATGAATACCAATTGGTAATGAGCCATATAATTTGGAGCCATCCCTTGGTCGGGCTGGTAAGCACCAGTTGGTATGTATTGGTCCGCCTAATATTTGAAATCATGCACAAGCTTAACTAGGCAATAAGAAAATACCGAGCAATAAAGTTTTCAACACTTGCTAAATTTATTGGACATCGACGACAATTATATTTAGACATACTAGAATATGACTAGAATTGGAGACGAAAAGAACTTGAGATCAACTCAAGAAGAAAGATGTGAAAAAACAAATGCAAGTTAAGTGTAAGATCACCTAATAGATCAATTGCAGTTATAACAGCTTGCTTTGCAGTAGGATGTTGTACATGAAGAAGACGTGAAAGCATATTTGTGCCCTGTAGGAAAACAGGAACATATACACATTCATCCAAAATAATCAAAATACGACATAATAGAACTTTCAGCATGAAATTAGAGCTAAAACCAGAAATATGAGGAGAGAAATGTAGAATTATTTTTGTAAACACAATCAAAAGCAATTGACCTTGTAGATATATTGCAACTAATAATCTTGCATCATAAAATGGGTAACAACAACTGCTTGCTGTAGTAGAACCCAACTATGGATTTCATCTGATGTACTGCTAAAGGAACCACCACTAAATTGTAGCATAGCTGGAAGATGTTAAGCTGTTTCTAGTTTTTAAACTTCCACCTCGCCCAGTAGTGGGGAAAAGATCCTCTCCAGCAAGCTGTTGTAATATACAGCTTCAAAATGCATATTACCAGCATTGGATCAATACTCTTCAAATCTTGAATGGCCTTGTTTTACACTAGATATATTAAGGCATCAGTGGGGACATGATAAGCATCATCATGTGTATCATGCTGGCTATATGCCCCTGGCATTTAGGTGTGAAAACTTGAGACTTGCACCCATGGAACTACATGATTTAGCATGTACACAAATACCATGGCACAAAATGGACAGACCAAATAAAGTGTCAACAGTCCAGATCTGATCAGATGAAGGGTTGATAAAAAATGATACAACTTTTGCTGTTTGGTTGATAGGCAACTACAAGTTCACAAGCAAAATTTTTTGTTATGGAGAGAACAGCAAGAAGATTGCACTACTCTGCCAAATCACAAGTAAAGAGATGAGAAAAGACAATCAACTGCTGGTTCAAACCTCAATGATCATCAAGTATAAGACCTCTTGCAATGAGCTACATCGCCCTTTATCTATCAATTTCTCAATACTCAATCCAAACTAAACTATGACTCTAGGAATTATTATGGAACAATGAACATATCTTTCCTTCACGGAAACTGTAAGATCTCAGAACTAAATAGGAAGGAACCACCAGCAAGGATTGTCATATTAGTGCGAGACCAAGACAGCCTATTGAATAGGCAAATACCATCATGACGACCAGTACGCCTGTACCAATAGAAAACTGGGGAAAAATAAGAAAAAGAAACTCATGTAAGGTTTATTCTTCTCCTTTTCTTCTACTTGTCTTCATTGGCACACAGCACACCACTGCACAACCTAGGTTTCATACTGGAATGGGGTTGTGATTCATGACCCTGAATCTCGACTGATCCTTGATTAAGATAAACAATCATGGCTTGGCCCAAAAACTTAAAGATCCAGTCCAATCTAATAAAACCTGACACATGATCAGCTTAGACCCGAATAGGACATATACGAAGTTGATTAAATTGGTCCCAGTGCATAGTGGTAGGCAATGTGGCCAATTCTTGTGTATTATTCAAATTGACCATTTCAGTTCAATATGTTGATTCATCAAATCTGGAAATGACAGTCAAAAGATTCTAGGAGACATGATATGTACTAGTCTGAGAATGAATGACGGTACATAACAAAATAAAAGAATAACTTATGGTAAGAGATGTGTAACTGTTTATGATCTTATTTGAAAGTACAAGAATAGAAAGAATTGAAAAGAGTGGGATAAAAATATTCCAGAGCATAAGAATGGCTGTTTTATCTGGCAAAAAACTTTAAAAACATAATTTTCTTCCCAAAATCATGGTCTTCCACAGCCTGTACCAGTTGATTGTTGTTTCTTGGTTTCACCAGGTTCAGTGTGCTATTACCAAAATTTTGTTTGTCTCTCTCCTACAAAGGCCCAATGCTATACAGTAAAAATATTATGGAAACTCAATAAAGTAACAACTACATATCACTAGGGAATGGCAAGGAGATACAGAAATCACAAAGGATGTTTAATAATATTAAATACAGGTACAAAACATGTGTAATTAGAGACATTTGATAGCATCAAGAACTTCGGTGAAGGTGACAGATGAGATCTGATCAATTGACCAACTGAGAATTAAATAATGATTGCAGACATCATGACCATTTCCAAGATTACCAATCATCGGAACCCAAGAAATCAACACATAGTGGATTCTTTTACAGCCTGACTCAGAACAGTTTGGGTAATTTAAAACAGAGTAATAAATATTGATGATATTCTCAATTTCTCATCTAGATGTCCGACATTTTTTATTGCTTCCTTGTCACACATAATAGAATCAACTCTTTCATTGATGGTGTTCATTATTTTTAGCATTGAACTGCTGCACAATATATTTTCAACAAAGAACACCAAACATTCTTAGACCTGGTACATGTGCTTATACAGGATACATCAATTAGATTGATTTGTAGTACAGGAAGGTAGGGTTGGTTCATTCTGTTAGGTTGTGGTACGCCTTAAAGATTTAGTTTGCCTACCTTCTTAGGTAAGATATTTTCTCTTAGTTGTACAACATCCAATTAAAACAAGGCTGGTAGAAAATCTAAATCTCCAAATAAGTTAATAAATTTCTTTTTTAGTGCTTTAGTGTCTTTTTATTCAGTTCTTTGATTGCTCTAAGCCTTTCTTAAATCAATTACAGATTAGTAATGTTCCATACTGAATTTATACATCATTTGTTGTCCCCATTTTGTATCTTTGGCTCAAAATATTTGTAACAAGACAATCACAGTTTGAAGTGGGTGAGTGATCACCATTGTTATCTTTTCCCCGATGCTTGGTCATTTTCTTAATATCATTATATAACAACATTAAAAGGTACTTATTAATAAATAACATATCAGATTGAGGATCATACCACTAGTGCATTTATTCTAGCCTCTATAACTGTCGAAGGAGCATATCTAGCAGCATACCCATACATTAATGCTAAAGCTGCATATGTATCATCTGCATCCTCCAAAACTCTACCAGAAAGGAAGGAGAAAAACCTACAGCAAATGTTTAGACAGATGAGTAAATGGTAGAAAACAAAATCAGATGTTGATATCACCAGACTCAAAAACTCAACACTTAAATGATTGACAGATAAAACCAAAAAAAATAGTTAAAAAAAGGTTTGAAGTAGATTTACTTGGGAATTAACAATTATTATCTTCGTGTGAGAGACTTTAATTTCCAACATAATCTAGAAAATCTCCATAACGGGCATACATCTACATGTGTGTCTCCACTATTATTTAGTGTCACTTTTTTATCCAAGAAGCCATATATAAGTTCTCCAAAGCAAGGAATGCAATTTCGCCTGAAACAATATGGTACATGCGGTAGGTGCCGAACCACCCGACGACTGACATGTGGACCACCCCGAATCGAGCGGCATATTACAGGCAGGAATGTACGGCCTAATACACCCCATATCTTGAGCAATACAATTGAAACATGACCGTTACTGACATGTTTCGATCGGTAACAGTCAGATCTCGACCATATGGAATCAATGGCTCACTCTCTTCTTTCACTCACATAACTTTCCCCCACTCTTTCTCACTCATGCAGTCTTTCTCAATTAAGCACCGTAGTTGGTGATTGGAACTTCAATTGGAGGTATTCAAGTGGTCAAACATGTCACTTGGTCAAAGATTTTATCATGCTTATATCTATATTAGTGTATTTGTATGAGTAATTACAGTTGATTGGCTTAGTGTATTTCTCTTAATATTAGAGATACTTTTTCCTAATTATAGCTACTAAATGTTGATTAGTGTCATTCTTTATCATGTATGGTCAATTCGGGGACTAATGTCATTCTTTATAATGTAGGGCCAATTAGGGCTGTTACCTTAGTTTTAGAGACAATTTGGGATCATTAGGTTTAATCACAGCATGTTAATGGTGATTCGTGTATTTCTCTTGATATTAGAGCTATTTTTCCTAATTATAGCTAGTTAATGGCGATTGGTGTCATTCTTTATAATTTAAGGTCAATGAGGGTCATTACCTTACTCTTACGATTAAGTTAGGGGTAATTAAGCCTAATAATAGCATGTTAACGTTGATTAGTGCCTTATCTAAGGATCAATTTCCGGGTAGACAAATATATATACACCTATAGAAGTAACTGTACAAGATAGAGATAAGATAAACATAGAACGAAAATACTTTCCTAGAAAATTTTCTAGCACAATTAATCAACTAGTAAAATAATAGAATTGGGCATTAGATATAAGAACTTTGTTTCTCTGAATTGCAATCTCGTATCAGGGTATTGTACTGGTAGTCCATACAAACTGGCACTATATCTCGAAGATTTGAAGAGGAAAAAGGAGATGAGAAATGGAGGGATGGTGGTGGAGGAAGAGGAGGAAGAAAAAGTCGAAAGATGAAGAAGCGAAGGCGATGGAGGATGAGGACAAGGAGGAAGAGGAAGAAGAGGAGGTGATAGGAGAAGAGAAAAAAGAATGAAGAAGAGGAAGGAGGACGTGGAAGAGGAAGAAAGAGAAAGAAGAATGAGAACGAGGAACGAGGAGGTGGAAGAGGAAAAAAGAAGAGGAGGCAGTGGAAGAAGAGGAGGAAAAGGTCGAAAGAAGAGGAGGTGGTGGACGAAGAGGAAGGAGGAAGAGGGAGAGGAAGGAAGAAGAAAAGGCAGTGGAGGAAGATGAAGTAGCGGGAAGAGGAAGGAAGAAGATAAGGTGATGGAGAAAGAGGCACAGGAAGGAGGAAGAGGAAGGAGAGCAAGCAATGGAAGAAGAGGAGCAAAAAGAAGGATAAGAAAAAGGAGGAAGAGGAAAGAGGAAAGAGGAAAAGGATGAAGAAGGGGAGGGGGAGAAAAGAAGCATACATGGTTGGCGATGATGGCAGACGATCATGTAGGCGACAGCAGACTACGTGTATCGAGGCTCCTCTTGCGATTAGGGTTGGACCACGAGGAGGCACACAATTTTCTTTTTATATGGCCGAACTCGACAGCCCGAGATGGATGGCGTCCATATACCGATTCATGCCCAGATAGGCAAATATTGCCCTATACGTATTGTTTTGGGCAAAAAGAAACAACTTGGTTTAAACCAAAGCAAATATATGCATTTACATATATATATGTACATACACACATACAGAAGCAATTGTATAAGATTATACAAGACAAGGTTCGCAATACCGTACCATACCGGTATTTCGACCTGGGCTCGGTACCGGTATGGTACGGTATACCGAGCGGTACACCCAGGTGTGCCGAGTACTGTAGCACTGCTACAGTGATACAATGCACTCGGACCGGTAACAGGCGGTCCGTGTACCGACAACCTGTCAGACCGGTACATACCGCCCATACCGGGCGGTACGGTTCGGTACGGTAGACCCTGAATTACAAGATACACAGACAAGGAAATTTTTAATGAAATTGAATTGATCAACTAGTAAAAAATGCGGAGATATAAGCAGACCAAATAAGTAGTGATCATATTTAGAGGCAGTCTATTCTAATTTCTGAACTAAGAGAATCAGCTTCTGAAGTAATGTGTTCTCAATTTGGTATGACCAATCAGATGACATGGTACAACATCATGGATATACAAAAAGAGAAACAATTAAATATAAGAAATTTTCATTAGATAGACCATACAAGTACCTTTGAAACCTGCTATATCCAACATTGTCTAAAATGCATTTCAATTTTTCCAGAACAGTATCTAGATGTGAAGCAGCAATCTGTGAGAGGCAAAAGTCTTGTAAAGTTCAGAAAAGGAATTTACATCAAGAAAATTATACAATTCTGCCTTATCAACATACCAGCCCCATGCCTTTAGCAAGACCAAGCCTATTTGTAGGGACTGAGATGTTTGCATGTGCATACATCCATTCTATCTTTCCATTAACATATACTCTATCATCAACTTTTTGAAGAAGCATTCCAAGGCATCTGCAGAACAAGGTATGAAAGAAAACACAAAAATATAGAAGTAATATATACAGCTAGAACATTATTATTGCCCTGAAATTATTAAACTTGTATTACATAAATTAGACCTGCAAAACAAAAAATCTATCTAGATAATTCATCTGTAGCAAGACACCTAATCAGCAGAAATCTTATTTAAAACATGGTAACTAACAATATAAATTATACTGCTTTTTGTACAAGTAGCAAAGAAAAAGATTATATGCCAATCATACTACATAATCACCTTAAAAGTTCCAGTAAAAAAACATGAATTAGAAACTTATGCATCTGTTTTTATCTCAATCTTTAAAACAATAAAAAAAGACTCAAGACACCAGAAACCCAAGCAATGACAAATAACACTGCTTCCACCAGCTACAATGCCAACAGAAACCTAGGAATGCCTAGTGGATACAGATGAGCAGCATACTCACCGTTATATTCTAACAGTTGCTTCCTAGTTATTAGAATATAGTGAGAAACATGTAGATTACAGCACTATGGACCAAGGTTCAAAACCCCAGTTGGACCAGGACATGATAACCTGTATTGACCAGTTCGACCTGGTTCCAGTAAGCGAATCAGGTGGTTTTGGCTAGTCTGGTTCGAAACTGGGAATATTTATTATTATTTTAATCTCTACAGCTGAAAGGAGCTGCTGACAGCTGAACAGCTATCAGCGGTCAACAGCAGGTTCTCCTCCTCTCCTCTCCCCACCCTCTGTACTCTGCCTCTCTCTTTGGCCTATGCCAGCTGGCAGGTTCTTCAAGCTGTTGACAGCAGGTTGAAGCTGTCAACCATGGTTTCCTCTCTTCTGTCAACAGCAGGTTATTCTCCTACTCCCCAACCAGAGCTACCTGCAAGGTTCAAAAACCCAGTTGGGCCAGTACATGCTAACCTGTAATTACCAGTTCGATCTGGTTCCAGGACACGAATCAGGTGATTTTAACTGGTCCGGTTCAAAACTGGGAATATTTATTGATCTTTTTTTGTTTAATCTCAACAGCTCAAAACAGTTGCTGGCAGCTGAACAGCTATCAGCGGTCAACAGCAGGTTCTTCTCCTCCTCTCCCCACCCTATGTACTCTGCCTCTCTCTTTGGTCCATGCCAGCTGGCAGGTTCTTCAAACTGTTGACAGTTGAAGCTGTCAACCATGGTTTCTTCCAAGGTCTGCAATACCGAATGATACTGCCCGTACCGGGCAGTACATACCGGTCCGTCAGCAGACTGGCACACTGACTGCCGCTACCGAGCGGTACCGTCGATTGAGGCGTTATCGTCGACGGTGACCGAGGGAGAAGAAAGAACAGGGAGAAGGGGAAGAAAGAAATAGGAAAAAAAGGGAGAACCTGGAGATCGTCGCTCTCCTCCTCGTCTGTCAGCGACTTCTCATCCGCATGCAGGAGAAGAGGCATCGACATCGTGGGGCAGAGAGAGGCGAAGATTTTTTTTTTTTCTTCTCTTCTCGGGTGACGTCGCCTGCAAATTTTTTTTTTTTATCTGCGACGTCGCCCGAGAAGAGAGGCGACGTCGCCTCGCATAGAGGTAAACCGAGCGGTTTACCTATATATATATACATATATACATATATATATATATACATATATATATTATAATTATATATATATATATACACCGAGCAGTATACCGAAATATATCACTCGGTATACAGTACCGAACCATACCGAATAAGTCTCGAAATTTCAGTACGGTACAAAATTTCAATCCTTGGTTTCTTCTTTCTTCTGTCAACAGCAGGTTCTTCTCCTCATGCCCCAATGCAACAGCCCCCCTCTTCTCTCTGGTCTGTTGCTGGCTGGCACGACCTGTACCAGTTCAGCCAAGGACCAAAAAGGGCCTCAGATTAGAATTTGAAACCTTCCCACAAACTAATACATATTAAACATGCAAAAGAACTCTATAGAAATCATCAACCACCAAAAGACCTACCAAAAAAAGAAGAAAAAGAAGAGGCGGATCTAGAAAAGAATCTAATTAAGTACCCCAGCTAGATAATGTTAACTAAATGGTCAATGACTTGACTAAAATGATGTACCCAGGGATTTCTTTATCAAATTGCAAGTGTCTTGAAAGTTAGAAGTTTAATATTGTTCACATAAGAACCTCTAACTTAATATTTCATTATGTTACAAGTAATATGTGCTACTGAATTCTGGAAATGAGCACGTTTCTGACTTGAGAAGGGCACCAAGCGTCGTAATAACTTCCAAAGGTTCTGATAGACAAATGTGGCTATTATATACATACTATCATGTAAGCTTATAAACATGCCCTGAAAATTCTTTTATATTACTGCCCTTAAAATTTTAGACTTTCTTCCATATATGCCCTCTCTTTGTAAAATTATGTGAAGGTATTCATAAAGTTCGTACCTTTAGAGAAGGTATATATGATATCTGTAACCCTATTTACAAAAGGTTGTGAACCTTAAAATGAAGGTATTTGTAAGACTTTTAAGTGTTCAAATCAAATTACAAATGAAAAGCACCTGTGAAATAGCTTCTAGAACAATAGATCCATGAGATTATTATACTCAAGAGAGATAAGCTAAATGTTATATTCACCATTCATAATGGCTGTTGATACTTGATAGTATCGACAATTTATACTACATAAAGCTGAACTGGAAATGACACCTCTAAATCCATACCTATGAAGCAGTGCCAAATGCTCATCATCGTCATCATAAAGAGCATATTGTCTTGCAAAAGCATTGCCCAATGAAAGGATCCATTCATTGTCTTGGACAACATCCAAAGATTCTGATAAAAACTGGCGAAGGGACGAAATGTTTTCAGTCCAAGTTAAATTTGCAAATTATGCAGCACAATTAATATGGGAAGAAACAAAATGAAAATTACTTATGAGAGGTTATTTTAACGATAATATAAATGTATCACCCTTGTAGATGTATCTGGTAGGTTAAAAAGAAGTAACATTGTCAAAAAGGAAAACCAATATATTAAGTTACAAGCCTACATGCAAAAAAAAATGCAGCACCATAGTATACCACTGCAATAAAGACAGGAGAATTCTACACCAATGTAACATGTAGAATGATAAGTTTCAGAGATCATATTTGAATTAACTAACATATTATTAATCGAAAAATGCAGCATTAAATAGTATCATTGAGATAGAGACGGGAACATTTTACAACAATGAACATGGAGGAGGCAATGCTTCAGAGATCACACTTACATTGACTATCATGTCGTCCCAAGTCTCTTGGTAAGAAGAATCTTGCCTTAAGTCATCGAGATCACTTATGTATGCCTTCATTTTGGGAACCTAGTACTTGCCAAAACGAAGACTATATAGAATGCTTGTAAAGAAAGACTATATAGGATACTTGTAAAGTAAGTCTATATAAAATATTTGTAATGATTAATGAAAGACTATATAAAATGCTTATAAAGAAAGACAATATAAAATTCTTGCCAAGAACAACTACATCAGATGATTGTATCAACAAATCTCTAATAAGCTGCAATAGAATATGGAAAAAGCAACATAAAAAAGTTAAAGATATTGAAACTAGCAGGCACCATGATAACATATCCACCAAAATCCCAAGAATTTCATAGTATCCACAGTTTGCATAATATCTCTGTGGTGACATGAATATAACCACTTTGAAGGTAGCTACATATATATTGCTTCTACACTTAAACCATAAGAGATGATTGCACAACACTTTAGAAACCATAGGCAAATTAATCAAGTCAGCGGTATTAAAAAAGACATGCCTGGATGTGAGCCTGGCTGCAAGGTGAACCTAAATGCAAGTTTTGCATCCTGCCTCAGTCAAGGCTCAAGGGTAACATCCTTTAAAGCTTTAGGCATCACAAATAAAGGTGCTTGAAGAGGTTAATATGGTTGATGTCCAATCATAATCCAAGCCAGCACAAGATTGTATCAAACGATCAACCAATCTCAGATTGCAATCCAACATCAGGTTGGGTTAAACTAAAAAAGGTGGGTCAAGCTAGTGAATGTTGGGTTAAACTCAAAAAGGTGGGTCAAGCTAGTGAATCATTTGCCATGACCAGGTCACTAGGGTTCTACACAGAAGAAGCTGATGAAGCTAAAGTATAATTATCAAAAAATGATAAGAAATAATATTCTGTATTATTATGTAGCAACACCTCATAATGCCAAATGAAATTGGATTATGTTTGAATTTATTAAACCAGTTGCCTTTGGGTTTCTCAGCTTGAATTTTTGGGAAACCCCAACCCAACCGAATTTCATTCTAGTTCCTTGATGAGATCAAAGTTCCAGAAAATCCAACAAAACCTAGCACATTGCTCAGGTTGGGTAAAGCAGGTTCAGTTTGAAACCAACCCAAGTTGCAACCCAAGTGCATACCTCAGTTTCCGCTTGATGTATGGACAATTTCATCAAGATCTACATTTACTTCTTAAGTGTTCTACAAGTTGCTGGTTACTGCCATTATCCATTTCATTGCTCCTTTCATTTCTTGCCCTTCTGTTACACTATTACTACTTTAGCAATATTACTTCTGCCTTGCTTTGCTGCAGACTCAGCTTCTTATTAGTTTACATTTTTCTTCTGTTAACTCCCAAAATTCATCATTAACAAGCTTTTGATCCTTGACATGGAAACTTCTATGAATTTCCTGGATGTACATAACTGTTTTTCGTTTTCATTAAACATAATTTCCAGCTATTGTTCAATGAATGCATACTTTAAGTGAACAATTAGTCATTTAAGTGTTAATCACCAACCAAAGCACAATCAAAATTGAACAACTATTCTAGACATTTAAGTGAACAATTAGTCATTTAGCCTACACACAAAAACAGATTCATACCTCATTTCATAAAGGAAATGAAAATGTCAGAAAAAGCAAGAGAGAGAGAAAGCAAAGAGAAAATCAAAAGAGGAGACATAAAAGATAGGGCTTCAAAGATACTGACTAGAGATTCAGTAAAGAGCAAAACCTCTAAAAAAATAACAGAAAAAATTGAAGAAATCTCCATGCAGACATGTTTATCCCCCACCAGAAACACCAAGATGCACTCTTAATCAAAGCCACAATATTTGAATCAAAAACCCTCAAAGTTTTGGATTCTGGTATTTACAGATCATTCAACAAAGAATGAAAAGTCCATCCCAAAAAGTTTCCATCATCAACATTAAATTCTTCATTACTTAAAATTTCTAAAATTTCACCAAGATTTTATAATGAGCAGATTCCCACAAACAAGGAATACCAAGATTATTAAATTACATTCAAAATGCAAAAGAAAATAAAAAACAAGTGTTTGTCGGTTCAAATTTAACAACAAAAAGATCATTTTCTTGCCATGTAAATAGAGGTTTGATTTGAGATTACTCCAAGTATATAATGGTAACAAACTACCAGGAATGTCAATTTATAAAAGGAAGATGACTCCAACACATTTAAAAGAGTACCTTACAAGTGTTATACCTCATCTTGCCAAAAGAAACTCAGGTTTTTGGGGAATAAAGGACCTAAGAAACATAAAACCTGCAATAAATAGGGTACCCGTAAGAAAGTTTACCGTTCATGCAATATAGCTCACTACATAGACAATACATTCTACATGCATATACACACTTCAAAAAGTTTAAAGATAAGGAACACATTTGTATTAAATACAATGTAGTTCTAATCAAATCTCTAGACAAGACTCAATGAATCAATGTACTGTTAGCATTTATCTTTCTAAACAGGATTTGTAAAAATGTTGTGGTATACCGTATCAGTTGTAAGAAAGTTTACCGTTCATGCAATATAGCTCACTACATAGACAATACATTCTACGCACATATACACACTTCAAAAGGTTTAAAGATAAAGAACACATCTGTATTAAATAAATGTAGTTCGAATCAAATCTCTAGACAAGACTCGATAAATCAATGTGCTGTTAGCATTTATCTTTCTAAACAGGATTTGTAAAAATGTTGTGGTATCAGTTGTTACTCTCGATAGATAAATTGCATGTGCCTTGCAAAGTCACATAACCCTGAACTATAACATGACCCCAATGATAACTTTTCTCCAAACATAATCCCTATCATCAGCAAATGAGAAGAATAGAAAAAATAATCACTGAATATTCTGCTTTTACACAATTCTAATCTAAAAATTTGGTGTTTTTAAACAATCATCATCAGCTCATCTATCCCCTTATAGCTGTAACATCACATCCAATGCCACCTCCACCATTACCATTCTAAAGCTTACAAAAGCACCACCATGATCATTGCAATGACCTTCTGTTGATCATCCTCATCCACCAGTTTTGCCACAACTTCACTAATACCATTGCCATCATTTGTTGCTATGAACACAGACCTCACCTCTCCCCCACAGCCAACACCATCTAGCAGCAGTCTATCTCATCCACCAGTTTTGCCACAACTTCACCAATACCATTGCCATTATTTGTTGCTATAAACACAGACTTCAGTTCTCCACAGCCAACACCATCTAGCAGCTGCGTAGGCACATTGGCACAAAGTAGATATCTATCTGTGAATTGATGGATAGGGAATGTGTCATCGTAAATATCAATAAGATGGGGAGTTTTACAATTTTAGCACACGCAGACATATCAGCTCAGAAATAGAGTTGAATTATGAACTTTTGACAAATCAAAGAACCTAACTTTTGACAGATCAAAGAACAGTGACCCTATATGACCACAAATCCCATTGATTATCATTAGAAATACAAGAATTTCCAAGATATAGAAGAGATCAGAAAAGGACCGTCAAAATTTGAGTTGCCAGCTGCTCCCTTGCAACAGGGTCATGCATAAGAACAATTAATCGAGCAAAAAGATCCTGCACAAACAAAAAAGCTTGCACAGATAAGTTATTAAATTCACAGGAAATAAATTACAATTTTAAAATACTCAGACATGAAAACCAACTTGCTTTACCTCAGGGCTAGGAATATCATTTGAATTATTAAATTCACAGGATATCATACTTGTGTGAAATGACCTGTGCCTGCACAGCTCAGTTATGCACTTGCAGACCTGACAGAAAATCAACACGAGGAGACCACTAAATATTAGTCCAAGCACAGAAAACCTACAAACCACAAAAATGATATTACCAAATCTACTAGTATCAGTATCAAAAAATAGTGATCTGACATTATATGCCCAAGGCCCCAAGGAATCTCAGATAATTCCTTTGATCAACAAACCACGACACAAAAGCAAAGAGCTTAAACCTATGAAACTCTCCAAGTATAAAAATATATTTTTACCGTTGCAACTGCACCTGTATATTCTTTTGGTAAAAGCATCTTCAAGATGAAAGGCCAGAGTATATGCTGGAGAATATCAGTAGACAAGGGACCAACTTATCAGAAGCATAACTATAAAAGATAGCCACTAAGGAATTAGCAATAAGAGAACCTCAACAAAACTAGAACATACTAAACTAATGAGACAAACCACGAGAACAAAATGCACATCTAAGTAAAAGAAGTTTTAAATGTCACTAGTCATCTCATTACCTCCATCTCAGGAATTGTGATAGCCAATAAAAGGAGACCTTTTTCACAGATTACCCTCAGTTCTGATGGACTAACTGCACCTACCATTACCTGAAAAACTGAAGCCTGCTAAGCTTCTGTTAAATAAAAATACGCCAGCCATAATTACTCAGTACAAGCCCAGGTCTTACCTTAAGGTTCCTATTCTGAAATGACTGGAAAGGGCTGCCCCTAGAAGAGGCTTCCTTCAAAGACTTGAATATTTTTATTTCCTGGTCTGAAATAGCACAATGGCGTACAAGGTACTCCACAAAAAGCTCTGCAGGAGGCCCACTTAAGTAACAGTGCGAAGCCATGACAACAATTAACTGAAACAACAGTTGTATTTGTGTGAATATAGAAACATAGCTAAATCAAAATCCATAATCTAAAGCTTTGATATAAAAGAACTTGGAGTAAAAGAGTAATAAGAGGAAATAGTGGCTTACTTCTGCAAGTGCTTTTCTAACACCTAAGCTCTGCTCATCTACCAGCAATTTGACAACTTCAACAAGTGATACTCTTTTTCCATGCCAAGCTTCCAACAACCTACATAGACAACAACCGGGGATTAAGATGGGATTGAAGCCAGATTAGAGTTTTTCTAAGAAAAGATTGAATTTCATATTAAACCCTATGTTTTTGCTATATTACAGTTTGAACCTCCACCTGCTGAAGATAACATTCCACACACTCCCTTGGTTTCCCAAAGTGAATTAGATATTTTGGTCAAAATGGAGTGCAGGATGTTGTCTGCCATAGAGGGATGTTGGAACTTGGAAGCATAAAATCACAAAAACAAATGAAATCATCTTTAAAAATGGCTAAAATTTGGAAACAAACCTGGGTAATAGATGCTTTACTGCATAGAGTGCTCCAATTGTTGACAGTTCATCTTTTGACTGACATTTCTAAAACAGAAGCACAAGAAACTTTAATCAGGAAGAGAGAGATATTTTTTCTAATACATGATCCCAAGAATCATAATCTTATAATGTTAAGGATGCTGATTTCAGTGCGATTTAAGTGTGTCATATCTAATAGTCAATCCTAAAAGTTATTGCCATAAAATGGTTGAAGGTAACTATTTAGTTGGTATTTAGGCATTAAATAGACAGTTAATATGAGTATATCCATGGACTGCAATTTCACCCACAACGGTTCAGTACAGGTGGCATGTACCAGTTCAACTGCTACCCAAAACCCAGAGCAAACAATTTCAAGCCAGATCAGGGTGGTATAAGGCATACCGGCTGGGACACCTAATGTACCAGGCGTATGGCAGATATTCAACCATTACCAATCAATACGATATGCCAACAGTCAAATTTGACCCAAATTTGACCGTTGGCCCACATTTGGGGGTAATATAACCCCCTCTTGGCTGCCTCCTCTCCCCCTTTATCACTGTCACTCACTCTCTTTCTCACTCTCACTTCTCACCCTCAGTCTTTTGATTTCAAATTGTGATTAGTGGAGGCTGATCCGGATAAAAGAGGCTTGGAATCTCGAGATTGGGTGGAAGTTGTCTTCAATTTAAGATATACTGTATGTCTAGCATAAACTAATTTTTTTCTGTAGGGCACAATGCTTGCAAGAATGTCGGTCTTAAATGATTCATGCAGGTCTTAAATGATTCATGCATGAAATCCCTTTTAGATCCAAATATTGTATTTCACAACTCCACCTCAAATATGTTTTTGGGTAAAAAAAAAGCAGAATTTGTTCCAGTCTAAAAGATGAATCAATGAATCAATTCCAATTTAAATTACTTTGAGAAAACTATGGTTTTTTTAGTTGTGTTGAGCTCTATATCAGATGCAGTAAGGAAATTTTATTAGTTCAGTAGCCTTATTGTGATAAAGCATAATTATATTACTAGCATGGTTTGCAGTACCGGTCCATACCGCCTGGTACGGGCGGTACGTACCGGTCCGACAGGCTTCCGGTACGCGGAACGCCTGTTACCGGTCCGGTACTGTAGTAGTACTGTAGTAGTGCTACAGTGCTCAGCACGCCTGAATATACCGCTCGGTACACCTGGGTGTACCAAGCGGTATACCGTACCGTACCGGTACCGAACCCAGGTCGAAACTCCGGTACGGTACGGTATTGCGAACCTTGATTACTAGTACATCAAATGTTCAAAAATGACTAGGATAAGTTGTTCTAAAGTCTATGAAATTAACAGTGAATCTGAGAATAATTGATTGATTGCCAGATAATTTTATTATTCACAAATTGTACTATTGATACTTCGATAGTTTTCTTGTATCATGAATTTCAATGACAATTATGTTCTGGTACATATTGCTTCAAAGTTTGAAGTTCAAACTATGCATTGGCAAATAATATTTCCTCATTTAATTTGACAACCTTTGAGACAAGCTTCATATTACATTTTAAGTATGAAACTTGGAAAAGATTTTTCAGACAATGATTCTGTTATCAATTTCCAGGCTAACATGAACCAAAATACTGAATCATATGACTCTTGTATTACTAAATCAGTAAAAAAGGTAAGGTTGATAATCTGTTTAATATCATGATGACTTTCTCAAGCACTGCAGAAACTATTGAAACCATAATGATTCTAGTTGGCCTTGAAGCTTATTATAATTAATGAATACACTCTATTCCAGAGTGGAACATGTCTATATCTAAGATAATTTCATAAGATATGTTATTCCGATTTCCAATCATTATACTCACTCGATGGGGAACCATGTAAGGACTAAAGCTTGTATGCTTCAATGTGTCTATTTTATAATATATGTCCATTCCCAAACGTAACCAGACAAGTTACTATTTCAAATTACCAATATGTCGATGCAACTACAAAACATTGCACTTTAACAACCACTCACATTCAGAAGGAAGACACAGAGATCCTCAGGATATACAGAACCAATTACAAGAAAGCAATGCTGAATCTCATTATAAGTCTGCAAAAGAAGAATAAACTGATCAATATATCATAGTTTAACAAAATGTCTTGCGTTTAAACAAGTAGATGAATAATGCAAAGAAAAAAAGAAAGAAAATAGAAGAGCAGCAAATTGATGATTGTAGCAATGTTATGTAGCAGTACATTAATCATGGTTTGACATTTCAGTTAGGAGACCCATACCGGTCAATGACCAGACCAGTATGGGTCTGGTCAGTGCCAGCATGACAGCATGCAGTACACTGGAGGAGAGGTAGAAAGGGAGAAGAAGAGGAGGACAAAGACGAGGAGAGGAGGAATTGACAAAGACGAGGAGGCAGAAGAGAGCAGTATCAGTCCGAGCAGCGGACAGGAGTGTTGGTGGCACTGGGCAGGCAGCACGAGCAGCAAGTGGTCTGTGACAAGTGGTGCAAAGGAGATGAGTGTGGAAGGAGATATCATGAGACAGAGAAAGCGGAGGTATTATGGTTCCTATTTATTGGAGTTAAAAAGAAAAATAAGAAAATTCATGCAATAAGCCTTGTACCGCAACTGGACACTAGAAAGGGGCAGTCCACATCTCGGTGCACTCCCAAACCAATAGATAATGGCCAGTACATACTCGTCCAAGCAAAATGGAATTCCTTGAAATTAATTTACTATCCATGAATAGCAAGAAACCATTCTCCATGAACTGATACTAGACGAATGACATGTATTTTACTCGCATAAATATGCATGTCTAAACACAAGAGTAATAATTAACATGCAATGGCACATGGCTCACTATCTTTGCCAGATTTCTTCTATAACCATTTCTGTTTTGATGGGGGCCTCTGGCCATTTAATCATATATCTAGAATCCCCTAAGTCCAATACGTTAAAATCCTCATGCAACTACCTCTTAGCTATCACATTCACAATGACAAGTTCCTTGTTAAAAAGGTTGGTTGTCCAATCCTCCTGGCTTGATCCATAAATCTTCTTATCATATATTTTCTAACTATTAGCCTGCCTTCGAGATTTGGAAGGTCATTCAATAACTTATGCTGTAAAGGACATTGGGTTTTTGGGGAACCCATTTCATTCTTTCCTTACACCATTTTGTTCGAAATGAACTTGTGAATCAGGCAAAAATTATAGGCTTTTCCAGGATGTTTGACCTAAAACTGGAAATTTGCTTAGAAAGCTTTAGGTGGTTTCCTCTTGAAGGGTTGATAACCTTAAAAAAGGAATTGCTTAGATTTCACTTTTTTCTTGCTTCATGCAAAGAGTTCTTATTGTTCTCCGAGTTATTGAAGTGTTTGATGAAAATTGAACATTAACTTCAAATGAAAAGAATAAATAAAAGGCTATCTTTATCTGTTTTGTAAAAGAAAAAAAGTCTCAAAAAGGAAAAGAAGAAAGAAAAAAAAGGAGAAGAGAAAACAGAGGAGCATCATCTATTCAAAGCAAAATTTTCTAACAAAAAAAAGAAGAAACAGGGAGTAACTAGAAAAAAAAAAGGAAGAGCTACTCTTTAGTAGATCAATGAAGGGGCCAATGCCAGAGAACCTAAAGAATCAACCTATAGATTAAGAGATGATCACGAGGATTGCTCTTTAAACAAAGAGCAACAACTAAAGGTAGTTAGATGAAAAGGGAAAATCAAAGTGGTTAAGAAATCTAATAACAAAAACAGACACTTTCAAGTAACTTCTGGTGTTGTGGAACAAATCTTAGCCCCAAATATTAAAAGACAAATTGGTGAAATATGTAGGTAGCTAAAATAACACACAAAAATCTCCTAAAGCTGTGAAAAATTTGGGAAAGCATTATCTAAGAAGTTACAAGCTTAAAAAATGAAGAAGTTTCAGATGATTTTAGCAATGACCTTATGCAGTGGAGAACTATTACTTCCAATTCCTGAAAAACTTTGTATTAATCAAATTGTAAATGATGCTTTGATATGTGGTTTTCCTCTAGTAGCAGTGCACCTAAAGTTCAGAGCATCAAATCCAAAAGAAGGCAAGTGAAGAAGATGATGGCAGACCCAAGGTTATTTTTTTTCCGAAGGCTGACTTTCTTATTAAGCTGCTACCTCATCAAGACTTTTACCAAATATTTTCAAATGTAATCTAATAGTGGTACAACATTTTGAAACAAGTGGGTCCAATGCCAAAAGACGTCTCAATAATCTCTGAGGTAGACCTATGACCAAGAAGCTTATCGTTATATGACTAATAGTGAACCTTGTGCACTAGATTACACTCTTCAGTGCTTAAAATCATTTGGTTAGAAATTTCATGAATGGTTATTCCCTTGTCCACTTTCCATCTAAATCAAAAGTTCAATCAAATGTCATCGATCCCATAAACTAATGAATGTGGCTATGATGAATGTCTTGTGCTTTCAGTATTTTGAATAATGCAGTATTAAAAGTTTAACCATCATATCATCATAATATTCCCCTCTATTATATAACATGAAATCTTACAGGTTGCGTTTCAGAAAATGGTTTGATACCTAAATGTGGAAGAGAAGCCAAAGAAACAAATACAGTGCTAAGTTGGGATTCTCGTTTCTGGCATAAACAAATATTAGTCATTACTTCAAACTAAGGAAGCACCTTTAGGCCCATCGAGAAGTTCAAACGGTGATCAGTCTGGCTATTGATGCATGCTACGGGGAGAAGCGTGCACAAGATTACTGTAAGTTCCTGCAGAAAACAAATTCACATTTACGAGAAATTGAGCAAAACAAACAAAAGGATTGAAAATTCTAATGTTGCATAATGCCTTAACTACACGGATCACATATAAACCTAATACAAAATCCCATATAAACCTAAACATAAGCATCTAACTTAACATTTAGATTTCTTTAATGAACAAAAATTGAAACTCAAATCATCAAAATATTCGTCTTATTATTTTCTGATATAGACCCATGTATTGAAAATCGTTAATTAGAACTTAAGCCTTCAAACCACTCAAGAATAAACAAAGTCAAGTTTACAGTTTAAACTGCAACTACAAGAAATAAAATCTCTTGATCTGAGTAACAAAAATAATCACTCTACAACTCCTGACAGGGTCTAACTGCTTTGCAGATTCATTAGTAGAGAAAGGAAGAGTGAATTGTTTCCAAAGAAGCATTTCTAAGCACTGATAAAATTGTATGCAATGTGGGAAATATCTGGGTCCTGCAGAAGTAACAGATGCCAGAAAGATCTGGTAAGGTCTGACTAGAGTCAGGTGTAGCAGATACATTAAAATCCTGAGGAAACATAGAGCAGACAGTAGCCAAGATGATTTACAACCAAAATATAACATCAGATATGAGGATGATAAGGCTTAGAAAGAGTGTCAGAGAGTTGCTTCCAAAAAAAAAAGTACAGAGTGGATGGTAGCCAAGATGGTAGGGTAGTATAGTACTCTGTCAGACATGGAGTATAGTACTTTGTTGGACATGGAGACATATATTTGAAAACAAGCTGGGAGCAGGTATAAAATCACCTAAAAGCAAAGATAAATTAACCAGGATCACCATGTGCTTCAACCATACTAGTAGAACATAGATCTTCAAAGCAAGCAATCTCTTGAGGATGCAATTGATATCATTTCAAAATAAAGCATTAACCACTAAAATCAACCAGCAAACCATTCTATTGAGTTTTTCTTACACAATGTCAGCCTCATCTAATTAACTGACAATGGCTCTATAGAATTTAGTTTCCTTACTTTTTTGCTTCTCAAGGTGAAGATAGGCCAAGGTTATCAATTTATTTACTATGACAAATGTAAGAAAAACAAGATGAGATATAGTAAAAAAAGAGAGAAGAAAGAAAGAAAGAAAAGAGAGACAGATACACAGCAAGAAGTTTTCTCTGGAAAAAAAGAGCCAGAGATTAATGTTGTGCTATTAGGCTCACATGGTCATGGAAAACAATAATAATGCTAACTAAAAGTGCACCTTAATTACAGCAAGCAAGCCCTAGGATGTTTCTTCTGGACACTGAAATGGTGTTCCTCAGGCTTGTATCAATGCACATGCATATTATATCAACTGCTTAAACTTCAAACCATGCAATGGATTTTGGCCTTCAACCTTGGACCTCAAGAAAGAATCTGCCCATATCTAGCCTACAAATGGTCAGCCACATTCTTGGTCAAAACTAGGGACTAATTTTTCAAATGGTCTGGAGAGAATAATGATAAGAACAGGCCCAAGCTTGGCCCAGTTCTTCTAATCAGCAATTTTTAGCCCAACACAACCATTTCCAGGCATACGCGGTGACCTATAATGAAGAAAAAGCACTCATGTAGGAACAAGCAAAAGTTCGGGGAACAAGCTTAGAGATCCAGAGCCTGACAAAACGTTTTTTCATTGGTCACTCAAAGGTTGATTGTCCCTTATCACATAAGTTGATCCCCTCAAGCACCAAGCAATCAAGAATTAAGTAAATGTATATGCACCCTCAGCCCCATGCTTGGCTTGCCAGGCATACATGAATAGAAAATCAAAGTTATAAGGAAGAAATTTTGAAGTTTTTCCGATTAGGAACTTTAATCATTGATCTAGAGCTTGATTGCCACTAATCACCAATTAGAAACTTTAATCACAAGAGTATGAGAAAAAGTGGGAATGAGAGAGTGCACTAAAGTTAGTGAGAGTGAGTGAAAAATGGGGGAGGGAGGGAAATTGAAAGCCCCAAAAGAGACCCCAACCTTCAATTTGACCATTAGGGCTAGATTTGACCAGTTTTGGGTTGGTACCAATCGAAATCCAATGTGTTTTGATCATATCAAACAGGTCGATAAGGGTCGAACTTCAATCATATCGATCGATACACCACCCATATCGACTGATACTAGATCAGTTTTCCATGTACCGCCTGAAATGGTTAGGTAACAATCAAGTTTGAATGTATCATATGGGTCGGTAATGGTCGAGTTTCCACGTACTGCCTGAAATGGTTAGGTAACAGTCTTTGAATGTATCATACGGGTCGGTAATGGTCAAGTTTCAATTATATCAACCCATACACCACCCTACCGACTGATACCATGCCAATTTTCTATGTACCACCCAAAACCGATACAACTCATTTCATACCATTTCAGGTCGTACGTCAAGCCTTGGCCATACCTATCTTGAACTTAGTCAGCAATCAATAAAACCTATTCAACCAAAGGAAAGGGCTCGCCATTATTGGGCTTTATTTTACAATTGAAAGCCTCATATAGCAGGTGCTAACTCCAATCTTAACCCAGACATCATGCTCATTGACCAAGAAAAAATGTTTGGAGGATCTTCCATCCAAGACAACGATCCCAAGCCCAACAAAAAAAAAAAAAAAGTGACGAATCCATCTTTGGATTCAACACTACAAAATATATTCCAGCTCAAGATGGAAAAGGCAAGGATCAAGAGTAATAACCCTGAGCAAGCCTTGTATAAGATAGTATAATTCTTGATTCCTTTCCATTTCTTGTGATTTTAAAACTATTCCATTTGCCATTATTTATACTTTCTAGTAGCTAAAGATTCATGAGAGTCCTAATTTTAGTCTAACTAATGTTCAAGAGCCCTATTAGGAACATTGCATGGACTATGAGTTAGAAAGGTTGTTTCACTATTAAAAGACACATTTGAAGTGTTATAATCATTGTTGAGTGATAATTTTTTCCATAATTGAAAAAAAGAACATTTGATCTTAATTCTCAAGGCATAATTGTTTTTTATTTCCAGTGTTAGCATGATTCCTTTAATCTCAGTTGATCCCAAGTCTCCGGAAGTTTTCACCCTTGGAATAGAAGATCAAGGGGCCAGTTTCTAACAATATATAAAAAGCAAAAAAGAACCACAACATAATCATCAAGTTATTCTGCAAAGTTATATACTACATGGTATGCAATTTCGAATTGTACCGCCCGGTACGGGCGGTACATACCGGTCCGACAGTATACCGGTACGCAGATCGCTCGCTGCCGGACGGAACGTGCTACAGTGCTATAGTGCTATAGTAGAGAGAGAAATATTTAAAATTAGGTGTACCGCTCAGTATGCCCTGGTGTACCGCTCGATACACGATACCGTACCATACCGAGCTAACCTCGAAACACCAGTACGGTACGGTATTGCATACCTTGATATACTATATATCTTTACTGATACAAGATCATATCATAAATGCACGATCAATCCTTCATAAAAATAGGAATAACAAAATCTACCTCAAAATCAAGTAGGGGAGGACCACTCTCTGATAGCAAACAGGCAGTAAGAAGATTATGCAGACTCTGTGTAGCAAGAAAAGCAATCTCTTGATCTTTCTTGTATCTGACACAGGTAAAACAACAAGCATATAACCACGTCTCATGTTTTACACTCATCTTTGGAAAAATAAATCAATAAAAGATTGTTGTCATCTTAATACACACAAGTCCAAAATCGTTGGGATTAGCCTGGGCAATCCTGCCTTCAACTGTGAACGGGTAATAAGTCCAACCATCTGTCCTAAAGCATCTACTGCAGAAAGTCGTACCTGTACCAACAGATATTATAGGGATATAATATACATGCTATGAGGTAAGATAAATTGATATCGTACCCAAAAGAAGAGGGTACACACATTGAACTTGTACAAGTATGCGTCTGTTTGGAGTTTCCACCTTATGACTATTCATTTAAATTTAAGGGAGTATTTAGAATTTAGATATCATCATTAAATACCTTTAGGTCTCGTGAACCTGCCCAAACTCTCAACAATAACTCAAAAACAGAGTTCATGAATGACCTGAAGTATATTTTAGTGTCAGGCTGATGAATAGCTGATGAGTACATCCAATAATCCATAACACATGAACAGAAAGATATCAGAAGCTTACATCACATCACTATCAAGAAGCGGATCTGAAGGGAAATCTCCAATATACTGCCAAGCAGCCTGACACCAGCATTTAAATGCTGGATAAATGTTTGTCAGTTATGTCAAGATGGTCATATAAAAGCCCTAAAAAAATGTTTAACAAACAAATACCATTTGCAAAAACTGGCCGTTGAGTGTCCCGCACACTTCCAAGAATAGGTAACACACGTAAAAGGACATCTTTCAAATGTGGGGTGAATTTCAAGGCTTGGGGAACAGTACACAATGTTAGCTAAAAGTGTGTAGATACCATCCAATAAATTCAGTTAAAGAAAAAAGAGAGAGGGGGGGGTGGGGGGGGATTCTACACCTTCAGCAGATGCAAAATCTGCTAGTATCTGCACCATGGACTGTAAAGCTGAATTAGGTCCGGATAAATGGAGAAAAACTTCTTCCATCATCTAGAACATGAGTTTAGCTCAAATCAGATAGTTGATATCAGAAAATGATAAAAAAATGGGAATAAATGAAGAGCCAAATAGTACCATCAAATATTAGTATCAAAAAGGATAAAGCAAAGTCTAAAGATGGTTACATTCAAACTATTTGAAAAAGAACAAAGACAAACAAGAAACTAGAGTTCCAACAAGAACAACATATTACACGGCTATATTCAGCTTGCGCTAAGTTTAGACCACAAAACCACAAATGAGGTCTTACTATGGGAACCAAAAATGACAATAACCCAAAAAACACAGTTCATAACAACAAGGATTAGCAAGCACATGTAGCCCTGCAATGTTTAAAATTTGAATTTCACCCGGCAAAACTTGTATTCCCATATATGGATTGCCATCTCGTACTGACCATGTGTATCATTCTGATGTACCAACCAATACCAATGTACCAAATGGTATACTGATACATATCAAAGACTCAAAGTGGAAGAAGAAGGAGAAGGGGAGATGGTGGAGGTAGAGGAGGAAGAATAAGATGGAAGAAGAGGAGACCACGGAGGTGGAAGAGGCGAGAAGATGATGGAAGAAGAGGAGGAGGAAGAGGAAGAGGAAAAGGAAGAGGAGCAAGAGGAAGAGGAGAACAGGAGGAAGCATATCCAAAAATGACAGCAGACAACGAGTGGCAGCAGGCAGCTCAGCGTGTATAGCAAAAAGGGCTCACAAACGCAAGCTGTAAAGTGTAAACCATATGAGTTAAATAGGTTTTTTTTTTTTTATTAATAGGCCAGACCGGACCCGCCGAAATGGGAGTGGTCCGCATACAGGTTCACGCCCAGACTGGTACATGCTGCCCCTTGCGTTCTGTCTGAACGAAACCACAGCCCTGATTCCCATAAAACCTTTTTTAAAAGATAAACATTCTTAGGAAGTTGTAATCTTAATCATACACCACTTCAAGTATATTGTAAATTATTTATTTTGATTCAACAACAACAATAAAGCTGTTAATGTCCCAACAAATTTTTCATTTTGATTATGTCTGTTCAAAAGAACATATATGGGAGTTTATCCTAGTGGTATATCCACAAGATCAATATACAGGAGCACATTTTCAGTATGTATAAACAACTATTTCTCAATCAATATAACAAAGCATTGTCATGCATATGCATCCACTCCAATCAAATAAAGGTTAATCTTTCGGTCTAACACCAGTCAAAACAGTACAGTTCCAGTACAGCTCAGGACTAACCTAAAACTGTTATAGAAATATTTTGATGTTCTATAGTTACAAATCAAGGTATTCTAATAGAAGAGAAAAGTTAAGAGAGTGGCAAATTTCCTAGGCTGTTTTATGTTGAACAGCACAAAAAATGCTGTTTATCAAGGTATTTTAGTGTCTAACTTGGAAAACAGAATTTTAGGACTTATTAATAGTTACCAATGTTAAAGGTTTCCAAAAATCTTTCCACCAATCAACTACAAGATCAAGACAGAACAGTTACTATAAAATACTCAAGCTCATCAAAAAAATCTTACCAAGTCAGGCGCATGAGATCCAATTGAAACAAGTAGACCAGCTGCTGCCCTTTGCCAGTCAGCATTAAGTTCCTAGCAGTACATAAGATAAGCCATATGAATATCACATAATATAAGTTAACTAATCATTACAAACAAAATGAAAAAACAAAGTAGAGCAACATCAACTTTCTTCTTCAATTTCTATTTTCATCCATGTATCAGAAAAGATTATTCAACTGTTTTATTGTGCACACAGAAAAAGAATAGAATATTGTTCTGAGATTCTCAGGACCCTTGAGAGTTTGAGATCTACTGTTAGATTGTTTGCTTCAGTGGCAGTTAATATTTCTAAAAAGAATATTTCCTTTTCTTTTATGTGTTAGCGTGTGACACCCAAATTTAGTCCCACATTAGATGTGGGAGGAAATTTGAGTTGGTTTATAGAGTTAGATGGGTCTACTACTGCTAACTTAAGCTTAAGAATTTTAAGCTATCGTTCAGTTCTATCAAGTTAGCAACTGTTATTCTATTGGCTCACGACTTGGAGCTTCTCTATCCCCCGAAAGAGTGAAAATAGATCTCTCTTTATTCCACTTTCTCTTATTATGTAACCTTCACGGTGAAAGTCAACAGGCAGTGTGTCTTTGCCAAGAGAAGGTCCACAATACTTTTCTAAATACATATAATTGATCTCATGTTGGTTGCTCCTCTTTGACAGAGCGACTGTGGTTTAAGACAATGAAATAACTCCCCTGCTTCCTCCCTAAACATCGCACTGGTGGAAGCCTCATGCAATAAGCAGTCCTCTTAAAGCCTCACTAGGATTTTGTCTCAAAAGTTCAATATTGATTAAAAATTAAGATGATCAACATAGATAAATCCTGTAATTTCATTCTTGTCCATGTATTTAATAAAAGGCCAAAAGGGCCCTCTCATGTTCTATATCACCCAGACCATTAAGCTATTAAAGTTCACAAACTTCTCACTACTACAATCATTAAGCCTTCATTTATCACGGAATACAAGTCTTCTAAGATCCAATGAGTAGCACATTTTCTATGACACACACTCCTTCAAAAGGGCTAGTAATTATCTGTTTTTGGTTAAAGAATTGAAGAAGTAGCTGCTTTTTCCCAACCTCGTTAGTTTTCCTACTCTTTTCTTTCTCTGCTTTTTTCCCAACCCCTAAAATATCAGTTTATATGCCAGTATGTATCATCTGGTGTGGTTGAAAAAAATGAAATAAAACAAAATATTGAAATGTATCGGTACTGGTTCAATCAGTATTTGAATCATTGATCACCAACTTATCTAAAACCATTAAAAGTCAACAAGATATTTCAATCTAGAACCTGTTCAAACCAATCACAATTGTAAAACATCTTTAAGGATAGCAAGCAATGCCTCATTTTCTTGTCAGAGGTTACAGATGAATTCAATTTAAGTTCCAGTAATCATGTAGCTATAAGACTTAAGAAATACACTCTCAACATAGAGGGCCGTTAGAACCATGTGCTTGAGGATCAGCACAAAGTGGACCATAGTCCGAGAAGGAACAAGTAGAGTGAAATGAAAATTACTCAACCATCTACATAAACCTTCTAATTGAATCCGGAGAAGGTAGGGTTAATATTATTATTGCATTAGTTTATTGGTTTTGACTTCTTTTTTGAGGCTTTAGGTCCTTTTCTCTTAATTCATATTAAAAAGTATCAAATTTACAGACACCATTTGATTTAACAACAAAAGTATATTTATATTACCAGCATTTGATGTAATTTACAATAAAAACATATTAAAAAGTCACTACTCACAAACCTAAGGTATCACAAAGTCAAGGAAACAAATATTCTAGAAGAAATGATATGGTAAAGTCCATATCTAACATGAAGAAGTAAAAACATAAAATCAATTAAATCAAAATTACGAACAATTCTTTATCCAATGTACATTCAAGGTATTCATACCTTAGAGGTTATAATCTCTGAAGTGGCTATCTTTGCAAGCTTAGCCATATATGTAGAGTCGACATCCTTCGGGTCCATAGCCCGAACTGCCCCCGCCATAACAAGGAACACTCCAGCCATGTTACCAAAACGCTGAGCAACAGACCGATCCCAATCAAACCAATTCAAGATACACGATCAAGAATCAAAGAAAACAGACACAGATTCTTGAATTGATTAAATTCACGGGAATTACATACCCGACGCCCTCCTTTGGATATTGAGACACAGCAATCAATGACCAAAAGGGGATTCCTGCGAAGCAAAGCCCTTCAAGATTCTGAAGCAAGGAGCAAGAGGAAAAGATCTCAGGGAAGGAACAAGAACAAAATATAGGGTAATTACAGCGGCGCGATTTCTCTAAGAGCGGCCAGAGATGATTCCCTTACGACGGGCGATTCGTCGACCAAAGACGACACCAGCACCTGCACGGCCTCTGCGAGGAAGAAATGGAGAAAACGGAATGAAGCCTCAAGAAAAAGAGAGAAGAAGGGTTGGAATTGGGGGGACAAAGGTTTACCTAGGGCGGGCAGAGAACCGGAGGAGGACGCCATGGCCGACGAAGCGAAGGAGACGAACAATAGGCAACAGAAACCCAACTAAGAAGAAAGAAAATAATCAGGGTGCGGTGACAGCACAACCGAAGGAGAGTGTGGGGTCGGGCCTCGGCAGCGCAATTTACGTATTCCCTTATAAAATAAAATAGGGAGATGGGAGTCCGTAGGTATGGACTCCACGTGGGCTGTGCACCAACAAATCTCAAACGTCGCTTAGTTCCCTAGCGACCTATCTCAACCGTTCGCGCACATTGATCTCCTCACACCGACGATTGGGCCTCTCCGGCTTCTCTCTCATGATACGAAGAGCAACCGTACATCCCTGCCCGCACTCACCAACCTATGAAGCCCTCCTCCGTGCGGGACGCCGCGTTCGCCCTCTTCAACAGGTCCATGCCCGCATCGTCGTCGCCGGCCACCACCGCACACGCTCCTTCCTAACCAAGCTTCTTACTCTCATCCTCTGCTCCTCCTCCTCCGCCAGCTGTTCCACCGCCGCCTATGCCCGCACCCTCTTCCTCTCCATCCCCGAGCCGGACACCTTTCTCTTTAACTCCCTCATCACCGCAGCCGCCAAATACGGCCGCCCAGCCGACGCCATCGTTCACTACCGCCGCATGTCCGCCGCCTGCTTGGAGCCCTCCAATTACACCTTCACCTCCGTCGTCAAAGCCTGCGCCGATCTCTCCGCATCGCGAACCGGCCGAGTTGTCCATTCGCGAGTCATCTCTAATGGGTTTGATTCCGATGTATTCGTTCAGACCGCATTGGTGGTGTTCTATGGAAAAACGGGCGATTTGCACCACGCGAGGAAGCTGTTCGACAGAATTCCCAATCGGACGGTCGTTGCTTGGAATGCAATGATTGCTGGGTATGAGCAGAATGGTCTTGCTGAGGAAGCTGTTGCGATATTCCAATTGATGCAGGTGGCCGGCAAGGAACCGGATTCAGCCACTCTGGTCAGCTTGTTGTCGGCATGCTCCCAGTTGGGTGCCTTGAGTTTGGGTCAGTGGGTGAATGACTATTTAGTCAACAAAGGTCTAGAGCCCAATGTGGTTCTTGGCACTGCACTGATAAACATGTATGCTCGATGTGGTCATTTAGAAAAGGCTCGCAAGATCTTCAATGGCCTCCAGGAGCGAAATGTGGTTGCTTGGACTGCAATGATATCAGGATATGGGATGCATGGTCACGGGCATCAAGCAATTAAGCTCTTCCAACAAATGAAGTCAAGTGGACTGTCACCTAATGATGTCACGTTTGTTGCGGTTCTATCCGCATGTGCACATGCAGGACTTGTTAGCGAGGGCCAGGAGATCTTTGCATCAATGAGGCGAGACTATGGGCTGGTTCCTCGTGTCGAGCATCAAGTTTGTGTGGTAGACATGCTTGGGAGAGCTGGACTTTTGGATGAAGCAATGCTGTTCGTAAGGGAAGAGACGAGGGGGCTGCCAGGGCCGGAAGTATTGACAGCGATGCTTGGGGCCTGCAAAATGCACAAGAATTTCAGTCTTGGTGTGGAGGTGGCAGAACACCTTCTTGCCATTGAACCTGGGAATCCTGCTCACTATGTGCTGCTCTCCAACATTTTTGCATTGGCTGGCAGGATGGATCGAGTGGAGAAGATTAGAAACGTAATGATCCACAGGCATTTGAAAAAACAAATTGGGTATAGCTTGATAGAGATCAATCAAGCAGCCCATGTATTCCGCATGGGGGATACATCTCACCAACAGACTATGGAAATTTACAAATACTTGGAAGAATTGATCAACAAGATTAAGGAAGCAGGTTATGTGCCTGAAACCAGTGCAGCATTGCATGAATTGGAAGAAGAGGAAAGGGAATTTGCACTTAGATTCCACAGTGAGAAACTCGCAGTGGCATTTGGGCTCATGAATACTTCCAAGAACTCACTCATTAGGATTGTTAAGAACCTACGGATGTGTAACGATTGCCATTTGGCCTTCAATTTCATATCACTTGTTTCAGGAAGAGAGATAATTGTTAGAGATAAGCATCGATTCCACCATTTTAAACAGGGCTTATGTTCTTGTCAAAATTATTGGTAGTGAAACACCTTATTGTTTGTTATATTAACATGGCAATCTTGATATGTCATTTTTTAGTAAAGTTGAACCTAAGATGGTAGTCATTGCTTGATTGAGGAGATTGATGAACTTTGGCTTACCTGATCAGGTAATCTGCAATTTGGAAACCAAAATTGTAGGTCACTGATTCTACAGTGTATCGAGTAGAACACTCAATTCTCACATTGTTATTATCTTTCAGACTTTGTTTTCACAATTACATCACTCGGTTTTCATTGTAGCAAAGATATCAAAATATTAGTATGTTTCTTGAAGAAGCAGCTTTGATTACAATGTATACCAAGTCATTAATTCACTGAAACATTTTGTAAAATTATTCTTGATCATATTTTATCGAAGCCTCGTGTTCTCAGCTTGTCACAAGGAAGCAGCTGCTAGTACTCTACCAACTTTGAGGTTCATGATTACGATATTATCAGAGATATTATTTTACTGAAGCATCATTTATAAAGGACCATTTTTTCATCTTTATATTCCAAGGTTCTTTCTTTACATATTTAATATAATTTTATAATACTTTATATCAAGGATTGAAATATCATATCGTATCGGTGTTTCGAGCTTGGCTCGATATGATACGGTACCGTGTACCATACCGTACCGAGGCCATCAACATCATTGAGTCTTGCCCTTTTCTTATAACATATAAATCAAAATTTTCTTCTAATAACTTCTATTGTTGCATAACTAGTCTAGTCATAAAACTTGTAGATTTTCTACTAAGTGCTTCAGCTACAACATTAGCTTTACCTAGGTGATAACAGATGGTATAATCATAATCATTTAGAAATTCTATCTATCTCCGTTGCCTCATGTTTAACTCTTTTTGAGTAAAAATATACTTTAAACTCTCGTGGTCAGTAAAGATTTTAAATGTCCGCCCATATAAGTAATGCCTCCAAATCTTTAGAGCAAAAATAATTGTTACCAATTCCAAATCATGAGTTGGATAATTCAATTCATAACTCTTTAGTTGTCTAGAAGCATAAGCAATCACTTTCCCCTTTATGTATCGAAACATATCCAATACCCTTTCTTGAAGCATCGGTGTAAACTACAAATCCCTCGTTATCACTTAGAATAGTGAGAGGCATTATTCAAACCAAAAGACATTACTAAAAATTCATAGTGTCCATATTACGTTCTAAAGTTGTTTGTGGGATATCTTCCTTCTTGATCTTTAATTGATAATAACTTGACCTCAAATCAATCTTGGAGAATACATGTGCACCTTGCAAATGATCCAACAGATCATTAATTCTAGGGAGGGGATACTTCTTCTTTGTTTTTTTTGTCACCTGATTCAACTGTTTGTAATCAATACTAGCATGATAAAAAGATAGTCAATCTATATCAAATATAATATATGGCAGTACGCCAAGGTGTACCGACCGGTACACCTAATTTAGGTGTAAAATCCTCCAAAAATACTTGAAAATAAAAAAAAATAGGATATGAATTTTAAGTTAGAAATAAATATAGTATTAGTATAAGTTTAGTAAAATCAATGTAAATTAGATAAGAATAGTATCACATATCTTTTTCGGGCTTTGAGGAATAGTCTTGTACAAGGTTCGTATTTCAGTCTGTTACAAATTATCCCTATGTAAATATTGAAATATCTAAAAAAAATATTTGAATTATTAAACTATTTTATTACAATATAAACTCTAAAATTTAAATGAATTAAATAATCACATATATAGATATACCTGATTATTGATTCTACCACCAAAATGAACGACGGGCCTCCACGGGTGGTGGATCAAGGTTCTTGATCCTATACATCTGCATATCAATATGATATGTTTGTTGGACCCAATCATGAAATTGATCCCACGATAAAATGTATTGATATATCATATGCCATTGATGCATCAATGTGGTGATGATCATAAGTTGATCGTCATGAATCACTTTTGTTCGAGATAGCTCCTAAGGCATATATTTGTGAATGTTAGAACTTCTAGATTTGCTACTGATCTATTGCTCTGTATCATACTGTTACTCAGAGAAGGATGACCAACAATCACCGTATTGCTATTACCCATATGATTCTCTATAATATGACAATTGTGAATACGACGAGCTTCTTTCTGCGTCTACATCATATAGGCTCTATCGTATTTGCTTAAATTCATCCACTGTCTTCCCTTTCTCTTTCCATGCAAATGTGAGAAAAAAAGAGTTTGAGATAGTTTAAGAGAGTATGAGAATGAATTGGAGTGAAATAATAGAGAAGAAGAGTTTAAAAACCTATAAGAAAGGGCTCCAATAGTCAATTTGACCATTGGAGCACTATTATCAAGCAGTGACGGTCGATTTTGACCATTACCGAGCAGTGTCAGGCGGTAACAATCGAAATTTCAACCGTTACCATCCGATATAATCTCGTATAAGCGTTCCGCCCGGTAGAGGGCAATCCACATACCGGTATGCTATCGGGCCGGTATGTACTGCTCATACTATGCGATATCATTTGAAACTGTATATCTTGCTTTATATCACTTAATCCTTTCTTGAACTTACATATATTGGAAAATCTAGGGGCGACATCATATGCGTAGCGAAAGAACATAAAACAAAAACCTCAAATTTCCTAATACGTGTTCATCATCATGCGCAGATTAATGCGCAAAACCAACGAAATAAAAAACCACGTATAAGGTAGTTATGTTATATAGGGAGATCGTATATCCCTGAATCACTATAGATCTGTCAGAGTAGATGAATGAGGTCAAGCGTCCTCCTCTCTAGTGGTGATCCATATAGCAAGGCTGCAATGATGCTCCTTAGATCTCCAGGCCTACTCTTTGAGGAGGAGAAGGGGAGAGGAGAATAGGAGGTGACAACTAAGAAGCCTCAACCTATGGGCCTTTAGTACCCTCCTATTTATAGAGGACCCCAATTAACCTTAATGGATCATGCCCTATTGGGTATTGGATCTTCATCCAATTACCCAAGTCTTTTAGATTAGTGGGTCTCTACCCAATAATCTCTTATTAGCTCTTATTAGATCTCATCCATGGGATCCAATAATTCATGAGCTTATTAGATATCCAATAAGATAGGGGCTCCAACGAATATCTCATATCTGAACCTCTACTCGTCGCAACACCTACCATATGTGTATGATGCTCTAGGCCTAATATCGAGCTAGTTGTGAGTCATACCTATCAGAACTCCTTCTGGCTAAATGAATTATTATCTTCATAATAATTCACTCGACTCATCGATTGGGGACGTACTAGGTCACTACGCCATAGTCCACAGACGATATTAGAGAATCCAATCCTTTGGACCTATATATTCTCAGTTACCGTATACCTATAGTCCCTCAACCATCTAATATCACAGAGACCATATATCAGGTATGGTGCTGTCAGGCCCATACGGATTCTCCTCGAGTCTCGCTCTAATCGGATTCTCCCGGAGAACTCTTTCTCTCTCAATATGAATGACCTTGGCTAAGGATTTGTCTAAGCAAGAACACACGGGATATTCCTCTCATGATACCGAGAGCGGATGATCCTCTATCGATACTTAATAGTTCTCATAAGGTTGGTTGTTACTCCCAATAATCGGCTATACTAGATTTGAAACTTCCAAACCTATTAGTCTAATATTAAAAAGTAGAGTACTTGTACGGGACATTCTTAGTATCTCAAGTCTAAGAACCAGATACACTATTGGGACTACAAAATCATTATCTGACAATAAGGCATCGTCAACCATACAGTATTCCGTGAGCGGATCAATCAGTGAACTCATTCTCTAATTGACACATACACTGTATCCCTAGTGTCCCCACACGAGTAGCTATGAGACCAACTACATCCATCATATGGACAAGTATATAGTACACTAGTTTGTCCGGTTATCTCGATGTCCCTCTCGAGCAACCTATGATCAGGATTATTTATGATCTGTGTTTAAAAGTAAATCGATCTCATTATCGTGATCTCATCATAATCCGATTCTCATTGCATATATCTATGGATATGATAAAAATATCAAAATATAATAAGAAAAAAGAATACGTATCATGTCATATGTGTCATCACTCTTGGCTTACATGACACTTACAGGGGCACATATGACTAGCAACATAATGATTTTTTTTTTTACATAATAATATTATTGGAAGGCATCTTTGATGATGAATTGCTTACTGAAACTTATGAAACAATTGATTTAGAGGTTAGCACAATGCAAAAAACGAAACATGCTAGCTTATATGAAGGCAAAACGCAGGCATATTGGATCATAAGCTGTAGAAACAAATTGTCATTTTCTAAATCTGCTCCAATTGTAGGCATCTAGCGACATCCCTACTCGGGAGAACATCCAACACTAGCCTGGCCATAAAGTTTGAGACGCTTTTAAGTCAATTATTTCTGAAGAAATTCTATGATCTTGCATATTGGTATTTTTATAAGCTAATCTGTATGCATTGACCTTCAAAAGAATTAAGTTGTTTTGACATTCTTTTTCTTTCTTGTTTTCCTTCTTTCTCCTTTTTGTAGGTATTGGCATGAGGTTAGTTGTAATAGGTTCACAGGAAGATATGACCCGAGTCATGATTATGCATGCACAAGATTCCATCAAATTCTTGGAGATGCTATATTTTTGTGGCTGCCTCTCTTCAGCTGGTGGCTACAGTTATGCAAGCATCTGTTTATGTAAGCCTCGGGCCCTTATACAATCAAAGTGTTGAGCAATGTTCATATCTTTGGTGAGTTTCTACGGAAGACCAACAATGTTGTGGTAAAATATGTTGAAGTATATCATAAGCTCATGGGATATTCTGTCCATTCCACTAAACATTACTGTGCATTTTTTCTTACTGAGCATGTTACAGAAGATTTTTATGTTGAAGTATTTAATTTCATTTTGTTGTCTGCTAGTAACCTTGAATTAGAAATAAAGGTCAACTCAGTAACATTGGTCCAAAAGAGACAGCAGCTTATGATAAAACTGGAAGCCAAATTCTATTGAAATAAAAGGGTGATTTTGTTCAAATTATTTAGTATTTTTCAAACGGTATCTTCATTTTATTTTTTAAATAATATTTTTTAATTTTAAAATACTTAGATTTTCTTTTTTTTTATTTTGTCACTTATTACAGTGTTATGATCTCTTATAGTATTTAACCACCATAATAAAAATATTATAAATAATCTAAATAGATTTCCAATCTCAACCAAACTAACCATAAGTCTAAAAATATAATATCATAATGATAAATTAAGAAACACGATATAATATCACTTACCATTTTTTGAATAATATTTACAGTATTTTTAATATATCAATAGAACACTATAAATATCATTGAAAAATACTACAAATGAATCAAATAAAAACACTATAATAATTTATAAAAGTAAAAAAAACACTATAATATTTTTAAATTAAAATATTATTTTTTAAAAAATAAAATATGGATATTTTTGAAAAATATTTAAAATATAGATATTTTTTAAGAAAATCCCCCAACAAAATAAAGCCAAATAAAAAGAAGACCAATGCGTCCAGCGTCCAGCGTCCGGTGTCCTCGCACGCACTATGGTACGTACCCGTGAACCAAGGGAACGCCAGTGGACCACGTTCTCTTGTATCACAGTGGCTGAGTGAGAGAACACGAGTGGGCTATGGCTTCACGTGGGCTCTGCAAGCACAAGAATGGTGCTAAGAATTTAAAGCGACTCGGGAGAAGCACACTCCCATCTCCAAAGTCTTAAAAGTGTATACTGTCAATAGGAACAGTGATTGACAAGTATGGTTGTGGTGATAAACCAGTGTGCTATAAACTTCGTTGACCTCACCGTACTTTATAAGACCTGCATGTGGAGTTCTGTCTGGCCTATCAAGTGCTCTGAATTATTGGCCTAACAAGTGCTCTTCTTGGGAGCTCTCCTGCAGTATTTATTGGAGTACTGGTATCAGTTTTGTTAGCTTGGTTTGCTTTGGGGCCGCTCATAGTTTTGTTAGCTCGAGTTGTGGTCAGTGATCGAAGGAATTATTTCTGTAATTACAGTTGGTCTTGAATCATACTGTCTGTCTTCATCTAAGATGGCCTTTGCGTTGAGCTTTTTTGCCTCATTTTACTTGGACCAACTTCTCTGGTTTTGTCTGTTGCAATGATTGCAATTGAATACTCATGTACATGATATGAGAGAAGTGTTAGGTATAATGTCGTAATTAAGAAGAACAAATCCAAACTTGACACACTCCACAGGTGAGTAAAGTGTAATAGGCAAAATTTTAGCCTCTCTAAGCATTATTATGCAATATTCTCTCAGAAATTAAAATTTTCTTTGTTCATATAATTTATTTTTCCTTTTAGTCTAATTAACGTTTTGATGCTTATTACATTAGGAAATGTGCTCCCATTAATTACAAAATTATAAATGATGGAGATTGGCATCAAAAATCAAGTCCCACTGGAGCATTTAGACATGTAATTGATGAACAAGTGGATAAGGTTTGCTTACTCGAATGCATTTCTTATTAGAATCTGATTGGGTCTTAAGTTAATTCCAGGCCATATTTTGTTTAATCCAATGTAAACAGACACTTATCATCTGTGAAACCTCAAACAGCGGTACACTTTTTAAGGCAATGGCTCATTTTGATTTAGGTGGGCCACACCGCCGTTGCTTCATTTCAAATATGATATGATGTTTGCTGCACCATCGTGATGAGCTGTACCATTCACAATCTACAAGTGAGCCTGTACCAGATCCCTTAGTCCATTCCCCTGTGAGTAATTTTGTCGTATTCTTTCGCAACCCAGCTGTTCACCTTCCGCTCTCTGACAAATAGGTCCCGAGTGGGTCCCGCTTTTTTCCTTGTCTCCGCTTGATCAAAGGGTAGGTGGGCCACACGGGTCAGTCATGAACGGTGAATGTGTGTTTTTTTGTTTTTTCCGTCGCCCGGTTCGACCGGGTACCGGCTACTCCCGGTCGCTCTCCCAGTATACAATGGGAGCTGGTGGAGCTCTTTATTAGTCCATTGCTATTGCAGCGGAAGAGTCGCATTCGGATTGGAAGAGAAAGAAGAAGAAGATGCCGATCCCTCGAATCGCCGTTGGAACTCAGGAGGAAGCGACTCACCCGGGCACGCTCAAGGCCGCGCTCGCCGAGTTCATCTCCACCCTCATCTTCGTTTTCGCTGGCCAAGGCTCCGGCATGGCCTTTAGTACGTCCCCTGTTCGCGCTTGTTCATCATCACCATGCAATGCTGGGTTTTCGTGGGATCTCATGCAGTCGTTTGCTTGTTTTCCGTGCCGCCGCAGGCAAGCTGACGGGCGGCGCAGCCACCACTCCGGCGGGCCTCATCGCGGCAGCCCTAGCGCACGCCTTCGCCCTATTCGTGGCCGTGTCCGTGGGCGCCAACATCTCTGGTGGCCACGTGAATCCGGCCGTGACCTTCGGCGTCTTCATCGGCGGCAACATCACCCTCCTCCGCAGCATCATATACTGGATCGCGCAGCTCCTCGGCTCCACCGTCGCGTGCCTCCTGCTCCGCTACTCCACCGGCGGCCTGTCCACGGGCAGCTTCGCTCTCTCCGGCGTCAGCGTGTGGGAGGCGCTCGTGCTGGAGATCGTCATGACCTTCGGCCTCGTGTACACCGTGTACGCGACGGCGGTGGACCCCAAGAAGGGTAGCCTGGGCACCATTGCGCCCATCGCCATCGGCTTCATCGTGGGCGCCAACATCCTGGCCGGCGGGGCCTTCGACGGCGCGTCCATGAACCCGGCCGTGTCCTTCGGCCCCGCCCTGGTGAGCTGGTCCTGGGACGACCACTGGGTCTACTGGGCCGGACCCCTCATCGGCGGCGGCCTCGCCGGTCTCGTCTACGAGTTTTTCTTCATCTCCCACACTCACGAGCAACTCTCCTCCGCCGACTACTGAGACGCCACCCTCTTCTTCTTGTCTACGTTGTGCACCTCCACTTCTGCGCATTCAAAAGCTGGCCGTAAAAAGCCCACCCCTTTTGCTTCCTCGTCTCTGTGGCTTCTCTTCTCCTCGTGTAATCTTGGTCCTCTGTTCCTGGATCTGGCTCTCTAATCCATCTTTAAGTTTATCTCCATCCCCCATGTAATGTTTTCTTTTGTGTGCAACGGTGAGAACAGCTAAATGCCCACTGTGTGTTGGATCTATAATTCGCTAAAAAATTACCATCTTTTTTACCGTAATCTAAGACAAACAAAGCATCTACATGTGTAAAACACTTTTGAGATCAAGAACTACTATAATCTGAAATAATTGAAGCTTCTGCAGACTACAAGTAGATCACTGCAAACTTGTACATTTGCTTTGCAGTCCATAAATGAAAGTAATCATTGACAGTGGTTGTCAATGTTGTATGTTGATAATATATAGAGTTTGCACTTGAAGAAGAGAATCCAATTTCATTAGCATTGAGCCCATGAACAATATATGACCTAATCAAACTCTTCCCAACATAATCCTACATCGTGTGACAGTAATCTACTGAAGCAACAATCATTGCTACATTCCCAACTGAGTCGTCACATAATAAAGGACACCATCTTCTTCCAGTTTCTTCGTTCTTTCTTGGACTATGTATGTCATGATTCATTCCTGTGTGTACATTGCATGTGCAGAGACCAGTTGCTATAATCAAAATACTTTGAGAGATTTGTGCACAATCTCCTGGGCCATTTCTAGTGATAGATCTTGGCGCTACTCCTTGCTACCTTTGCCTGATATCACATAAATTGGATTGGTAATTGGAATATATGTATGTTTGCCATGTCTGACACTTGCAAGTCCTGCCCACAGGCGACACAAAGCTCGACAAGAAATAATGGAGCAGTTCCTCTGTCCTACCAAGGGAATTGCTCCTTGCCATGATTATTATGCCGAGCCCGTTTGGTACAATCCTCACAAGGTTGTAATGAGGCATTTGTGTGCAGCTTTATCACATCCACACTGTCATTTGTCCCCGTGAAGATGGTGCCTCCACATGTGACACAGCATATGTCATGCCTCATTTCCGTGCCTGGCATATTCCATGTTGCAACTATCAGTTAAAATCTCAGTTGTTGAACTGAGATTAATTGGCAGGTCGAATTCATTCTTGTCTTGTTGCTACTACAGAAAATATTGATGGTGATGACAAGAACTCAAGGTGGACAACACATCACTTGGAAGCTGGCCACATACCAGCCTGGTGTATATAAGTTTACTGGGGGGATTACTGACAAGGGTTTGGCTCATCATGGACCACATACTCATTTTGATTGGTCATCTGATTCCAATTCGACCTCCTAAGATTGAAACAGAGATGATATATGAGACTGTAATTGAGCTGAATGCTTCTGTTGTTCGAAGTTGAACCTTGCAAATGCACATGTAAATGGACTACAATGTTCATCAATATAAGATCAAGCCTATCTTTTTTGTGATGCTATATAACACATAAACCTCATGGTTCTTCTAAGCTTTGACACTCTTCTTTTGTTTTCTAATAATGTATGATAATGTCTTTTTTTCTACTTGTGAACTGTTTTATGCATGGAATGCAGATAACCACTCCAGCAACATCAATGATCCATCTGAAGATGGTGAAATGGCCCTACATTTCAGTCTCTAATCATAGCTTTCATATGCCCGTCTTGGCTTTCAAAAATCTGGTTGCTCTACACATTCATTCTATCTCCGGTGAACTGGAATAGTAAGATGAGTCATCTTCTTTCACCCACTGTCAGAACAATCATGTAGCTTGAGCTCATAAATGCAGAAGGAGCTCTTCCTCTTTATAATGCCATGTGTTTCTGGCTTTTTATGCCTGTCTCCTACATACATTCTTCTTGAATTTTGAAGGACACAGGGTTCCAATATGTTATTGTACTTGTATATTTTGTTCTCCCTGATGTCTGCAATATTTGCACAAAACAGATTGTATCTTATGTACACAGATTTTATATATATGTAACACTTCAAGTGCTCCTTTATCAAGCCTAGAAATTTATGGAAAGGTTTGTACAAATTCATCAATGCCAACCATAATCTGTACGTTGCCAATTGCAATGACACATCTGTAACTGAGTAAATGATCAACTCTAGGTATCTTGTTTAGGTTGTAGAACATGATATAGAAGTTTGGGATGTTTTAGCAGCAGCTGCCTCAGATGCTTTGGCATTTCATTGAGACATGGACATATGGAAGCCAGCTTTGCTGCAGCCTTTTCTTTCACAAGAAAGTGAATCTTCTGCAATATGAAGTGCGACTAGATGTGCAGGTGGTTTTGTAACCTAGCAAGATGAAGTGCAGGTTGGTTTCCTTTGTTTTCTTATTGTATCAATCAATATATTTACTTTTGATTGGAGAACATGTATTTACTTTTGATTGGAGAACATGTATTACCATACTGGACATTGTTCTTGCTTGAACTGTGCAGATCATGCAATAGCTGTATACTTTTGTCACTGGCGGCAATGGAATTTCTCAATAATTTCTTACATTTGTAACTTGTTGGTTATCAAGATAACTTTTAGGGGCATAAAAAGGCTAGAACTAATACCAACACTTCATCACATAGACAAATGCATGAGAGTTGCTGATATCAATCGGATTACACAGTCACAGAACAAGAATAATAACTTTGCTCCTCTGCAAACCCAGTATCAAAAGTTGTGGTTGTCATTTTTCATGACTCTCATCTTTTTGATTATTTTGCTTCAGCAGTCATACATAGGCAAGCTGTTGATTTGCAAACTTCATATACAATTTTGCTACATCAAAGTATAATAATGTAAATGCTTTTCCTAGCTTCATCATCTTTGTTATTTGCTCTGTACATTTGTGTTGCTAATAAATTTTCATTTGTGCATAATTTTCTCCACTGTTGGTACTGCATATAAATCTCCTAACTTTTCAGTTCATCCAATGAAATAGAACCCAAGAGTCAGATGGGGTGACACAGCTGAAAACATTAACTATTAGCGGCAATCACAGTAGTGAGCACCCATAAATAGAGCATGCATCCTCACTGTCAAGGTGGTCAAGCTGTTCTTCCTTGATGTATACCTAATATAATAAGCAGGAAAATAAATGGACCACTGTAAGCACAATGTAATGGCATCCCACATGCACATGTAAACACCCATCTTCAAGCAGTAGGAAAAGGTGAAATGGTCAACTCTTGCCTTCTTAGATAAGATACAGTCATGATGGTATCTCATGAATGGGTGTGAGCACATGATATGTAATACTGTATTAATGGATACATTCCATTGCTCTATCTTTATGCATAAGCTTGATGCAATCATGCATACAATTTTATACACTTGGCAAGTTTTGTTAATCCAAGAACCTGCTCTCAGATTCCTCATCTCCTCTTCCATTGACTTTCCATTGTAAGGTTCACAATGCACAGCTTCCAACTCTCTCTCTCTCTCTCTCTCTCTCTCTCTCTCTCTCTCTCTCTCTGTGTATATATATATTAAAGCATCATAGTAGCAATCCTTATAGTTGATGCAAGCCATGAATCCAGTGACTAGTGATGGAAAATGGCTCTAAAAAGATCATCGAATCCAACACCAAGTCAGTCATGCAACAAAGAGCAAATGGGGTTGGTTGGTGGTATGTAAGCAAACCAAATTGGCAGACCACTACATGAACTAAGTCAAGCTATAACACCAACTCTGTCCTTTTGAGTAATGCATTCTACACCATAAAAGAAGCCCAAAGGATAGATCAGAGACTCAGACAGTCATGACTGGTCCTATGATTTGAGTCTTCTTTTTTTTCCTTTTTTACACAGCTATTCTTGTTCTGGTTTCTGTATGAACCACAATGCATATTGAACAAAAACTAATAGTAATTTTGAGACATTAGTAGTAATCTTGCTTTCTCAAGAGTCTACTAAATATGTTGATAAACTAATATGTTAGAATGCTGAGCTGAGAGGATGAAAACACTATTCAGATGGCATGTTGCTATATTCTGAATGCCACAAAAGTCAACCATTCTAAGGCTGATAGATTATATTGCAGATAAAGTAAGCGATGAAACAACAACTAGTCAACCCAAGGTTGCAAGTGTTTTCGTTGAAACAACCTTCTTAAGCAAACAAACACCCTGCAAAACACAGGGGATGCATATTGCAGGATGATGAACAAGTGTAGCTGTCAGCTACCATATCATTAGCAGTCTCAAATATAATTTAGTCCTACTAGTTTTGTAGGGTGATTGGAGCTCCTTGATTCAGCTAAGTCAATCAATGGACAGATAGAAAGAGAAGATGAACTGTTGATTGAGCTAATCAGATAAAAAGCAAGAGAGAAGGACAGCATTCTGCCCTTCTCTCTCCTTCCTCTTCTTTTCTCTTTTCTTTCTCGTTTCCACCTCACATTTTTACTGACTCATCTCCACCCCTTCCATCACTTGTGAGGGAAGGAAACGCATGACTTCCTTTCCTTGTTCTGCTAACCTTTTAGTCTCATGATAACCATTCTCTACCTGTGATTGTTTGGGTGGCCAACTCCTCCCAACAAAACCTGAGCTAAGTGGTGCAGACAAAGCACCAAAACAGGCCCTTTTCAGTTAGTGTTGCACAGTCCTCCTCCCCTTCTGTCCTTTTCTATTGCTCCTTCTCACTCTTTTCCTGTAACTTAAGCTCCTATGTGTGTAGCAGTACTATATATAGAGATGTGTTGTCCACCTTATTCTCTATATCGGCAACCATTTCCTCCCCTTGCGCTCTCTCTCTCTCTCTCTCTCTCTCTCTCGTTATCTCCTCTTCCTCTGTTTTCCAGTCCTGAGAATTTAATGAAGCTGGAGGATTCAGAGGAAACCATGGGTTCCAACACCAGTGGCAGCATCTGCAACAGCGGGTTCATCCCCGCCGTAGTCATCGTGAAGGGCAAGCGCACGAAGAGACGGAGGATACATGTGCCGCCAGTCGCATCAGCCGTGGCGGTCGACTCATCGTCGGATGACTCGTCTGTGGAGGTCTCAGGCTGCGTCACCGAGGAGGATGAGGACATGGCCAATTGCCTTATCCTTCTAGCTCGGGGACGTGCCTCCGATGCCGGACTTAAGGCAGAAGGCCTGGGGGGTGAAGACGGTGGCGCCGGCCGCAATCTTTACGAGTGCAGGACATGCAGCAAAAGCTTCCCGTCGTTCCAGGCGCTCGGAGGGCACCGCGCCAGCCATAAAAAGCCCAAGTTGGCCATGGCGACCGCGACCATGGCGGAGAACAAGAAAGCCATGGGTGACGAGGATTCGCTTCAAATAAGCATGAATTCTTTCCCCAGCATCAAGCCAAAGATCCATGAGTGCTCGATATGCGGATTGGAGTTCAACTCCGGTCAGGCACTCGGCGGCCACATGAGGCGGCACAGACCTCTGACTACTTCGACCATCCAAGGAGCAGCCAATAAGGAGAGGGCCTTCCTGTCATTAGATCTCAACCTTCCGGCACCAGCCGACGACGAGCAAGACGAGCTTCGAAGGCCAACGTCACCAGCTTTCACCTTCGTCCTCGCGGCACCGTCGGCTTTGGTGGACTGCCATTACTGAAAAGCAACTAGTGGAAGAAACGCTACCCATTCTTTTCGTCACTCCTACTCTTCCTTCTTCCATGCATTGAAATGATGTGAACTACTCGTATGTTCATGATTTAAAAGGTGTCCATAATTCATTGGATTCTTCGATGTCTATGAATCTTTAATGTGTGAATTCTTGAAGAGGATTGCATGTTTCGGCATGTGTGAGGAGATCAGGTGCCACTGCCTTTCACGCAAAGCGAAGTGAGTTCCTCTCTCTCTCTCTCTCTCTCTCTTCGTAAATAGTTAGCTTGGTTGGTTTGTCCACCACCAAGAAAGAGGCCGTGTGGATTAGGTTCGTCCTCCCACTAGTATTTGTCGTCCTTTGCACGATGACTACTCAACTCCTCACTAAATGCTATAGAAAATGAGTCTTCAACTGCCTCACTTTTCCTATGAGTGTGATGACAGTAGCCTCAGTAGTTAAACAAGTATTTGTCTGCATGCTTTGACTGTGTGAAGTCCAACACAAAATGTACATTTCCTGAAATCCATCATCACCCTCAAAATACATATTTTGGAGTTGTGCTTGTTGATTGAGAGTGCTAACGCATACTTGAATCACATGTATCATTTCTTTATTGTTTGAAATAATGGTAAAACATGCTCAATGGATCCTTCCATTGAGTGACCACATTGCATCATATTGGTCCACACAACTTGTAGGCCATTAGGACATTGGACCATTATGAAGCCTTTTAGCTCAAAGACGCTCCTTTTCCCATCTCTATCTCATTTGACAGTGAAACAAAGGCATGTGAGAGTTCAGTGCCACAGCTTTCTTAATCCATCCACTTCATCACGCCCATAACTTGACAAGTAGAACAGCTTGTGATGCCTTTAATTGAGATCAAAGGCTTTTAAGAGTGATGGGGTTTCTCCTCTCAATTCTAGCTGAAGACAGTCAGCTGCTAGTGGATGGTGCAATGCTGTAGAGTGCTTCACACTCACAGTGAAGTCAGCTTCACTCACCAGCTAGCGGCAAGAAATTGCTGGATACTTAAGATTGGGCCACTTTTGGTTCTCCATCATTTATAATTAGCTTTTCATTTTCTGATCCACCATAAATACAATTACTGAGTTCTATTCAGCTATTGGATTGGAGATATTTGAAAATAAATAAATAAACATGTCTTTTTTTTTGTCCTGCTTCAGTCAATCTATCCATGCTTCTAGTTTTTACTTTTGTGTGTTTCTATCCATGTGTTAATTGGTGTTAACGGAAAATATAACTCTAACCCTAACATGAGTTTTGGAGGAGAAGAGAAAAAGGGACCATCATATATGGGGAAGAAAGAGAGGTTTTCATCTGTGGAGAAGAAAGCATCGATGATTGGATAATCTAAATTAGATCCCACAAAAGACAAAGTGAAAATGAATAAATAGAAAAATCATTGGTTTCATCAAGATAGATAATAGTGTATTCCATCATGTATCTCATGAAACAAATGTAGATTCTTTGTGGATGAAGTTGACAAACCTTTATGAGAGAAAACCTTTCCAAACAAAATTCTTTTAATTAAAAAACTTATTCACTTGAGATATAAAGATGAAAGTCGTATAATCGAGCATTTGAATTACTTCCAAGATATTGCGAATCAGTTGAGCAATCTGAAAATTTTATTAACAAATGAGTTGCAGGCATGTGTTTTCCTTCACACCTTACCAAACATTTAGAAAAAATTATTAGTAATTATTAACAATTTTCTACTAACAATAATTTATCTATGAGTGCAATAAAAAAAATTTATTCAATTAAAAAATTAAAAGAAACAAATGCACTTATTACAAAGAGAGAGAGAGAGAGAGAGAGAGAGAGAGAGAGAGAGAGAAAAGAGGGGGGGGGGTGTTGTGGTTGTAAACAGGATAATCTAGATTAAGAATGAAATATTATTATTTTAGTAAGTTGAGGCACAAAAAAAAGATATTAAGAATGAAGAGATCAAGAATGAAATACTATCATTGTGATAAGTTAACGCACGTGAAAAGAGAATGTAAAAAATATTGAAAAGGGAATGATTAAAAGAACATAATGAAGAAACAAAAGAAAAGAAGAAAAAAATAACTACTGCAATTGCATTTGATTATGATGTTATTATTTTAAATTATGTCACTATAGTTAATTTCATATTGTTGATTTGGCTCCTCCTTTCATGTTATTTCTTGACATGACTTTTTTACATACGATTATAGTCTATATTAGTATGGGAAATGAGAATTATATATGTGAAAAATAATATTGGATTTGCAATAATGTTAAATAATATGAGATGTGTTTTTAAAAAGATATATCCAAAGGTTCTTGATAGATTTAACATGAGCAAATCAAAATTTGTCTGTCGTCTATTTTCATGTTATTTAAATTGAGTTTTAAATAATATCCTACAAGTAAAAAAAAGAATATATGAATATAGTGTCATATTCTTCTGCACTTGATAGTTTGACATATGCTATAGCATACATAAGGTAAGGTTTAATATTGCTTATGTAATTAGTGTAATTAGTCAGATTTGTCATAGTTATGTTAAGCATGGGTGATTTTCATTGTAGAATTTCTATTTTTGACCACTTGATATTATTTTCAAGGCAACAGTGCTTTCATAGTAAAAACTATAAAAATATGTTCCTTTTTTTCCTTTTTCTTCTAGTGGGTTCAAGTATATCAATCTAATAGAAGCTTGTAAAGAACACTTATAAATGAAAAAGCATATTGAGCTAAATCAAAAAAAAAAATTATATAATGTGACACTTAAAATGTTATCCATCTTAGTAAAAATCTAACTTTTTATGCTAGATTCAAACATATTAATGTCAGATATTATTTGGATCAAAGATATTTTAGTGATAAAGTTATTGCGTCTTAAGAAAACTCATACTGATGTGAATGGATCAGATGACTAAATTATTATCTTAAAAAAATATATTACTTGTAGAAAGATATTAAACATGAACGAACACCCATATGGTTAAGAGAAAGAGATTTATTAGATGATATCACCCATATGTTAAGTAGTGGGACACATAGGGCTAATTAAAAATATACCCCTAACCCAAATATGTGGGTTAAATAAGAAGATGAAAAATTGATCGATGTTGATCTTTGTGATTTCTTCACTTAGTTTTCTTTTCTTGAAACTCAAATAAGTGGTAATCTTCTCATAGTATTTAATATCCTCTAGTTAGACTAATAAGAACCATGTAAATTTATTATTTTTATAATGGAAGAATTGGTCTGACTTGCTCAAGATTTTTTTGTTAAAAAGAGTAAATTAAAAGAATATTGAGAATTTGAAACCTTATCCGATCTATTATGGAGGTGATAACTTACTTGTTAAATACTTTGATAGATCATCATAAGATTATAGGCTCGAATCATGCCTTCATCACTTATCATTTAAAAAAAATGATTAAATTGAAAATGAAGCAATGTGGTAGATTAAGGATAAACTTAGATGTAACTACAAAATCATGCAGTTGATCTAATATGTTATTTGAGATGAGAATTTTGAATTAGCCAAAGCTTTGTTAAATTCAAGTATGGCTGTTTGTTGAGAGTGCAATTTTTGGTGGGCAAATAATTGCCAACATCACAAAGATGACTGTTTAATTGCCTTGCTCTTGTGAATCAGTATCTGGTCAGTATAAAACTATATATTTCAAATGGATATGTGTGAATTTTTTTGATCTCTTGTTGTTTCTTTAAGTTTAGCTAAAAATAAAATCTTATATAATGTGTTTTCTCTATGTATCAATTTAGTCAAGGGTTGTAATGGATCTGAAGATGAGCTCCATTGTTAAATCAAGGCCTGTTTAGAATAAAATCCAATCCATCATGCCATCTGCAGCCCATTTGCAGCTGTATATGAGCATAAATGATGGGAAGACAAGCAAGGAATTTAAACTCCTAGCAGGAAAAATAATGATACTGTGGTGGAAAAGTCTTCTGAGCCAAAGTTCCAAATCTAATTGTTGGGAGCTTCACTCACTCATCTAAAGTAAGTTTAGCGTCATGTGTGGCCTTGATTTATATTCCATGATGATATTATGAATGGTCTGGATTAGTTATCAGTCATAAACAGGAAAGCAATGTAGGGGCTGACTTTGGCACTGCTACAAGTGAACATTTTTAGTCTTTACTTTGAACTTTATTCCTTTTCTTTAACATATATTGGTGACAGAATCACTGTTTTCATATTGGGATTTTCTCATAGATATGTCCTATAAAAAGCTATGCTGAGAGGTGAGTGGTTGTGCAAAGTTCTGTATCAGGTGAAGCTTTTTTCCTTTTCTTAGAGTGTCCTTTATACTTTTTTGCTCTTCCAGTTGCCATGATTCCTCTAATTTTCTTTCCAAGGCTCAGGTTTCTAAGAATATTTCCTTAATTGTGGTCTTTATGACCATATGAGGATGAAGGTGATTTAGAATTGCAACATGCAAAATATACTTGCTTTACATGTGGTGGATGGTAGATTTTGTACTCCCAATTTTTCCATATAACTTTTAAGTCTGTTCCTTTTCTTAAAATTAACGTGCATAGGCCACATAAAATCTATGAGTATGGATTGATTTATGAAAATGGGAGTTGTGTCTCATAAAGACATGGAGAAAGGGTGGACAAAATGCATATCGATCCGTCTCTCTACTCTGTACGCCACCCTATCAAAGAGAGTGAGAAAAGTGGTGTTATTAGCTAAAGGGAAAGTGAAGTTGCACGGCAGGGTGTCTGTAATCTTGTATGTGCTCCATGGATAACAAACAACCAATCTATTGTTTCGCTACAGTCGAATGCAGTGAGAAATATAGTCATCATCGCCTATCGTTTCAGATACATTATTTGCCTTGCGGTGCCTTTCCAATCAAGTAATTTTCATGCGCTGCATCAGATCACGAATGGGGTTATTGGCTGTCTGTGTCACTCCTTGTTCATCATCATGTCCAAGTAGAAAAGATGTCTCCTTCGTAGTTTGGCACCAAACATGACAGCCAATTCTACCTTTATGTTGGACTCAGGGAACGGTATCCCTGCGGCTACGTAGGTATTTTTCATGCCCAAAGTACCTGACAGCTGTCTGACAAATGTCTGGGTCTTCCCTCGGAACAATCCTGTCGACAATCATCCGCAATTTGCAAGCAATGCAATGAGCCACTTGGAGTTCTGTACACAGTCTTCTCTTTTGTGACGGATGGCCTTGAAAACGACATTCATGTTCTTCATTGTGCTCAATCACTGACTCACGCATCTGTGGTGTGATCGTATCCAATTTACTGATGATTGAAGCACAGTTTTCTGATGCACCAAAGTCCAGGGTAGATGATTAAGACAGAGCTCAATCGAGTGTTTGGTCCTGGACATGGTCTAAAGTGGAGTTTTAGCATCATCCATAGAAAGATTGGTCCCTCTCCCTGTCAGATCGAGATTAGTGCTCTGGTGAAGAACCTTTTTAGTTTGAATCATCTTCCAAAAAAAAAAAAAAAAAACAAAAACAAAAAAGCTGCTCCAAAGCAGTTCAAAAAGTTGTTTCCTCAACATTTCCTTTTGTGTCCTTTGTGTGTGGAGGAGGATGTGCAGGTTAGCTTTCTGTCATCAGCTGCTACAGAAAACTTGCAGATAAGACTTGGTCGATCCATGTGGATCTAATTCTGGAAGGAGGCAAAGTCCGATGGTTGCAAGAATATGTAGAGCTGGACTCAGGCTTGGAAACACGAGGAGAATGCCCCCCCCCACCCCCTTCTCCAACTTGCAGGTCCAAGATGTAAATGTTGGATCCTAGTGAAAGATTTCCAGGTCAATTGTGCCTAACAGGTCTTGGATGCTTGTGAAAATTCTTGTGTCAGAAACCCTGTGGGTGTTCTCCCACCTAACTTTTTTGAGTTGTTCTTTTGCTTGTCATGTGCATGGAGCCATCTCAACATAACATTCAAAATAGCAGATGGCTCAGAGGTGTGCAGTTTCCAGCTTGGTCAAGGAAGCTTCTTTTCAGAATAACTATTTCAATTAATGCTTCATGCCTCCAGAGCCAAGAGAGGGGGGGGTGTTAATACAAGAGGCATTTAACTATTTCAATTATGGTGATGGAGTATGGTAGGTCAGAACAAGAGGCATTTAACTCCAAAAAAAGACAAGATTTGAGGGACTATTTTTACTCTACTTGTAATATACTTCCTAAAACTCTTTGCTGGCACATTAGTGATGGTTACTACGGGCACATTTTTCTTCCAGCATTGTTGACACAAGTAGAAAGGTTCTATATAGGTTTGGAATGAAAAGAATCAATACAATGAAATCTCTTCTCTCCTTGGAAATCTTTGAACATGAATCTTGTACACAAAGACCCTGAGAAATTAATTCCTTGATGCCATGCAAAAAGGCGAAAAACGTGAATCAGACAAACTGACTTATTATTATTTTTCGACAGTCAGCTCTGAATAAAGCTCTTTATTATGATACAAGGGGATTGAAATGGACATTAGATTTTGCTAGAGAAATATAATATTCGAGAGGCCGTCTTCGAATCAAAGTCTTCATCTCTTTGAGCACTCCACATGATATTTTGACTGAAAAGACTTCATATATATATATATATATATATATATATACACAAACACACACACAAAGACCTGAGAAAAATAAAATGGAAGACGACGTGAATCACACAAATCTGATTCTTTTTTGTTTTTCTGCGGTCAGCTGAATAAAATTCTCAATGAGACTTCTTACTTCTTCCATGTGATCTAATGGTGATGATGGACTAGACTTGGAATTGCACCACACTTTGTCTGCTTCCTCCCCGAGCTAGTAAACCAGGATGTTTCGTCTGCAGCTCTTATCTTGCCATGGCTTCATTGTTTCCCATTACAACGAGACGTGGAAAGAAGCTACAGGTGACAAGATGGGGACATGTCGTCATCAAAGCTGGGGAACACATCGAGCAGCCTAGAGTCCAAGCAAGTGAGCCGTTGAATGATTCCCATGATACTCTTGTCTTCTGCCCTTTACATGGCAGCTTTAACCCCTGACTCATCATTGGATCTTGCCAGCAAATTGATCGGCTAAGAGCCAGGGCGAAGAACACAGTCATATTAGCACCCGCCCATGCTACACGCATTGGATCTATTCCCACAATTTACGCTGCTAGATTAGCTCTTGGGGCTCCCCATCTCCTCGGTCACCTGTTACTTTTGCAGCTGAAATCTGACTGTTCCTTTTGCACACCTCAACAAGTCGAATGGGGGGGAGACACATCTTTAGCGGTCACAAAACCGCGTGACGTTCCCCACCTCAAGAAAACAGAAACGGGAACAAGAACGCAAAAGTTCACGGTGGCAGTGAATCCGATTCCAAGGTGGGAGTGGAGAATTCTCCATGTCTATTTCCCACACAGCATCGTCTCACACTTTCTGTTCATACTAAGTGGCAATGTTTTCTTTTCCCTTTTCCCATTTGCTACGTACACAGTTAATCGGAATAAGAAAACATGGCAGCACTCATCACCCAAACAAAAAAGCAGAAGAGGAGAAGGAAAAGGAGGATTTGGGAGGGGGGAGGGAGGGAAGCTGGTCACACGGATTTCAAAGAAAACGTAGCGTTTTGTAACTCGCTTCCGAAATTACAGTTGCTGCCACTCTCCAGTGAAGAAGACGAGGAGGAGGAGTTCCGAAGGGAGGCCGGCAACGGCGACAGGGACCCCTCTCCATCCTTCTCGTTCTTTGGGTTTGGGTTCAGGCTGATGGCCACAGGGGGGATCTCGGAACTGCGGAGGTCCGGCGGCGGGTGACGCCACTGTGGGAGCGGCCCCGCCAGCAGCAGCGTCTGCAACAGCGGCCCCGCCCCCATCACCGCCTTCACCAGCCGCCCTTTGTCCGGCAGGCCCCTCATCGCGGCCGCCGCCTCGACCTCGGCCAACGCCGTCAGCGCCGGCGGCGACGCCCCGTTGCTGCTCTCGCCCACGTCCTCTGCGGCGGCAGCCGCCGCAACGTCGCTCCCCTCGTCGAAGGCAAGGGAGTGGGCGGGGTTGGTGTTGGGGTCGAGGTTGGGCTCGGGGTGGGAGGGAAGGTGGGGGTGGTCGCCGTGGTGGAGGAAGAGAAGGAGGAGGGCGTGGCGGGCCTCGTCGCGCTCCCGGGTGGCGACCTCGAGAAGGCGTGAGAGGTGGAGGGCCTGGGACTCCATCCTCCGGAGCTCCTCCTGGGCGGTGACGCGGGTGGACTCCAGCTCCAGGGACGTCCGGAGGAGCGCCTGCTTCAGCTCGTCTGCGGCCGTGGTTCCGCCCGCTTCCTGCGATGCATTCTGACACATCAAGTTTTTGAGAGGTGGGAAGAAAAGAGAGGAGGGCGGAGGAGATACCTGAGGCTGCTGCCAAAGAAAAGAAGCGCCGCCGGCGACAAGTGTCGGAGGGAAGCGATGGAGTTGGTCCATGATGACGGTTATAATTTGTTGGCAATGGAGGGTGTTGCTTGGCGTGTACTGCCTTCCCCGCCAGGGGCTATATAAAAGCGGAAGCCATTTGGTTTCTACCATGTGTGAATCATCCCGGTCCACAGTGTAGTTAGATAAGGGTCACACCTCATATGGAAAGTCGATATTACACACCTCAACTATTCTACTCCGAAGATTTTTCTTTTTCCAGGATGCATTAAAATTTACATAGGCAAACATACTGTTCCTCTGCATTGGCAGGATATATACGTAAAACCCAATTCTGAAGAGAGATTCATGTCCCGATCGGTCAGACCGGAACACAACAACAGTTACCGCGTGAGCAGATTACAAATAAATACAAAATGATTTATAAGGGGCACCCATCAGCTTGTAGGCTTCAAAAGCAGCTTATAAAAACTCACTCTGCAATAAAATTGAAATAATGATGTTAATTTAGTGATTACATTGAAGCAGATTCTTCTTGTCCAACCTCAAAAACAATAAAAGAACCAAGATACAAAACAGCTGCTACAATGATTCTAGACTGATAAATACATTCACAATACTTCATTCTCTGAAACTGGCCCTTTTCCATCCAAAAAATAAAAAGAATACAATTTTGAAAGCAAAATTTGGGTGTAAACATGTATATATTGCAGTGACGTAAACTGCGGTGGAGATATAAATAGATCCCACGCTGGAAAATGATTCAGAAATCCTGAAGGAAAACCTGGTGCTTGGAGGATCACAAGCATCATATACCAACCACGTAACCATTTGGTGTACTGAAGCATGCATACAACAAGAACGCTTTTGCTGTCCATTGCCAACTTTGGAAGAACAGAAGACCTTACCATCTAACTGCTGAGCCGACATTTTCAGACCACCACTGCTGAGCCATTTCATAACTGCTTAGATGACCTTTGTTCGGCATCAGCTGCTGCTGGCATCGCTTCTCCCATTCACACACTATATTATGTATATGCAACAATTATGGTTCCTCACCATCTAACACATTTTACTCCATGCTGTTCTGCATAAGCTCAAACCACTGCAGGAATAGCCAATGCAAGATAACAGTCAGACTATCAACAATATGAAGCACTATTAATTTTCCTAATTGATTTTTGCTACTAGTGATATCATGTAGTATGACTACTACACCAAATAACAGACCAAAAAGTGGAGAAAGAATGCAGCAAAGACATAACCTGTCTCAACAAATCAGCTAGTGTACGTGGAAGTGTTTCAATGTTCCTCAGTATGATATAGTATGGAAAAGGGAAAGTTTTTAGATACTTTGTAAAAGAAAGTTTCTCCCCTTCAAATGACGCTTCCTGAAAAAAAAAATTATATACACAATAATAAGAAATAAAAAAGAAAAAAAATTAGTAGCACAAAGAGATCGTCCACATACCATTAGATCCTCAATAGATTCTTGGGGGCTATCAAGAAGTATAAAGGCTATCAATCGCTTTCGATTTAAAACATCCCTTACACAGCGCTTCAAGTTTTCCTGCCATAATTGCTTTCTAGTAGTCAGGAACAGGGCTACCAAACAAGAAAGAAGAAAAGGTGATGGGGCATTATTTACATACTAGTGCTTCATCTTTGTTATTTGCACATGAATCATGATTAGCAATATCATGTTTTTGTATCAATCCCTAGTATCTCAAACCAAGTCCAAAATAGTGGCCTACTAATTAACATGATGCTAGGGCAATTATGGAGACAAAGCACTTTTATCACTTATTATACTACGATCTCAAACCATGTCTTCATTAGGTGGACAGATTTTCTTTTAAAATTTGAACAAAGGTTTCAAGGATGAAGAAATTAATAAATGTTATTCAACCATGACAATTAACTATTCCGAATATAACTCCTCGTTTTGATTCTATGATATAAATATTGTTTGTAACGAGTCGCAGGATATATATGCAAGCATACAAGTTTTATTCAACTGCATAAAAACTAATCAAGATCTGTAACTTTAAAATTCACACCTTCTCATGAAACCTTCCATCAGCTATTATCAAAACGAGCTGGTTCAGCGGGTTCTGGCCTGATGGCATGCGTGCTTTTGATACTGCAGTGTCAAGCATATCGTTCAAGTACTTAAGCAGATCAACTACTGGTTCATCAGCTATGGTGTTGTCTTGCTTGAATGACAAGCTAGAAATCATCTGTTCCAAGTAAGCATATATATGCATAAGCAACACAAGACTAATGAGGTTACTGAAACCAGTATTAAACTGATGATAACATGTGACCCACCTTAACTCCAGCTTCTCCAGTAAATGGCTGATCAAAATCGTGAAGTAACCTAATATTCCCCTTCCCACCAAAACTTGCAACTGCAAATTGGCCAACTTCTAGTTGTGACATTGCCCGACACACTGTTACCAGTGCCTCAATAGCTACACTTCCACAGTGGCTTTCAGACATACTGCGTGAATCATCAACTGCAACCACCACTTGATAATTCCTTTTATTGGGTCTGGTTCTCCTCAACCAGATCTTATCTTTCCTGAAATGGCTTGCAATGTATGGTACAACCTGGACATATCAAGAGTTAAACAAGGATCCAAAATTAACAGAAGATACAATCTATGTTTGATTAACACATAATTTTAAGGGGTAAGTGATGAATGTGACGATCTATCAAGGATGGTTAATATACACTTATTTACCTTCTTCATGTTAATGCGTTTTCCAGTCTTATAATCCCCCTGAAGCTTGCTTGCGAGAGTCGGTTCCATCACCAGGCGCAGCTGTTCGGCCAATTCCTGAGACAATCGTGTTGTGACCACTTCATATCTTTTCCATTCTGAGATAGCTTTTTGCAGCCCCTCATCAGATATTGATTCAATTCCCAAGGACCTGGATAACACCTTATCATCTGGTGATGAATCAAGTGGCAGTACTTTTTCATACATGTATGAACTTTTAAATGACACCATGTCCTCATAGAGATTATGCAAATTACATTGTTCCATTTCTTCTGCTGATGCATCACCTTCAACTGCCATGTCGGGAATCTCATCAACTTTTTCCCTGGGAATCAAATATTGTCTGGATTTAAGATTGCTCGTTTCAGAACTCTCCATCACATTACTTCGATCATTATCTTCATTCTTCAAATTGTGACTTTCATCCCCAGAAAACTTGCTGCCTTTGAAGTCGTTTTTTATTTGGTCAGATGTTGCAGCTGCAAGAGCCTGAGAAGTGCTCTTTTCAGCCTCAGACACAAATCCATATTCTTCTGCATTCTCACCAGCAAGATCCTCAACTAATTCTGACTGATGTTCCTGAGTATCAACTGACACTTTAGCTCTTTCTTTCCAGTCTTCCATGGCATCTCCTAGACTTCTGTATGGATTTGTTCTAGTTCTTTGCATGGACAAATTACTGTCCTGTGAATTCTCAGGTTTTGACTGAAATTGATCATAAGAAACCCCTGAACCATCAACAGAGTTGGGAATGGAAATTTCCATTTTGGGCACTTCGTCAGATGGTAAAGACCTTGATGGAGCAATGCTACTATTCATGTCATTACTGTTGGCCCAAGAAATCTCAGCATCCATTGTGAAGTCTACTCCATGAGAATTACTTGCGGACTTCAATGATTCAGTTCCATCTGCTGGATACTCCAATGGCTCAATCTTATCTGATTCCAAAGTTTCTTTATTCGACTCTAAATTCATATTTGCAATTTCAGCTTCCTCTTGCCCTTCTTTATTCTGTGAGTTTTCATCAACTTGATTACAACTGTCATCAACATCAGTTTGTTTGGACTTTTCATCAACAACATCATTTTGCTTGGACTTTTCATCATCCTTCATTTCTTCATCAGACTCACTGGGTTCAGAATTAGCTCCATCCACGACATCTGAACCTTGCGGTTCATCCATGTCTACATCTTCAAAATCTAGTGCCTGTTCCTGAAATTGTATTCCTGTTGAATCTTCAAATGCTTGATTTTTGTCCAGCATCATGTCATCAGCATTTAAATCATCATCACTTTTTTCAGATTCCTTGTTCTCCTCAGTTAGCCTGTCACTTTCATCTCTGTCCATCTCTTCTGAATCCTCCTTAGCAAGGGCATTATCATCTTTTGCTCTGAGTTCTCTACTACTTGAATCTGTCTTCTTGACAGCAGGACCTGACTCATATTTCTCAGTTAAATTTTCAGTATTGCCATCTTCATCCCTATCCCAAGGCTTCTCATCAACTACCTGATCACCATCTGCTGTCTGTCCCATCCTAGAATCCAGGTTCAGGTCTTCCTCATCTTCAAGGTCAGTATCATTGGAATCCCCACTCATGCTAAATGTTTCAGCATCAAAATCCTCTTCCATTTCTATTCCTTTATCTTTGTCACTGGGTCCTTTGTCCAACTTATCCTGTCCTTCCTGCTGGAAATTGACAGCACAACTGTTAGAAGCTAACTATATCATAATATGCTGCAAAAACAGTAAGCGCTACTACAAGTACCTTCTCGGAGGAACCAAGGAGCTGATCTTCATCCTCAATCTGATCACTTACATCATTAATGCCTTCACCCTCCCCCATACCAGTTCCACTAGCATCTTCAGATCCATTGCCTGTGGTGGTTTCTATTTCTTCTTGAGCAGAGCCAAATCCTTTAGAAAATACCAAAATAAAAATGTGGGCAAGCACATTTGTCATTTCAGCTATCTGCACAGAGTAACAAGTCAATTCAGTACACAATTGTTTAACGAAAGAAATGAAAGCTGATAAATGAAGAGACAAAAAAGCATACCGCTACATGTGCATCTAAAAACTCAGAAAGGATGCCGTCTCCAAAGGTTAGAATAAGGTCCAAAGGATCACGAAGATTCATGAGTTGCATCTCTATGTTAGAACAAACTTCAGTTTTCCTGTTCGCAGCAGAACTTGCAAGTTTGCTCTGCAAGATAAGTTATATGTGTAAGCACAAAGGTGATGTCATGGTTCACCAAAATTGAAATTGACAATAATTTCAATCTAAGATTGTGAGCAACTAACATTGAAAATGGAGTTTAAAAGGAGAACATACCGCTGCAACAATTGTGATGCTAAGAGAATCATGAATTCTGTCTAGATGGAGATTCATCATATATAACTGAAAAAGATCTTTCCACGATGTTATATTCTCAGCAGACAATTTTTCAACAGAATTATGGTCACCATAGTATGCATACAGGTTAGCACAAACATCCATCACGAGTTCAGATGTTCTCTCATAATTTTCGCTGTAAAAAGGTTCAATATTCTTGGCATTTTCTCTACAGACGAATTGATTACTCTCATCACGCTGACAAATGAATTCCTTCATTATCATCTTGCCCTGCAAAATTTGTGCACAATTTGAAGGAATGAGCATTTCCAAATTGATTCAGAAGCACAAGCAAACAAAAAATTTTAGCCATAGAGGTACATATCTAAAAAGTAATCTTCCAAAGAAAATTGTGCATGCAAACTAGGCACAGTATCAGGACATAAAAGAAATACTTGTAGGAAGAGTTCGTCAAGTAAGATTTTACACAAAATTGAAATTAGGAAAAATGAGCGGAGCCCAAAAAGCAATTGTCATCAGAAAAAATGGTAAGTCATTAGTATAGACAATCTTTATTTATATTATTATATTCAGACAGAATCATAATAAGTCTGAATATTTAGAAATCAAATAGATGAACATTGCATCCAGGACAGATGAAAAATCCAATGCTACAGACCTTGTTGATTAGCTCTTCAAAACGATTAAGCAAGGTTCCCTCGACAGATCTCACAACCTTTTGGAAACCCAACACTCGAGTAGCTTCTTCAAAAGCATTAATTGTTTCAAAATTGGACATAACCAATTGCTCCATTTTCTCAGAGACAAGACAGGGAACTTCTGTAGCAGTTGTCACAATCCCATCATTGCCAAGTAGGTACATGTCTAGTATTTCCTGAAATAAAGATTAACCTCAGATGAGGATGTTAACTCAAAGTATATAAGTAAAGCATGCTTGGATGCATGAGATGACTACCTTTGATTTTAAAAATCTAGGAATGAACATATCAATGACAGGACACACAGTGTCAGCTCCATCCCTAGTAATCTTGCAAGTATTCAGATGACCATCTTTTATGCTTCCAAGCAACATACTTGTATCTCTTGACATGGCAAGTAAGCTGTCAAATAGTTGCTGCCAAAAAAAGGAGTCAAACTAAACCAACATGTACATAGGACAAAACTATAAATTAATTTACTCATAACCAAGACCAAAGAAGAATTTACCTTTTGTTCCCACATGCATTTGAGTAGGAGATGTTGGTTCCTAGCTATAATGAAATCACCACTTACTTCTACAGGAAACAGGAAAATAACATAAAAATGTGCTAGAACAGAAGAATAGGAAACTATAAGTTCTCCAGCATGTTACCTTTGCTATGCAACAGAAGAAATTGCTGATGAAGTTTCTTCAGCCGCTTATATTCACTATATATAACAAATCTTTGCTCTTGTTGCATCAAAATTAAATGATCAAGAAAAGAGAGTGCTCGATTTACCTGCATAAAGGTGAGGTAGGAACACGAAAGTGAGGAACATAAAGCATGGCACCATTACAGAACAAACCTATATTACGATAACATTGCTAAATTGCCAACACACTGACCTGCTCTAAACTAAGATCTTTACTAAAACCAAGGCAAATCTCTTTAAGTTGCTGCATGCTAGCCAAGTTTCTGAAGTAGAACTGATTAGCAAACTTCCATTTCAATGCATCTTTATCATCTTCTGGCCTCTCTGAGTGGCTCTGGGAAGTGATGCTCATATTTCCTGGATATTTGTGCCAGAACTCTTGCAGGAGCAAATGTAGCATTTCATATGAAGGCTGAAGGTACAAGTCACTCAGATGGCCTGATTTGGTTCCAATCTGTATGAAACATAGAGAAAGGGGGAATACCATGATCAAACAACAGGAAAAGCTCAATAATCAAGAGGAGGTGATGATAGTAGCAGGCTAATTTTCTTCTACAATATTTAACTGAATAAAGCAAATATAATTTATTCCACCTAAAAACTTCCAAGTATCCCTTGAAAGATCAAAAACAAAAAGATAGCCAGTACCTCATTCAATACAGATCTATGCCTTGATAACCCACTCTCTTCAAGAATCTTTAGCAAATTGCTTAGTGCCCTTCTCTTTCTGAGATTTTTAGTTCCATGTTTCCAGATATGAGCAAGTTGAGCTGCATTTTGGCAAACCCTTTCGAGCGAAGACCAACCTTCCTCCCATAATTTCTTTAAGCCTTCATATGGAGTTTCAGGCATCAAAGACTGTTTGATATCTAACAAACCTGCAGCATTAGCAGCACATATTGCAAAACTTTAATTTGGCAAAAAACTCTTCAACAAACCATAATCCAAACACAGAAGAATATATGCTATCAGATATGTCATACCTCGAGCTTGTAAGAAATCAGTTTTCAGTACCAATTTAACCTTGTCACTCCAGCCATTACACCATAGGAATCTAGATGAAAAGAAGCAGATAGATTAACAATTACCTTGAATTCAATAAAATAAGTTCAAAATAGAATAATTGAGGTACAAAATAGAAAGGGAACCTTTCTGAGTTTCTGAGTTTCATGGCATCAAGAGGAAACTGCAACACATCTAGACTTGTTTCATTGCAAGTACAATTCTCAAGCCAAGCAGGAATTTTCTCTCTCTTCAATGTTACTTCTTGGTTAAGAACAACCATCAAAGGTTGTTGTAAAATATCCTGACAAAGAAAAGAGCCTGGCAGTTAGCACAGAACAATGAATCCAATTACAATAACATAAATATGATATGAATCTACAACAACAAAACCGTAAGTCCCAACTATTTGGGGTCAGGTACATGGATCTTTTGCCACTATTTATATCTCTAAGAAGTCATATATTTAGTTAAATTTAGAGTACTTAAATATTTACTTATGATTCCTATTAAAGTCGGTTTAATCTACTTTTACCTCTCCTCGTACCACTAACGTTAATCATTTCATGATAAGAATCTAGTGTTATAAAAAAAATGTTCTGTTGATGGAATAAATAGTTGTTTAGTCTATAAGAAATTCTTCTCAAAAAATAAATTGAAATAGAAGATCCTTTTCATTCAAGAAGCATGTATCTATTATATATTGGGAAATAATGATTCTAAAGCATTATTTTCAGGATCGATATACAACCCAATCAGAAATATATAATATTAATCAAGGATCATAATTTCATACTGTACCGAAGTTTCGAGCATAGCTCGGTACGGTATGGTACAGAGTACCGAGCGATACACCGGGGTGTGTGTGTGTGTGTGTATATATATATATATATATATATATATATATATATATATATATATATATATATATATATATATATATATATATATATATATATATAAAAGTTAAAAAAAAAAAAGGCGACGTCACCCCCTTTTTCTACCCACATGGGGAGAAGAAATGTTGCCTCGACAACGCTTCATTTCTTCTCCCCATAACGTCGTCAAGGCTTCTTCTCCCCGCACGGATGAGAAGTCGTCGACGACGCCGAGGCTTTGTCACCTCAGACGAGAAGAAAGCAACATCTCATCTGTAGCGTCCGACGAGGGAGGGTGGCGACGGATCGAGATCATCGAGGGAGAGTGGCGCCGGATCTCCAAGTTCTCCCTTTTCTTCTCCCTCTTATTTCTTCTCCCTTGGCTAATACACCCGATAGCGGGCGGCAACGGTCAAAATCGATCGTCACTGATCGATTTAAGGTGGTAACGGGGCGGAAACAGCCCCAATTGACGGTACCGCCCGGTAGTGGGTGGTCCACGTATCGGTCTGCTGATGGATCAGTATGTACCCCCTGGTACGGGCAGTATTATTCGAAATTAAAATCCTTGGTATTAATAAACAACAACAATAATAAGAGATGGGCACATTATACATTAAATTTTTGAATAAGTTTCCGCATCTTCTGCCTGGCCCTGCTGAAGCTTTCTATGGACGAGTAGTTATGAGGATGCTCCCAATGTAAAAGCTTAAGATGCTCTTTCAAATCTTTTTCTATAGTTCTTCTACCATTCTCAATGTGCTCCAAAACTCTGAAAGTGGAGAAGAAATAGTTACAACTTGCCTTAATCTTTTAAAAAGAATAGTGGAAATCAAACTACAAAAATTATTAAGTTTTTTTTCTGAACTTACAATGGCATGAATTGCACATAATAACCAAAAGCATTGTACAGGATGTTCAGATTCTCTCTCATAGCAGGACTGCCATAAATCATTTAGGAGTAAGTACTTGACAAATGTATAATAAAAAAATAATTTCCCTAAGAAATGGTATAAAGAACATTACTGACATCAGAATAATAGCTTCAAATTTATGCCTGACAATCAAACAAATGAAGATTTGCATCCCGACATCCACAAGAAGGAGAAAACAAAAAAAATATTATGTCCACACTCCACATGTACTGGGCCACTAAAGTTGCTATAAGAAATATGTGAATGATAAACAAAATGAGTGCAAGGATACCAAAGCCCACAAGCATGAACAACTCATGAAGAAATACCTCTCAAAGCTCAAGTTAAACCACTACAGCGCAGGAGCTCCAAGTTAGTAACAAACAAGTTTTACAATGACTCATAATTATCATAATCGAATCGGAAAGCGATCCAGTCAAGCCTTTGGTCACTACGTCAATGGTCGAACCAATGGATCAACTTATCAGACCGCATTTTTAATTAAAAATATTATAAAATACATAAAAAATAATTTAAAATTAAATATAGTAAAACTAATAATTTAATTTAAAAATAATTTTATACAACTGAAAATAAAACTTTAATTGTATTAAAAATGATAAAAGTGGCAACATCAACCAACATTATAAACATAAACATTTATCCATATTAAAAAACATGTCACAAAATCAATGGTAGTAATAATACCAATCCAATTCAAAATCAATTATTTATTGATATAGGAGAAATAATTTATCCAATATAATTGTCACGATTTAAACAGCATATACACCAATTCTTGATCAACATGGATACCTTTTTAGTAATCAAAACAGCATTTAATAATTCTACCCCAATTAGTCAATTCCATATTATAATCTGAATTTTTAAATTCATTTTTGCTTGTTGCAATATTTGTTTTGTTCTACAAATTTAATTCTGTTTAGATAGATTTTGCAAGCTCTGACTTAATCTCTCTCATCTTCTTCTTCATCATCAATAAAGTCATTAATTATTATATCCTAATTTATTTCTCAATGACAAATAATAAGAAATATTTAATGTAATATCCTCTTAAACAAATAATAAGAAAGATTTAATTTAAGGTTATTTAAGTAATATTTTGTTATACAAAACCTGATCATATGTAACCCAGACAGTTCATGCAAGTTATCCAAAACCAACTGGGTCAATTCTGGTTTTTCAACACATCCAATCCATTAAGTGAATCAGACTGATTAATGGTCTAGTTCTGGTTTTTCCAGTCCAACCACCCGGTTTGGTCTGGCTCTAATAACTCGTGTAACGAATTCTAAGTAGGCCAAGGTTTAAACACTAGTTGGATTGATATAAAAATGATACAAACTTTGCTTAATTTCTCACGGCATGGACTACTTAACAAGCTAATTTCTGGATTATTATATGATTTACACAGAGCAATTTGACAAGTTATAGTGCCCTATATAAAATTTTACATTAAACTTTCTACTAAGCTTTACAAACTCCAACTCAGGATAACAAGAACACAAGCAGATACTCATTGATAAGTAGCTGAATATTTTCCACTGTATAATTTACATTGATTGGAAACAAATAAGGTGGAGCCAATTCATTTCATCAATGTTATATTAATCAATGAGCCCGATTTCATAAAAAGAAAAAAAAAAGAACACCCTAAATATGTAGATGGCCACTATTTGCCTACGTAACATGTCTTGTGCTAATGCAGGATGTTCGTTAGCACCACGAGTGCCAACATTGACAGGACAGTGTAAATCATGCAGATGCACTCTATAATTCGATAGTGATTTATTAGCAACAACTAAATTCTGAAGTTCAAAACGGGTTTGTTTTAACATCACGACAAGATTCATCTAAAGGAAATGAAAATGGGTCTTATTCATGTGCAATTATGATCATTTATACCAAAGTGACAGAGTTTAGCAAATATTTTTAAGGCTATTGTTACTAATAGAGTTCAGCAAAATGTTTTAGGGTACTGCACTACTGCTCAAAATTAATTAGTTTAAAATTTTTATATTAATAACTAACACAAAACAGATTTACATATCATAATCTTATTCCTGTTGGATATAGATCAACTCAAACATTGAAGTTTGAAAGTCATTTCAAGTATTTCTTTTTACATTTTTGGGATTCAAAGGGTTTAAATTTAGTAAGATTTAAGGTTTATCTAAGCATTTTGAAAAGCGTGAAAAATTACCTTGGGGATAAAAGTAATGCTTTGATCTATCTGAAGATTCTGAACTGCCATAAACATTGGAAATCACAACCTTTCATGCTTGCTACACAAGCCAATATAATAATGGAAGAAGATCTTAAAACTTTTAGAAATAAGGCTTGCTAGCTTATAAATAATGTTCCATTCCATTTTCTCTCCTATTTTTAACAAATACAAAGTGTTTTACACAATCATGTCATATTTTAGTATATTAAGACAAAAAGAGTAGCCCACCCTTACCTATGAAGCATGGACAAAATATTATGCATTACCAATTTGCAGAATATGTCTAATCTCAAAGTCAAACAAAACATAGCAGATATTACAATAAAAGAGAGATTTTTGTGTGGCAACTTCTAAAATCTATCGAGGTACACTTATATATCACAATTAAAATTAAACAATTGACATGAACTTATTCAAAAGAAAAGAAACAACTTATATCGACACATACTTCAAAAAATTCGAGAAAATAACAAGAATTTATAGTGCGAGAATATGATATCATCATTTTACTTATATTAACCGCAAAATGATGCTCAATATAAGACAACAAAATATTTTACAAACTCACGAAAAGTATCCATAGTATCCAATTTCTTACAGAATTACACAGTTTAAAAATGTACCAACATATCCCAAAAGTACCCAACACCGGCTACTGATGTGACAACTGCCTTAAAATTAAAATTTGAAAACTAGCATTTCCACACCTAAAATAGAGCATCACTTCCTGGCCCCAATATGAGAGAATGTCCATTTAACCTATTTGTTTATTTCCTATTTAGTCATATGGCTACAGTATCACAGTTCTCACCCTGTCAGAATCAAATTTGCTATCCACAAGTATCATGCTGGTTCTTTCATCATTCAACAAAGTACATAAAACTGTACACAAAATTGGGAGATGGGAGATGGTTTACAGAACTGCACCTGGAATACGCTTTCAAAACAACACCATGATTGAGCTGACCATGGAAAGCAAGAAGAAGGTTAAGACGTTTCTTGAACTCTCCAACATTGGAACTTCCAACAAAGTCCTCAATACTGCATGTTATCATTTGCTTAAAGCCAAGTTGGAATTAAGTTTTATTAAAAATGTTAATATAAGGTGTGGTGCATGCCTTTGCATAGTGAACAGTTTATCAGCCTCAGCATCACCAGATCCTCTACGATGGAGAACTGCATATAAAGGGAACCATAGCTGCACTCAACCAAGCAGAAATTCAGTAGGTAGAAATGTGTCTGACCATCGAAATACGATTCACTTAAACAAAGAATCACATATGTATCTATGTATGTCCACATGTATGTACATATGCATACACATACAGGCGTGCGCGCACATATTTCTAACCTTTCCAGCATTATTCTCATATTGTTCCACAACCTCATCAAGTAAAGTAGGCCAACAGTCTAATTCAAGTTTTTGCCATGAAGAGATCAAAGAATAAATTGGATGGAGCAGATCTGCAGGTAAAAAAATTAACTAATTTTAGAACAATAATCAACGAGGAAAAAAAGGAAAAAAAATTAAGTAGGGCAAATATATTACCCGTGAGAGAAAACATGGAAGCATTTTCCTGCAAAAATTCGGCTCTGCCAACTAAAAGTTGCAGACTGAGTAAAGCCTTTAGAACAAGATTACATTTCACATGCAAAAAAGGTAATAATAGCCATAAGATATTGATTAAAGCCCCAGACGAGTAATCTTGGTCACGAAATAGGATAAAACAAATACAAATGAAGTACCTTAGACAAAGGTGTGCTAGGATGTTCTGACAAGAGTTTGTCAATAGCATGCAATAAATTCTGGAGACCAGGATGCTCTGGCCACTCTTTCAGAAAAAAATTAACCCGCTCTTGAATGACAGTGAGTGGTTTCACCATTTTATGTAATAATGAAGCATTTGAATCCTGAAAAGAGAACCAACTACAGCTTGAGATGCTAGATGAAGATAGCAGCCTAGGAGGAAAGTATCATAACAAGCATAACCTTGTATATATTGTAAGCATGAGATGATTGGGAAGCTATGCCTAATGTTTCTTCATGCTCCAAGCTTACACGAAACAAGTGCTCTGGCATAAGTTTGTCATCCAAGATGGGCCTAAATACATCAAGGTCTGAAAAAGAAAAATAGCTAATAATGAACCATCTATACCATGGAATTAAAGAATTCATAAGCATCACAGAGATCTCGCAACTGACCTTTCATAATTTTGGCCCCCAACCTATATGATTCCAAGAAGGAGCATATTTTATCTTCTTTAGCCAGAAAACAAATGCCAGGCTGATATCATTCCAGAAACAAACAGTGACAAGTCATAAGTTTATGTAAACAGATTTTGAGACATAATAATATATTGCATTCCAACAACATAGCAGTCAAATTAAAAAGGATTATCCTAAACACTGAATAACCCATGACTAACTTTATATGTTTCTTTCCGAATTAGGACAAAACAGTTGGAAGGTTAATACTGGACTTATTGTAGTAATGTCCTTTTCGTCTGATAGGACTGTAATCATTCGATAAAGATTGAGTGTTGCTACCAACTTGAGTTTCTCCATCATTTTATAAGAGTAAAATTGGACATTAGATATCGAAATTCCATAATGCAAAATCAAATACTTTTTTACTCTTTTAGCACAAAAATGAAAGTCAGTGCTATCAAGATGGTTTATAACACTGAGGCTCTAAATCTTGTTCACTGTGAAAAATATTAGGTGATAAAACCAACTATTCTAACACAAGAAAAATCCAATAAACTAGTACAGCAAGAAAAACCTCCACCTTGTAGAATCATTTTCTAGCTAGTGATAGAAGAGTATATGAGAAAGATGGGGAGAAAGAGAAATGAATGGATTTACTTTTACAACGAGACCAATTGATCCAAATAACTGATCATGGACTTTTACCAAACTCTTCAAAATGGACTCTGGAATAAGGTCCCATTCTTCATCCATATTTTCATCCTCTTTAGCAGGTTTCTTCTGAAAAGCAGAAATATTAAGAATTGGGAACCAAGGAGAACCTTAGCAAGCAATTAAGAAAAAAAAACTTGATACCATTTCGATAAACTCCTGTTCCACTTTGTTACTCTCAGATATAAGACTCCCATCAGAATCCAACTGACTGAGAGGAGATACATATTCGTCCATAATATCTTCTAGTTTAGTTAAACGTGGTCGGAACTTAAAGTATTGAGCTTCATCACCTTCCTTGGCTTTCAATTCTGATTTCATACTCATCCATAGCTTTGAGAAGTGATCAAATGTACCATTCAACAGCTTGGAAGCAAAGGAAAAAGAATCAGGTTCCTTGTTCTTAAAGCTGCTCAAAGTTTTGAATAATCAATTAAAACTAAAGAGCCTACCAGGAAGCAGTTCTCGCCCATTATTCGTGAATAGGAAATTTTATCAGCTGTTCGAATGAGAACAACATATTGAATTGTATTCTCAAGCTGTAGAGGTGAATCCTGTTACAAAGGGTGCACACTTGAGTAACACAAGAATTAAAAATGTTATTCTGGATTGACAAAACAGAAGAACCTAGAAACCTCAGTGATAGAAAAGCAAGTATATTACCACTTTCTCTGGATTAATCACACTTGAAGCATTAACTAACTTTTTCAGTAAACCAATATCAAACTCAGGTTCACTATCCTTCATATTTACAGGATTGGTCCCAGCAAGCAAGTCTCTGGGAAATTGCATAAACGAATAGACTTCATCCTGCATCGCAGAGTATTTGAAAATGTGAATAACAATTACTGGAGTACTAATTTAAATGTCACAAACTTGATAAAAAAAACCCATAAAGTAAATGTTGGACTCAGGCCTAGTAAGTATTTAAGCAAGAAAATCAGAAAAATCTAGTAATACCCAAATGAGACAACACTTATTTCTGAAATTGGTTGTTACAGAGAAATTAGAACTTAGTATATTGAAAAATTGCACCAAACACCTACCAAGATCTTCTGAATATCCTCTCCATCAAGCTTCTCCAGATAGTCTCTTTCCAGAGCACTAGATAGAGCCAGTGATAAACCCAACTTCATTTCATAAACAGCTACTTGAACTGGTTGAACTAGGTCAATATACTCTGCATACTCTTCTGATAGTCGCTCAATGAATGAGGATGATGTAGCCTGAATACATATCAATGGTTGAAGCAGAGAGCCAAAACGCCAAAACCATATAACAAATATACATATAACAAAAACAAACAAATTGAAAATCTTGGCTAAGCATGTGGTATACCTGCCAGTTGCATGCCATATCAACCATTAATGGGATATCTGTCTTGTGTTTCAGATTCTCCACCAATGCCATGCAGGATGATAGAAGCTTGCTAAAATCAGCACAAGCCGATCGTAAGTTCCGATACCTAGAAGGTTCAGGGCGAAACACAACCTGTAAAACAATAAATTGTGTAAAAGAAATGTCTTTTCAAAAAGTTGCCTTAACTATCACACCGATAATAAATCATTATACTCAACAGGAGAGACTTTTGATAGATTTTCAAGAAAGGTTCCAATGTGCAAAAAGAAAACATCTATACAACTACCCTAAAATAAAATAAGAAAGTATGTGAAAATTAAATTGGTGTTGGAGTATATATATCGCCTGAAAAAAAAATACTGCCAAGAAATTATTGGAAATATTTCTAACAATATGCCAGAAAATGTATTTTTTTGCAAAATGTGATTAGATAACTAATTTGAACATTATGGATCATAACCAGAACGATTAGTGACCCCAAAAGTATCATGATCCAGATATGTATCACGCTTAAAATGAACAAAGCTTGACTATAATTTCGAATCTTTAGTATTGACAATCAGCCACCAAAGTCGGCCAGGAACAAATGGAAACTACTAAGAATGCATACCATAGCAAACCCCATTCTCTGATAAAAGTGTCATGACGATAATGATGCAAATAATTAGCATATGGTAATATCCATGACAGCAGGCAGACTTTTAAAAGTAATTTCATCCCCCATATATTCGTAGAAAGTGAATTCTACAGAGAACATTCAGCTTCTGTTTGTTGTGTTCGTTGGATGAGACAATGACAAGACATGAACAACTAACAAAAGTCTATGCGAGTTACCTTCAAGTCAAACAAAGAGTTCATAAATTTAGCTTGTGTTTTATACTATAGAAGGTAAGTTAAAAACACGACCTTTGCCCGTAATTTTTTCTCTTCCGCCTTGAACTTTTGCAATGCAAGTAATCTCTGATTTTCATCATAAATCATTAAGTTCCTTCCAGATAAGCGTTCACATTCTAGGCGGACCTGAAGATATTAAAGTAATGGCAAAGAAGAAAATTTCAAATTTCAAAAAAAGCCTAGTCAAGCAAGGTGATCAATGAGGTGCTAAGTTACTGCACCAACCAACAATGTTGACAGGAACCTATCATTCACCAATCAGAGGCATTGGTAATAAGTGAAACAATATCACAGATGAAAATATCCAACTTGAGTAACAAACATTGAGTTAATCAATTTCTTTAAAATTTGCAAGATCCGTTTACATGTTTCGAAGAGAGTCATTTATGACGGTATAATACACATTATAGATGTCAGATACCGTGCACTGGAAGATAATTTCTACAAGATGATAAAATAGGAAAACACATTGAGCATGCTTTTAAATGTCACTGGGACAGGTATAATCCCTCTGATTCTTGCAGATCTGAGTAGCAGCATGGACTACTACGGACATCTTTCCATAAACTCAGTCAGCCTGCTTAGGGCTTTTAAGAGTGGTCCACACATGGCTTTCAACCTAAACCAAATCAAAAACAAAGAAGTTACCCCTTGAGGGGCTCAGAACACTTAAGTTTGATGTTGTGCCTCATATTGTTATCTTCAAATGAAGGCAAGAAAGAACCAAGGAAGAAGAAACGAAAAAGAGGAAGACCTCAGAAATGCTAAAAGGAGGAGATATGGGATATGTCACAGTTATTTAAGTACAAAAAACAACATAGATTATCCATTTCATGGAAACAACCAAAAAATACACCAGTACCTTCATTTCAAGGTCAAGGAAGGAGATCTTATGTAACATATTTGAATGTTTGAACGAGTACTGCAACACAGGATCAGGACCATCTTGGTTTAGCAGATGAAACCGTAGCATGCCAATATGCAACCATGCACAACCGATGTTATAAAGAGAATCTGTTCAAGAATGCAATTAAAGTAAGAAAGCAAAAAAAACCATCAAAGCAAGCAAATATAAATAAAGAATATTTCTGAAGTAATACGATACTAAGACAATAAATTCTATATATTTGAATTGCATAATGTTCTCAGTTCTTGATTAGGACAGACCAGAAGATGGACTCTTGATGTAAAGTTCCCTGAGCAAAGGTTCTACAAGTGAATCCACAAGTGAAGTCAGCACAGCATGATTTGATGATGAAATGAGCGACTTCAGAATCTCTATATCTTCATGCTGGAGCAACAAATATGACAATTAGAACTTAAAACTCACATCTTGATATAAATCAGGAATTAAGCTAAAACAAAAATTTTTAGAAAATCGAAACTAAGATGGGTGGATCAAGTCAAATGTAGATGCAAACAATAAACGTCGCATACATTGCACATGGGGTATGGCCTCCCAAGACATAATTTAAGTTATTTCCATCTTGTTAGTATTTTATTCTGTTTTAAATCAGGTTAAAAAGAACAATAGTATATTTCAAGAACTTTGAACTTGAAGATACTTTCAATTGTTTTAGTTCTCCATCTTTTCTTAGATATTCTTGAGTGATCTCGGAGTGGATATGTAATAGTTTTGAGACTATAGAACAATACATCATTAGACCAAATCAGAAACCACCACAATTCTGAATACCACAGTACCATGAATCAAGACACTATCCTTGGATCATAGTTCGGGTAAGGGGATAATTGGACTTTTGTATTGTGTCATATATCAAGACAACATTGGATTTGCAAGCAGTCTCCTGGCATGCCAATTTATTCTTCTCATAATACTATGACTCTTGGAAACCATTAAACCGACAAATACAATGCAAATACTTAACCTGCATTCATGCTACCACAAAAATAAAAAAAGAACCAACAACCAAAAATATATCATCAGATATTAATTTAATTATGGTGTCAATGAATTTTTGATAAAACCCATTAGAAATGAATATTTTCATTTTTCTCCAGTAGAAAGACCATTAAGACAAACAAAGAAAAAACTATATAGGCACAAACACTTTGGAGTAAGCATAATTTACTGTTTCCACAAAGTCAGATACTTTGATCTGGAAATTGTTGCCAGACCAATTCACTTTATAATACATAAATAGTTTCTTTAAAACCTAAAACGAAAGGGCCTCTGTTCCAATCTTTGCATCTTACATACTGAAAGAAGCTGTCTAAAATGTGATTCATCCAAGTCATTTTAGCATTATTGTCAGATTTCCTAGAGTACCCGACCACAAGCACATGATTCCATAAATAAAAATCTTAACATGTGATGAACTTAATGAAGAGATGAAAAGACAACTGCTTTGAGTTGCAAACATAATATCAAAAAGTACAAATAATTATACAACTGCTTTGAATTGGAAACGACTTACCCTTGTACCACTTCCAAAAGCTGAACAAAGAATTGATTTGATCTTGCTAAATACATCTTTGTCAAAATATTTATAATGCACATTTATGACCTGTAACCATCATAAAGAAAAATAATGAAACATCATGTATGCAAAGCAGCAAAATCAACAAAATAGATTACCTGTCTGAAAAGAGAATCAGCGACTGAGTGAAGAAAATAAACCATATCTCCTTGCAATAGTCTCGCTTGCCAAAGACTTCTCGAAGCAACTCTAAGCTTCAAACAATGAACATCATAGTCCTTAATAGACGAATTACTTTGCCTGTAAAACAGAGAATATCATGCCACTTAATATTCTAAAACAGTTAAGATCGTGTATGTAACATACAATAAAAATTCAGATTGTTGCAATCTTTACAAATTTCAAAATTCAAAGAAGTAATCAAGAAAATAACTAGATGTAAATATCTCATGGACGTCACATGATAAAATGCATTTTAAGATCCAGATAGTTAGCTTGAAAATTATTGACACATCTGTGCAACAACGATATAAAAAGCAGCAAATATAATTTTATAAACTAATAGATGATTCTACAGGATCTTGTCGATTATCACTGTTCTTGATGGAAGCACAAGGAGGCAGGATTCGTCAAAATGGCTCTTTGACATCTGCATGAAAAGGTAAAAAAATGATTGAATGATAGGATAGAAATATCATATTAAGGAAAAAAACCCAAGAAACGTTAAGTACCAGGAACTGTTTCGAGCAAAAACTCCACATGGAAGTATGAAACTTGAACCACATGTCCAGAAGAAAATTGGCAAGCTCTCCATGAACTATTAAAATTTTCATGGATCAAAGAACATGAACAGAAAGTTAACTTATTGTGATAATTAAACAATTTTAGATAAGTACTGACAATGTTATGGCAAGTTCACTCACCTGAACCCATTGACTTCCATGCATCTAGAATCCACAAAATCATTTGATGAGGTGTAAAATCACTAGGTGGCCTTGATGACAAGTTCAGCGAGAAATTCAAAGCATGTACAAGTCGATCAGATGATTTAAGGAGAACCTAATGTCACAAGCAGAGAGAGAAGAAAAACAAGGGTCAACATAAGAGAGAATGAGAGATGAAGACAGAGAGTTCACGAAGGAAGTCTCCAAAATGAAAACAACTAAATAGACAATTACCAGAAAATTAAAGGATTCACTAATAAAAGCTATACAATTTTGTATTCTGTTTGGCAAAATACACCACATCAAAGTGCAACAAAGAGAAAAGCAAAAGTATGACCAAGAGAAACAAAAAAAATAACAAGTAACAACAGCATAAATATCATTATAGTAAGTAAGACTTTTTGAGATAAACTACTATGTTACCAGATGCAGTCATGTTAAGCTGCCTATGGCATACCACAAATATGTTTACATAATTGAATGATCTTTGGTATTTTTTTATGTAAAAATCAACTTTCAACTTAACGCAATCAAGAATCCATCCAATCATCTATAGATGATGATATTTTATCTCTCAAAGAGGCAACACATTAGATTATCTGAACAGCATTTGCTTAGATTGAAAATTATGATGCAAATGGTGTGGCAATATCAATACGCAACTAGGATACTCTACTGCTTTCCAAGAAATATACAGATACACATGGCATAATGGAAAGATTAGTCGAAGGTAAGAAAAATTTGAGAAAAAAAGATAAAAATAACATCAAACAGATCTTCTGATCATGTGTTGTCTCCTCTTCTTGAAAACAATGTTGACAAATGTGGATGATGATCATCATAAGGAACTGCTTACCTGACTTATAGGAACTGTACTAGAGGGCTGCTTGACACATGTATAACGGAATGTGCATTCAAAAAGAAATCAAATTGATTCAAATTTCAAACCATAGTTTGCATTACCGTACCGCTCGGAAAGGGCAGTATATACTGGTCCGATAGAGGACCGGTATGGGTGGTACATCAGTACACCTTAGTGTACCGTATGCCAATACGCTCAGTACAGCTCAGTAGATACCATACCGACAGCTGATCGGTACACCAGTTCAGTACGGTATTCAGAACCTTGGTTGAAACATGCATCAGCTAAAAACTACTGGATTTTTATAAACAACAAAAAAGAGAGCAACTGAAGATTATAAAGTGAGATATTGCAACAATCATAGTCCTCAAAATGCTAAATAACTAACTCATTATAAAAATTACTGGTATCCATTCTGAAATTGAGATCTTCTAGTAGCTTCTAAACTCAATCATATGAAAAAGCACAAAAGTGTCAAAGACTTATTACAAGGCCTTATGAATGGAATACAAAGAATATTAATTGACTGAGTTGTACATGCTAAATAATTGTTGGACCAGGACAACTGTAAAACGACCCAACAAAAATCCTCCGAAACTAATCAACACTAAATTCTTAGTATTTCAAGAATAATATTAAAGTGGATACCTCCACAATTAATATGGAAGCTGGTCCATTAATATTTGTTTTTCTACCATAAATTCCTTTTCTTTTTCCAAAATTAGATATAGATCAACAAAATCTTGAACTAAGCACCATCTTAGAAACTCAACAATCAAACACACAGAGTCCACATTATGAATGCACTGGTCAGCCAAGAAAATAATTGAACATTTGATTACAATCATAAAAACTAGTTGAAAGAGTATAAGAAATATGTTTTGTCACTAAAGCAATGGGTTCCATTTATCTTCGTCTAGATTTACAAATGCAGGTCAAGACAACATGAGAAAGCAAGGAAATGAAGATAAAGTAAACTAAGACCTTACCTCATGAAGTTCAGAAGAATCTACCAGGGTACTTCTAGATAATTCATTAAACAACTCTATATCATAGGAAAAACTCATGACATCAAACAACGGAAGTGTCACCAACCAACCCTCAAAGCCAGGTTTCCTACATAAATCCTGCAAACAGAACGAGCAACAAGTAGTTGAACATCTCACTGCTGCAGCATTATCTTTTGCAGCCGAGCTAAAAACTAACTCAACATTTCTCCTTTCATGTTCAAAACGTTGTAAAAGCCCCTGTAAGAAAGAAAAAGTAAAGTAAAAAAATCCATTTTAAAATCAAAATTCTACAGAAAAAACATCATTAGCAGATACCTGATATAACTCATCAATCTGGTTCACCATGTTGACATCATCCAGACCACCCTTATTTCCAATATATGATGACATGCAAAGGGCTAGAAACATGAAAAAAGGTAAAAAAAATTAAAGTCAAATGCAACACAATTGAGCTAACAAAAATATAACATAAATAACTCATTTACTCAAAAAGAACAGAACATGGTGAATTTCATGAAGGATCATATGAAAACTCTTCTGACACAGGACACATTATGAGAACTGCATATGACAATGTCTTGGAATGAGCAATTTTAATATGCTGCAAAAGACCAAATTCTAAAATTTTGATACCCTTCAAATATACTTATGGTGAATACCCAAAATTAGGTTTCTAAATAGCAAAATATCGCCAGTAAAACTATCGAACATTCTCAATATCACTAGAAGATAAAATGTTAAAGAAATCCATAAATGTGTTAAAGACTAAATACAATCTACTAAAGGAATCTATCCACACAAAAAAAAAAAGCAAACCAACCAGACAAAAATCAAAGCAAAATAAATAAGAACAAGCATTGTTTCTCAACAACCAAAAATTTGTGTCCGATCATTCACATCAAGATTTAGAACTCAAATATCTTGTTGAACATCAAAAGTTGTTGGGACTTCCGCGGTGTTCCAGATTTACTCCAAACTGAGAAGTGACAACTAGAAAATACAGGTAGCAAAACTGACAAAATTATCTGGTTAAAGAGAAAGAGGGTATATATTTTGTTTCTTTCACCTTATAATAATCCAGGAATGCAAGATCAACTAATGCAGATATTCAAATTGTATATTTAAAGATAAAAGTATCATGCTACTTAAATGGCATTGGACTTTACTAAAAGCCAAGGAAATTTACTTGCATTGCTTTACAGGCATATAAATTCTCTCATTGTGATGCTGCACAAGAAGGATCTCTTTTATCATTTCTCATGCATTAAGATAGGATACATAACATTACTTTTGTCGAAAAATATACAGTTAATTCAAGAGAAAAGAAAATCCCAACTAAGAGTATGAACGAGGGAGATGTTTTATATACAGTCTAGTATTATACTACAGGAACCTAACTAACTAGGTTTTAAAACTCAACCGTACCATGGACTGATATTTATATGTCCTACCAAGTATTGGAATTGAAATATACAGCTTGACAGCAATACAATATTGTTCAATTTTAGTTTTTTAATTCAACAATACCGGGGTGTTTGTGTATATTGACTGATATATTGGTACCGTACCAGTTTAATAAGTTAACGAAACTGGTATCAGACCAAGATTTTAATCTTACTACCACTTAAGATCAATGACTTGTCAAACAAGAAAAATTATAATGAAAAGTGTTGATCTAATATTCAAGGTTCACCTTACTAGTATACCGACCACCCATCAATGCGATATCTACCGAGGTATACCGACATACGGTATGTCAATATGCCTAGGCGTAACAACTTTTGACAAGTGACACATCTTTTTCAAGCTTTGTGGAGCAACTTTATGGTACATTCCGAACCTTCCTTCTGTTAATATTGAATTAACTATAAAGAATAATTTGAATTATTAAATTATTTTTTAAATAACTTAAACTTTAAGATTCAAATAAATCAAGTACTCAATCGACGGATATACTTGATTTTACCGCCAAAAAGAACGACGAGACTCCATGGGTGGTGAATCAAGGTTCTCGATCCTATGTATCTATATATCAATTTGATATGTTTGTCAAATTCAATCTTGAAAATGATCCCAAAGCATAGTGTACTAATACACCATATGTCATTGATGCATCGATATGATGATGGTTGTAGTCCGATCGTCATGAACCACATATGTCCGAGACAGCTCTTGAGGCAAGGACGATCGTGGCATATATTGGTGTAGAGCATGGATTGGAGAATGTCATAACTTCTACTTCCGCCACTGATCTACTACTCTGTATCATAAGATCGATCATCGTACTGCTACTCGGAAAAATATGCAATACAGCTCGATATAGTGAACCCAATGATTTCAATAGGCGCTCGGGCGCTCGCCTAGGTACTCAGGTGAGGCGAGGATAGGCCCAAGCGCCTCTCTTTATTTCCAGGCGATGCGCTTCAAAGAGGCGTCGCCTCGGCGCTCGCTCGAGCCCAAGCACAGGGCGCTTCGGGCGAACGCCTGGGTTAAACCAAGCGACCGAACTAGCGTTTTAGGTCTGGTTCGATCTCTGATGCTATAGTTGGTTCAATCGAACCAACTAAAGCACCGATATCAACGCGACTTTCCCAACCCTAACCCTGCTCACCGTTCACGCTGTCGCTGCCACTGTCACCACTCCCGCTCCAACTGCTCACTGCTACTGTTGTCGCTGCCACTATCGCTGCTCTCGCTACTGATGCTGCTACCGCTGCCACTACCACTGTCGTCGCTCGTCGCTCCCGCTACCGTGGCTCGCTGCTACCGTTGCCACTATCATCGCTCCCGCTCCCGCTGTTGTCACTGTCACTGTCGCCTCTCCAACTACTCGCTGCTACCGCTGTCGCTGTCGTCGCTCGTCGCTCCCGCTTTTCTCAATCAGCACCCTCGGTCTTCCCTTACACTTTTCTCTTCTCTTTCGACAGTATATTGTTAATATTATACTAGTAACAATATTTATATTTATTAGATTAATAATATATAATTTTGATTTTAATACTGTTAATTTTCATTTATTTGAAATTATTGTTAGGTTTCAGGATAAATGGCAAGCGTACAAAGCAACTCAATATTGTCTCCAATGGCATCAAAAAAAGATCCTACATAAAAGTATAATTATCTTAAGGATCCGAAAGATCCTAATATAGCGACTTGCATGTTCTGCGATAAGACTACTAGAGGTGGTATTTTTCGTGCAAAACAACATCTAGTAGGAAATTTCAAGAATGCAGCAGCTTGCAACGGTGTCCACTTGAGGTAAAAGAAAAATTATTGAGTTATATGAATGAAAAGAAGACGCAAAAAAATGAATCTTACGGGAATTTACCAGAAGACAATATTGAACATCTCAAGGATGAAGATGAAGATAATTCTATGAGTATTAACCCAAGTGAAAAAAAAATATACAACAAAAAATGAAAAAAAGTTATGAGTACTAAGAAGGGTAAAAAAAGACCGATGGATCTATATATGTTTCAAGGATCACAGAAGCAACAAGAGCAAGCAGGAGGCTCAAAATTTAGACAAAAAAATATAAGTGATGCTTGTGATAAATAAATAAGAGGAAGAACAATTCAGCACATTGCTCGCTTCTTCTATCAGGCTGGTCTTCCTTTTAGTATAACTCGTTTAGACAGTTTTAAGGAAATGATTGAAGCTATTGGAAGATATGGTGCGGGATTAAAACCTCGAAGTAATTATAAGATACGAGTTTCATTGTTGTAAAAAGAGTTGCATTATACAAATGACTTATTAAATGGTCATAAAGAATTATAGGCAACAAATGGTTGCTTTATTATGTCATATGTTTGAACTGATAGGAGGCACAGGAGTATAATTAATTTTATGATTAACTGTTCTTTACAGACTATGTTTGTGAAGTCAATAGATGCTTCATCTATTGTAAAATCTGAAGAACGATATATGATTTACTTGACAAGTTCGTGGAAGAAATTGAAGAACAAAATGTCATTCAAATCATAACCGACAATGGAAGCAACTATGTATTAGTTGATAATATTTATCTTTTGAATTTTTAATTTTTTAATTTTTTAATTATTTTATCTTCAGTTAAATGTGTTAAAACCAAGGTATGCAGTACCGAATGGTACCGCCCGGTATGAGCGGTACGTACCGGTCCGATGGCATACCGGTACGCGGACCGCCCGGTACCGCTACAATGCTACAGTATTACACTATAGCACTGCTACAGTGCTATACTGTAGCAGTGCTATAGTATAAAAAATTATAAAATAGTTTGGTACATCAGGGTGTACCGCTCGGTACACCAGTACCGTACCGTACCGAGCCAACCTCGAAACACCGGTACGATACGGTAAATTGCTTGAAAAAAAAGACAACACTTATATTGGATTTCATGTGCGGCACATTGTATTGATTTAATGTTGGAGAATATTGAAAAAATCTTAAACATCAAGAAAACCTTAGAAAGGATAATTTTTATTGTTGGATTTTTTTATAATCATATTGGGGCTTTGAATATGATGAGAGAATTCACAGGAAACAAAGAATTAGTGAGATATTGTGTCACCCGATTTGCTATTTTATTCTTGACATTACAGAACGTGCATCGTCAAAAACATAATCTAATAAACATATTTACCTCTGAGTAATGGGTGACTAGCAAATGAGCAAAAGAAGCAAAAGGCAAAAAGGCTACTGATATCATCTTAATGGCATCATTTTGAAATCATGTAGTTTATATATTAAAGGTAATGGGCCCTCTTGTTCGAGTCCTTCGGTTGGTGGATAATGAAAAATAAACTTGCAATGGGATATATTTATGAGGCTATGGATAAAACAAAGGAGACGATTAAAAAATCTTTAATGAAAATGAAAAAAATTATGAGAAAATTTTTACAATCATTGATGAAAGATGAAATTGTCAACTTCATCGTCCCTTACATGCAGTAGAATATTATTTGAACCCTGCTGCATGTAATGAAAATAAAGGTAATGGGTCCTCTTGTTCGAGTCCTTCGGTTGATGAATAATGAAAATAAGCCTACAATGGGATATATTTATGAGGCTATGGATAGAACAAAAGAGACGATTAAAAGGTCTTTTAATGAAAATAAAAAAAATTATGAAAAAATTTTTACAATCATTGACGAAATATAGAATTGTCAACTTCATCGTCCCTTACATGCAGCAAGATATTATTTCAACCCTGAATTATTTTATAAGATTAAATCTGTTGGGTTTGATGTAGAAGTTTTGGATGGGTTATATCAATGCATTGCAAGATTAGTTTCAAGCCTTGAGGTGCAAGATAAGATTATTCGTGAATTATCTTTATATAAAAATGTCGAAGGTCTTTTTGGAATTCCAATAACAGTTCGATCCAGGACAACTACATCTCCAAATATTAATAATTTGATATAATTAATTTCATCTATAGTATGTTACTATGTTCTTACTAATAATAACATAAATTTTGCAACTGCATGGTGGAGTCTAATTGGAAATTTCACCTCGAATTTGCAACAATTTACTATCAAAGTACTTAGTTTGACATGTAGTGCTTCGGGTTGTGAGCAAAACTGGAGTGTCTTTGAGCATGTAAGGATTATTAAATATTTTTGTTATAATTTATTTATTTATTTAGATAGATAAATTAATATATTTTTAAATTATATAACATGACAAATTCACTCAAAGAGAAGAAATCGATTGGAACATCAACGATTACACGATCTTGTTTACATAAAGTATAATCAAGCTTTGAAAGCTCATCATGATTTACAAAATATAATTGATTCAATCTCATTGTAAGATATTGATGATTCAAATGAGTGATTGGTGAGAGAAATGGATGTCAACTTGCAAGATGCCGAAGACGAGCTTGTATTTGAAGATGATAGATTGGTATGGGGAGATGTGGCAAGAGCTTCAGGTGCTGAAGAATTACAAACATATACAAGACAGATGACAAAGAGAAAAATGAATGCAAAAACATCAAGCTCGGCTCCTGCTATTGTTGAAGACATAGAGAATGAAACATATTTTGATGAAGAGAAAGGACAAGAGGAAGATGACGAATTCAATGAAGATGATTTGTGTGAAAATGACGATAATATTGATTATGATGAATGACTTGGATGTAAAATTTTATTGTTTTAAATTTTGAAACTTTTTATTAATGTGACATTATGATTTTGTACCTTAGATTTTCTTAATTTAATAACATATTTTTATTTAAAATTTTAAATAATTATATTTATTAATTATATTTTATATTTTTTATATTTTAGCATCTCACTTCGCTCGGGCGAGCCACTAGCGCCTCGAGCGTTTTTGGACCTTGACGCCTTTTGGCGCCTAGCGCTATTTAAATCACTGAGTGAACCCTACTAATATTAAAGTCAAATTAAGCTATATAGATAAAAACAACTTCACAAGGCTTATTCTTTCAATGCTTCCACAAGTTTTCGAAACCTTCACAAGGTAAATCCTAGTTACTAAGGTTGGTGAGGGCAATAATTTCAATGTTTCTTGTGCAATAATTCCGATAGGAAATTATCCATAGAGGCTTTGGAAAAGGTTTACTTCCTCATAGGAAACATAAGAACATTGAGATCCTATCGTCAACAACAAGTGCATTGAATCAATTATTTAGCAACTGTGCTTTGTGCAACAGCTCATTCAATTCATTAAATTAGTAGACCTATTCATTTATGTCCTAGGGAAGGAAATATTCTTGTTTTGTTTAGTTTTATGCTCCAAGGACATATTCATGTTCTCTATCACAGAAAAATGAGAGGAGCACACGTAACCCAATCACCAAGGGATATTGCTATCTAGAGAACTTGTAAACCATGTGAAATAAAGCTTGAGTATGCTAACTTGACATCTTAAATCGCTAAGGGCAACACCCTTGATGGTCCTACTCTAACACTCTTCCCTGATGTTCTTTCAAAGTGTTCTTCCTTGAGTCATACTCTTCTATCTATAGGCACCTTTATATTGAATCCGCTGACACATCAATCGGATCAGTATAACTCATCATCCATCAGCATTGAAGCACCAGAGAATAATGATGACCAAACTAACATAGAATTATCCTAATGAGTAAAGTCTATAATTACAATATCAGGAATGAATCTTCTTTTTGTTTTTGTGAACTGATATTCTAAGACTTCACACACATGAAGTTGAAAGGTGAATTTATGCATAACTTTTATCAAATCATTTTATCAAAGGCATCCACACTTGACAAACCTGGCCTTGTAAATGGATTTCATGCACTTCCATCTCTTATAATGAAGAAAAGTATGAGACGACTTACCAACAAAATTTAACTAAAAAAGTGTTCTTGCAAAAGAAATCCAAGTCAGTAAGCACCTTGTAGCGCCAGCTGTCGAATATCTAAATCGGATGATAGAACAGTCTTCATGATCACAAGATTATCTGCATGATCATTGCAAATTATTAATTTACTACATAATTGCAATTAAAAAATGTAAAGCCAAATTGTGAAAATTCATACCAGTAAAATTTAGCCTTAATAACTTGGTCCTCGTCCAGACCACATTACAAAATGTCAGAAGTTGCTGCATCTTGTAGAAGACATCAGCAGATGCTGGCAAAAATGGATGACCTCCATAGCGCCATAAGGTGGGCTTTTCCATGTGAAAAGTCCAAATTGGAATATGGTTCAGGTTATGAATCTCAACCTAACCACAAACATAGTTAATGAGAATTCCAAAATGGATTATTATTCAAGTTAAAATATCTCAGCCTATCCACAAACATAGTCAACCAATATGAATTTTTTTTAAAAATAAACATAATTATAATGCATGAAATTTACATACTAATATAGATTCCACAGCTTTTGAGAAATGAGGCTGCAATTTCATAACTTTCTTCCTCAGAAAATTCCAAGTTACTGACGACAAATCATAATCAGATGCGTTGATACTCTTCCAGAACAGCATATGATATTCAAGAAGCTCAGCATATATTAGTTGGAGTTCCTCCGACTCCACAATTACTTCAAGTACATCAGCTTCCAAGCATCTCAGAGTGTTCAGCACTGGCAACAATAAATACTGCAAAGTCTCTTCACCACATGAAGAATCCCTTTCCATAGTCCATTGCTGATAGGTAAGACTCAGCAATCTCACACAATTCATTGCATTGTGTAGATATTCATGACAATTTTTCAACATCGCCTCTGAAGCCAATCTAACTACCTCTGAAGACAACACTGGTAGGGGCCTAGCACTAATATCAATCTTATAATGAGAAATTACCTCCTTCCAACAATTGCGAATGTATTTCCAAATGGGATGATCTCTTTCTTTTTCAAGAATATTCAGAAAAGAATTAAAAAAATTGCAATATGGCTGCACCTTTGAACTGTACCATTTGAACAATAAAACATATAATGCAACATCACTTTCTGTAGCCTGCTCCAGTGACCAGTGTGCAGCAAAGAAAAGCATCTTATTGGCTAGAGCCAAGTCAAACTGTTCAATATCATTTGTAGCCTTGACATCATGCTCGCAAAGAAGATCTGGAAACAGAAGATGACGAAGCATATTTATCGGTAAAACATAAGGCTGGAATTCCTGGCTCATGCATGATGGAAGCATTCCATAACAGCTCATATTAGCTTTAAATGAAGCACATTGCGATGCCAAAAACTCCAAAAATATGCAATTTTGTCTTACACATGTCTCTCTTGAGTACCACAACAAATGTCTCAATGTGAGAGGAGCTGGCCATCCTCCTGGCAAATGCAAGGAATATCCAGACAGCTCATTGAAGCTGTACCAATCAGTATCGGACAAATAAGAGAGTTTTGCTTGCATAACCGCTTCCATTCCCTCAGCTTCACCCAAAGATGACAAGTACGTGTGCTCCCAACTTAGTTGGAGGCTCCATTTGGGCTGGTTACCCTTCATAAGTAACTGCTGGAATAGCTGAACCCAGCGTGTGAGCTCAAGAAGAGTGATACGCACACCAAGACATGATCCTGTACTTTGAACATGCATATGCGCCTTGCTCATTGCTAAAACCAACTTGCTACAAGGAATACCAGAACAAATTAAGAACCTTTTCACATCATTTACATTGATTTCCTCATCTTCTTCTTCATCAGGCAGCCAAGTTGGCTGCATTACGAATATTTCCACTCCTCTATTACGCATAGCCCTAGAAACCTCACCGTGCTTCGGATCAACAGTAAGAAACATTTGAAATTTTGGATGGGCATGAAGTACCAAAGGTTTACCATCAGCAAGCCCACACTCATTGATTGTGATAGAACCATTGGGCTCCACCAATGAATTGATCCTGTCGAGAACCTAAGTTTGATAGACAAAAAATACAGTGTCAAACCATAAGCATAAAGAACACATTCAACACACTTCGCAAAATTAAGAAGTGAAAGTACAGCCAACAAACCGTGGGATTGCAAAGATTTGCATTCTCCAGAACAACCCATTCACCATTTTCAATGGCTTTAATCAAGATTCCAGATACCCATTCAAAATTAGCTGATGGCTTCATTGTCCCTTTTTTCTGTATATATAACAGAGTTTTTACCAACTTGTTCAAATCATTTGTTGACCATGAAACAGGTAAGTCGAACATTTCCAGATCATGCTCCAGCTGTTGAATAATCTCAACCAATAGATTGAGTGAGCTACATAAATCGTGTTTCCACAATCGCGGAAATAGCGAAGTTGGATGAGAATTGCAAATTTTCGATGCCAGAAATGCAAACCACTTCGAGAATAAATTCCTCCTTTCATTAATTAAGCCCTTCCAATCTCGCTCCAATCGTAGGCCAAAATACTCATTAACATATCGCTCAACCTGTGTGATGACATCTCTATAGCTACGAAAAGAATTGTACTGCTCAAAGCAACCAAGTAAGTCAGTGACATCAGTTCCAGAAGAAAGATTCAACTCATGTAATACATTTCCAGTGAGATGAGCAAGTAAACGAATGAGTGATGTTTTCCCTGATGAATATGGCCCAACCAAGATGCACAACCATTGGCGCTGAACACAGTGAAGAACAGCTTCTAAGTTATGCAAAATGCCTGGCAGTATATTTAGCTGGCTTTTTAATACTTTTGAAGGTTGGAAATGGTTCCTTTCAACACAAGCACTTCCCAATATCAAATAATTAGGATTGACATGCACTTTTGGAAACTGAGTAACTGATGGTTTCACCCCAAACACCTCCGTGTAAAGCTTCATGACTTCATGGCGATCAGCCACAGTCCGCATCCTTTGAAGGTATACAATACTTAAAAACCTGTCCATAGAGGCTTCCTTTGAGGTATCTGCAAGTCAAACCAAACATTTCAGAATATCGTTAGCCAAAAAAATATGAATGACATGTTGCAGCACATTATAGTATTACTTTTTACTTAATTAACAATTGACAGATAAGAAAAGATCAGAAATTTTATAATTTATAAAAGAAAAGTTTGCACCTTCTATAATCTGGCACGATCGCATCACATCACGCAGATTGAACTCCCATGGAGAACCTTCTTGACCATACTTCCGAGAAATCATAGTATCCTCATGAAGTCGGTTATTAAAACATATAAGCTTTGTAAGAAGTGTTTCAGGAACTGATGGATATTGTGATCGACAAATGAAAAGATAATCATCAGCATCTAATTCATCAACATACACCTGTAATACCATTGTATAAAATGAATAAATTGTTGTCTTTCAAGAAAAAAACCTGTGCACATAAAGATTCACATCACAAGCAACACTGAGATGATGATTTTGTTCAGTTCATCCTACCTTGGTGAATCGATTGAGAAATGACTTGGGTAGACATTTCCTGCCACCACCCTGATGTGAGGGGTTTTGGCATGCAAAAACCCTAAATGAAGGTGGACATTTAAAGGTCAATCCCAGCTCAGGGATGAAGACCTCAGCACGATGATCTAAAATAGCATTTAAACCCTGAAATTCCACAATTTTGCATCAGCAAAGAATGATAAATGACATGACAAAAAAAAATCAATTGAATCAGATAAGGAAAGTGCCTCTAAAACAGACTGTGGAGCAAGATTAAGTTCATCCAAAAGAACCCAACTTCCCTTCTTTAAAGCCTGCAATAAAATATATAGACCTTAATAAAATAAGTTTCATACATAAAGCATCAACTTTGCCAAGAAGAAATTAGGTTCCCCAACCTCAAGAAGTATGCCATCACACCAAGAAAATTCCATTCCAGTATCCCTTTGAATTGGCAAGTCTGATCCCAAAAGATCCATCATGTCGGTCTGGAATAAGATTATGAGAAACCAGATGACAGATTTTCTGGAAAAAAAAGTAAACCACATCCACACAGGCAACAGGTATGATTTATACCTGCTCGGAAAGGTTGATTCGCACCACAGAATGTCCTGAATATTCTGCCAACGCGACTACTAAGCTAGTTTTTCCAACACCAGGACTTCCTTCCAACAACACTGGATAATGTTGTACTGTTAGCTCAATGATGTGCGAAATATAAAGAGAATAATCCTCACATAGTGGTTAGTAAATTGTCAAGACAACTACAGACCAGGCTTTGAAAGTTGCATTGCACGTAAAACCCGCAGAACATTCCTGCTCGTAGTGGGTGCCAGGAACTCAAACCCCTTATGCTTGCACTCATTACAACCTAAAATGAGACATGTCAGAGAGATCTTTCAGTTTTACCACAAAGAAAATTCCACAAAATCAGACCCAATGCATGAGATGAGAAAAACTAAACTTATTTTCATTTATAATGATTCAATATTACCTTAAAAACAAAATTCATTATCCAAACTAAAAGTTCCAATGGAGACAAGCAAAGAAATTTTCATCTGGACAGGCAATTTGACGAGCATAAAGAAGGCACTTACACTTGATTTTTTTTCTCTTTAATCTTCTTTTTTCCATAATGACCAAAAGAATATTGGATCCAAATCTATGAATTTAGATCTAATTATCTAGGAGACTGCTATTCACAGATCCATTCAATTTTCTCATAGAATTTTCAGTTGTAGATATAATGTAGTTATTAGGCCCAGAATCCATGATTGAGAAAATTTTAATGTCTATCCAACCTTAAACTTGATTTTAGCTTTCAGTGTTTGTAAATAACTTACATTTCAACAACATGTAGTCATTATAATTCTAAGGTCAGCCGACAGATAAACCTGGACTTTCATTTGAATTGACTAAGTTGATAGATACATTAATCCACATTGAAATATAAGTTGGTAGAGATACATTAATCCAAATGGAAATACAAGTTGGTAGATGTTAACTTATATGTTAATATTTTACTGCAGCCAATTCTGAATTCAGCACTTGATATCAAGGTTTTAAATACATATTGGTATCAAAACGAACAGCTCAATACCGGAAGATATACTATTCATTTTTTATTATTTTATTCAATGAGGATAAAGCACTACAGGTATATTGCTCAATATGCCAATATAATACCAGTCCAATAGATTGCCAGGCCTATATCCAAAACCCTATTTCTTGTTGCTGCTCAACTGATCTTCCAACCACAGTGACTATTGGTATTTGGGAATTACTAAGACTCTGGAACAAACGATACCTGAAAATCTTAAAGTAGTTCTTCTATAGACTCAACCTTGTTAAAAACAATTCAAGATCACAAATCGTCAAAATGAGATGAATGGCAGGCAGAGTATGCATGAAGCATTGTTTGCAGAATTCACAAATACTTTAAAAACCATAGACGGATATGAGATCCCGCTACATATACAGAAAAAAAGGCCAGTGAAGTTAAAAAAAATTATATTAAACTGGTGTTAACAGAACCTATCAATCAAGGGTCATAATGTTGTGCACTGATACTGTACTATATACCAGAGTTTGGAAAAGCAGGAAAAAACTGAATAAAAAGAAAAAAAATATACTACCTGGTAAAGGGACTATACGGTGCTGTACCGGTCATAACAGTCAGTTTATCCTGGTCTGTGTACCAGTAAGCAGTGAATACTGGTTGTACCAAATCGTACCAAGTGATATTGCAAAGTTACTATTAATATACAAATTCCTACAGTTGATCAAGAAGATGACTAGAAGCATCCAAGGAGCAATCAAACAGAGTACATTCTGAATTTTAGATCTATAAAAGCTTGGAGAACTTGAAACCTAGTGCCAGCATATTAGGAAGGTCTTTCAATGTTAAGTGTCATAAAAAATATAGTCAACCTCACGGAATAGATATATTATGCCAAAAGAAGCAAGAAACCAAAACTTGACACCAAAAGAATAGAAGGCATAAGAAAAAGCGTAACATAGGAAAAGCAATTTCAAAGTTCCATGTCCACAACAGAGTCCAAATAACATTATAAAAGTATTATTTGACAAGTTGATCCAAGGCAGATGGAGAGTAAAATACATGTTCAGTTAACGAGAAGTGTGAGTATGAGATCAGATGCTTTACAGCTCAACATCATGTTCTCATGATGATTTGTTATTGAGAGGACTTGTAAGTCCAAGAGCTGATGACGCAAGCCAACTCCTTATCTTTTTTATGTTGATTTAAGATTTGAGTACTATCTCCATTTGAAATATAAGGTCTTAGTTGTAACATGCCGCACAATGCATCAAGATGCATCAAACGAAAGTGAACTAGATAACTATGCTTAAAAGGAAAGATGTTTTTTTTTACTGAAGTTGGGTGCCTCACTTAGATACTAGTGCAGTGAATGCAATATAAAACATTACAAAGAAGATATTAAAGCTAACTAAACCAAAAGTGTAACTAAACCAACTATAGTTACCTATAGAAATGTAAAATGGATTGATGCCAAACTGTTCTTTTGAATCAATGTTATTGCAAGTAAGAATGCTCATCTGCTTTACACCATCACCCCAACCATAGTTTTCCAGCTTGGTAAGTTGTGAATCAACCAGCACCAATGTGCTATCAGCCATCTGTTATACCAAAAGATAACTATCTAATTACCAACAAAATTTGCTACAAAACCAACAATAATATTAAAGAACTGGAATGATGTGAATAATGATGTTGAATTCAGCAAGCAAACATCGGCCTAAAGAATTGAACATTGGTGACATGCAAACAATTTAGACAGTCGAGAAAGCCCTGGCTTCAAAATATGGTTGATCCAGCTTTCTATAATTTAACAAAGAAGAATAGAAATGTCAAGGATGACAAAAGGATGAGAGGCAGCATGGCATTGACATCACCAAGGAAACGTGTGGGATTGAGGCTTTTCAATAAATTTGACCACTTCAGATGACATTTTTATAGCACATAAAAACAAGAATTCAAATATGAAGCCACTTTGCACAACCAATGTTATATAACGGTGAAGCTTTAAATTATAAAATAATTTTAAAAAAGCATACAAAGAGTTCAAAATATCAGCAAACAGTATACAAGCAACAAAGAGGAGATCAGAAGCACAGTGAAAGTTCTGCAAAGAAATATATAAAATTTTGAATAATGGTCATAACTAAATCAATGTATATAGGGATGACCCAATGCATAAAGCCCCTGCCAATGCAAGTAGGGAAAATAGATGTTGACAAATGATACGATGAAAAAAAAAATCTCATGAGAAACATTGTAACTAAGCTTACACAACGGTGTACATCTGTAATTCTCGATATCATAGGCAAAACACATCTGATTATATGCATGGACTAAAAAGATATACAACAAATATTTTATACATGGAATTGACAAAATGTAAATATATGCAATAAACAGTCACACTTTCACCTTCAATTCTCCTACAAGAAACAACAAAGAGTCCTCTCTCAACTTCTTGGTATCATGTTTTGAAATATTTGTCCCTGTGAACAATCAAAATGCAAGATCAATCACATAGAATGCAATATTTTGCAAAGACTAGTACATAAAATGTTTCACAAGCAGTCGAAATGTGACTACTACTTAGGTACATCCATGGAATCAAATCTCAGTTGTACTGGTCAGTAAAAAGCGGTATCTTCCAGTACAATGGTTAACAAATACGTGGACTATGCAATTTTGTATATCTGACCTGCAACCGAGCTTAGTAAGAGCACTGTACAAGACCATGCAGTAATTTAAATGGTACCGAGTCTTATCAGACGATAAGCCTATAGCCCATTGTATGTATGGGATCCCTCTTTTTTGTTCTAAGTCCAAACATCTATAATTAGCTGTCCTCTCTTATTCCTCGATCAAGTCCTCCTCTGCTGCTGCCGGATAAGCCTCCATCAAGTCTCAATTTACTACCCCTACATCCATGACAAGGTCACCTTTATCTCCATCAGGCAAACCCTCAAGTGTAAGCTTTCCTCCCCTCGTATCTCTCTTGTTCTCTAACTCTTCCTATTTGTTGTGGTCCAACCAGTATCAACCCATATAAATACACAATTTCATCCTGGTAGTGGACCAAGATTTTAATCCATACCAACATGATAGAACATAATGGAATCCATAAATATATTTCATAAAGAATAGGCATATAAAATTGATCTACATAGCAACACGATGTGAAATTAATTAGCAATCACAGCGAGCAAGACAAATCAAATCATCAAACATCCAACCTAGATTGCATCAAAGCCGAAACCGGTGGTGTCAGCAACTACCCTATACCACTTCTATATCATGCTACATGAACACAAGAACAAGAAAATGAGAACCACACACCACAAGATCTGTGGGCAGTTTCTTCATAAATATTAGAGAACCTTCCTACAAAGAGAACGACATCCATCACCAAGGAAAAGCACCAAGTCCAAAGAACATGCTGTCATCTAAATTATGAACCTTCATCTATAAGTTGAACTAAAAACCAACAAGACAAGCACATTCCATGCACAGCTGACATGAGCTATCAACAAAGCTATAATAAACAAACCTTACAAATGCTGTGCCCTGAGCTGGTTTCATGTCCTATTCAAAAGAGTAAAGCAAATAGAGAACATTATAATAAAGTTCACTAGAATGAGCATCATCAATTTTATATATATATATATATATATATATATATATATATATATATATATATCATTATGAACAATTTAGATCTGTGTTCTCCTAAATGTTTGCACAGCAGAATAGATGATGCCAAATTATGAATGTCTGGCATAATCCTATTGTACTAAACCAAAGACAACCAAACAAACGCAATCAAGCAGAGGTCAACCAAGGATATTAGTTCATGTTCTGGACCCTGTGCTTGTCACCACTTCTACTGTGTAACACCAACAAATCAGACTCAGCTTTAGCCCTTACAATAAGCTTAAAAAAAGTGAGGTACGGTATACAATACAAGCCATGTACAGGTTTGTAGTCTTTATAGGTGTACTGGCATACAGAGTCCATAACACCTAAGGCCCTGTTAACATCAAAATCAGGTATTCCAGCTCATATATCACAATTTTAGAATCCCAAATCAAAGCATCATGAGTTAAACTGAAACAAGTTTTCTTTTTTCATTTCTTTTAAGCCCCTCAAAGAAATTGAATATTCATAATGTCTCCAATGCAACGAATAGCATTCAGTCAACCAAGGATTTTAATTTTGAATAATACCGCCTGCTATCGGACAGTATCAGTCTGGCTACGATGAGGGAAGAAGAAGCGTCGAGGGAGAAGAGGGAGAAGGCGCTCGAAGAAGAGGGAGAATTGGGAGAACCTCGACGCTTTCTGATCCGGCGCCGCCCTTCCTCAACGATCCCGATCCAGAAGGTAACAAAGAGGCAACGCCTTGGCTTCTTATTTTTCGCATTTGTCGCCAAAGGCCGAAGATGCCTGCGACCTTCGCCGAAAGCGTCTGCGGCCTTTGACGCCTTCATTGAACACCATAGATGAGGAGGCCTTCTCCTTGTTTGACACAACGAGGAGAAGTAAAAGAGGCGACATCGCCGAGGCAACGTACGCCTCCTTTTTTTTAATATTATATATATATATATATATATATATATATATATATATATATATATATATATATATACATATACATATACATATACATATACACATACATATATATATATATACATAAACATACATATATCTATATATACATAAACATACATATACATATATATATACATATATATACATATATATATATATATATACCAAATGGTATACCCTAAAGTACCACTCGATCCGCCTTTACCGTACCTTACCGAGCAAAGCTCAAAACGCTGGTACGATACGAAATTACGAACCTTGGGCTCCATAACCTATCAAGAATAAACTGGTTGGTTAATTCAAAAGTTACAATCAAAACTAAGTGCATATCAATATGGGAACTTATCAGTATGGTCAATTTTATGAAATGGAACTCCTTTGGTACTTTCATGTCTCAAGCCACATGTTCTATATTTGCTAGATCCTTATATCAGGTTGAAAAAACAAGACGTAAAAAGAAAGCATACATAACCTAACATAGTAGTAAAAAGCATTGAAACTCTAAGCGTTTGCATAAACTGGTTGGTTAATTCAAAAGTTACAACCAAAACTGAGTGCATATCAATATGGGAACCTATCAGTATGGTCAATTTTATGAAATGGAACTCCTTTCGTACTTTCATGTCTCAAGCCACATGTTCTATATTTGCTAGATCCTTATATCAGGTTGAAAAAACAAGACATGAAAAGAAAGCATACATAACCTAACATAGTAGTACAAAGCATTCAAACTCTAAGCGTTTGCAGGTATGACACAATTATATTAAGAAAGAAAAAGGAAAAGTACCCAAACTTAGCCCATCAAGTAAAACAAGAAATATTCCATGGAGAAAAGCATATATCGGTCCAAGATTTTGCTCAGCAACATTCACAAAAGAAACCCATGATAATAGATCTCTCACTGTAAGAGTTCTTCCAATTTGCAACTTGTTCAACCACTGACCTCAATGACAAAAAATATCAGGTATTAGATCAAATATGAAATATAGCCTGATCCAAATAAAAGCAAAGTAATCGAATAAGGTTTTTCCAGACAAAAAAGGAAGATTGGAACATTAGGGATCAACTTACTAGTTCATCAATAATTCAGTAACATACATCAAGCCTCACATGTTAAAAAATGAGACAAACAAGAATAATCTCTGTTTAATTTTATGATTAAAAGCCACCATTGCCAAACAATTATGGTTAGAAAAGATTTTTGCCTCAATAAAAGAGTCTTTCCTCGGGACACATTAGAAGAAAGGTCACAATCAACTTGCAATCCAATCAAATCTCATCCAAATGAGACATGTCATCCTAACTTAATACAAAAAGAAAATGTCAAAAAATATGAGGGAGAGCAACAATCGACACATTGCATGGGCAAGTGTATGTCAATACATCTCCAAAGAAAATAAGGAATGGTATGGGGAGAACAAACTTTGGAATCAATCAGAGAAGTGGTTAAGGCAAATATTCAACAAAAAACAAAGCCCTCAGATAAAAGAAGCTATTGTGGAAAATTTTAAGAAAATGGAAAGTTGCTATCAAGCTTCTTGAGATCCAGACCATCAAGGTACTTTAATAACCAACTATAACTCAGGATGAGAAGGCGAGCAAGAGATCTGTTTGATACCATCAACTTCATACTCATAAAAGCAGGCACCACCATTTTCCAAAGGTAGGGCAGAGGCAGTAGTCTCAAAATAAAAAAGTAAATGAGTTCCTAGACAATAAGAGAAGGAATCTCTTAAATAGTGTCGTATTTGCCCAATGTCAACAAAAATTTCAAATCCTTCCTTTGTTGACAATGTCTTTAGGCCAAATGATTAAAACTGTAATCAATATAGCATGAGGTAGAACTGTATATAAATATTTTACCAACCAGAAGCATGTCAACTAATCCTTTGGTGTTGATTAACTATGAATGTTAATGGTCAAAATGTGTGAGCTTTAAGAACATAACAATATATCAGTGCCAAATTGCCCTGATATGTATATGGTCAAAGAGGAAAATGCAATAGGTCACAAAATCCAAAGCCAAGCTTATATGTACAATTACACTGTCAGCCACATATGCACAATGACTTGAGAATAGCTTGTCAAATCAAACAAACAGCTGATTCCTCAAATCAAGACAAAGAAGTTGCTATGTACCTCCCAGAAGCTTAGCATATAATTGGCAAAGCCTGACAAATCTGGCTTAATGAATCTGCACAAAAGTAAAAAAAATAACAAAATGTCATCTCTATTGTCACTAAAGAATAGCACAAAATAAGGTAACTGGAAACAGGATGATCAGAATCAGAAATTATCATAGGGAGGAAGGAGTATATACCTCTCTACAGCAATACTTGTAAGCTCTTTTATATCACTCACAGGAGGAACCCATATCTCAGTAAAACGGTTTCGTAGTGCTGGCGATAGTTCCTTCTTCCCGTAATCACCGCCAGGATTCATTGTCGCAAGAAGGAAGAAGTTTGGATGTGCCGTTATCCGCTCAAGAATAGCACCACCTTTCTCAGCCAATGACTACAAGTATATATATAAACCAAATAAATTCTGGAACCAAGATCTCAAATACGTAATTAGATTATAAAAACATGCAGGGACCCAAATTAAAGTACTACACTCTGCTGATTTAACCATTTTTACCCATAAAATGATTTCAAAGATGATGACACCTAGTACCAGGTCAAAAACACCAACTTATATTTACCTAGTTAAGTTTGTTGTAGGAAGTGACAACATTAGGCCACAGAAGAATAATGCAATATGATGTAAGCAAAATTATATACTGCAATTCTACGACGCAAGAGACATTCAGGAGGTGTTCTCGCCAAAATTATATACTATCAAGACGAGATTGCAAAGCGAGAAATATAATAAATTGGATGAGAAAAACACAAAATATATGGAAGTATTTGCAATGATCAACTTTAAATATTTCTCCCTGAAAGAATTAGAATAAAATGCAGCTAAAAGTATAACAACTAAGTCAGTTATTTAATATGAATTACAACCACTCATACCTGAAATGAACAACATTTCATGAACAATACGATGAACAATATATCGCAATAGCCTGTAGTTACAACATACATGAAAGGCCTTCAGGTAAATATTATGTCTTTTTTTACTTCTAGAAGCAGTAACCCTAACTGACATGCCTTATTTCACCATGTATAGGTCTCCATTGAACATCTAAATACCATCTTAGATTATTTTCGAAATGAAAGATGGTCACAAATGAAATGCCTTGTTTCACCTTAGTAACTCTATTAAGTAATCGAGGAAGAATAGTAAAAGATGGTCACAAATGAAAGTAATTGAGAAGAACTGATGGGAAATATATCGCCATAGCCTGTAGTTACAACTTACATGAAAGGCCTTCAGGTAAATATTATGTCTTTTTTTACTTCTAGAAGCAGTAACCCTAACTGACATGCCTTATTTCACCATGTATAGGTCTCCATTGAACATCTAAATACCATCTTAGATTATTTTCGAAATGAAAGATGGTCACAAATGAAATGCCTTGTTTCACCTTAGTAACTCTATTAAGTAATCGAGGAAGAATAGTAAAAGATGGTCACAAATGAAAGTAATTGAGAAGAACTGATGGGAAATATATCGCCATAGCCTGTAGTTACAACTTACATGAAAGGCCTTCAGGTAAATATTATGTCTTTTTTTACTTCTAGAAGCAGTAACCCTAACTGACATGCCTTATTTCACCATGTATAGGTCTCCATTGAACATCTAAATACCATCTTAGATTATTTTCGAAATGAAAGATGGTCACAAATGAAATGCCTTGTTTCACCTTAGTAACTCTATTAAGTAATCGAGGAAGAATAGTAAAAGATGGTCACAAATGAAAGTAATTGAGAAGATCTGATGGGAAATATATCGCCATAGCCTGTAGTTACAACTTACATGAAAGGCCTTCAGGTAAATATTGTCTTTTTTTACTTCTAGAAGCAGTAACCCTAACTGACATGCCTTATTTCACCATGTATAGGTCTCCATTGAACTTCTAAATATCATCTTAGTTTATTTTCGAAATTTTTATTTTCAATAATAAAATAGTATCCCTAACTGGCATTCCTCTTGCTCCTCATTCTAGTAATACACATCTCTCTCAACATCCATGTACTGAAATATATGTTGTTCCTAGCTACCCAGTAATCAGATCTATAAAACATCATCAATCTTACAATTGTATTTTCAATTTAATCCATCGATACACAACAATCACATAACACATTTGACATTTGAAACCCCCTTCCAATTTAATCATCCAAATTCTGTTTATGCAAATATTTACATCATTCTTTCCCTCTAAAAACTTTAACACAACTTCACTACAAAAGGGCATTATTGTCCATTAATTTTAACAAAACCCTCAAGTTTCTCTTGATATAATCTAGCCTAAAACCCTCCTAAAGTTTGTCGTGTAGAATTTATTCCAACAAATACACAGGAACAATGCCAAAGATCAGGTCAACTAAAAGATCAGGTCAACTAAAATAAATTTTAAAAGATCAGGTCAGTGATGTTTGGTCAGTGAATAGTAGGATATTTATATAAATATGAACTCAATGCCAAAGGAAGGCATGATTGGCCCAAGTAGGCATTTTGAACGTAATTGTGGCAATAATAAGTGTAATTCCAAATGTCACATTCGTTACGAAACAAAGTTCAGCATTAAGTCAGCATATATAAATATAAGTAAACATACAACTGGCAAGGCAACATGGTGCATGCTTTTTTTATGCTCTGCATTTTATTATTGCAATGTGGAAATAGTTGAACAGTTGTAACCACAAAGGAAGCATAGGGAATCTAATGTTGAAGGTAAGGAGATAAGGACAAAACCTAATCAGAGTTGCAAGAATGAAGAAAGAGTTGAGTGTCAAGAAGAAAAAGGAAAGAGCCAATAATAAGAACAACATAGGCCCCAGAACATTCAATTTTAATACCACTTCTGCTCTGATTGTTGTATTGGCGTCAAAGATCATCAGGAACCCTAAACCATCATGTCCATCAAAACAGCTTCTGGCCACATTTTGGCAAATACCAAACAGCAGATATTTGAGAAGAACACAAGACTCAGATAAGTAGAACAAAAAAAAGGAAATACTGGAAATATAGAATACAACAGAGTACCGGGCATGCAAGTCCTAGAGAACACTCAAAAGAAAGGTGCCCAATCAAGTGCCCAAATTGAAAGACAACTGTCCGATTTGCAGCAGAATATGCAGAAGAACAAACTAGCTTCTGACAAGGGTATCGTACAAAGGTTCATTTAATAAAAAAGAAGAACCATCCTAAACAAGAGAAGTTAGTTGTAATAAAGGAAAAGGCTAAGATTTCACTATCAGGTCAACAAGTAAAAGTCAATAAGCTTCACTTATAAATAAACCTAATCACAAATGATCAGTTTACCTACAAACCTGAACAAGGCCTTTTATCACATTTGTCCAAACATGATCTAAGAAAGATAAGTATTTACTAATGAAAGAATAAAATATTGGGAACAAATTGATGTTCCACTCTTGGGGTGGTGCAGTATATCTTGATATATTGTCGATAAATAAAGTGCATATGTTTCAGTACCGCAGGGTATTTTGCAAACTGGTGAGCAGTCCGACCAGATCAAACATTCTCCAAAAAAGCAGGTTTTCACGAACCTCACTTCCATGATTCCACATTCTTGTGCATCAAAGACTGGACATACTTCGTACTCAAAACTAGATTAATAGACATGGAAAGTAGGTGAATATCCAATAAACTGGTCATTTGGTTTCCAAGTTCTTTGAATAACACAAACTCATATCAGGATACTACTTTTGCCCATAACTTCTATTTAAATTTGTTTTAATTCATCCAAAGATCTCCACGTACTATAATCAAGCAGATTCCTTTCAGGTTTATTGGATTCAAATATCTCTCAAAAGCCAACTTCTGTTAATACAAATAGCACAAACATGTCATCTCGTATGAGAAAAACCTACCAGTTTCCTTTCAGGTTCTAAGACACTATTCAAACGTTCAAGAACACTGTCATCAGCCAAGGATATCTCATCCACTAGAAAAAGATCTCCATCCTTCATTGCTTGCACAAGGGGTCCATCCTGCCAAAGGAATATGGTCTGCCACTTCTGATGGAGCTGCATTAGACCCAATTTCAACTGCTCAAACACATCAAGATCTTGTGGAGCAATAGCTGCATGCAAGGTTGTCTTTACGTCATTCAAAACGTTTATAGTCAAAGAAGCTTGTGAAATGTCAGATGACAGTTCCTGCATGACAAGTATAATGCATCAGCAAGCAGAAGCCATCAGTAATAAAGGTTCATAGAAAATTAAGGCACAAAGTATATGAAAATTCATACAACATCTCTGGGAAAGAAGCAAAAGAATTTGGATGTTTTGATCTGCTCAACCAGTTGTTTGAATTGATTGGCCAATTGTGAACGATCTCGTACAGGATAGAATCCCTGACAGTAAAAAACATGTCAAACAAAAAGAATTGTCACACAACAATTGCATAAATTTCATAAATTACTGTCCCTTGTAACATGCATGGAAGAACACAGAGAAAGAGGAAAGGTAAGTGAGAAGTCGAGCCAACCCCAATGAAGTCAGCAGTCTCGGTATACTGATGGCAATTTAAGATATGCAACTTTGCCTTTAGAAAAACACTTAGCAATTGGCATACAGTTGTCTTCCCACCACCAGTTTCACCAATAAGAAGAACAGGCTCACGCAATCTGTAGCAGCGCTCAACAAGAAAGAACAACCTCTGCATACTGTTAGTCCACGTGATACTGCAACAGCAGGAACAATGTATAGTATAAAATCCCAAGAATAAAAAATGATTGCCACAAATAAGAAATTAAAGAAATTAATGAGTCACCTTCCAAAGCTTTCCTTTACTCCAGGGTTTTCGGATAATGCATAAGAAGTTTCATCTTGATCTTCTTCCTATTACCCCCATAAAAAAGTCAAGTAACATTGTCTATCAGCACAAAGATGAACAAAAAAGCAAGAAATTTCTCTAGTTAAGAATTAAAAATCAGAAGTTTAATTGAGTCTGTGTTCCTTGGCATGCCTTCTGCATGTCCAGCTTCAAAGTTCTCAAGGAAATATATTCAATGTAAAACAAACCAATGGCTATATACAAAGATATAGCAAGAAGAAACAGCCCAACGCAAATTATCCTTCCAGATGAACAATAAAAAAAGATAGCATCCAACATTTTGCTTTCAACAAAACCACAATGTGATCAAAGTTGAAAAAAAGGTGTGTTGTAAGAACATGCAAAGATTGTTATGGATTACAAAAGAAAAGCTCATCTGCCAGATCATTATGATAATAGGTTACCTCATACAAAGCGTAACAAGAAAGAGGCAGTTACTGGTATAAACTAAGCTTGGCTATGCTTACGCACCAGCCTCCTGTGATGTAGGAGTTCACAACAAGAGGTTACATTTCACCATAGGGAGAGAAAATCAATGGGATGTTTATAAAACTAAACACAACAAAATAGAATCAAACTAGCACTAATCAGTGAGCCAAAATCTAAAACAAAATGCATTTATTTAAGAGCAGAATATAGGAAAAGCATAGACATACACTATACAACTTATCCATTATCATTCGCACACGAAGATGACGCTCCAACGTCTCTCGTACCACGTTCTTTTCATTTTCATCCCTCAGTCTTTCAGCAAGAAGAAGATACCCATCTTTTGCCAAATCCTCATAGGTCCTTCCAAACATCCTAAACCGATTTGCCCATCGAAACAAATCACGTGGTGTAATAAAACCATGCTTTCCAGCAAAAACTTTGCTGTGTTGCCGATGCAACTGCAAGTCCTTCATTACTTCAACCATTTTTGAAGCATAGCTTGCAGGAATCTTACACCTCAACTCCAAAATTTTAGTTAGTTCATCATCAGGAATTTCATCAACATGTATTTCCAAAAACCGATTGCGAAATGCTCGAGACAGCATTTTTCGCCCCCCATATAATGTAGGTGGATTTTGGGTTGCAAAAAGCATGAAATTAGGATGTGCAGGAATTGTTTCTTGAAGTTCAGGTACAAATATTTCTCTATTGTCATCCAGTAGCCGGTTTAAGGCTTCCAACACGTCTGATGGAGCAAGATTTAGCTCATCCAAAACAATCCACTGTCCATGACGCACAGCTTTTACTAAGACACCTTCTTGGAATTGAAGTTTTCCTTGGGAATCAGTTATATAAGTGCCAAAATACTCCTGTAGATCAGTATGCTCGTGATTGTTGATTCGTACAAATTCATGACCAGAAACTGAAGCAAGATAATGCACAAGGCTAGTTTTCCCACTAGAAGTTGGGCCCTGCAGAAGAACTGGGTATCTTTTAATATAAACTGCACGTGCTAGGTTACTAAGATTTTCTTTGACACTTTTAGTAAGGATATAATCCTCCAAAAAACCATCCGAATCTGGCACATCTTGACATTTCGATCTGTCAGTGAAATAATCATCAAAAGGAATATTTTTGGGTATAGTTCCTCCCAAGATGCAAGAAACTATCATTTTATGCATAATTTTTGCACTGGGGCCATCTAATAAAGTAAGAAAAAACATGCAAAACCCATCATAAAGAGCTTTCTGGAAGCCAAAGCTTTTCTTTGCCATTTTAGTATATTCCAGTGCACGAGCGAGAGACCTCAAACTGAACTGTGGCTTCTGGTTAGCCCCATCCTGCAGCCTCTCCTCTGATTCTCGTTTGGCTGCTGTGTAAAAGTTAACAATTCTTTTAGACAATTCTCTGTCGGTGTTATCCTCATCCATATATTGAGTAACAAATAGAGTCAAATCATCATTGTCCAATACATCATCTACAAAATATTCAGTAAACCTGCTTCTGAAAAAATATGGCAATTCTCGTTTTCCGGCATCCGTTGCAGGATTCATGCAAGCAAACAAGCGGAAGGATGGATGGCGTTCTACATGATCAATATCACCCCTTTCGGACAGACAAAGGGTACCCTTCTCGCTATCTAAAACACTACTAATTCTCTGTAGAGTTTCCGGAGGAGCAAGATTGACCTCATCGAGTAAAATCCAATAACCATTCCTTAGAGCAGTTATGAAAGCTCCCTCCACAAATTTAAATGAGACACCCGCAGAGGTGCCAATCTGCTTACGTGCAGCATCAAGTCTTGAAGAAAATGATTCCCACTCATGCAGAACATTTTCAGATAAAGGCCTCTTCCTCTTTGAGCCAGAAGTTATTGCGGCTTCCTTACCAGCACACTTCTGTACAAACTCAACTGATTTTTGACATGCATGTAGTAGCTTTTTCCAATTCCTTTGCACAGCATATATTTCATAGTGGCGAAGAAGGGCTTCATTATCCTATTCAATAAATTACAGATTCATCAGTTTTACAATTGTTAATTGATAGAACTAAATTAAGATAAGTGGTCAAGACCTTCTCGGAGAAGGTTCTGCAAAACAATTCCTTGAAATCTTGGTAAAGGGGAATGCATATTGAGCGTGCATCAGCGGGCTTATACCCCCCCAAAAGATCAGCAACATCACTTTGCTGGCTCAAATTCTGCACCAAGAAATATTTTTGTATAAGAATTACTAGCTAATACTAATGATAAAAGACTTAATAGAAATGGCAGATCGTCTTTTTTTTCACAGACCAACACAGTGAGTGGTTGTCCAAGTCTCATTGCCAGATTCTGCACAACTGTTGTCTTCCCAGTACCAGTTTCTCCAACTAGAAGAACAGGTTGATTGTGCTTAACAGAACAAGCAATCCTCTCAAGAACATGCAAGATACTGTGAATACCAACAAAAGGTCGACTTGGATGGAAGTTCTGGACAATAAAAAAAAGTATCAGATATAAAACCAAGAACATATATTAGATAGATATATTTTGAGTTATTGAACAAACTGCAATCTGAGTGAATGGGAGAACAACTCTTCCAACTCGTAGACCCGACCGTCCACTCTGCAATGAACCATTGATTATAAGCAGGACAACAAGCCGTGAAACAGAAAAACAGTAAGTGCCAAATAAGATAAACCTGAATGGTGGGCTTGTTAGGAGGATAAACATTTTCCACCTCTGGTAGAGGAACACCCCAAATCTTAGCAATTTCTCTCATCATCAACAGCCTTTTTTGTGAACAAGGGAGATAAGCAGCAAAAATATCGACAGCCTAGACCACACAGAACATCCAACATAAGTTTCAAAAGTTCATATCTTATAAAAGATGTATAGAGGAAGTAACGAAGACCTCTTGGTATATATCTTGACAATCAGTACTCAACAATCCAAAATTAGAGATGGTGATCTTAATATCCAAATCTGAGATTCTCTTGCACCATTTCAAAAGATCCCTAACAAAGTCAGCAGAAAAAATGAGTTACCAGGAATGACAAGGTATTGTTTTTCAGAAAGCCAGAGAGACTAATTACCTTAATGAAAACCTAGTTAAAGCACAAGATGAATCAACCCCACCACCCTGGGTTGCCCCCAATTGGGAGGAAGCAAAAGAGCGTGCTATTTCGTAAGTATCTGCAGCATTAGAAGCATTTAATAGAAGTCCACTCAGCAGGCACAAATAAATCGAATATAGAAAACAGCCTACCGATAAGCTTCGGGATAAGTGGTTCCAAACTTGGATACCACGCATTTACAGTATCTATCATATCTACACGATTAGCAGCTTTAACCAGCACTTTCCTCCATAAGGCACTGAATGAGAGCCTTCCTATGAAACAGAACCAAAGATGTACATGAGGTAACAACTCATATCTAGCAGTTACATTCTGTAACGTGGTTGTCTCCCATAACTACACAACAACACTCATAAAAACTCATTCCTGGAAACAATTTAGTCCAAAATGAGAAGCAATCAGGCTTAGAAGATCAGACACCAATGTGAAAACAAGTTTCCAGCTACAATATAATATCTGGTCAGACTACAGTACATTACCTGTTTACATAAATAAACACAAAACCAAACTAGAACGTAATTTAGAACTTCCAAACCAACATAAACCTAATCCACACGGAAGACTGAAAAGTAATTTGCAACATCAGTAACAGTACCAAGAAGTTATAGAGCACTTCCATATATAATGTGTGCCTGAGCCTAATCCTATCATCATTAAGAAAGGAAAAAATACCCTAGCATCGTTAAGCAAAGGAAGACAAGGTTATTAAAAGTTGTTCTCGCACAACAGGGCAGCAACATGATACTAAAGGAATTATAGAGCACTTCCATATATAACATGTGCCTGAGCCTAACCCTAGCATCATTAAGAAAGGAAAAAATTGGTTATTGCAAGTTGTTCTCCCACAACAGGGCAGTACCATGATACTAAAGACAGTCTGCCTCTACATGGCAACAACTATTGTACCAGCAACAGTAATATGAAAGAAATTATGAATAACCAAGTCGCCAATCAAGCATTACAAGATATGATAACATAATCAAACATAAGAAAGTTGGGGATCAGTGCATTATGCAAACTCCTCATTCTATATTCAGAGTACTGATCAAACATAGAACCAACAACCATAGATCCGGCACAGGAAGGTTTTACTAACAGCTTAGGACCAATTCAAAAAAAGATCAGAGATATGGCCATTTTCAAAATCAGAGAGAAAAATCGTCTACTTTAAATGCAATGTAAACTGAATGGAATTTTGAGTCTTAATGAGAGGCAATGCTTGTAATTCACTAGAAAATACCATGAATTTGAAGGCTCAGATTAAGGAATAAAACAATGGCATCTTCCTTCAGAGAGATATTGCACTCTAACAGGGTAGAGAGTTATCATTTCCTAAAAAAGTATTATCCAGTTTTATTAAAGACAATCAATGAAGATGGCGTTGAAGTCTACGAAATCAGTCAGGATAAGGAGGTTGGGCACGTGTTTATCCATGTCCCCTGGCAACCTCATGATCATCACACCTTGAAAAGCCGAATTTTATTTGTGCCATTGTTTCTAATTGAAAGAAAACCCGATTAATGCTACTTCCACAAGCCATCCATTTCTTTACACCTAAGCACAATCGTTCAAGCACCTAAAAAGTTCGAGATCTCTCCGGAATTTAAGCAACTAAAATTTGTTTCACACATTTTTCTAGAAGTGGTAGGTAACCGGTAGGCATTACCACTGTCCTAAAATAGCAGCCACCTTAATAACTACGGTAATTTAATAACCAGCAGACTACATGTAAAATAGCACCTTCAAGCATTTTGGGTAGGAAGCGACCATCATATTGGGTTTTTAGGGCCTGTATGAATTTGTATCAATTTGGGTTTATATCTAAAAGGTCCAACTCAGCTCAAAATACTAAGTAATATTTCTTAAAACAGTTAATATCATGTGAATTTCCACTTAAACATATTTTTGTAATGTTCATTTCAAGCAACATTGTCCATAGTCGCAATGGGTTCAAATTGTTTTATTCACTGTAAGACTGACACCCATTGGGTTTATGCTGGTGACAGTAGTTGCTATACTAGAGGGGAACAAATTCTTCAAAAGTGATTCTAAATGAAACCTAGATCATTGAAGTACAGTCGTGTAAAGGTCTATCAACATTTACAATTCCATTGGCAGTTTCAAGAACATAGTTAATTTCCCCCACATTTCACCCTAAAGTACTGTCAAGATGGAAGGCACAAAAGTTTCCAGAATTTGGTAAAATTCAAAAAACTAGTAATTACAAAGCAACGATGAATTGACAGATCCCTCTGCCTTTCTAGCCCATCATAGAATGCATTAGCATTAAAAAAAGGCCAGTTCATGCGACTCCGATCAATCGCCCTCAGAAAAGAAATGTATATAGCCTTACCCCAACAAGCAAGGAGGATGTTTTCATTATGCATGCCCTGGTGACCAAAGTTGCACAGAAGCAGCCTAGTACTGTGGCCTAGCACACAACCTTCCAGCAATGCAGAGAATGAATAAGAAGCCTTAACCCAACAAGAAAAAAGTTTGTCCCCTGGCTTCCACCTTGGTCACTCAAGTATAAAGGATCAACCTTAATATGGCACCACAGAAAACTTTGACACAACCTAATAATTGCCAAGGGACCAGCATAAAGCTGGTTAAACATTAAACTAAAATGTTACAGATGCTGATGAGTGATAAGTAGCAAAATGCGAAACCGACTAATAATCTTTAATAAGACATCACCTATTTCCTAGTCTACTAAAAAATAACTAAAGTAACCTAAAAGTAGTCCAATAATCAGTCATACAAGAGGCAATATCACTAACAATTCCTGAACAAGGTTGTCCGCATCATCGATATAGGTCTAAATGGTACATACCAATTAATGTAAGGCAAAGGACCTGCATACGAATTTCATTGAAAAGAAGCAACCTGTTTTACCATTATTAATTGACAATAAGTTTAACAACATCACACAATACAGGTATTAAAAAGGTTTGAAAATGTAGGGATTGGTTATAATCGACATATAATGAGCACATGAGATCAAATACCAGTACAGAGGGATTGGTTGATAACACTTGGTATATATGAGATTACTAGAAGAAGAAAGAAATAACAAAGCCATAACACCACCAACTACTTGAGATTGCCTACACAAAGCTTTTTCCACAATTTAGGCCTGTTCAGGTCAACATCACTAATTCACACGTAAATATGTAATTTATGTCTTTTGAAAGGGAAGAATACAATATTACTCAAATGTATATCCACCTATACACCAAGCATGAATCAAACATACATAATTTTATATGTCAGAAAGATCTTTAAAAGCGAAATAGAAAGTTCAAACTGCAACATACAATAATCGAAAAATCTCGATTCTTATTAAATAGATAATCAAAAGCCTTATTCTAAATCAAAACCTGCATTACCTTTAATCTCATGAGAAACTTCATGCTTTGAGGTTGATATTGTCCCGAACAAACGAAAGTTTTCACTTACACTAATTGCCTGTGCAAATCAACACACATCAATGAAAAACAAATAAATTGAATGCAAGAGCCAAGTATGTATTGCCTATATATCAACATGATAAGTGAGATAATTCGAATAGACAAAATCTAATTCCTAATTTGTGGCATCAAAATGAATCACATCAACTGCGGCAAAGCTGGTACTAGAGCCTATCTAGTCTCATAATATACTGATCAAGAAGAAAATTTTTAACAAGCAACATGTACGTGTGGAGCTTGCTTAAATATCTGCCACAACAGAACTACCGTATAAAAGATGATATGTCACATGTAACATGATTGAATTTATCTGTGTCTGGTTCACCAGAAATGATACGGAACTCAGAATTGGGTTTCAAAATGCCTTAAACTTGAAAAAAAGGTTGATTTCAGTAGAGAGAGATCTAAAGTCAATTAATGGGAAAGTGGGAAGGGCCAATATTTAGATTCACTTTGGTGTAGTCCACTTACATTGACACACTTGCAAAAGTTCAAGTCCATGAAACTCACTTCAAATTCCATGAGACTCACTTCAATGTTGATTTCTACCTTTGGAATGGATATGGAGTTCAAACCAAATCTATTGATTAGGACTCATATAGAGTGGAAGAAGCTTTTCTCAATATAACATAGACAAAATGCAGATAAGATACTTTATTCTATCGCAAGGAATTCAATTTCGAGTATGAGACCCACACTTGGTTCGTAGCCGACAGGTACGGATCCGATCCATGCTGGCATACTGACACACTATGTACCAAGGGACCGACCAATTTATTATAGAATAGTGATTTAAAAAGCACTAGGGGCCAAGATCCCAAAATGCTCGAGGTGCTAGGTGCTCGCTCGAGCGAAGCAAAGCACTCTGACAGTGAAACTTTAGAATGGGGAGAAAATAATTGTTAAGAGGGGGTGAAGAGAACTGTAAATAGGGGGAGAAATAGTCAATGAAAATGGAACTTTTGAACGACAGCGATGGCGGCAGAGGAAACTGCGGACGATAGCAGCGATGGAAGCAGACTGTCACGAACAGTTATTGCGCACCCGCAACAACTTCGTTCAACGAACCGTTTGTCGCTCTTGCATATATGTACAGAGGCTTGGTAGCACGTTTTGCCTTGGTTTTGTGTGCTTTTACTTGTAAAAATGTAAGTTCGAACAGGTTGCAGTGCTACAGTGCGACCGCTCACCGCGCCGGGCAAAACAGCCCCAAAATGGCTCCACTTTCACGTGCCACGACCTGTTTTCTGCAGACCATTGCTGCACACGAAACTTCAACCATCTCAACACCCTGGAACCACCTGGGTGGCACCATGGGGGATGGGGCTTCGGTATAGTGTCGGGCGTTGATCAATCTTCATAAGTTCACACGTTTCTTGACGGGAACTTGCCTTCACGTCCGACACCCGGTGAGCAATTGTTTGTGGACTTGCAACTATCTGTTTAACCTTCTAAGGTCCTTGTTTTCCTCCTTTCTCTCTTTTCTCTCATGCACCCAGAGTGCTCGCTAAATTGCTTGTAAAGCTTCCCTTTTCGCAAAACGTCGGGACTTATCCGCCGCACGTTCTTGAACTAATCAACTTTCTCTTTTACAGGTCTTTCAGGACCTGAGTGAGGTTGTAAATTGGCTGACCCTTTGCGGACGCATATCGCAAGGGTGCGTCACGACTTAGGCAATCCCAACTAGGTTCGAGAAGTTGGCGCAAGGGTGCTTCACGACTTACGCAACTCAAGCTAAGTTTGTGACTTTGCCACAAGGGTGTCTCATGGCTTAGACAATTCTAGCTAAATCCGTGATAAAACGGCGACGTTGTGGGCGGAGGAAGCTTTAGAGGTGTCCATCGGTGGCGAAGGAAACTACGGTCCTCTCCCTCGACGATGGAAGGAGCTGCACACAGAAGCAACGATGGCAGAAGGAAGCTACGAATGAAGGCTAGGTCGTTGGACCCGTTCGTCAACGATAGATGAAGCCTCGGTCCACTGCATCTGCGACAGAAAGCATCGACGGCAAAGCATCGACGGTGGAGGCAGAAGCTGCGCTAGAGTTGATGGCTCAAGGTCGCACAGGGGTACGAGGGGTGGCTTTTGCGGGTAAGAAAGCTAACCTTAAAAGTCTAGTTCGATTGCTTCATTTGAACCGAGCGCTCGGGCGAGCGCCCAACGCTTGGGTTCAGGCAAGCACCCAGGTGGCGCTTTACTGAAGCGCGCCGCCAAGTCCACTCTTAAGGCACTCGAGCCGAGCCTCGCACAAGCACCTAGGCGAGCGCCCAAACGCCTATTTAAACCACTGCTATAGAAGGGAGAACAAAGGAGGGAGGAAGGGAGGAGGAGAAAGATGCAGATGCAAAAGAAGCAAAAGAAGAAGCATTAGTGGTAGAAGAAAAATAAGGGAGAGGTGTCGGAGGAGGAGAAGAGGAGGCAGAGATGGAGATGGGGGAGAAGCGAGACGATGGAGAAGTAATGGTTTAGTGGCAAACAACAGGCATACATGAGCGAGCAAGTGGCATGCAGGCGATAGGCAAGGACCTACAGGCAACTCCCAAAGCTTTTGAGAGGATGTTGTGTGAGATAACATAGGGTTTTTAAATAATGATAATAGAGTGGCTTGGACAGTCCGAAAAGAGACAGCCAGCAGGCTCTTGCTCGGACCGATAAGTAGTGTCAATATGAACTAATCAGACGAAATAGTATTCTTTGCTCTAGATTAAGTACCAAAGAGACAATCTTTGGCCATACAAAAAAAAAGTAGATGATTTTTAAAATATATTTTCCCTCCGTCTATTCCTTATTTTTCCCATTGTTCCCATTGTCAAGATGTTTGTGCCCACACCACAACACACAGATCCCAACCTATAGCATATACGGTGTCGCTGAATAAGTTCGTGAACCAATCATAATCTTAAAGCAATTAGATGCAATTTACAGTTACAAACAATTAAATTACATGGGACATTACCTAAGATTGTACTAATACATGAGTGAGCAAATGCAAATGACATAGAATGAATATTAAACTAAAGGTGGTGGCGCCTTCTATCATAGACCTCTTCAATTTTGTTTGTTGTATATTTAAGTCCCAAAGCAACACATAGAAAGAAGGAGAATAGAAATTTGTACCACATATATACAGAAGTGCAAACAGTCTATACCAAATAACCAATCATCACTGCAGCCTTATTGTACTTTTTTTAATTATCATTGATTACCCATCTTTTGGTTTGTTTTGACTGATAAGTCTTGTTTCTTAATATATCTGAACTTCCAGGGTAAAGACCTCACCTCATCCCTGTGCCGGTCATAATCATTTAGTATTTCCAATATTTTGAGCCACAGTTTACACAGTATAGAGAGAGAAGCAAAGTCACTATAATATTGCATGGTGTGAGAAAAATGCCATTACAAGCAAAAGTTAGTTCATGGACACATCTTATATAGAGAAACATTGACAAATCTATCGTAATGCAAATGTATTAGAAAAATGCTTAATCATTATTGACCTTGTTGTATTCCAATACCAACCGAATATACATAAAATCAGTATTGTTGCTTTACAGTTGAAAAAAAAGGAAACATGAGAAGAACCACAAAATTCAATAATTCATCTTCGTCCTACTCGTGTCAAATCTTCCAACACCTTCATAATATTCACTTCATAAGTTCCTCATCAGAATTGAATATTTTATCATCAACACACACTGCAATATGTTTGCATTGAGGAAAACTAGTCTATGAAATAGTTTCAATTATCTAGTATCTAGCAAAAAACATGCTCCATCATCATAGATTAATATATCACTGCAACACCAGAAACTCATTATAGTCATCAACAAAAAGTAAATATCCAAAGATAAAAGATAAAATATCACATTATAAGATAGAAGCTAAACACACACAATAACAAAACCAATTTATCAATTAAGATTTAGTTATCCTTACCCCATTTTGAGCATGAAAGAAAATCATTACAAATCAAAAACTCAACACATCAAAATTCTCATTAACACAGAAGCCATTTGTACATAACAGGTCCTACAACAAATTAGAAGTATCTAGCCTAGAACAAACCAGAATAGACATAAGGATCTATGCAGTCACCTTGAATTGTTAGTAGAGATATCGTAGTCCAATAAAATGAATTGATAAAATTATTATGTAGCTTTATTTAAGACAACTCTCTAGTCTGTGGATGATAATTTGCAACATTGATATGCTCAGTAGTCAGTACTATAATTAACATGTCATCATATTTGATATTCTGCCATTCATTTGTTCAAAAATATAATGAAAAAATTAACATATATGTATGAAAATGTGTTGGAAGACCCACACAGTTTATTTCTTGAAACATTGTTAAAGTAAACAACTAGAATTTTTTTAGTTATAAATTGCGAGTATGTTCTTGTGTCGAAGATAAATTGTGATTACTGGCCTGATTCAATGTGATCACTGCTTGCTATTTATAACATTGTGCAGAACAGCATAATTGCACAAGCACGTGAATTTGCAACTAATCCACAAGATGAAGTTTTACATGAAAGGGAAATAACCACTGAGTAGGACAAAATATAAACCATTTCTTTGGAAAAAATTCACAGAGAAAAAAAATTACCTCCCCATGACCAGTTATAAAAGTAGTGGAACCTTCCAATAACGGCAATATGATTGATTGTACTTCACTTGGTGCTTTGTCTATGTCTTCAAAAGTAACCCAATATCCTTTTAGAATGGCCTATTAAAAGAACAATCATGAAGAATGTTCGAACAACATAAATAATTGTCTGCCCTAATTCTTAACATAAAACAAACCTGGGTAAGTGAACCAGGATGCCACCGAAATTCACCAGGTTGGTCAGCACAAATGTAATTCCCAATCAATGTTTTGCTATCCATTTGTTCATCAGTGTGAATGAACAAAACTAAACAATCACAAAAATTGTAGAAAAATTACCAAATCAGCAAATAGCAAATCCCATAATAGAGTATACATCAGCATCATATTCAATATCATAGATGGTGAACAAATGATACTGTTTGACCTCCCCCATATCCCATCGATTTACCACCACAATTTAAAAAAGAGTATACAAGTGTGCATCTCTTCTCAGAGTATTTCAAATGCAACTGATAGCATTTTAATTACTGGGAACTTTGGACGTAAATGAAGCAAGATGATATAAGCAATCACTTGGATTTTGCACATTAATCAATTTGATATTACACACATTTGAAAGTAACTACATCTCCCTCCTTCTTTGTCCCTTATGTGGGGCTTATTATAGTTTATTCCAAAAAAGAAATTTAAATTGCAAGTAACACAAATATTATATCACATGTAATCCACATATATGCAACTACTCTGATATGATAATATACATCACAAATACCCAAGCTAATTCAGTCCAAAGCAGAAACTCTTTAAGTGCATGATGAAGTTGACATTATGTTTTTGCACGTAACTTATGATCCCAAAACCATGAATCTCTCAAATCTTGTTTCTCAGTTTGATGAATGGAAGAGTAGAACTTGAAAAACATGAATTGAGTACCTTGATTTTCACTCATCTCTGCCAACCTATTAATTAGAGCAGTTTTTCCGGCACCTGGTGGGCCATGGAGAAGTATTGGCCACTTTTGACTTACAGACATCAGAATCATCTCATAACTCCTCTTAACTGTGGAAGTCAAGACAAAGGGGCTTCCAGGCACAACAACAAAAGAACAAGTAGAAACAGCTAAAATATAAGAAACAGCACTGTTTGCATAAAAAAATTAATAATATTGCTCTGCATCCAGGAATTATGAAACACCACATACCATGGAACCCTGTTCTGGCAACCCCTCATTTTAGACTCAATCTCAAAAGAATTTGATGATGGAACTAGAAAATCACAGTCAGACTCAAGCAATTGACTAAAATTATCAATTCCAACAGAAGAGCTGTCCTTTTCTGCTTCAACTGTTTGGAAATAACAGCCAGCCTTTTCTAATGAAGTGTCCTCACAGAACTCCTCAAACCTATATGCACAATTAGTAACATAAAGATGGTTACATGCTAACTATCTTGTGTATCAGCGAAAACACTTAAAAGACTTACCTAAGTAAGCATGCAAAAGCTTCATCTGAACCGAGGCCAAAATTTTCAATAGCCCTATCACTTATTTTTAGAGCAATAGAGAGAATTTGAATCCCACACCATCTTATGTCAAGTGCATTATGTAGCTGTAATGAAGCACAAACTGACAAAAGATATGAAGTCTGCTGCATGAGGTCTAAGAAACAGGTCCAATCCCATAGTTCAGAGAATACTGTAGGTTCCATCACCAAAAAACGATAGGATACACGAATTGCACCAAGCAGTTGGTTCTCACCCTGAGATTACAAAGGCAATTGTGAAGCACTGTAAATAAGAAAAATCAAACAGTCATGCTTAAAAACATCTACAAAACTATGAACCAATGAGAATCAGAAAATCAAAAAAATTGTTAAGGCATAGCACTATGTCATACCACAAATATAAGATATGTAAAATGTCAAAAAAACACACCACATGATACCAGTTTTCATGTGATAAGAAATAACTTGTGATTTGTGAACATCATGAATGTCACAACTGAATTTATGCTGGAAAACAATATTGATAACCAGAAAGCTTTGGTCACTGGAAGTCAATGAAAATTGCTAACAAGGTAAACAACAAAACCCAGAGCCTTGTCCCATAGTACCAAAGCATCTCAGGAAGTTCACACCAAAGAATCTTCCAAACATCCTATATTGCAAAAAGAAGAATCTTTCACATAATTAAACCAATTTAAAATACACATTTACAGGTTGAATAAAAAATACAACTAGCAAAAAAACCAATATCATGATTGATAGAATGGACAATTTTCATGTAAGAATGGACAATTTCATGATTGATAGAAAAACCAATATCAATTTCTAGAGACGGTGTAGAAATGCTAGCAAAAAAAAAGATGGGAAAAGAAAATTTTCCACAAAATTCAAAGACCAACTGGAAGATAGAAAACATGAAAATTTTTTAGTGTTTAAACTTTTAAGGACAAACAACCAGTTAGCAGGTCATTCATATTTTGTACTTAAAATGACAACTATATGAGGCTTGCTAAAGCACCACAATGTAAAGTATCTAGAACTTGAAAACCAACAATGATAGCATGTAACCAACTAAAGCATTTAGCTTAGGAACAACTCAACTAGGACACTAAAACTTTATGTTTAAGAAAAGAACTGCAGTCCACAAAGCATCAAAAACAATACCTTCTCTGAGAGCTGTGAAGAAAAACCCACCAACTGAAGGCGTACGAATGGTTGAGGAGAAAATTTGAAATAATTCAAGACGCATCTACAACAGATAACATGATGATTCAGTACATCAATTGCAGATTAAAAAAGGTTGGATGCACTGACCACACCAACAACCATTGCATTAAAGTTCAACCAAATGATAGACAGCGGGGAAAACAAAATACAAAAGATCCTATTAGTTAACTTCCTGCAGTCTGCATACACATTGTAGTTATGATAGACATTTAAATGTATCATTACCTAATCAAACCTAAAATAAGTAAATAAGTCACTAAGAACGCAGATCAGAGTAGTGCAACCCTAGCAACATTGCAACATCGGATAGATGCTACTACAGGGAAAGGATGCAGTATCTTGTTAAACTAAGGATCAAAGATCAAAGTTTCTCAATGTACTGGCTCATATTTACTACTCCAAGCATGAAAGGAGCCACAGTCTGCCACTTCTCAAAAAAGTCTGCTCCAGTCCGTTATTTCTTTTTTAAAACTGCCTCTTTAAAAGAGACATGCTGCTCTGGAATAACAGATGTGAGACCCTAATCACGTCTCTCCCAACCAACGCAAGACCCCTCAAACCTCATGCCGCCGCTGCCAAACTGCCTGGTCTTCCATCCTACTCACTCCTCCTCCACCACCACCCCTATCTATGCCGATACTCAAGTACGAACAGGACAAGTACCAGTGCAGCCTGGGACCCGTGTAGCACCAATATCCGGAACTTCAAACCTTGCTGACGATCCAACTTCAAAATGAGCATGCAGTACATATACCTCAATTTGAACTACTAAAGTTGTTCTATAACGATGATTAGTGTTTCTCATTCATATCATGTGAACCAAGTACCAACTCCATTTCATCAAGCATTGTTACTGTTGAAGGAAAATTACAAGTATCTGCTCCATGATGTGACGCCTCAATTCTAGAACAGCATTCACAGAATCAATTGCACATCCAAACCAATACAAGTTACTTTCCATGTGGCATGCCAAGATGATTTTAACATAGTAAAACTACTACATAAAAAGCGCATCAAAAGGCAAATAATTCATAATGAAAAGCACCCACATCAAAGTTCTCCAGCCAATAGATCTTTTTGTTTATCAGAATAACATCTATAAGAAACTGCTCAAGCATCTTCCTAAACAAAAATGTAGAAGGGGAGTGGTGTATAAAACAAGATGAGCTGACTACGGGCAATAAGCATATTGAGTTAGATGATGAAAAGACTGTATGTCCAATTTCCTGTGTCACTGTCTATCAGACCAAGTTGTGAAAATTGGCATTAGATTGAACCTAGTACTATGTGTGGATGATTGGAGTTAAGAAGGAATGGTTAACTACAAGGACAGCGGGAACAAGAAGCATACATCCATACAGAGCTACCAATGGGTCGTGGACCTCAGATGTCACACACTAGGGAATAATTTTGTGTTCCATTGAGACTTAACACAAACACCTAGTAAAGCAGAAGGGGCTATTGTGATACATGAGGCAAGAATGTTCCCTAGATATTAACACGAGCTTAAGCATTTTGGACTACATAAGAAAAAGGCCCATATTTGAAGAGCCTAAACCATGGTTCGCCTTACTGGTCCGTACCGGTGTACCGACCAGCTACCAATATGGTACATATAAAGCTATACCAAGTCATACCGAACATACTGACACATGGTACATGAGGACATCCAATGTACCGCCCCTACTGATCCTCATTCAGACTGATACATGCTGCCCGTACCGAGCAGTACGTCACGGTACGATGAACCTTGCTTCAAACTGTCTTAATATTCTTCCTAAAGACAACTAAAGGTAGTTGTCCTAATGATCAAATTTCCTCTAAAATAGCCACTAATAAAAAACTAAAACTCAAATGTCAAATCCTTGAAGCAGCATCACTCAACCTGCAAAAATTAACCTCCACTAAAGCTCAAAGTACACCAATTCGAAGCCTCAATCTGAAGATAATTACGATTCATATTGATCACCATATCATGTTAGGGAGATCCACCCTATTTTAAGAGTACGCTGACATTATGAGAGCTTCAAATGGAATAAAACACATGGTGCTCAATTTCAATCAACATGAAAGAATCTAGTTGAGGCGACAAGTGAAAATATACACTTGGCAATAGGTTGAGGGAAAGAATATAGAAACTAATATTTCATGTCAGTACCTTTGAACACAAACCAGGGATGGGGCTTGAGAATCTAAATCATTCCTGCCCAGAAACATTCAGTGCTCGACAGCGTCCATATTCCAGCTCATATGAAATGAACAGAAGCGGTAACACGTGCGCACAAACAAACAACCATTGATTGGAAAAGTGCTTCTTGTAAAACTCTGTTTCTTTGGAAAGCACTTCCTGGAATTCACTACGCTTAATCCAAGTCATTTTTATGTTTATTATGATTCTAGATCATTGTACATCGACAATCAACATTTCATGACATGCCTACAACGAAAACATGCAAACTCTAACAACTATTATAACAAAGAAATTCGCTCATTTCTATCAAGAACTAAGTCTTTCGAAAGAAGATAAAATGCACGCGACGAAATGAATAACCTCAACAAAAATGGTGCCAAGTCTAGCGCCCGACACAAGGCCAACGATGCCAGCTCATGAAGCCTCAAACCCCTCCCTCTGGTGACATAAAAATCGATCACGTGCAAATCGTCCTCTCCGACGTCGTCAGAATCCTCCTCGGACACCGACTCCAGGCAAGGGACGGCACGAAGCTTCGCCACAGCCCTGTCGGCAATCCTGCGACAGAGTGGGCGGAAACATCCGATGATCGGAATCGTGTAGGCTGGATGAAGAAACGGCTCAGCCATCGCTGCCACGACATCGTCCGCAGTGGCAGCTCCGCCCTGCGGAAGAATCAAGAACGTTACAATCAAGAACGTAGCACTAATCAAGAACGCGCCAGAATCAAGAACGATATCCGAAGATAGGGAAGAGGAGGTCACCTTTTGATGGAGAGCGAATAGCTTGGGATCGGAGCGGAGAGCAGGGCAACGAGAGAGGAGCCGTTTGAAGGCGGATTCGCAGGAGAAGCTCCCGTCGTACGACATGTTTGACGACGGCGGAAACCCCCTGAGGCGGCAGAGGGAAGCAGAGGTCGAGGAATGGAAGTTAACGTTTGGAAGGTGGTCGCTGAGGCGGTGAAATCGGGGGTTTATAGCGGCCAAGGTCGGTCGCGTTTTAGGGTTTTAGGCGGCAACGTAAAAGGAGATCAAAGGTGGGCTCAAAGGAAACCCCTGGCCGGAGTTCCGCGGTTCGACTCGGCTGACTCGGAGAAAAATCCCGGGCGGATCGCGGCCGAGGTTATTGGCGCCTCGCTGCTGTAGGGTTTACCTGTCTTGATTAGGCCAGGCAACGCACGATTCCTCCACAAAATCTAGTGGTCTGGACTGAAGAGGACACGTCGGACTGTCACAGGAAAGGGGCAACCGGTGTTCCCTGCATTTGCACAGACTGGTGATCTGCACTGTATGAATGCTTGAATTAGCGGTAGCCCTATCAGAATAACACGATAATTTCTTGAATAATAATCTTGCGTTTGTTATCTTAACAAGATAACTTCGAAATACAATTAGATAAATGCTTGACGTAAAAGAATGTGATGCGAATATGTTTTTGCGAATTATCACCTGAATCGTCAGATGTACGTCTAATGAATTCTTGCTATTAAATTATTAATGCACCGGAGAGGATTACCATTTTGTTAGCTCGGTCGAGTATGATTACAACTTCTCTTTTTGTGTTTAGATACAAAACTAAAAAATGGTATGTTGTTTCTAAGTCTTGGGCTTCTGTTTTGGGCGTCTTGTTCATCTTCCATCTACGTTATTTATTTTCATTAAAATAAAAGTTTTAGGTTTTTTTCCCATGACATATTGTCATTTTAAATTCAAATTGTGCATCACATATATTAAATTATTCATTTAATTTTGATGTAAATATTTTTTATATAATAATTTATCATCTCAATAAAATTTCTTACCTGGATTACATTAATCGATCTGGGTCAAATACATTATGTCTAAGAAATATTATTTTTTTAATCAAAATTTATTTTATTTTTTACTTTGTATATAATTTTTTAACTTTAAAATACTTAAAATTATTCCTTTTTTTTCTCTATAATATGATTATATTATAAATTTGTCTAGATACTCTTTGAATATTCTGTTCGTTCAGTCTATAAACATAATTGGTGCAATTGTTAGACCAAATGATATTACAAGAGGTTATCCTGGGAATAATTATTTTTTTATTTTTTAAATTAATAATACTTTAATCTCAAATCAATTTTAGAAAACATGGATGAATCTTATAATTGATCAAATAAGTCATCGATTCTATAAAAAAAATTATTTATTCAATTCTATATAGCCTATATAATTGTATTGTCTTATCTTTTTTTCTTCATAAATAAAACTAGTGCTCCTCGGATAAAAACTATGACGAATAAAACTTTTATCAAAAAGTTTTTATAAATATATCTCTAACTCATTCCATTCTACTAGAGTTATCTCTAACTCATTTCATTCCATTCCATTACATTCCATTCAGTGTTAAGTATTAAGTTTATGATAAACTCAATCTGGTGATAGTCAAAGATAATCCTCTAGAAACATATTTAAAAATTCATTCAGAATGGTCACAATCACTAGCTTTTTTTTTTTTCATATTGGTATCAATCATATTTGTCAATATCTTATACATAACTCTTATATCATTAGTGGGTTGATCAATCATTCTTACTAAATCTCTTATTTTGTGATTTTAAAACATCTTATCCTCGAGTTCTATTGCCATCATCTCTTTTGCATAAGCCAATGCCTCAATTATTTAGAGTGTCACTCAACCCATTAATTATCACATTTTGTTGATCTCAACGAGATGATGCCTCTTTACCTCAAAGAAGTCTCATCGTAAATATAAAAATATTATACAATAATAAGAAATAATAATAATAATAATTTAATTATTAAAAATTGTAAGATGATTGAATAATATATATAGTCTATATGACTCAAGACCTAGACTCTTATGACATTACTTGTAAAACTATACTTCTAGTTTCATTTATATTATATATGCATGATTAATATATAATACTCTATTGTAATTTGCTTATGCTATCAATGATAATATAGTAGGAAAGCTACTATACTGTCCAGTATAGCCTTTCACTTATTTTTTAAAAAATGTTTTTCCGATCTAATGATAAAAAAAAGAGGTTTAAATCCACAGTAAAGTTTTCTAAATAATTCAAGCATTTTAAAAAATTCAGAACAACACAATTAAATATAATTATGTAAAAAAACTATGGTAATTTGTTGGCACATCTCATCTTTTAATTCTCTTTTCAATGGTTGTTTGAGTGTTACTCAAAGAGAACTAGCAATCTTTTTCCTCAAATATATTTTTCCTTTCCCTTTAGATGCAATTTCATCTTTCTCTCATCCTTCTTATTTTCATAATTTAACTTTTCTATTCCACAATCTTTCTAATACTGGTATCATTTGTTTTATAACGCTGTCAGACATACTTTTACATGACTCAAATGTTTAAAATGGTAGAAAACATGTGAGATGATATTTTTTCATAAAATATACATATAACATTTTCTGAATTATTTTCATTCAATAATAAGTTAATTAGTAAGTTGAGTATATGTGATGATTGTATAATAAATATCATGGGTGTCGATAAAGTAAAAATAAAAATGATTGATGGAGTGTGTATATTTTCGATGTAGTGTGTTATAAAGATATGAAAAATTTTAATTTTTTAAGTCTTTTAAATTTTCAAGGGTTGTATTTTTATTAATCGTATCATTTGAAATGAAGTACAATAAAGATATCAAGGAGTTGAAATTTGGTTACACGTGGAAGAGATGGTCGGTATGATAGTGAGATTTGTTTACAATGTAAAAAATAAAGGATAATATTCATGGTTTCCAAGATGTAAAGGTCTCTCTCCCAAATGAAATATCATCATCGATTTGATTACAGCTATATATCGGGCTAATTATATATTACTATTATAATTAGCTATCTTTAGTATCTCAGTCCTTGTACTTTCAAAAGTTATATTGAAATTCCTATATTTACGGAAGTAAAACATTATGATCCCTATACAGAATTAAAAAAAAAATATTATTGGAACAACGAGATTAAATGTTTTATTTTTGTATGCATAGGGATCTCAATGTAGCATTTAAAAGTATATATACTAAGATGCTAAAGATAACTAATTATAATGGGTAATATGTAATTAGCCCCTATACAGGATACATTGGCGGGCTGATTGAAATTAGGTGTTGGACCATGAACTTATTCAATTTGTATAGTTGTGATGATTCTTCGAGCCAATGGTTTAATTTTTGTAGCAGGCACGAAGTTGGAAAATACTATCAAGGTGGAGATTGTTAAAGTTGGTAAGTATTTTAAAGAGTCTTAATCATATTCAAATTAGTTGAGAGAGTTTTAATTAATTGAAACATCTTACTGAATTAGGGTTTGTTCCTATAAATATATCTAGAATCTTATATCAATTTTTTTATGTGTTTTGATTTTATGATTTTTTTTATTCTATTTTTCTCCCTCTAAACAGAAAGAGATGTATAAGCATAAAGAAAAGCCTAAAGAAGAGATGGATGAGAGGGGAAGGAAACATAGAATATAAAAAGATAGGATTTAAGAGAGGAGAATTTACACGTCTTCTCATCCCTTCTATGGACTATTGAAGAGAAGGTACGATGACTCTTTGTCGCTATTGATATGTTATTTGATTGTCGCTGTTAGAAGCTACATGAGAGAAGCAATAACATTAAACGATAGGTCGATAATTCTGGGGGTAATTCAAGAGAAGCAACAATGACTCTGGAGAAAAATAACGATGTTGAGCGGGTGATCTATGGCGTTTGCTACACTCTTTGTCGTTCCCGTGGGGCATCGAAGAGAAGCAATAGTGTCTCGTTGTTGCTCTTATTGACTACAGGAGAAAAACAATATGTTAAATGAACAATCAACGATGTTCATAGCACTCCTTATATCTCATGCGAGCTATAGAAGAGAAGCGACAACAATTATTGTGACTCTTGTGAACTATGGGAGAGAAACAACAACGTTCCAAGCACTCTCTTGTTGGCAGTTAGTGCTCATGATTGTTTTCTTATCACTTCATATTGCACGTCGGTTCTTCTTCACGATGAATCCCTTTTGTTTTTTTTATTTTATACAGTAAATTGATTTGACTCGATAAACTCAACTCGACTCATCCAAGGTGATCGATCTAACTTAGTCTACGAGTTGAGTCGATTCCATTATTTTTAGTGAACAAATTTGATCTGACCTACTAGAGCTAATCTGGACTCTAAGATTATACGATCATATGATTGCATTTAATAACATTGATGTATTCGTAGATGTGCGGAATAGGTTTGATGGAATTCATTCAATACCCACAAGCAATCGAACAATGAAAGTAGAGTGTGAGCATCACAAAATCAAATCAACAACATAACGCATTAAGTATCCTCTATTCCTATTTATGTAAATCGCTTATGCGACGATAGATTACTTGGATCTATTGGACGAATAACGATGATTTTTATTAGATAGTCCCGAGCTTGTTGTATCTATTAGACTAATAACATCTCGATTTTTAGTAGATTACTGGATCCACTGGACCAATAACATCACGATTGCTACCGCAGTCTCGAGCTTCGAACTACGAGTGTAAAGATAGAATAGAAGAGCAGGACTGAATGAATATTCCAATCATCGGGTTGGGTCAAGCGGGTTGAATTTGAATCGAATCCGACTCGATTTAGATCAGCGAATGGACGACTTGAAACATATCATGCGTGTCATTCGAAATGTTCATCTTCGTTTCCCCATAAAACGGAAATAATGCATTGGAAATGCAAGGAGAAACGGATTCCGCTGATTCGCGCGTCACGCAGCCTCTTCCTCGGCCACGTTCAAGTTCCTACGCGGCATACCCGCTGCGCCTATCTTTCTGATGATTGGTGAGCTAAAATCAAAGCGAGTGGGGACCATCGGTGGGCCCATGTGCCTTTTCACAGGGTGATTGGGAGGGTTCTGTTAGATTAGGTACGTAACAATTTCTGAGATGGAGATAAACCCGACGGAGTACTGCGCTGGGGGAAGCGAGCTGTCTCTTCACCACTCCGCTTCGGAGGCCCAAATGGCGAAGGCCGCGACTCCTCTCGCGGCGAGAGCGAGCGCGCTTTCTCGCCCTTCCAATCCCGTCCCCGCGCACCCCCCGCCGTCCTTCCACATACTGCCCCTTGCCTTACCCACGCCTCCCCTTCTCCATCTCCCCTTACACCCATCAGTTGGTAAGCAAGCTCTCCCCTCACCTCGCTTCTTCTATATTTCTTTGTTCCTGTAGGTGTGTTTGGGCTAACTCGAATTAATAGTTTGGATTATGCGGATTTGTTTACTTCGATACCTAAGGAGTATGATTATTCTTTGAATTTATATTTGGGTTTCTTATTATTTTTTTTTCTATTTTATGGATGTTCCGTCAAATTCTTGGCTTTCCGCTTTTCTTGGGTTAAAGTGTATCTTTGACCATCTCTGGTTAGGGTTTCTTCAAAACAAGAATCTCGTGCTCGAGTCTGAGTAAAATACTTTTGCCGGAATCTGAATGTAATTGTTGTTTGATTTAGGTGTGTTGGTCACTCCTAAGTGTAAGGAAACGCTTATTTTGTTCGCGGCACTGGTTTGAGCTCTGTAGTTCCTTACTTTGTTTGAATAAAGAATCTATCGCCGTCCAAATTCTAAAGTCTTCTTAACAAAAAGAGGACATGCTACTCAAAAATGGAACCTGGTTGACGTTGGAATTATGGTGGTTAAAGGAGAAACAGCACATCAGATGACCCGATGAAGGCCAAAACTTTAAAAGCATCAGTAAATAATCAACTAGAAAGGCAATGATCACACAGACATCAATTATCTTATAACATCTGGGATAAAATGATTTACCCAAAAAGCAAGGAAAAAGCTAGGATAATGGTAAAACTAGGCCATTGTGTTGTTGGAGATTGGGAGGTTAATGTTGACAATGCATAATAGAAGCTGGATATGGGACTAAGCCCTGCAAGGGTATAAGTCAGGGATAAGTCAAGTAGGGTTTGGATCGTGAAGGTAAATCGATGAGTGGTCTTGAGTTGGCAAACTTCTTCCATTTTTGGTGAACCCTCGTACCCGGAGAGTATATAAGCCACTTCATATTATGGTCATGATGATCAAACTAGTGTCATATTAGGAATCTATCTCGTGCTGCATAAAGAGGTGGTCTTTTCACTTAACCTTATGGAAGGTTTAGAATTTTATATACTTATTCCCATTACATATCTTCTCTTTGACATGTTTGCTTTGTACACCATTACCACTTATGAACCATGCATTAGTGAGGAGCTATAGCAAACCGGTCAAATTTGCTTAAGCTTTAGATTTATGCTCCTTTTTGCCATCTAATTTCTCCTGTGCTATCTGTTTGTATGATGCAATCTGCACACACATTATTATGGTGTTACCTGGATATTAACTTGTATTGATTCAGGAATACACATGAATTCTTTAGATGACAAATTACCTTCTAAAGCTTTTCTCCTCTGTAGTTAGATATAGATGCAAATCAAGGTTGAAACCAAAAAATTATGGTATCAGAGCTCAAGCATCCAGTGTTGGGGCTGGGAACTATGGAGGAGAGAGAGAAGAAAACAGCCACAGCAATCTCATGGATGGTTCTACCAGTGAGAATTCATCTAAATAGTGAGTTGTATACTATTCATTTTAAGTGTCCTCTTGTTATTATTTATCCACCATAGTTAATGGTTCATGAAATTATTTTTTATCTATTACCAAGTTTGGTTGTAGTTAATGGTGCATGAAAGTTCACTAAGTAATACAATTTCACAAAAGACAATAATTAAGCACTTCAATGGATTACATGTGTTTATCATTAAAAAAGTCCGTATGAAAACCTCTGTTTTCTTTTTGTTTGCTTCATAATGTTATTTTTGGATTTGACGTTTCTCTCCCATAGTATTGATCTAAGATGTGTGAAAAAAGTAAATAAAGCAAAAAGAAAAAAAAAAAGAAGGTAAGAAGCTAAAAACTTCATCTGCTTTAAAACATAAACCAAGTAGAATCTGTGAACCTTCGAAAACTTCTACCAGGATTTTTGTTCTCTGTACTCCATAGCATATACACCTGATTTTTATGTGTAATTCACAAAAATCTTGCAAGCAATTGGACACTTCTTGATAACATTAATTTACTTTTATATTCACTTAGGTGATGCCTTTGTAGGACTTAATATCCGTCTAGACACAAGTGATAGAAGATTTACTATTTGATATTCTTTGTAATATTTAGATGAAGAAAATTGTATATTTTTGTTGAGCATCATAGATGTAAGTTAAGAAACTAATTTATGTATGACTTAATTTGTATTTTATAACATGGCAGCCAAAAGTCTCTTTCTGGAGTCAATTACCAGCTGTCGATTGCTGGTGTCCTATTTGTTTCTGCAATAGCATTTGCACTTATTGTTTCCTTGAAGGGTGGTCCTTCTGCTCTCATAGCAACGCTTGCAAAATCAGGATTTACAGCTGCATTCACACTCATATTTGTTTCAGAGATCGGAGACAAGGTAATCAATTTATAAAATAGCTACTAGACCTGTTTTTTGCTTGTATAGTTATTGCTCATGTAATATCATCAATAATTTGTAAAACTACAATTGTCCTTTGATTCATTCTTTTTCAAATTTATCTAGACACCGTTTTTGTTATCTTAAGTTTGAAATTAATTTGCTTTCTCAACCAAGAATTCTAGGGTTACATGCTAGTGAACTTGGTAGGCTCGTTTGAGTATATATATCAAATGTTAATGTTATATGTCTGTTCACATAATTCTTTCTAGATCTCTACTTTTGTCTCTCTGTGTAATGGCTGAACCTGCTGAGAGAGAGTGTGTGTATGGGATGTCTATGATGGTTCCAGTTAATCAGTTTCTTTTAATGTTTGAGTTGCTTCTATGAAACTTGAAGTCTCCTCTTGATAATTAACTTATTTTTTAAACCGGTCAAGGAGTATTTGACATCGTCAACTGAAAGTCATTGTGTCCATGGTTGGCACATGCCGGCATTGTCCCATAACCTTGCCCACACACTAGGTGCAAGTGCCCATGTTCACTCATTAAATGTGTGGCATGTGACAAACACAACTACCAAAGCACATTTAGGTACCAAAGCCACGACAACCTGAACCTGCTGCACCATGCCATTAGGAAATTTGGCGATGGAACTGCTGCTATAAAGTATAAAGTTAACATTTTTTAAATGATTATTTAGGTTCATAATTCTTCTACCGGTCCCATCTAGTGCCAGTTCAGGTGCATTAACTGATATTCCTGACTATACCTACAGATATCCATGTGTTTCAACTTACATTTATAGGATGATTTACTTCTTAAATGATTATGTTATGGGCTCACATAGTTACATTTTCAAGAATTTGCATCTATAGTTGTTGTTTTCTTCTTGTCTGGTTTATCTATTATGCATCTTAACTTCAAATTGACTACGTTCAGATTCTGTTACTGATATACAGAAAAAAGTGACGGACTCTAGTCTTTTTTTGCAGACATTTTTTATTGCTGCATTATTGGCGATGCAATATGACAAAGCAATGGTATATTACTTGACCTGTTAATTGTTTATACATTCTTATCTAGGTGCTTACCTTGGGCTTTGAGTTAGATTCATGTGCATCCGTTTTATGATAGTGTCTGCTTCAACTTTGAGCGATCTAATGCTTAATGTCAATGCAAGATGTAGAAAGGGATACTTCTTGATACTTTCAATTAAGAGAGCCTTACAGAATTTATAGGGGTACAAGCTTGACAAATGAAGAAACTAAAGCATACAAAATCAGGAAACTAATCTCCCAAAAAAGGAGAAAATTTACAGAATCTGGAAGGTAATCTATTTGAAATAAAAAAAAATCTTCAAAATTGGGAAAGTAATATTCTCTTGATGAACGAAGGAACTAAATCATAAAAATTAGGAAACTAATCTCCTGAAAAAAGGGAAAATTTACAAAATCTGGAAGGTAATCTCCTTGAAATTAGAAAAATAATTTCATCGAAATTGGGAAAGTAATATACTCACATAAGAGGAAATAATCTCCATCAATAAACACTCCTCAAGCTGGTGAGTAAATATTTTCCATTCCCAGGTTGCCAGTAATATCTTGAAAGAAACGACTTGGAAAATCTTTAGTCAGAATATTAGTGAGTTGCCGAGTTGTCTACTTATGGATACATAGGTCATAGGAAATATTGATCATTCCATTATCAGTATTTTCTTTAATAAAATGTCGATCTACTTCACATGTTTTGTTCGTTCATGTTGAACTAGATTTTACACAATGCTAATAGCTGACTTATTATCACGATATAGTTTCATATTTCCGTCCCATCTTACTCCCAAATCATCAAGGATTATTTTCAACCATAATAACTCACAAATACCATGTGCCATGTCTCTGAATTCTGTCTCTGCACTAAATCGAGCAACTACCGACTTATTTTTTACTTCTCCATGTCACCAAATTTCCTCCTAAGATGGTACAGTAGCTGGAGTTTGATCTTTGATCAACAACTGATTCAATCTAGCCTGATCTGCATCAGTGTAGGCTTCTACAATATATTCAACTGCCATTGCTTCTAAATAAGATGCATTTTCCTGGAGTGAACTTCAAATATTGTAGAATTCTATGAGTGACCTTCAAATGAACCTCTTTAGGAAAACTCACTATGCTGATTGCATAAGCAATATCAGGTCTTGCATAAGATAAATAGATGAGATTCCCAACGAGTCTTTGAAATCTCCCCTGTCTGCTGACATGTATTAGCTGATTTGCATCTATAGCATCTCCTAATTTGTGATTTTGTTCAATAGGTGTATTAGCTGATTTGCATACAAGTATTCCTGCTTCAATGATATATTTTTGTTAGAAAACAAGAATTCCTTTCTGAGCTATCTCAACACCCAAAAAATATTTGAGCTTTGCCAAATCTTTGATCTCAAACTCTTTGGCTAGTAGATCTCCGAGTTTCTTAATTTCTTCAAGATTATCACCAGTAATAATTATATCATCAACTTATACAATCAAAGCTGAAATTTTACTAATTGGTGACCTTTTAATTAAAAGAGTACGATCACCTTGCTTCATATCTTACATTGCCTGTGTGAATCTATCAAACCATGTTCTAGGAGATTGTTTTAGTCCATTGATGTCTTTCACAATTTGTAGACATTATTATTTTTAAATCCTTAATCAAATCCTGGAGATGCTTCCATATACTTCTTCCTCGAGATCACCCCATGTAAGAAAATATTTTTAACATCTAGTTGCTGCGTAGACCAACCAAGATTAGCCGCTAAAGATAGTAGTACATGTATGGTATTCATTTTTGCAATCGGAGCAATAGATCTCGTATGTTTGAGATAGCCTTTGGCCGCAAACTTAGTCTTATACCTTTCTGAAGTACTGTCAGCTTTATATTTTACCCAAATACACATAGAGCTCGAGGATCAAGTTTATCACGATGTTGAGAATGACCATGAATAAAAGAGAAAATAAAAAATCTTTGGTGCGATATGACTAAAATCATGAAAATTGAGAAAAAAAGGGAAAAAACTCTGTAAAATAGTAATTAAAGCTTTGTTTTCCAAATCCTTCGATGGTAATTGATTTATTAAATAAGTAACAGCTAACACTACTTCTCCCCTATATGTCTTAGGCATCTTTTTTAAAATAGCAATGCATGTGTTACCTCAAGAAGATGATGATTCTTTCTTTTAACAATGTTTTGCTTTGGAGTATCCATGATCATAGACTTATGTTTCGCCTAGAGCGGTACGAAACAGGCAGCACGTACTGGTCCAAGTGCCAACCGATATGTAGACCGTCCTTGGTCTGGTCCGCCATATAAAGGGAAAGTGAGAAACCCTAAATCCCACTTCTATGTCGCCTTCACTTCTCATGCAGTCATGACTGATGTTGCAACTTCTTGCTATGACTTCCCGCCTCCATCTTCTCATTGCGACCGACGATCACTACTGGCAATCTTTGCTTGCTGCAACCTTGCTGAACATCACCACGCACGATCTTTGCCCTAATCAATGTTTGTTGTACCACTCGAGTCGGTATAGTACAGGCAGGACGAATGGATCTGATTGGTGATCGAGACATGGATTGCCCAAGTGCTCGTCGACATGCACCAGCATACCATGTGTTAGTATACCGGTACAGGTCAGCATGTACCAACTTGGCAAATCATTGTGACGGGTTCGGTACCTGAAATGACAAACCTTGCCCCTAATCACCTCTCAAGTATGCCTCTTCTCCTCTTCCACTTCCTCCTTCCTCCTCCATCTCATCCTCTTCTTTCCTCTTCCTCCTTCCTCCACCGTCCCTTCCTCTTCTCCCTTTTTTTCTTCCTCTCCGAAACTCTAATACCTATTGGTGTATGTGTGTTGGTACACTGATACTGACCAATATGTACTGGTCTGACAAATCTCAGAAAGGGGTTTGGTACCTAAAACAGCAAACCTTGTCCATGACAATTGATGTATTATTCCTTTAGTTTTTTCTTCTGTTACCTGATGTAAGACTTTTGATTTGAATGCCAAAGTGGGTTTGAATCATTTTATGAAATTTAATGAAGATTGAACTAAAATCAGATTTTTTTTCAAAAGATAAAGCCAGATTTTTTTTCAAAAGATAAAGCCATGTCATCCGAGAATAATCATCAATGAAAGAAACATACCAATGAGCTACAGGAATATTTGGGATCCATGAGGGACCCCAAACATCATTATGAATCAATGAAAATGGATGAGATGATTTCTTATTACTTACTAGACATGAAACACCTTATTGTTTAGTCAATTGACAAACGAACGTCACAAAAAAAATCATTGACATCTAAGCCTTGAAATAACAATGGAAACATGTTTTTTGATAAGGAAAAGATGGATGTCCAAGCCATAGATGATGAAGCCAACTTTGAATTTTATTTAATGATTCTTTTTTCTGAAAGATAGGATTATAATAAATAGTTAATGCCATTACCACTGCATTATTCAAGATAGTAGAGCCCCACCTTTTCTATGGCATCCAATCGTCCTCCCCGTAACCTGATCCTCGAAAGTATTACAGGATTAGATAGAAAAAAAAGTTACACTATTTTAAATCTCTAGTAATTTGATGAATTGACAAAAGGCATACTGATAGACTAGGCATATGCAATTGAGACTTTAAGGAAATGAGGGTGTTAGTGCAGTTATACCTTGGCCTGCAGTAGTGGTTAAACCAAGGTTTGTTGTATCGCTCGAGTCGGTACAGTATGGAGTGGTATGTACCAATCCAATTCGTCATTGAGATATGGCTCGCCCAAGTCCTCATAGGCACGTCCTAGTGTATTATGTGTCGGTACACTGGTACAAATCAGTACGTGCTGTACCGACAAATCTCTGAGACGGGTTCAACACTCGAAATTGTGAACCTTGGGTTAAAGTTAAACTACCATTAGCTATAACTTCCCGATTTTAGGACATGGGCTGTAGGATTGAAAGTGGTAAGATGAGTTGGTCATATGGTCAGTGGCTCTTGAATCAATCACCCAAGATTCGTACCAGTAATCTTTAGAGGCATTTAAACCATAAGAAATAAGATACTTACCTGATTGAGCTAGAGAAACAAAAGACACCATGTTTGTTTAGTGAAGTGAGGAAACTTTGAAGCTTTTCAGTCTTCTTTTTATTTAGCTCCTCAATCTCAATGTTATCAGACACCGAGCTTCCATGGATAGAGGTATCCTTAGACTGAGTGTAGTTTACTTGGCCTCCTCGTTGTTCATACAATTGTTGAATTCGATTCCCACCATTCTTTTCATAGAACCGTGGTTTTCCATGTAACTGCCGACATGTCTCCTTGTTTTGTCTTGGTTTCTAGTAATTAGTACACCAAAGGCCATCTTTGTAGTGTGGCATTTTAGATGACTCACCTTTTCCAGGATCAATGTTAGACGCTGAACCATTATGAGTGATCAAATGACTCTTGATTGTCTAACATGACATTCCTCCTTCCTTGGTTGATGACCGAGAAGACTTCATCTAGGGGTGGTAGGGTTTTCCAAGTACTTAAATACGTTCTTGATCATATTCCACATTAAGTCTAGCTAAAAATTCAAGATACTTTTTCTTTCAACAATTATTAGTTACATAGCAACATTTTTACTATGCACCATAACATTTTGGTAATAATCAAGTTTAAGCCATGATCCTTGATTCCTTTCATAATATTGTAGTACTCAATTACATAGAAAGTACCTTTATTTGTGGAATGAATCTTGATCTTAATTTCGTAGATCTGAGCAACATCTTTGACTTTAGAATATGTTGTAAATAGAAACATGTACGTTCCTAATCTCTGGATGCGTTGGCTTCCAAAGCCATGTCATGATCATCGAATCTTTGTCACCCTGGCAACAAACTTTGGGTCATCTTCTGTGACACCCCCAATTAGTCCCACATCTGAAGTGGGCAATGACTAAGATTGACTTATAAGGGTCTGACGAGTGTACTTTGATAACTCCAGCTTAGGCATTTTGGTCAGTGGTTTGGAAATTAGCCTATTAGACTTAGGTCGTGACATCTTCGCTTGGTATTATTAGTCCAATTAAGTGCCTTAATTTTCCTTTTCCTTTTAGAAAAGTGGACACAAGTCGGGAAGATACCTAATAGTTTTGAGCCTAATGGAGGGATGAATTTTTTTAAGTTCACTATGGAATGGTTTGATTAAGGACAAAACTAGCAAAGGTTTGGGTTGAAGAAGACACGAGGAGAAAAAGAGAGATTTTGGGCCAATGAAGAAAGAAAAGAGCTTTTGTCCTGGTATCAAATAGACTCTAATGCCATGTATAAAAAGGAATACTTAATACTTTCGATTAAGAACTTATAAGGGTACAAGTTTTACTAGTGAAGAAACTAAAATATACAAACTCAATAAACTAATCTCTTGGGAAAAAAAAGGAAACTGATAATTACAATGGGAAGATAATCTTCTTGAAATCTGGAAAATAATTTCTTCAAAATCGGGTAAGTAAATTTCCTCACAAAAAAAGAAATAATCTCCAAAATCACCACAAGCTTTTGAAACGGATCAAAAGCTTTTTTAGTTAAGTTGCTTTTTTCCAAACAATTACCAAATTTCATAAATGATAATAATTGCTGATGCTGATGCCTTTATTCTCTTAGTTTCATATTTGATGAATATGTAAATTTTTGTTCCTGTATATCTTGTAATGGTTCGTATTCTTTTCTTTTCTTTGATGTCCACTTGACCATCAGGTTTTATTTGGTTCGATGGCTGCTCTTTCTCTTATGACAGTCTTATCTGTGGTAATAGGACGGCTATTCAATTCTGTACCAGCCCAGTTCCAGACAAGTAAGTTCTAGATGATGGTATGGTAAGGTCCAAAAGACCAAAATTATAATATGAATAAACAGAAGAATGCATGGTGTCTGAATGAATTGAATATTTAAATTAGAGACACATTTTCTTATAGATATTAATAAAATGCCTAAGTGACTGTAATTTACCAATGGCGTAGATAGATATTTTTTTGCCAACAGATGCCTAGCATGCTACTCTTGTGATTCTTATCCATCAGTGCAATGCTTCATGGTACTTACAAACAAGCAATTTTTTAGCACTACCCCTTGGAGAGTATGCAGCAGTGGCTCTTCTAACATTCTTTGGTTTGAAGTCAATAAAAAATGCATGGGAAATTCCATCAGATGCTGATACAAATAGCAAAGAGAAATCTGAACTTGGAGAACTTGTTGAAGCTGAGGAGCTTGTGAAGGAAAAGGTTAAGATAGCCTGAGAAGTTTATATTTTGTACTTGTTAATACATTAACTTTATCTTTTTTCAAATTTATCAGTTCTATGCCATGTTGTGCACCATGAGGGAGAGTTCACTGCCATCTATCGTTATGTTTGTTGTTATTGGAATTAGCTACAATCCTTGGTATGATAAACTAATCAATTCTGATGTGCCTTTCAGGAGAGTCCATTTAGCAATAGGTCTTTGAAAGCAAGGGCTTGAACCAGGGAAACTATTGCAAATTAATTCACAGCTTGAGGGATTAAATAATTAAAAGCAACACAGTTGATTAGTTAATATGATATTTGCACCCTGTTCTTCTAGGTGACATTTAAAAGTAACACAGTTGTAGCCCATGTGCTCAATTTGATAAGTTTCGTGTATTCAATAGTATAATGGGAAGCAAAAAATTCTCAAATTTTATTGTTTGTTGTGGTAACTTCTTTGTCTCATTTTGTTGAATATGAAAAATGAGATTACCAATGCATGGATGGAATTTGATTTTGTTCTTACAAGAATCTTTTGCTAAATGTGCTTACTTCTGTTTAACTTATTATTGTAGTTCATCTGGTAGAATGTATGATCCACATTTTAGTAGTATTTTATGATTTTACGAATTAGACTAACTTTCCTATATTATGCCACATTTTTCCTTTCAGATCATTTGCTTTTTGTCCCGGAGCCTGGACATGTGCACTATGTGCATTCAATGAAACTTCTCTTTTTTCTTTCTTGTATTTTGCTTTATTACCATTTGATGATTTCTCTTTATTATTTTACATGCATATCAGCTTGTAAATATTTTCTGACTGAATGATAAGAAACGGGATATCATCATAATCCCTTTTTAATTCTGCTTGATATTTATTTTCATGAATGTATGAGGACAGACATGAAGAGTGTTTTCTCTAATCACCTTCTTTTCTGTCTCCTCCCTTTCGGTGTTCTAATTAGGTCTTTAAAGTTCTCAAAGTAAATGAGAAGAATTTATTTCTGTCACTATCCTTTCTGTGTCTCTACTATGTCGTCGACCATGAACTTGTGATTCTTCGTAATTCTAGTGGATTGCACTGGCTCTTTCCTTACAGTATGAAAGCCCTAGAAACATGTCTGACCCTATTGCTTATCAGTGCTGTAAATCTTCTTTTTTAGAATATCTAAACCAATTTAATCAAGGTGATGATTTTGTATGAAAAGCTTTCTCCCCGACATAATCCATTTTTTTCCATCTCGAACTGACTTTACAAATGGAGGGCTGTCTGAAGTAGCTCCACACTTCTACTACTTGGAGACTGGGTCATGTGGATGCCATTCCAGAATTGAGAATACTGTGGGTTAACTTTTATGTCATCCAGAAATTTATTTTGTTGCTCTCCTCATTGTAATATAGCTTCCTAGATAACAATTTAATCAACATAACAAATTAAGATGCTATCCTATTGGGTCATGTTAATGCTGATTGAATGTACCTTTTTCAAGAACTCATACCTGATTTTTGTTTATATAGGTAAAGAAGTAAGGCCAATCACTTTGGTGTATTCATGTGGAAAAAGTTATGATTGGTGGCTTGATCCTTTAGTACAAGTATTAACATTAATCTAATTGACATTTTTCATCCATGTGGTAATGGTGGCACTATTAATTGTTTATTTAAGTTTAGTGTTATGGTACATGGCAACTGTAAATGAAACTTTATTTGATTTGATTAGCTTATTGTTAACAAATTGAAGCAAATGTTTTTCTTGACATTGTTAGGCAATTCTATACAAGTAATTGAGAAGGTTGTTTCATGTTTGTGCTTGATCATTACAATTACACATATTACCAATTTGTATAATAGTGAGATTCAGGAAGCTAATATTTCAATCTTATTTTCTTCACGATGGTTGTATGTTATAGTACCATGTGATATCGATCTGTTTTTAAAGTAAGTGTTATAACATTTTCCATTGTTTGATGGAATCTTAATGCACTCAGGTAGCAAAAAAGCTTACAAATCCTTTTGAAGTCCTATGGAAGTCTTTCAGCCTTGTGTTCTTTGCGGTGAGCATTTTTTTGACATTTATCTTTATCTTCCTTTGTGAAGACACCGAAATCGAATGCATTTTATGAAAAAACTCGAGTGGCAGCATATTTAAACATGTCATCTCAGTAAAATGTACATTGCTTGTACAATTTGTTGAAATATGTTTCTAGGAATGGGGTGACCGCTCAATGCTGGCAACAATTGCTCTTGGGGCTGCACAGGTGTGGTTGTACGAATATGCATATGATTATCTTAAATATCCAGCATATATAGCAGCAAATATCATCATTCCAAGTTCATATTTTTTTTCAGTCTCCTTGGGGGGTAGCTGGTGGAGCTATTGCCGGACACCTAGTTGCCACATCTATTGCAATCGTAGGTGGAAGTTTTCTTGCCAACTACATTTCCGAGAAACTGGTAGGTCCTCATCGTTTATTTTTTATCTCACAAGTTGTCTGATTGAAATAATATTTAGGTTCGGATCTGGTTTGTGCTATGCTAAAAGATGACATTTAATTTTCAGGTTGGTTATTTAGGTGGTGTCTTATTTCTAATTTTTGCTGTGGCTACACTTCTTGGAGTTTTCTAATAGCTGGAAAGACATGACATTTTATTCTAAATCCATTGAAGAAACATTCTGTGTTCCAACGATACAACACAGGAATAAGGGGATTGTAAGGTGAGGTATATGTTCTTCCCCATGAGTTTAATTGTTTGGTTTCATGGTCAGGTTATTCGTTCTTGTGAGTTTAAGACGTTGGTTTCACCTGAAGAAACACACTGTGAGGTAGCCTGTAGAGTAATACGATATGTTACACCAATTTTACCTTCAAATATGGCCTGAGACTCTGAGCTTAAGCATTGTGTTGAAACAAATGGAACTGTGAGCAGAGCTTGGCGGTCCTTTCTTTTTTTAATTTTGATCTACTGAGATGTTCATGTTAAATGTATGGATTTAGTCTAATAAGAGAAGATACGTTCACTTTCTAGCACCTATAGGGTTGTCTCGGACAGATGTTGGCTTTGAGTTGGACTAATTATCAATAGGTTATGTTGCATGGGGCTGTTTGTAGACATTGCTATGTTATTTTACTTCCGTATGTCAGATTTTCCCGGTTATTCATATGGTTTATCGTTGTCTTATATTTGACTGTGAAAACTTAAACGAATAAAAAAAAAAAGTCAAGCCCACTTGATATCATTTCTGATTTTGATATTTTTTCTTAGTTTACAGCATATAGTAGTAGAACCTCTTTCATCCTGTTTTCTTAGAAGTAACATGTCTAGTGGTTTTTAATTTTACTTATCTAAAGATTGTAGACTGGTTCAGATATGCATGGTCCAGCGGGTTGCAACTATACTTGAATGTGCAAATATTGGGAAAAAAGGGAAAGTTATTATTATAATGAGTGAGATGACTTTTCTTTAGAAAAATAGTAAAAAAAAGAGGGGTAACTTTAAGAAGTTATTATTATAATGAGTACATAAAAGTTTCATATTCAAAGTCATAAGGTCGTCCTTTGTTACTCTTAGATGTGCGGTCAATCATACCAAAAAGGAAAAAAAAAAAGCATTTTACCTTAAAAAAGGTCCTCGGTTTTAGTCAAATGACCTTTCCTTAATTAGTTTTTATTTGAGGTATTTTTTTATCATTTTGATAAAAATATCCCTTGGTTCTCCATCAGTTGTCTTCTTCGTCGTCGCCCTAGTATCTATTGTGAGTGGCGTTGTCTCCTTCTTTTTTCTTTTTCCTTTCTTCTCCTCCTCCCTTCCTTTGATGCTAGTCCTTCCTCATTGCCTATGTAGTATCGGTAGAACGTGGGCAAGCACATGTGCCGAATGAGAGGAGCGCTTGGATGTGGGGGGGGGGGGGGGGGGGCGGGCTCGTCGGTAGGTGGTGTGGTGGGTGGCGTAGAGGATGGCTAACTAAGCAGCAAATGAGGGAATAAGGAGGTCGTTGTGACTGTGGCCTTGTGGGGGTGGGGGGTCATAAGATTGTCGCCCTTATACCTTAAACCCTTCTCCAATTGTCGCTTTGTGGGCAGTGCTATATAGACAAAAGAGGAAGGGGGTAAGGTTATCGCCATGGGCAACACTACACAACAGTAGGATAGGAGGAGCAGGGGAAAGGGAGGAAACAACGGGCGTTGTCACTTACGATGAGAGCAGGAGTTGGCAATAGCACAAGTGACGATAATTGGTCTATTGGTGGAGGGAAGAATTTATTATTTATATTTTCTTATTAAAATTAAATATTTCTAAGATAGGCTTTAGTAAATAAACATATATGTTCTCAATTTATAATTTAATTGTAATAAAATCTTTTCACTCCGAACTTATAACCCCATTTCTTTCTTCTTCTTTTTTTTTCTTCTTTATCTCCTCCTTCGGTTAATCATGAGGTGATATGAAATGATAAAAAAGACATAACTAAATGAGATGAATTGAAGATTGAATAAGGTGAGATGAGTAGTATTTGATATTTGTTATGATGATTTAATATTTTTAGGATTATATCCATTATGTAATAGTCCAAAAGATTTCATCTTCTTCCGTGTCAATTATATTAACTCAAAAGATGTCATGTTTTAGACTTTTGCAAACTACGCAGGTGTGCAGGAGAGTGCATGAGCAGTGGCAAGAGCAAATGCTAGTAGAGTGGTGAGGTTGTGGGGAAAGAGAAAAAGAAAAAAAATAGATAAAAGTGAAATTAGAGGGGCTATAAATAATAAAATATTATTTTGTTAATTTTCAAGGCTTGTAAATAGTAAAGAGATTGTGAATAGTAAGGAGTCTCAAAATAGTAAGCTCATCAAAATATTTAATATTTCTAAATTATGTATTTGTAAATGGATATAAAATAATCTCTTCTTCCTCTTCTTCTCGTTCATCGAGGGGGCGATGAGTGAGACCAGATGGTGTAACCTGGTGATGAGTGATGTCGACAGTAAGCGACATCGATGACGAGAATAAAATAAGAAATTATGAGAAAAAAAACCAATAATACAAGGATGATAAATAATAATATAATATTTTATTATTTTTAAAATAAAATTATCAATAATAGAGCGAGGGTTGTGAATAATAATATTCAAAATCAATTAGGGAGTCATTCGTTAAAAACAACACTCAGAACTTTTTTAGGTAAAAGAATGAAAGGCATGTGAGATTAATAGCCTCGTGATGTTCAAAGGAAACACTTCCTTACCTTCGAATTAATTAATTGCTCAATCAACAATGGCTCGTAGAAAGCTCCGTTAAACTGGTCACTATATCACAAGAAAATGCAGATACGTTGACTTTAAAGAAAAAGATAAAAAAAACTTTATGGTAAAAAATTCATTCATTTCACTTAATCCAAAGAAAAAGAATAAAACAGGGTTATGCTGAAAAGATTTATTTGTCTGCAAAAGTTTTTTTTATTTGGAATTTCACTTAATCCAATTTCACATTTGGTAAAAGACTTACTTCACATTTGCAATTGCAAAACAAAAAAAAAATCACAAATATGTCTAAAAAAATTCTGAGAAAATATCAATATTTGCAAGTTTATTTTTTTTAAATATTGGTTTATTTGTCAAAGAAACAAGAATGCATTATAAAAAATAATTTAATATCATTAATTAAATCATTTGAATTAGTATCTAATTATTAGATCTTTTATTTTGATTAACCTCGTTTTTTGGAATTCATAAATTAATAAATTAGGGAAGAAAATATATAATTATACCTGCTAAAAAACAGATTCCTTCATAGTTAATAGGGTCCTCACCACTTACCCAATTCTCCCAGTCTTCGATTGAATTGGCATTTTCTCTTCGATATTTTTGAACTTATAATAAAATATTTTGGAAGTAACGATAGAATTCCTTTAAAATATTAAATATAGAATAAATTTAAAAAAAATGAAAAAGTTCTCGTGCGACAAAACCAGAAGACAAGGAAACAAAACAATTCGCAAGCCTTGGTCTTGGAATCTTCGTTTAAAGAAGCAAAAAATCTGGCAACAAAAACATCACCAAAAGCGTTTTCACGGAACGAAAACATAAAACAAGGAAACAAAACAATGTTTGGAGAAGCAAAAAGTTGGCAACAGAAACATTGCCAGACCCTCGTGTCCCACGCACGGCTAATCTCCCTCTGTGTGTGTGCGTGTGTGAAATCCAAGAACCTATTTCTCCCCTTCATTGGTTATGATTGTTATGATGGTGGGTTGCTTTTCCTTACAGGAGGAGACAAGAAAGACTCTTGAAGTCAGAATCAAGTCATCCGTTGGGGAGTTTGCTCCTTTTCCCATTGTGTCGCGATGGATGATGACATGTTGGGGAATTTGGTACGCATGACATGATCCGGCCCGGCCCAATCCTTATGTATTCAGATTCATTCGACTTGATAGGTGCCGAATTAATCTGAACTCAACCGAATTCTGTGTCTTCAACGGGCCCGAACTCGGCCCAATCGTTCGCTCCAGACTCATGGGCTACTCCAAATCTGAAGGCGCAACTAACCACGATTCCCTTCCTTGCTCGCACGCCCGATGCCCTGCTCCCTGTGGAGGCGCTCCGTGCAGTCCTCCCTCGCCCTCTGCCGCTTCGACTCCATCCCCATCTCCCCTGGCCTTCCTCTCCTCCATCGCCGGCACTGGGCCCTGCCGTGTGAGTCCCTCCTCTCCGACAGCGAGTCCTCGTCCGCCCCCGAAGACTGCTGCTCCCACCACTACCACGACCCGAGAACCACCGAGAGGATCAGCTACCGACCGTGCAGGCTCGCCGCCTCCCGACGAAGGTACTCCTTGTCAAGACAATGGTTCTGCAAGGCCGATATGATCAAGAGGATGCGGGCCAACCTCTCGCACCGGGGCTGGATTCTGGGCTCCCCGAATTCGCTCGAAGTCGAGCTGTGCGAGCGCAATGTGGTCGCCCTGCTGAACGATCTGTTCGAGGGCAGCTCCGACGCGGCGCTGGCTTTCTACTTCTTTAGGCTGTCGCAATGGTACAACGGTTCGAAGCACGGCGTCCGTGCGGTTTCCACTATGGTGCACATAGCGGTCACCGGGAATATGAACCACATCGCAGTGAAGCTTCTCCGAAGTATTGCTAGGAATGTTGACGAGCACAGCGACGGAGTACAGCATCAGCTGGTGTTTGATGTACTGAGAGAAACTTACAGTAGTAGGAGAGTTTTGGAAACTGTATATAGCATGCTCGTTATGTGTTACGTGGATAAAGGAATGGTCAAGATGGCTATTAGGTTGGTGGATGATATGAGGAACCTTGGCATGTACCCGACCATCCGTGTCTACAATTCTCTGATCAAGCTTCTGCTGGAATCCAAGCAGTACGAAGTTGCATGGCAATTATATGTGGAAATGCCTAGTAGCTCGTTTGGCTCTAACCAGTGGATCGTAAGGATCGTGAGCTTATTTATCCGGGAGCTCGGTGCTCATGGTGACTTCGACTGTGCTTGTAAATTGCTCTTTGAGATTCAGAAATACGGTGGCCAAGCCGATGTTGTTGTGTATACAACGATGATAAATGCCTTGTGCAAATGGGGGCTCCTCAAAGAGGCAACTGCTCTATTATATAAAATGTTGCAGTTGGGCATCTCTCATGATGATGTTTTGGTTTCTTCAGTTGTCGATGGCTACTGCAAAGCTGGTAGGTTGGTGGATGCCGCACATCTTTTGAACTCTCTAAGCGGCATTCCTGATGTTTTCGTGTATAACAGCTTCATATTGATGTTATGTAAAAATGGCAATATGGTAGAAGCTTACAAGCTGTTCAAAGAGATGTTTGAGGTGGGGTTGGATCCTGACTCCTTCAATTACACAGCTATTATTGATGGTTACTGTAGAGCATGTGAGCTAGATCAGGCTTTGAAGACATTTGCTCTAATGCTGAAAAGAGGGGTTGAACCAACTGTTATGACATATACAGCGTTGATAGAAAGTTACTGTGACAGAAATGATCTTTGTGGTGCAGAGTACATGCTTTCTGTGATGAAAATGGAGGGTGTGCAACCAGATGTTGTCACTTATAATACATTGATCAATGGTTACAGCAAGAAGGGTCACATGCATAGGGCATATGAGTTGAAGGATGTCATGGAAAAGGATGGTGTATCCACAGATGTGGTGACATATAATATTCTCATGCATGGACTCATCAAGAGAGGCTATGTCAAGGAATCAAGAGAAGTCTTTAATGAACTTGTTAGAAGGGGGTTTTCTCCTGACAGAATCACATTTACCAATATAATTGACAGTTATTCTCAAAATGGAAATATGGAAGAAGCATTTCTCATATGGTGTAGCATGAGCAATAATGGAATAACACCTGATGTTGTCACTTGTAGTGCTCTCCTTAATTGTTTCTGCAAAAGGCAGCGCATGCAAGATGCAAGTGTTTTATTTCACAAGATGTTGGATGCTGGATTGGAGCCTGACCTAATATTGTACAACACTCTCATATGTGGATTCTGTAAAGAAGGGAATATTAGTGAAGCTTGCCGTTTTATGTTCATGATGAATGAAAATGGTATTTTTCCTAATAATCTTACATATGAGGCTCTGGTTTGCTGCTTTGAGAAAATTGGAGTGAAAAATGCGGCTGAAAATGCTGCCATGAAGATGCAGGAAATTTTCTTTGAAAAATATAATGATTGATTCTTGATGAATTTTAGATGTGCTTTGATGTCATTATATTGATTGGTGGAGCTTTAAAACAATTGTTTCACCTGCCATCTTCAAACTACCATGAGGGTGAAGTTCCTTAGAGAAGCTTTGGTGGACAAGTCTCTCTATTCAAGCCAGTAAGGTTGTCAGCCAAACAAAAAGACTAAAGCTGCATGGTATGTTCCGGTATTTGTCATATGCATTTGTACATTTTTTACCTGGAAATGGATTTTTCATTTTAAAAGAAGAGACAATTTTATTATCCCTTTAACTGATTTTTCTTCTCCGTTTAATTGTGCCCTAGATATGTAGCTTATTTCTTGCAAGTTCAGATCTAATATCTTCCTTTGAGTTGGTAATTCTTTTCTGAATTCAGAAGTTGGTAAAGTTATTTTTGATCTTGATTGTGGTTGGCAGGAATATACATTTGTTGTTTGTTTGAAATGAACATAGGATACAGACCCATTTGGCAATTGCACCTATATTTATCAAACCTTTTCTCGATTCTGTGGTTCTCAGACTTTTCTAGATTCGGTGGTTTCAGCTACTTTAGGGTCATTCATGTTAGCCATCATATAATATCTTCCATATGTTTTTTGAGGTATCTTTTTTTTTTTGTCCAGACTTTTAATATAGCTTTTTCTTAACATTTGTTGCTTCCCATTCAGGAGTATACTTCCATAGTGTGGTAGATTCCTCCCTGAGCAAAGATCGAAGACATCTTGATTTGCTACCTCAGTCACGATTTCCTTTGATTCTTCGTTGATCCACTTTAAATTCAAATAGAGGAGCTTTTACATTTAGGTGAGCTTTATATTTCACAATCACACATATATTCTCGGAAACATGAAGGTGAGATTTTACATTTAGGTTGTGTTCATAAGCTTCACAACCTTTGGTTGTTCTACTTCATCGGGTACTTCATTGGATAGTGAAGAAATTTCACAATCACAAGAGACTTGCTAAGAACCAAGTAGTTGTATGGTAATGATAAGACCCTAAAGTCTTATCGTAAAAAAGAAGAAGAGAAAGGGGAGAAATGGGGATGATAATGATCGTTTCGAGGGGATCGGCCTCCTTGATCGCTTCGAGGGGATCGGCCCTCCTTGATCACTTCGAGGGGATCGGCCCTCCTTGATCACTTCGAGGGGATTGACCTCCTAGGGTTTGTCCAAAGACAGAATAGTATTTTTCATAGATTACTGAAAAGAAACAGTTACATCCCTATTTATAGAGTTCCACCCAGAGTCCATCAGGACTTGAACTCTAATAATAAATAAATATTAAATAAACCTTTACTTGACTCTAACTGAACCAAACCGACTCGATAACAACTGGACTAAACAGACTCAATAAACATTATTCAAAAGCTCAGAAAAAGGTTCCTAACAGTTCCTCCCTCTTCAAATCAGCCTTGTCCTCAAGGCTGAGTAGCATCAATCTTGGGGAGCTTGTCTTTTAGCACTTCAGTCATAGGCTATCTGCAATGCATCACAACTCGTTGATCAAGTAAGTATGGTTTCCACTTTTTGACAGTGTAAGCAATAGGTTGATCTTTCAGTGTAGCAATCGTTGGAAGAAATTCCTGGCCTTTGCTATCATAAGTTAAAATCCGTCCGTCAGCTTCGAATATATCACAGCCTTCAATGTGGTGGGCTAATTGGGCTGCAACTTTCCTGTCCATAAAATTATTAGTGCTATCTGTATCAATCAAAATAGTAACAGGTTGATGCTTCAAAGTTCCTCCGATTTTCATAGTTTGTAGGTTAGTGTAGCCAGCCAATGCATGCACTGTATGTGTGATGGCTTCAATATCTTCATCAGTTTTCATACCTTTATGATCGGAGTCCAACTCTTTTACTTCTGGTTCCTCTCTAATTGGCTCAATCATCAGAAGTTGCCCTTGTTTACATCGGTGCTCCATACTCCATTTTTCATCATAGTACAAACCCTTTACTGATCTCTCCTTGAGTTCTTCTTGGGTTAGTCTTCGGGTGTCAAGGCTTTGGTTGGGAATAGATGGGGCAGGTGGCTGACTGATCATCTGATTATTGTCACTTCTGTTTCCATGATTTTCCCTATTGATTTTTTTCTCGTGTAGATGTACGAATGAGATCGCAGCTATCATAGTGCGGGGTTGACGAGCCTTAACTTCGCACCGGATCTCTGGAATAAGCCCTTCAATAAATGTATCAAGAAGTTGTCGTTCCGACCAATCTCTAGCTTGATTTGACAATCTTTCAAATCTACTCTGATATTCTAACACTGTAGAAGTCTGACAAATTTTGGCGAGCTGTCCATCCACCTTCATGTATGAGTAGATTGTGTCACAATCTTGGGGCCCTTTTCCAATATTTCCATATCCGTGCAACGTAGAACTTGAGCTCCCACCTTGTTAAAATTTACTAAGGCTCTCCAGTAAGTCCTTTTTGAAATCATTAAGTACTTCTTGTAACCGGTTCTCAATTCTAATTTCCAATGCTTCCATTTGTGCTTTCACTGAGTTATCGGTGGCCATTTCGTAAGACTGCAAATCTGTAATCTCAACTCCTATTTTTGGTGTTGGTCAAGGGCATCAATCACTGCCCTATTCGGTGGCAACACTATAGGAATGAAGGGTTGCTGCGAGGATGCGGGGATGTAGCTGTGGTCGCCGCGTGGGAGGCAGCGATGCTTGTTGCGGTCGCTGCGTAGAGGGATCGCTGTTGCTGAGGGCTTGGAGGCAGCGATGGTGGTACGGCTGGGGCAGCACCGCCAAGGGCTCACCGCTGCGATGGCTGCGACGGCGCGGATGGAAGGCAATGTTGCTCTGTTTCTGTCACACTGCGGAAGGAGGCGCTGGTGAGAGGCAACGATGCTTGTTCCAGTCGCTGCGTGGAGGGATCGCTGCTGCTGAGGGCTGGGAGGCAGCGATGGTGGTGTGGTTGGGGGCGGCGCCGGCAAGGACTTGCCGCTGCGGTGGCTGCGACGGAGGAAGAGTTGCTACCCTGTGTTTTTGTCACTGTGTGAGATGAGAGCACCGAGACTGAAAGGCGACGGTTGTGACTGTTGTGACCCAAGGAAGCAATCGCCGAGCAGCCGGGTTGAGGCTGCGGTGATGGCAACCAACAACTGCAGCGGTGGAGGCAGAACAAGAGGGAGGTGGCGTCGAAGCGGCCGGGGTTGAGGCTGCAGTGGTGGCAACCGGCGGCTGCGGCAAAGATGCAGAGCAAAGGGGGCTGCAGCAACGGTGCATATCGAGGGGGTTGAGGTGAAGGCTGCGGTGGCTGGCAGCAGCAGTCGTTGCTGGCCGGAGCGCAGCGGCGGCGGTGGAGAAGGAGGCAGCGAGGGTCGTCGCTGGCTGGGCAGCAGTGGCGACGGTGGTGGCAACTGACGTTCGCAGCAGCAAGGGGATCCGCGACTGCGGCAGCAAGGGAACCCGCGACTGCGACGGTGGTAACTGCCCTGTTTCGGTCATCACGGATGCAGAGCAAGGGGGAGCAGCGGTTGGGAAGCGAGCGGGAGTAGCGGCTGGGAGGCGAGCGGCGGTCGTCGCACGGGGGAGCAGCGGCTGGATGGCGACGACGACGACGCTCGAGGCGACGGCGGTGACTGGAAACAAGGGCAGTAGATGTGAGTTGCCTGTGATTGCCCTGTTTCGGTTACAAATGATGCAGAGCAAGGAGGATCGGCGACTGAGAGGCGTGCGACGGTCGTCGCACGGTGGTTGGCAGCGGTGGTGGCTCGGCAACGAAGGAGAGGGGTGGCATTGAAGTGGCCGGGAAGCAGCGGTTGCGGTAGAGGCAACCGGCGCCTGCGGCAGCAGAGGGACCGACGGCTGCTCTGTTTCTATCGCACCACAGAAACAGCGACACCGACAGATCGCGCGGCCGAAGCTGCAACCAAGGGAAGGCAGCGATGGCGGTGTGGCTAGGGCAGCGTCGCCGACGGTAGAAGCGGCGATGGGTGGTCCGCTGGCTGGGAAACAACGACCGCGACCCTTCTCGCTCGAGCGAGATGCGGGCAGCGAGGAGGCGAGGTTGCTGGCCGGGGGGGGCAGCGACGGCAGTGGTGGCTGCTGGCTGGCAGCAGCGGTGGTGGTGGTGGTCCGTCGGCCGGGAAGCAATAGCGGCGGGTGGGCTGGCCGAAAGCAGGGGACGCAGGGGTGGCTGCGACTTCTTTCTTCCTCTCGTGTTTCTTCTTTTCCCTTTCCTTTTTTTTTTTTTTTTTTGAACGAGATGGGGCAGCGAGGAGGTCGAGCGGTGGTCGAAGGTCGCTGGTCGGGGAAACAACGACAACGATGAAGAAAGAGTTGCCTTGTAGTGGTGGTATCAGAGCAACGATAAGACTTTAGGGTCTTATCATTTGGTATCAGAGCAACGATCCTTGGCGCAGCCCACCGCAACCTTGCTTCCCTTCTTCCCCTTTCTTTGACGATAGGACTTTAGGGTCTTATCAATTGGTATCAGAGACGATAAGACTTTAGGGTCTTATCATTTGGTATCAGAGCAACGATAAGACTCTCTATCTATGTTTCTATCTCTATCTGCTTCATGAACTGCGGTCCTATTTATAGGACCTAGTGACAACCACCCTATAACTACTAGATCATGAGGTAGTTATTGAAACCACCTTATAACTACTAGATCATGATTGAAGTGGTTATTGAAATCATCATGTACCCACTAGATCATGATAACAATCTAGATAGATAACTATGAATCAAATCTCAACACTCCCCCTTGATTCATAGTTGCATACACCAATTTGCGACATAAAATAAGCATTCTTTTGAACTGGAAGTGATTTGGTGAGGATATCTGCAACTTGTTCATCCGTTCCATAATACTTCATTGTTATGGCTCCACTTGCCTGAAGTACTCTTTAGATCATCTAAAGCTCCTACACAATCACTATCAGTGAAACCAAATAATTTGCATTTAAATTTTATTTTGAACATCCATTTTAACCTAATCGCTTTCTTTTCTTTCGGTAGATCCATTAGCTCCCAAGTTTCATTCTTCTCAATTGACTTGATTTCCTCCTTCATTGCTTTTCTCCATTCCTCTTTTTTAACTGCTTCCTCAAAAGTTGTCGGATCTGAAATAAACAAAGCAAATGTTGAGTTATAAATTTCTGTCAGTGATCTGAAATTTCTTGGAGGGGTTTCATCTGAGGAATCCGAATTTGAACTACTATTGGGTGAGGTTGACGATGAACTTGTTGGAGCAGGATCTGTCACTTGATTCTACAGAGTGTCTAGTTCTGTTGGAATCTGCATTTGTGTTTCACCTTTATTGGTCTCCCAATTTCAAATTGCCCTTTCATCAAACATAACATTTCTGTTAATAATAACTTTGCCTCTAACAGGGTTATATAATCGATATGCTTTCGATTGTAAAGAATAACTAATTAAAATGTATTTTTCAGATTTTTCATCAAGTTTGTGATGATTTTGTGAATTCACCAAAGCATAAGCAATACAACCAAAAATTCTTAGATGTCTAACACTTGGTTTCATACCATACCAAGCCTCAAAAGGAGTTCGATTCATAACAGCCTTTGTTGGTGAAATATTCAACAAATAAACTGCTGTTGCAACTGCTTCTGCCCAAAACTGATTTGGAAGATGTTTTCCTTTAAGCAAACTTCTTGCCATTTCAACGACAGTTCGATTCTTACGTTCAGCAACACCATTTTGCTCCGGTGTATATGGTGTTGTCAATTCTCTGTGAATACCATTTTCTTCACAAAAAGAACTAAACTCATTAGATAAAAATTCACCACCTCTATCTGTCCGAAGTGTCTTTATATATCTACCACTTTGTCTTTCTACAAGTGCCTTACACTTTCGAAAATTATCAAATGTTTCAGATTTCAATTTCAAAAAATATACCCAACTCATGCGACTATAATCATCCGTAAACAATAAAAAATATTGACTTCCACCAAATGATTTTGTATTCATAGGTCCACATAAGTCAGCATGAATTAATTCAAGACAATTAGATGCTCTCCATGCTTTTCCAATAGGAAATGGTTTTTTACTTTGTTTCCCATAAATACATCCTTCACATACATCAAGTGTATTAATCTTGGGCAATCCGAAAACCATTCCTTTTTTACTTAACAACCTTAAACCTTTAATGTTAAGGTGTCCATATCTTAAATGCCATAAACTAGACTTATTCTTTTGAGTTGTGATAAGCTCATGCCTTTCAATATTTGACACATCAAGTGGAAACATCTTGTTTTGTCTCATGCAAACATTTACTATAATCAAACCAGATTTTTTATCTCTAATAGTGCATGAACCATCATCAAATATTACTGAATATCCATCATCTACTAATTGTCCAACACTCAACAAGTTATGTGATAAAGTAGGAACAAAGAAAACATTATCAAAGTATTTTACCTTCCCTTGATTTGTCTTCACCTCAATTGTTCCTTTTCCTTCCACTTGGATTTGCTTGCTATCTCCAAGTCTAACTTTCAACTTGTGAGTTTCATCAATATCTCTAAATATTGATTTTATACTTGACATATGATTAGAACATCCACTATCCAGAAACCAAATATCATTTGAGATATTATGAACATGTGAATGAGTCATCAACAACTTACTATTTTCTTTATTTTTCTCCATATAGCTTGTTTGCTTTTCTCTTTTCTAGCAATCTGCCTTCATGTGACCAAACTTTTTACAATAGTGACATTGAATTCCACTTTTGTAATTTTTTTGATCATAATTTGATTGCCCTTGTTCATCATGCCGATCAAAGTGTCCTCTTCCTCTTCCATTTCCTCTACCACGAAATCCTCCTCTGCTACGTCCTTTTCCTGCTGATTTTTTGTCTTCTTTTGGAGTAGAAGACTCTCCCTTAACTTGAAATGCTTTTTCTTCACTTTTTTCAAGTGATCTGTTCAACCTTACTTCATGTGCTTGCAAGGAACCCATTAGTTCATCAAATGAATAAGTAGATAAATCTTTTGATTCCTCAATTGCGGCAACAACATGATCAAATTTCGGAGTTAAACTTCTCAAAACTTTTGCAACAATTATATGATCAGGAAGGTGTTCACCATAAGATTTCATTTGACTAACAATTTCAGTCACTCGAGAAAGAAAAGCTTGCACCGATTCATTGCTTTTCATGAACAAAATTTCAAACTAACGACAGAGGGTTTGAAGTTTTACCGTAATCACCCTTGATGAGCCTTGAAATTCATTTTGAAGTATCAACCAAGCTTGCTTTGTGGTTGTCGCTGTTGCAATTCTTGAGAAGATCGTCTCATGTACAGCTTGTTGAATGAAGAACAATGCCTTTGAGTCCTTCTTTCTATTCTCCCTCAGCCTGATTTCGTCATCTGGATCTGCATATCCATTCTCTATTAAGTCCCAAAGATCTTGAGACTTGAATAGAGTCTTCATCTTGATACTCCAAAATTCATAACTTTTGCCCGAGAAAATTGGGATAAGGGGTTGAGACATGGAATTGCCGTTAAAAGTCATAATGCCCAGTTCAGATTGAAACTAGGCTCTGATACCACAAATGTTGGGGATGGAGGAGCAAGGAAAAAACAGAATACTACGATGCAAGTAAAAGAATCTTTTCGATTCAAGAAAACTGATGTAATATTAAAAACAGGAGGATTGATAAGAACACTTACAAGATACCAAATGCACACAGACTCTCTATCTATGTTTTTCTCTCTATCTCTACTAAAGTCTTATCGTTGCTCTGATACCAAATGATAAGACCCTAAAGTCTTATCGTCTCTGATACAAATTGATAAGACCCTAAAGTCCTATCGTCGAAGAAAGGGGAAGAAGGGAAGCAAGGCTGCGGCGGGTTGCGCCAAGGATCGTTGCTCTGATACCAAATGATAAGACCCTAAAGTCTTATCGTAAAAAAGAAGAAGAGTAAGGGGAGAAATGGGGATGATAATGATCGCTTCGAGGGGATCGACCTCCTTGATCGCTTCGAGGGGATCGGCCCTCCTTGATCACTTCGAGGGGATCGGCCTCTTAGGGTTTGTCCAAAGACAGAATAGTATTTTTCATAAATTACTGAAAAGAAACAGTTACATCCCTATTTATAGAGTTCCACCCAGAGTCCATCAGGACTTGAACTCTAATAATAAATAAATATTAAATAAACCTCTACTTGACTCTAACTGAACCAAACCGACTCAATAACAACTGGACTAAACAGACTCAATAAACATTATTCAAAAGCTCAGAAAAAGGTTCATAACAGGTAACCTCTCGAGTTCAAGAGTTCTGAATTGAGTACTTGCATTATTAGCTTCATCCTCTTATCATATGCAGCATTACATGATGCAGTGATTAATTGTCAAGGCTGTCCATGGCCGAGCTTCCACCAAGACATTGAGAAGATATGTGAGGAGGATACTGAGTTCAGTGTTCTGCAGAATGATACCTGTGACAGAATACTCTTCTACAGTGCATCGTGCTTGAGACTTCTTGGTAGCTTTTAATGTAGTCAACAGCAGTTCCCTCAACCTGAGATGGAAGAGCTTGGTTACGATGGATACTGCAACAGTATGGATTATTACGGACATTACCTGCTCAAGGATGATCAGAGAAGGGCAGTTTCGAGGGTGAGGGAGCTGTTGAGAAGAATTGAGGTGGTGAAGTCACACAAAGGAGGAAAATAAGGCACAGAAGTGCAACTCTGCAACCTACATTGTGAACGTGGTATGCTGTACCATGACTTGATCTCCCTTGTAAAGACATAAATTCATGTTTGACTTCCTTTACAATCTTATTTTTATGAACCATTATAATGCGTGGACACATTAATATGAAATGTTTCTTCCATGCATCTGTGAATACAAAAATACTCAGAATATGAGAATCATTACCAGTTTTTGGGTTCCTAGATATTTACAGGGTCTTATCTGATTCTTCTGGTTACTAGGGTGATTTGTGATGTTACAAGCACCAGCATGCTTAGCACAGATATTTATTGAGCTTGAACAGTAGCTTCATTTCTTGAACAAAAAGTCAATCAATTCCAGCATGGAAGAAATGAATCATGCCATATGCCTTCCCTCTTTGTGCCACAAGGAGAAATGATGACTGCTGATGGAGTTCCAAAGGTCAAGGAATCTTGTGATGACATGGCAGAGTGAAAGATCAAGTTTGGCTTATCGAACTAGTTAGTGCTTCAAACAGAATCCACATTTTATTAGCAGTATTTGGACGTTGGAGAATAAATTTTTACAGAACCCAAATCTGATGAATTGAGAACTAGAATTACGTATTCAAAAGCTGAGTTAACAAATAAGGTGATGCAATTATTGCGGCTCCCAAATTGAAAATTGGAGATCAAGATGTGGTTTCATGTTTTGTCATAAGGGAGCAGAAGATGCAAGAGTCACCTGCCAGAAAAGAAGAGGACAACATTGGCATTCAGGTGGAGGGATTGATCAAAAGACTATATATTTGAGAGACATGATTATATGATAAACAAAAACAATATTGGCATTCAGGTGGAGGGATTGATCAAAAGACAATATATATTTGAGAGACATGATTATATGATAAACAAAAACAATAGTGACTAAAAGCATGAAAAGATCTTATCATCTGCAGAAGATGCAAAAGTCACCTGCCAGAAAAGAAGAGGACAACATTGGCATTCAGGTGGAGGGATTGATCAAAAGACTATATATTTGAGAGACATGATTATATGATAAACAAAAACAATAGTGACTAAAAGCATGAAAAGATCTTATGACAGTTAATGTACCTCATGCATGGATCACTTACATATACATTGTTGAGAATGTAGCTTTCCATCCGACAGAAGATCTGAAATAGTCTTTGCAAGCTGTGCTGCTCCATGTTGAGGAATTAGAACATCAGGATTACACCAAACAGCACATGGGTCCCCATGGCTTCCACCTAAACACCAACCTCCAGGAACTATCCTACCAGGACCCAGGCTCAAGTTTCCTTATCAATGTGGTCAAGAACAGGATCATTCTTAGAGAACCTAGTACCAAATGCTGCACCACTTAAAGTAATGTTTTTAAGGTTATCAGCAGATGGGTTCCTTCTTTGGAGGTGCACCCCATATCATACAGTGTAGGTGATGATTGACAATAGTCCTATTGAATGCAGGCGAGTTACCAAGGACAGTTTGGAAATAGTTTGTGTATGATGACAGTGTATTTGCATAGTCCATCATAAAAGTTCTTGGCAAATTGTTGGTACCCAATATGCAGTACTCTGTAAATTTCCAACTGAGGATAACAGAAGCAGAACCTGCATCAGAATGCATAGTAACTTTTCTTGCATCTCCTCTCTCTCTTAAACATAATTAGAAGAGAAAAGCAATAGAATTGCATAATACAAACTGCATGATGAACATGCCATGACTTTGTTTATGTTTATCTCAAATGAAATTATCTTCAAAACATTATTCAGATATTTTCTGAAATTGTCTGAAAAAGGAAACTTCAGCAAATGAAAGTGGATTATAATGTAACAGAAGGTTTTAGAATTACATGACAGAGGATGTTCTGTAGAAATTAAAATTTCTGGGATCTAGAATTATAATTTAATATTTAGGATTAATATTTAAATGCCTGTTGGATCAGTTTCGGTCACCCGATATTTACTGGTTCGAACAAGCACATATATTGAAATCTATAGCTCAATAATGATGCACTATAGTTCTTTTTAATTTTTAATAATTTTATTCAATACTGCTATGTGTTATAGGTTTGTATATTCCTTGGTATAATGATACTGTACCTGTCTGATAGGTTAATGAAACCTGAATTTTATTGAGACTTAAAACCTTCTTTGGGATGACCACTCTCAAATTTTTACTTTGTATTTGTTCTTTTGAGCAATGGGTATTTCGGGTACTTAAATAGTACTTAACATACAAGTTTACACAATCCTTCTCTAGATATTTGAAGAGCTGTCAAATAATTTTTATAGCTTTGTATTGCTCAGCTCCTATGACTTCATGTATCTTATGATCTAAATCATCTACTTTGTTGTAGATAATCATTTGAAGCATTACCATGATTCTTATTTGCTTATTGCCATTTATACTATAATATGATATCTGTAAGATTGTTGCCAGGATTGATTGGAACCACCTTATAATTTTAATTGTTGCATATTCATGTGAATTTTGTACAGTTCTACAGCTTAGGTGGGTTACTTTCTTGAACTCAATTCTTGTATTCTGATTCACCTCTTCATTCCTTTCTCTCCTGAGTCCTCTTAACAAGTGGCTTAGAGAATTTTGACTAACTTCAAATGTCAACCTTTCATCATGGATGCTGAAATCCTACTCAACACGTTATACATATGGTTTTATCAAATTATCGATTACATTTGTAAATTCGAAATTGGTCCTTGAGTTTCAACTTGTAGAAATTAATAGATTAAGCTTTCAAAGCGATTTCAGTCATGTCCTATGATTAGATTTGCTGGAATGTTGATATGGAGGTTGAGAAAGTTGTCATAAGGGTAGGAAAGCTAACTTGTATGGCAAACAAATAATAGAAAAGATGAAATTTACAAGGATAAAAGGAAGAAGGCATCAATCCTCCTTTCCTTATTGTTCGCCTATGGCTAAGTAACATATTCAAATATCAATATAAAAGTGTAATACCCTGATTTAGTCTCACAATTAAAGACTAAGATTGACTTGTAAGGATCTTATAGGTGTACTATTATTAACTTTGACTTAAGTATTTTAGGTCTATGGTTTAGGCCTAACGAAGTTTACAGACCAATTATCCTATCAGGTCAGGTTGCGACAATTGGCATCAGAACCAATCTAATATTGGGGCATGGTGAAAGGCTCGAGTGGGAAAGGCCTACTCGTGAACAGGGTGAAAGGGCACATCACAACGTGTATCCACCACTGGGGTATGCCTCGCATGGTAGCTATTCTAGGCCCCGATCATGATGTCAAGCCCTTAACTAATGGAGATTATAATCCCCATCGATTTAGTCCTACATTGAAAGTGGGTAAAGACTAAGATTGACTTCTAAGCATTTAATGCGTATACTACTATTGATTTTGACTTAAGAATTTTCAGTCAGTGACTCAATGAATTTAATAGATTAGTTATCCCATCAAGTTGGGTCGTGATAATTGGTATTAGAGCCGACCTACAATTGAGGCAAGATGAGATGCTCGAGTAGGAAAGGGGCTATCATGAATGGGGCTAAAGGGTCAATCACTGTGTGGAGCCTTCACTAGACTATGCCTCACATGTACTATACTAGGTATGATTCTAAGTTATGCTAGGCTTTGATGAGGACGTCAAGCCTTAAGTGGGCGAGATTGTAATACTTTAATTTAGTCCCACAATGGATGTGGGCAAAGCTAAAATTAGCTTCTAATGATTTGATTAGTGTACTCCTAATAGGACTTTGACTTAGGCATTTTGGGCCAATAGTTTAAACTCAATGAAATTAATAGGTTAGTTATTCCATTAGGCTAGGTTGTGATAATAAGACATTGTTTAATGCAAGGTCTGCAATTTTGTACCGTACCGGAGTTTTGACGTTCGCTTGGTACGATATGAAACTATATACTATACGGTATACTGTTCGGTATACCGCTCGGTATATATATATATATATATATATATATATATAATTTGGCGATGTCGTGGAAGCGACGTCGCCTCTCTCTTCTCCCAGGAGGGGCGACGTCGTCTCGTTTATATATATATATATATATATATATATATATATATATATATATATATATATATATATATACATATTTATATTTATTTATTTATTTAAAAGGCGACGTTGCATCGCCTCGACGACGTCGCCTTTTCCTTCCCCCACACGGGGCGACGTCGCCTCGTTTATATATATATATATATATATATATATATATATATATATATATATATATATATATATATATAATTTTATTATTGTTTTCGTTTCACCCGGTAGCGGGTGGTCTGTGTACCGGTAAGCTGACGGACCGGTACGTACCGCTCGTACCGGGCGGTATTATTCGAAATTGCATACCTCTTCAATGCCCATTGATAGCTTAATGTGCCATGTGCGACCACCGTGGCTAGTTTCATACAGAATATTCTGACAGGGTTTGGCTGTAACACTTGAAAATTTTAAGCTACATTTTGCTACAAATTGAAGCTTAGGGACCAACTTGAATTTGGTTGATGATTCTGAGACTGCCTATATAATTTTTTCTATCTGCAAGGACATTTTTAATTTTGTGGTATGCATACTTTAAGTCATTGAAGTCTGTCTATCTAGTCAAACATGTTACAAGTGAATAGGAAGACCATGGAGGCTGTCAAAATAATTAGAAAAGATCGATTGGTCAAGTCTATACTGGGTTTGAGCTAGATCTAGAACCTGTTCTAACTTGGGACTTATGGATCTTGCAAATTTAAGAAACCATACAATCTGATCAGGAAGATGTTTGAGTTGAATGGTTATACAGAACCATTAGTGAGATTTTATGATTGGTTTTCATCCTTATATCAAACATCATTCTAGTGACAAAATTCTAGTTTGGGCAAAACTAGGCAAGAAGAACATGGTTTATGGATGGGGATTAAAATTTGACTTAATTCATAATCAACAAGGTCTTGTTAATATAACATTCTATCAATTCTGTCTTAATCATGTAAAGATTTTCTTTATATGGCAAAGATCAAACATCTTATGCACCATATAGAAGAATAAATTGAGTTACTTCTGGGTGTAACATTAATCTGAACCTGATACCAAGCTGGACCATCAATTTATCCCATTTTTTGTGAATATTCATTCATTCAAGTTTTGCATTAAATAATAGGCTTAAGGTTTTGCCTACTAATTCAGGTTATTTCTGGATAACTCCAACTTGCTCACTTAGAAGTCTAATGTTTTGGCTCCAGAGAATAAAATTTCTGTTGCGTTATGACATTATGAACTCATGCATTTCTTACAAATCTTAACATGAACCTCATGCTAAATGAAGCTTTTTTTTCTATGCAGATCCATCTGGGTTTATATTATTCCCTCTTGTTTTTCATTCTTTTGACCTGGTGGTATCATCTATTGGAATACTGTCAATCAGGGGTACACGTGATCCTGGACTTATTGACCCTATTGAGGATCCAATGGTTATCCTTCAAAAAGGCTATTCTGTCTTGATTATTTTGGCTGTTTTGACATTTGGTGTGGTAAGCAATAAGTAATTAATCTGTACAAATGCCTACCTAACATGTATATCTCATGCTCACTTCATCTTCCACTTTAGTATTTTTTTTAGAATTTTGTATACTGGTTGCTCGACTATTTATTATAACCTGAGATATTAATATTTTGTTTACTTGTTTGGCTTTGATCTTTGACAGTCTACTTCATGGCTTCTTTACACCGAACAGACACCTTCTGCATAGCTAAACTTTGCCTCATGGATTGGTAGGAACAGTTACCGCATATGCTTTTGTTTGGATCACAAAATATTACACTGATTCCAAGCATGAGGCTGTTCGTGTGTTAGCACATTCTAGTGCTATGGGTCATGGAACTAATATAATTGCCAGTGTTAGCTTGGACTATAATCAACAGCTCTTCCTGTACTGGTGATAAGCATAGCTATTATCACAGCATTTTGGCTGGGACATACATCAGGTTTAGTAGATGACACTGGAAATCCAACTGGTGGTTTATTTGGCATAGCTGTAGGAACAATGGGAATGCTTAGCACTGATGCATATGTTCTCACCATGGATATGTTTGGTCCTGTAGCTGATAATGCTGGTGGTGGAATTATGGAGATGAGTCAGCAGGTACATATCATTGATGAGTATTTTTATATGGTTGATTTAACATGTGTGAGTGCTTTCTTTTTCATGTGCTTTTGTGAAATCAACTTCTATCAGCTCCTTTGAAACTATGAGAGAGATGAGAGGTCGTACTGACATTAAAGCATTAAATTGGTCACTTTTTATCTAATATGATGCAGCAGTAACTTTTTTGCTTGCATCCTGAAAGTGTTTGGGAGATCACAGATGTTTTAGATGTTGTACGTAACACTACCAAAGCTATTACTAAAGGATTTGCTATTGGTTCTGCCGCACTTGCCACCTTCCTTCTTTCCAGTGCAATCATATCCCTTTTAAACAGGTACTAATATTTATGTTCTTTAGTTTGCATAACTTTTATAAACATCCTTGCTGGTGGATTTGTAGTTTGACATTACAATTCCAGAGGTTTTTATAGGAGGCTTGTTAGGTTATATGCTTATATTTGTATTTAGTGCCTTTGCCTGCTCTGCTGTTGGAAGAACTGCACAAGAGGTTAATAATGAAGTTCGTAGACAATTTATTGAGAGGCCTGGTATAATGGTGAGTAGCCCAACATCTCATGTCAGGTAAAATTTGACGATATAATGAGTCAGGATATTGATATAGCATGCATATCCAGGACTCCAGAGAAAGCCAGACTACATTTGCCATTGTGGCATCTGCATCATTCCAAGAAATGATAAAACCTGGTGCTTGGGCAACTATATCTCCAGTGGTAATTGGTGAGTCTTAGGTTGTAAAAGTAGGCAGCATCTCAGTTGGTTTGTGCATACATTATCGTTTATTAAAGCAGAAAGTTTCGCCTGCTATTTCATGATTTGAGGTTGGTCTTTTATTCGGTTGGCAGGACTTTTCTTCAGGTTACTGGGCCACTATACTGGTCAGCAGCTTCTTGGAGCCAAAGTTGTGGCTTTGATGCTTATGTTTGCAACAGTTGTTGGTATTCTTTTGGCTCTGTTTCTAAATACTGCTGGCAGTGCTTGGGATAATTCAAAGAAATATATAGAGGCTGGCAGGGCAAAGCTAAAGTTCACGAAGCTAAAGTTCTTTTTCTTGCCTTTCTTTTTCAGTTTTTATTTTGTATTTTTTGCAGGCAACATGTATATAACTGAGTTTTCAATTTGTAACTGAAAACGGTATATCTTTTTCCAAGGTTATAATTGTTGTAGATGTTTTAGGAGACAGATCTTTGTTTAAACTTATAAAGACAAATAAAGAACAGAAAATCAAGATAAAAAAGCTGAAATTATAAACAAAGAAAACATGAAATCACTAAATTTCATTCCTAGGATTTTATCAATTTTTGGTCACTTGGTTATACTTTCCAGTTAGCAGAGGTCTAACGGTGCTATTGAATTAATGTATATATGGGAGTATAATTACTGGGAGATCTGATTCTTAGCGGTTTATTGAAGAGTACCATGCATTTGTCCCTAGATGCTGAAATCTATATTAGGTGCAAGAAATATTAAGCATATTTCTTATTTAAAAATAAATCTTCAGGTCTGTAGGAATCATTTTTGGCAAGTTATGCTATATAGTGTTTTCAGATCTTTGAAAAATCAAGTGCTTTCAATTATGCTGTTTGAAGTACTGAACTAAGTTTCTTATACTTACAGAGTTGGAGATCCATTCAAAGATACTTATGGCCCTTCAATACATGTTCCCATCAAGATGCTTGCCACAATCACTTTGGTCATGGCACCCCATCTTATCTAGTGATATCCCACCTTTATTTGTTCAAATATACAAAAACCCTCAATGCATTCTTTGAAATGTGGGTAGTTACTGGATTGAAAAAATAGTTGTTATTTTTCCTGATATAGAGCAAGATTGCGAGATACACTGCTTACATTCTTTACTAATACATGGATTAATCATACATACATGCCTTTTAAGGCCAAGGGTTTCAGATTTAGGTAAGATACAGATCTATTTTATTTTTTGCAGTGCATGACTGGATGTATTTAATTGATCCGTAATCGCTACTCTCATTATTGGAACAAATTTGTGATGGGTGCTGTTTTCTTATTTTCATGATGAGAAAGGATTTAAAGGTGACTTGCTTGATAGTTACTCATCATCCTGAAATTACATGAGTTTTTGCCCGGCAGGTATGCTGAAATTTGCTGGTAAGCATTCTTAATAAGCATCAACCCTTTTATAGGTTTTATATTGTTGTCATTTACATGTTGTAAGCTACTGCTACTCTCTGCAAATCCTCTTAAGGCAGACTTGAGATAGTATTTTGAATGAATAAACTTCATGCCATGTAAACATTTCTCTTTCCAGGCAAAGTAGCTGGGGCCTAAATCTGCTTTTTCTTAGTCGATTGAGTGGATGATGTTTTGATGCATCAGTTTTCCTGCAATTGCTGCACCTACCGGGAACATTGTAGCAGCGTGTAATCCCAGGTGGCTTGTTTGAACGTCTGTGTTTTGTGCAGCCTGCATGGTAAATCTGATCCAACGTTTCTTAAGATCGACAATGGGACTAACTGAAGCAAATGTTTGCTATACAAAAGGGATGAGGCATACTAATCTGCTCTGATTTCACTAACCAGCCTACTTATTCATTAGTGATGATTCAAGCAAATTGCTAAAGAAATCATTAAGGAGTTGTAATAATGGGGTGAGAGACATTGTTACCAGAGCTCTGGCGATGATACTGGGTATGCTTCAATTGTTATTCCCATATTTAATATGAAGTAATATAAGAAATTTTTATATGATTCATGTTCTTTACTTTCTGAGTTGCAACTATTTCTTTTCAAGGTCTATTTGGGATTTTGAGAAGAGAGAGATAATGAAAACTTAAAATAGGATGTTTTGTGATAAAATCTCTTCAATCCTGATAAATCACTAATCTCATAGCATCTTATTTTTCTCATCTTAATTAAAGTGTAGAAAGGTCAGGGACCTTTTCAAAAATCTACTCCTTTTATCAAGTTTGATAGGTATAATGTGATCCGATCTGACTCAATCCATATATATTAAGATTAGTACGGTTTGATAGGTGGAACTCAATCCGATCTTTTGCTCGTCCAAATTTAAAGGCACAACCACGAATCCCTTCCTTTCTTGTGCATAGGATGCTATGCACTCTTCGGAGGCGTGCTCTGAGCAACGAGTCTTGAGGTCCTCTCTCGTTTTCTTCCGCTTTGACTCCATCGTAGGCATAACGTCCTTTCGTGCGAGGCCCCCTTCATCGATAGCGAGTCATCGTTCGCCTTCGAAGGTTGTTGCTCCCACCACTACCACCAGTCGAGAACAATCAAGAGGATTAGCTATTGATCGCATAGGCTCGCCACCTCCTAGCGAAGGTACGACAATGATGCAACAACAGTAACATGATAAAGAGGATGTCGTCCAACCTCTCAACATTGGATTATGGATTCTTGTGTTGAATTATATGATACTATTTAATTAGATAAAATATATTATGAATATAATTAAATTTTGATTACGATTATTGATTAATAGAAAGGAATTTCAAATTATCCTTTTATTTACTTTTCATAAATACACATATATAAAGATAGTAAGTACTACAAAATTCTATCTCAGGATTTAGTGTGATCGAACTCAATTGTTAAGTTGTTGATGTTTTGTGAGATATCGTAATGATTTTCTTTTGTAAGAATATGTATTATAGTATAAAGTACTTGATGGTTAGAGAAAAAAATTAAAAAATAATTAATATTAATTAATAATTTAAATTTTATTATATTGATTGCTAATAGTGTTTGAAAAAATATATTCTTATAATTGGATTTGTAAGCGATCCATAAAAAAAAAAAAAAAAAAAAAAGATGATGCATATTTGAGTTCAGTAACTTTGGCTACTTAAAGTTATTACGTTGCAGTGATGAATTGTCATGTCGATGGCCCAACTTCCACCGAAACAATGAGACCAGCAGTTCTCTCGGCCTGAGACCGAAGAGCTCGGGGACGATGGACACAGCAATGGTGTGGCTTGTGATAGTCGATGAGCAGAGAAGGACAGTTTTGAGGAACGGGGAGTTGAAAAGAATCGAGAGGTGAAGTCACACGGAGGAGGAAATAAGGCACAGAAGTGCAAATCTGCAATCTAGAGTCTCATTTTTACGAACCATCATATTGTATGGACACATTCAATATGAAATGTTTCTTCCATGCATCGGAGAACACAAAAATACACCACGAATTTGAGAATCATTACCAGTTTTTGGTTGTTCAGATATTTACAGTCTTATCTGATTCTTCTGGTTACCAAGGAGCTTTGTGATGTTACAAGATTCAGCATGCACAGAACATATACTTACAGAGCTTGAACCGTAGCTTCATTTCTTGAAGAAATAAACTCCAGCATGGAAGAAATAAACCATGTCAGATGTCTCCCCTTTTTGTACCACAAGGAGAAACGCTGGCTGCTGATGGAGTTCCAAAGGTCAAGGAAGCCTGTCATGACATGACGGAGTGAAAGATCGAGTTTGGCTTGCCATACTATTAAGCGCTTCAAACAGAATCCACATTTTGATTAGCACTATTTGGACATTGAAGAATAAATTTCTACAGAACCCAGATCTGATAAATTGAGAACTAGAATTATGTATTCAAAAGCTGAGTTAACAAATAAGATGATGCAGCTCCCAAATTGAAGATTGGAGATCAAAATTACAAAACCAAGATGTGGTTTCATGTTTCCTCTTAAGGCCAAGGAGCAGAAGACGCAAAGAGTCACCTGCTGGAAAAGAGGATGATGTTGGCATTCAAGTTGAGTAATGGATCAAAATGACAGCATATAATTGAGAGACATCATTATATGATAAAACAAAAACAATAGCGACTAAAAGCATGAAAATATCTTACAGCAGTTAATGTACCTCATGCATGGATCACTTCCATATACATTGTTGAGAACGTAGCTTTCCATCCGACAGAAGATCTGCAATAATCTTTGCAAGCCGTGCTGCCCCAGGTCCAGGAATCAGAACATCAGGATTACCCCAAACAGCACATGGGTCCCCACGGCTTCCACCTAAACACCAGCCTCCAGGGACTATCCTACCAGGACCCCGGCTCAAAGTTTCCTTATCAATGTGGTCAAGAACAGGATCGTTCTTAGAGAACCTTGTCCCAAATGCTGCTCCAGTTATAGTCATGTTTTTAAGGTCATCCATAGTCAGCAGACGGGGTTCCTTCTTTGGAGATGCATCCCAGATCATATAGTGTAGGTGATGGTTGACAATAGTCCTATTGAATCCAGGAGAGTTACAAAGGACAGTTTGGAAATAGTTTGTGTGTGATGACAGCGTATTTGCATAGTACATCATAAGAGTTCTTGGCAAATTGTCAGTACCCAATATGCAGTACTCTATAAACTTCCGACTGAGGATAACAGAAGCAGAACCTGCACCAGAATGCATAGTAACTTTTCTTGCATCTCCTTCTCTCTTAAATTAATTGGAAGAGAAAAGCAATAAAATTGCATAATACAAACTGCATGATGAACATGTCATGACCTTGTTTATCTCAAACAAAATTCTCTTCAGAACATTATTCAGATATTTTCTGAAATTGTCTGAAAAAAGCAAACTTTAGCAAATGAAAGTGGATTATGGAAACAAAATATCCAGACTTCGGAGATGACAGTAGTCAGAGGACCATTACCACAAAGAACCAGTGCCTATAAAGTGATTTTACATACAAAGTAATCCAAATATAAGAAGAAACATAACAACAGAATAAGCAATTTACTTGTTGCACATCAGTCCTTAATGTATCAAGAATTTCCGCTTGATTGTGATTCACAAGAATCTTGTGTCAGATTGCTAGGTTTACTGAAAGGTAGACTAGACCTCTGGAAAGACTCAAAAACCTGGATAAACAGTCACCAGCTGCATTGACTTCCTTATATATTTGGACTCAAATATAGAGTCAAGAGATCTATCTAATCAATATATATTTTATGAAAGATTCACATGTATCTAACATACACATGGATCCTAAGTACTATAGTCCAAATCATGATAAAAAAATTGTATTGCCATACCCTAACAACCTAATCAACCTAAAATGCTATTAGAGTCTTTTCTATGAAGCTCTACAGCAACCAAATCAACCCATTAGCACAAAATCCCATGCAAAATCATCCTTGCAGTGTGACCAAGAAGCTTAAAGCCAAATTATTGACAATTCACCTTTCAAGTTTTGTATACAAATACATTATTTCTTTCCCAGTGCAAGACAACTCATTTTTACATGACGAAGTCATGCACAGAACCATTCCAACAAAATGCAACCAATATTCCATGTATTCCTACAACTCTCATCAATTCAAGTGCAAGCACTTGGATGGCCAATTTATGAAGCATGGACCGGAATACGACTAGATAAGGATACATTGACAGGTCAAAATTTAGAAAAGTTGGAAACGACATGGTATTGACATAAGTCACATGACAGTTAATAAATGTATATTACTGTCATTTTATACATTCAACTTAGGATCTAAGATAATCATGTGTTTGGTAAAAAGTATAACAATCATTTATATTAGTAGCAAAGACTACCCCAAACATCAGGATTAGATTATTATCATGGAATTGACATGAGTCACGTGACAGTTAATAATTCTATGATTAGATCACTATCACGATTAGGTTACATTGTACAACTTAGAAATAAGATCATCATTCATGTATTTTGTAAAAAGTATAACAATCATTTATAAGAGTAGCAAAGATTCACCAAAATACTCCAAATACATATATAAGAAGTCAAATGTAAAAAAAAACATAAAGTTGTCGATATTAAACACATTATGAGAGTCATATAAAATATATGTCCTATATGTACAATATATTAACATAAATAAGTGTAAACAGTCTGAAAAGCGTAATATGCTCTGTACCAAGACGTGGGTAGTTTTTTAACAGTGTCGGTGTTTGACACCAACAAAAAATGAAGACATCAATGTTTTCAGTGTCAATATCCGTATAGGTCAACCTGGCCATGAATGTTGACCTCACTCAAAAGAATTGATAGAGTAATTTCTTACCATTTGTAATAATCAAAATAACCTACAAGTTATATGATTTACATGGAGCGGGGCTTGTGACATGGTACAAAATAAATCTGAGGGCTAGTGGCTTTAAGTTTCATATACAGCATCATCCTTTCTGTTTTTTCAGATATGAGACTGCTGGGAGATCACAAGCTCAATGCTTGTGGAGTATATTTGTACAGAAGAATAGTTGGGGTGCAGTTTCTATATAATCATGACAAAGGAAATAATGTTCCTAGCATTGTCAGCTTCATTAACAGGAAAAAGTTTTGACCCACCAATTACATTGTTCTTCTTCAGTATTTTCAGATTCATCCTACAAGTTGGAAGGCATGCACTACATACACGAAGTCTATGTACAAACACTAGAGCCCATGTGCAGATTAAGCTTTGATTTAAATAAGTCACACTGTGAAGTTGATTTGAGTAATTTGACATAAGAAGAGGGGTTCTCATTTGAACAGTTATACTTCCTCTTTCAAAGAGTTGACTAGATATGATTGTGTAGGATTCCATACTTGTTGAGTTATTTCCTCATTTGAAGCAAGTCATTTCAAGCCAGTGCCCTTGAAATAGAATGTTAGGTTAATCCATATCTTAGACTATATGCTAATTGAGTTACTTTTGGGCACTTCTCTTTCCTCGATATCCCTCTCCCTTTTGCTTGCCTTATCTATAGTCTTTCATCTTAAATGCTATTCAAACCCAGATGCAGGAGCAATTTAGTTCATATGTTATTTGAATACTTTTTATTAGTTTAGAGATATTTTGTAAAAAAATAAATATAAAAAAGAAGAAATCAGATTAATTCTTAATTGAAGATTGAAAATGTTGACCGAAGATTCATCTCTTCGTGGATGGAAATTTATAAATCACGAATATCATTAGAGGAAGATTGTTCCTCAAATCAAGTCAAAATTATTACCTTCTTCAAAGAGAACATATTATATATTTGATTTAATACGATTGTAGTCTTTTTTTTCTGTATTTTTCTTTTTATTCTTATACTTGAGCCTAAAAAAAAGGAATATAACATTGTAATATATAAAAATCGAAAGATAATCAATGAATTGAGTAGGTTCTCACCTTGTGTGTGAGTGGTGTGAGGTCACAAATATATTTCCAATGATATGATTCCATCGTTTGAGACGTGCCGTGGTATGAGACCTTCATCCTGAGAACATTCTCCTTGAGCCGGAGCGAGTCTGGTAGTTATCTTTTATTTTCTTATCATCTCTTTATTATTTTCTTTCTTTTCTCTTTTTCTATTCCTCTATTACTAGGAAAAAATTTTGTCACTACTCATTCTACATCAACTACTCTAGTTAAACCATGGCAATTACTCTCTGCAGTTACTTCCTTTTCCTCTTGTTCCACATCTGTTTTTTTGTCATTGCCTCATTAAACAACTTTTACTAGTCTACGAATTTATTATCATAGAAATAGGAATATGTTTTCCACTAAAGCTGAGAAGCTATTGGCGATAGGTTTGCTAATTCTCTGGTTTATTCTCAGTAAAGCAGGTGTTTTCTTTGTCTCTGCTATTTATTGCACATGTGAAGATCTTGCTGCATCTAACCTTTAGTAGTCTTCTTGCTAATTCCATTGACAATAAAAGTGAAAATCTGATTTTCAGGGAATAGTAATCTTTTCTGCAATTTGGACAACAAATAAATTCTAAATTTTAATTGCGTTAGTTGTGGTCCATTCATGCATCAGAAGTTAGCATATAACTTGTCTTGCAACAATTTTCTTTCATGATTGACCCAAAGTTTTGTTGAGTTTTTAGAGGTTATTCTCCTCTTTTTCTCTCTGCTTTACTACTTTCTCCTCCCGCATCCCGCATCTTTCAGTCTCTCATGATTTAGAAAGAACATCGTCTTTCTGAAGAGGAGATTTTTACATAGCTAGCTAGGAAAATATCCTTCTATTTAGCAGCCTAAGTAATAACTCATTGTGCTGCTTTCTAATTCTCGTCAACAGATTTTTACATCAAAATCTGCAAGATCATAGGATGGGCTCCATACAACAAAATCTGGGTTAACTATAATGAGGATGGGAATTTTAGGAAGATGCTTAATTATCATCATCAGGGATTGGATTGAAGATTTAAGATTATGGATGTAGTCTTATCAGTTGACTAATAAATGAAATGAAATTACTGAAATCTTATAGTACCTCTTACTCATGAATTTAGGTGTCGAAGAAAGACAATTAGACACCAAACAATGAACAGAAAAGGTGGGTACAATGACATGCTCAAAACATGTAAAGGTGGGATCGGATTTGATCCGATCAAGCCGAGTTTGAGTCAAACTCCAATTCAGTTCAATCAGAGTTCGAGTTGAACTCCAAGTTGATCCCAATCCAACTGAACAAAGCTTGAATCTGAGCTCAAGGAATAGATCCAACACAGCTCAAGTCTCACTCAAGTTCAGCTCAACTCAAGTTCGAGTCGAACTTCAATTCAACTCAACCAGACTTCGACTCGAACTCCGATTCAATCCAAATCTGGTTGAACCCAACTTGAGCTCAATCCCAAACCCAAAAGTCAGATTCAACCAGCTCCAACATCAGCTCCAACCTGCAGACGACTCAATCCAAACGTCACTTGGATTGGGAGAAGGGCATGAGGTTAGCCTAAAGAATCAGCTCCTTCAATCCGAGCCCTACTCAGACTGGAGGGGACTTGCTCACCAACCAGACGGCACTAAGGGGCTGGCCCTAGCCAAAGAAGGGAGTCCTAACGTGGTTAGAGCTCTACCCTCAATCTATATATTGAAGAGTCATCAGCCTCCTAATGCATAAAGTCACAACCACAAAGTTCTAGCCTTCGGCAGCCCCTTGTAGAAACTCTTCATCGAAAGCAGCAGCCCTTCTCAGCCTGCCCTAGCAAAAGCCCTTCAGCCAAGTGTAGGAAAGGGAGAGATCAGAAGAAGGTGATCTGCCTCAAGTCCTCCTCGGCAGCAGGACTTGTGAGAGAACAGCCACCGGTCTTGTTGCTGCTGCGCCTTCCTCGACTTCCAGCAGCAACCCAGTGGCATCGAGTCTTTCTTCCGTTTCAAGCAGATATCTTCTGCAAGCTCCAACCGGTTTAGAATCAGGTTCTGGACGAAAGAGAGAGAGGGAGAAGAAACAAAGATAACCGAAATTAACAGCAAGCTTTCTGCCATGAGCAACCTGCACGTTGAGTGCAAGAAGTCCGAGCACCTGTGTTCCCGAAGTCTTTGCTTAGTTCCTTGTTTAAGGTACTTTGATCCCAAGCAATAAGGGTTGTTTTCTTTTTGGTTTTATAACTTTCTATAGTAAAAGACACAACTCCTATGTGAAGTCATAAATCTACTCGGAGTAAGGTTCAATGTCGTCGAGTCCTTCCCCCATACAGATCAGGACTTGTCAGGCTGCCCTATATCTTAATGAATCAACGTAACACTATCAGAGGAGGATGAGGATGATGGAGAACATGATGACAATATCAAATAGGAGAAAGGAGAACAGAAATGTTAATTTGGAAAGGGAGGAAATGGAGAATTTTTTCAATCTCTAGAGGTGGAAGTAGCTGGAGGTTGACAAGGAAAGGTATTACACTAACCAAATCACAAGGCACAAACATGGTTGTTGAGTTGTGTTATTTCTTGTCCAAAAATGAAAATTATATTACATGACACGTGTGAACATGCAAGCACCGAAGAACAGTACACATCAATTTTACAAAAGCACTGCATGGTATTTTTGAGATAAACATACTACTCCAAGTTACATACTTTGATGGAACTTGATCGATACCAACCTGTGAACAACTTATATGCATTTGGCAACTCACGCTTCTGAGTAGCATAAAAAATATCTGTCCTGGAAGAGAGGTAAAGTCCAGGGTCAACAATAATGGGTCTCAGTTGCCGCGACCTGACACAATAATCTCATTTAGAATTTATATCATGAGAAAAAAAAAAAAAACTTAACACATCAGACAAATACAGAAGGGGAAAATTAAATATAATAAATAGGAGGTGAAGCTTCCGTACTCTCTCCATCCAATATAACTGGAATGCTGAACAAAGTTGAGATCCCTCGGTAGGAAAGAGAATACATGAAGAAGATCTGAGAAATAACAAAAGCAAAGTCAAATAGCAAGTATTGCACCTAAAAATATGCTTAGGGCAAACTTTACCCATTGCGAATCTTTATGTCAATAAATGGAAGAGCTTCTAAGAGAAAAAGAGAGTGACGAAATGTCAGATTATTTATGGTTTGGAGTTGCAACTCCAATTACATAGAAGCACATTCTAGCAGATTGCAGCACCTCCGCTTAAATTTGCCTAGAAAGGCACCATTTCTTGCTTGCTATAAGACTAACAGCCAGTTTTTAACACAGATCTAATAAAAAGAAATGCGATTTACAATTCTATTATGTTTATTTCCTGGTAAAAGTGGATACAGTTGCATGGTGAAATATCAAGATTTTCAAGCCAAACGAAATGTTAGTCAGACCTCATGTCATAAAAGAGGAAATTTATCATCAACTACAACCTTCGAAGTCATGTTGTGTTGAAAGATTACTGACGCAAGCAAGGTTTGGTTCTTGAATGTCCTGAGCAGTAGTAGTAGTAGGAAGAAAAGATAAGGACACGGACGCACCCCCACACAGAGAAAACCCAGAAAGGAGAGAGTGTTAAACATGGCATCAGGTGCAAAAATCCAAAATTTTCACGAGAAAACTGAATCTTTGAGGCAGGAATAGGAGCTATTCATACCATCTTGGGTCACTATAGGGTATTCGGACGCATCAAGGTTGACGAACCAATCCCAATTCGCTCCAATCCGGAGCAAGATCGCGGCGCCGTGGAGGGTGGCGGAAAGCGCAGAGGAGCCGCGAGGGTTAGCGAAATCCGGCTTCCCCACGACGTGCACGTTCCGGGCGGATCGGAAGGCCGGGACGTTCCAGGCGGCGAGGGCGAGGCGCTCGCGCTCGTCCTTCGGGGCAGCGCCGTCGAGGTGGAGGAGGTAGAGGTTCCTGGGGTGGTAGACGGCGTGGAGGAGGCGGAGGAGCCGGTCGCCGTCGCCGGCAGAGCCGGTGAGGAGGTAAGCGAGCGAGGGGGGCGGCGGGGAGGAGGATAGGAGGGCGGTGGCGGTAGCGGAGGCAGATCGGACGTGGGAGGCGGCAGAGGAGGAGGGCGAGGAGGCGGAGGGGGAGGAGAAGGAGAGGATCAAGAAGAGGGAGACGAGGGAGGTGACCAGAACGCAGTAGAGGTTACGGGATTCCTTGGGGAAGCTGGGGAATGACGGAGGAGGAGGAGGAGGAGGAGAAGCAGCAGCAGGAGATGCTGAAGAAGAAGAAGAAGACTGCATTCTTTCCTTTGAATTCCTTCTCTCTGTCTTGTTGGTTTATTCCCCTTCTTGTAACTCTTTCTTTCTACCTATTTTGAAGCCCGTGGCTGTCAATTTGACATCATCGTGGCCTCTCCTCTCTCTTTCTCTCTCCCATCTCCCTGGGAATTTAGTAGGTGATGCGAGGTAGGAAGTAGCAATTCCAAAAGGCAGTTAATTTCTTATATCATTATAAGAATAAGTCTTTATCATCATAAATTAATCTACTTTGTCAAGTAACATTACAAAACAGAGAGAGATAATTGGATGCATGTTATGGGCAAACGCCAAGGGTTTCGATTGAATGCTTAAGGTATGCAATCAAATTTATGCTTGTGTGGGTTTGTTTCTATTAATCCAGACAAAAAGAAAATAAAAGTAATGACCAACTCTTTCAATTCCCACCTTTCCTTAGAACTTGTCCTATGGGTGCAAAGAGATGTACCAAAAGAATCAATGAACCCTGAATAGTATGGACATATAATATTATACTACTATGAATTAAACTCCTATATAACAAAAGAAAACCTCTCTTAGGGTTTATAAAAAATCATGTGGCCGGTGGGACCCATTAAGCTTGACAGCTCTTAAATATCAATCAAGTTTAAAATAATAACTGTAGTTAGTATTACTAATGATTGATTTTTTAGATGAAATCAAGAAAACTAATTAATAACTATAGTTAGGATTGCTGATGATTGATTTAGATGATATATTTGTATTGCCGACGGATTGACAGTGATTTAAGTTTAAATTAGTAATAATACACCGATCAGACCTAAATCAATCTATATATTTTTGTCTTCTTCCGATGAAACGAGGTGTCGCATGAGATCCCTGCGTAGCGTTGGTTCCGAAGGGAGGGAGAGGCAGGCTTTTGGGCTTCAACCAGACGGTCTGGAACTCAACTTGGGCTCACTCACCGGCACCTCGTCCATCTCCGGCACCGTTCTCAAGAACAGTGTGACAGCTTTTACCATCACTGTTCTTCTCAGGGCGGTGCCATGCCGACCCTCCGTGGGAGGACGAGACGACCCTACCAAAGGTTAAACAGTCCTCCGGTCGAACCATATGATTGATGCGGGTCCCCATATCTGGCCACTTCATGTTTTGGCGTGTCCATCGGTGCTCTCTGAACAGGAAAAGGGAGAAAGGAAGTCAGGTTTCTTCTTCCTCGATACCCAGTTTTACCGTCTCTCTCTTTCTCTTGCTTTGGTTGGTCCCATCACAGTTTATTGATCCTACCAGTTATTAGCTGCAGCATAATCTCTTGTACGGGGGCCAAAGGGGGAAAGAGAGGTGGAGGAGAGCATAACTTTTATCTACAGGAGCTTTGAACTTTCCACTCTCTTTCTTTTTCTTTCCGTCTCTCCTTTGGATCGCTTTTGTTCTCTTCTTGAGGTCATCCCTTCCTTCGATTCCCCTCTCCTTTTCTCTCCCTCTCTCTATTTATATCTCTGGTTCCATGTACAAATGCACATACAAGATGGATATTTTCTTGGAATGAGAAGGCCCAATAGCATGCACTTGTCTGCTCTGTATTGCTGGGATCAGATCGCTTTGCTGTTCCATCTGTCGATGTTGTTGCGTCTCTCCAAATTTGAGCTGAAAAAAATCCAATTTTTTTTAAAGATCGATTTCTCGTATCTGCTTTCTTGATAGTTGAACAGTTTGAGGTGAAACCCTGAAGGAGAAAGAGGAGGAATTCGAATGGCAGGGATGGATCCGTCCAAGTACGCGCACAGCCCAGCCCACAAGGCTGTGCTCGCGCGCGATTACGCCGGCCTCAAGCGCGTGCTCGCGGCGCTGCCCCGCCTCGCCGACCCCTCCTCCATCCGCACCGAGGCGGCGTCGTTCGCGGAGGAGGAGAAGGCCGAGGCTATCTCCGCCGTTGTCGACCGCCGCGATGTCCCCAACCGGGAGACGCCGCTCCACCTCGCCGTCCGCCTCGGCGACGCTGCCGCCGTCGAGATGCTAATGGCCGCTGGCGCGGACTATAGCCTCCAGAACGAGCAGGGGTGGAGCGCGCTCCAGGAGGCCATCTGTGCCCGCGAGGAGAACCTCGCCAAGATCATCATCCGCCATTACCAACTGCTCGCCTGGGCCAAGTGGTGCCGCCGGCTGCCGCGAGTGGTCGCCACCATGCGCCGGATGCGGGACTTCTACATGGAGATCACCTTCCACTTCGAGAGCTCCGTGATCCCCTTCATCTCCAGGATCGCCCCCTCCGACACCTACAAGATATGGAAGCGGGGCTCGAACCTGCGGGCCGACATGACGCTGGCCGGATTTGACGGCTTCCGGATTCAGCGCTCCGACCAGAGCATCCTCTTCCTCGGGGACGGATCGGAGGACGGGAAGGTGCCGCCGGGGTCCCTGTGCGTGATCTCTCACAAGGACAAGGTGGTGATGAGCGCTTTGAACGGAGCGGGCACGCCCCCCACGGAGGCGGAGGTCCAGCAAGAAGTCGCTGCGATGTCCCAGACGAACATTTTCCGGCCGGGGATCGACGTGACGCAGGCCGTGCTACTTCCGCAGCTGACGTGGAGGAGGCAGGAGAGGTCGGAAATGGTCGGGCCGTGGAAAGCGAAGGTGTACGAAATGCATCACGTGATGGTGAGCATGAAGTCCCGGCAGGTGCCGGGAGCCATGACGGACGAGGAGTTCTTCTCGGCATGTGATGACAACGATACCGAGAGCGAAGAGTTCGAGGACGTCTTGACGGAGGAGGAGCGGAAGCAGCTGGAGAGTGCGCTCAAAGTAAAATCCCCGGACATGCTCGACCAAGTCCACTCAGATGCCTATGTTGCTCGCCGTCATAGTTGCAACGAGCCGAGGGAGATGGCCGTCGAGGATGCTTGTAGTAGTAGCAGCAGTAGAAATAGTGAGAATAGACAAGACAGGAGAAGCTGGTTTGGTAACTGGGGAAAGAGGGGCAGCAATCACAACCAAGATGGGCAGAGGAAGGCTGTGCCTCCAAGCGTTATCCTCGTCGATTCTCCACCTGGGCATCAGAGTAGGCCCGAAAGGCGTTCGATAGAAGTCGTGAAAAGGCCTGCAACGAGCAAAGAGAGCGAGTACAGAAAAGGCTTGAGGCCTATTCTGTGGCTTTCTCCTGATTTCCCACTGCAGACGGAAGAGCTATTGCCTCTTCTCGACATTCTAGCGAACAAGGTCAAGGCGATTCGTCGACTGAGGGATCTTCTTACGACGAAGCTCCCTCCTGGAACATTTCCGGTGAAGGTATGGGTTTCTCCTACCATACATTCTTCTCATTCCATGAGTCGCTTGTGCATTATGTGAGGGTAGTCTATGAATGCATGCAGGTTGCAATTCCAGTTGTGCCTACCATCCGTGTCCTGGTTACCTTCAGCAAGTTTGAGGAGCTACAGCCATTGGAAGAGTTCTGGACACCTCCCTCAAGCCCTGAGAGCAAGACCCCAGAAACACAGGCATCAAGCTCCTGGATTCAATGGATAAAGGCGCCCTATCGTCAAGCTTATGCCAATTCACCAGGGCCAGGTAGCCGTGTGGAGGACGTACAAGATCCGTTTGGGATTCCACCTGATTACACTTGGACTACTGCTGAAGCCAGAAGGAAGAAGACGCAGGAGGGTACGAGCAAATCGAAGCAGGTGAAGGGCCGGAATCGGTGAATGGTCGACGATCCATTCCACAAGGTGGCCTGTCCATGCGCTAAGATTTGTTGGAATATTCTTTTGCAAGTCGAACTCTATTTCTTGGGCAGGCAGTGATCTAAAGATGTTGAAAATTTTTAGGTTCATAGTCATGTCATGCTAATGAGGAATTCTCCTCTGTTACTTCTTACTTGTTGCCTCAACTCTGAAGAAGCTGGCTTAATCTCCACCATTGTCACAGAGGCACTGCAAGAATGTCATTCCTTGAAAGTAAACCCACAGGTGGGGCTCTTATATTTCTCATGGTCGTAGGGTTGGTTATCTTTTACTTTCCATGAAGTTACTAAGATCCAACAACCTAATGTCCAAAAGATTTTTCTCCACTCATCTTCCATATTGAAAGTGAGTACTGACATCAACTGCTTCACAGCTCAAATCTTGATGACCCATTAAAGCTAAAGACAGCAAGATGGAACAGCTAATGTGATCTATCGATCCGAACAATGATACAAGATACCCATGAACCAGGATCTTCAAAATTACTTTGCTCCTTCCTAAACAAAACAGAGAGCTCGTATGTTTGTGCCATTGGACAAATCATTAGTATGCTTATAGAACAGAAACATGATGGTCCAAAGAGTTCCAATGGATACCTGCAGTTCATCACCTTGTAGGAATGTTGAACACGATCGTACAATGCCCAAATCTAAATCTTGTGGCTGCCTCATTGATGTGCATCTTCTCAAGCGTTACAAAATGATTGCAGACTTTTGTTGTAATCCAAGCCATCGTGGAAAGACCTACCAGAGTGGAAATGACAGAGCAACATCACCTGCTCGTTTTATGAGAACAATAGATCTCTTGGAGGCTTTTTGACATCATACATAATAATAACAATAATAATAATTTGAGATCAACTTTTGTAGTTATTAAGATATATAAAAAAGTATATATTTAATTAAGTTTAAAATACTTAAGTATTTATTTATGATTCCTATTAATATATTTTTAGATTTTTTTTATTTCTTTTCATCCTAATAATATTAATTATCTCATTTTTTTTCTATCGGAGATCTCGTAAGTATATACTTATTTCATTTAAATAATTTTCTCTCATCTTATCCTCTATCAAAATGATATCTAACTGTTCATGAATAAAAATATATTTTTTTATTTTTCCTAGTAACTCCACACATTCGTCTCATCTTAACAACATAAATCTTTTATATATATTATTTTTTAATTATTCAACAAACTTTTTGACATTATATGTTGCATAGCAAAAATTTGTTTTTCTTGTAAGAATTACACCATATATTTACTAGGAAAGAGACACTAACAAAGAATCATAAACTTGAACTTTCAATGACAAATTCTAACTTTTAATTGTAAATCTTGGTATCTTCGATCACAACAAACAATATATTCCATCTCATGTACGGAGTATCAATTTATATTAGAGTGTATTAGTTAGTGCTTATAGCAAACAATAATATATGATGATTAGTCAGAAAGAATAATACCCTTTGCAGCATACCTCTGTCGTAGACAGGATAAATGCACCTAGAACATGATCCATTTTGCTAGATTTCCTGCAGAGAATTACTGAAAGAAGGTTTGTGGCAAGGATTTATTAATGTCTCATAGCAATTCAGTAACAAAATACCTTGCCTATAACAATTCATATAAAATATTCTTTCAAAAAGGGTGGGCAAACATATTAACATCCATGACAAGAAAGGTAAGATTTTGGCAGTTTTTGGTGTATCTCTATAGAGAGATTGCATCTCCTCATGCATAAATATTGCAGCACTTGGCAATGAACATTGTCAGAATCTTGTAAGTCTTCCATCTTTACTTCTATGAGTATGATAGCTATATATCATCATGCTTAAAAAACGTTTTGAACAGTTACCACAGTTAATAAGCAAGCCCAACGCTTAATAGTCCAAATCATATTGAGTTGAGTTTTGCCATTAAAATACATTGACAAAATAAAATCTTTAAACCTTGTGCAAGACCAGATATGCTTGTAAGTTCAAGAAATGAAGAAAAGCAGAGAGGCATAAAGAATGCCAATACCCTACTTCTTGATCTGCTTAAAACAAACAAAGAACATGACAGACAGAAAGTGTAAGAAACCAAGAGAACTGAAGGTTTCCTGGTTAGCTTTGGTTGATAAAGATATCTTTCTCTTGCATTCAAATCTCAACATCAATTACCTAGAACGAAACAGAAAAATAAGTAGTTTATATATTACCAAGTCCTTAGTCTCCTTTTCAAAGATCCTTGTTCAAATTGTACCTCCACCCGAGGACCATATCACCATTTCGAAGCTATAGAAGGTATAAGAAACTAGGAAGAATTAGATGACAAGCAAGTGATTAAACAAAGAGCTTCTTACATAATGCCCATAAGGAAAATATGTTTTTGAAAATTGAGCCAACTAAAGTTTTAAATACTGATCTAATACCAATTTTGATAATTAGTCAGAGCAATGTGAAATAAAACCAAGCAATATACCCACCTGGAACATCCAGTATCGCTGAAAATATAATAAAAATGTAGTATGCCAAGTGGTACCACGTTCTATGGCCCATTACTCGTACCTTGTCAGACCATTAAATCATGATCCATATGTACCAGTCCAATCATATTTAAATTCACAGATTCAGCTTTAGCCCAGTATACCTAAATAATATTTATTTAGATCATTTAAAATTCAATGTAAATGAATAATGCATCCCCAAGGCATATTCGTCATGTCAGCAGCTGTAAGTGTATATGTATGTCAAATGATGTCATAGATTAGCCCCTTACACTGGTAGATTAGTCCCAATGAAAAATCTAGAGAAGGTGAATGATCAGAGTTCCACTGGTAGGTTATAATTTATTGTAGAGCATGATAAAGTAAAGAGTTATTGGAGAATTAACAAGATGAGAATTCAAGACCTGAACATTTCATTATGTACTTTTCTCTTTACAAAAAAAATAATGTAATAATTAAAAAATGCACTAGAAAGAGCTTCCTACTATGTTAACATGTGGAATTAAATAAACATATATTAGCATGGTTGAAAAGATCCATGCAGGCAACCTCGTATAATTGGGGTTTACATGTCCAATAAAACAATATAGAGAAGGTGAATGATCAGAATTCCACTGGTAAGTCATAATTCATTGTGAAGCATGATAAAGTAAATTAAAAAGCTGAGAATTCAAGACCTGAACTTTTCATTATGCACTTTTCTCTTTACAAAGAAAAGTCATTTAACCAATTCAAATAAGTTTCTATCTAAGAGGAAAAATGCACTCGAAAGAGTTTCCTACTTTGTTAACATGTTGAAATTGAAAAAAAATATATTAGCATAGTTGAAAAGATCCATGCAGGCAACCTCATAAAAATGGGGCATCATGGCTTCTTCTTATTGATGTTGTTGGGGATAAAAAAAAGTTCAATTCTATACACACATGAAGAACATGATAAGTCAAAACTTTTTGTCAGCTAATATCCAAAGAGCATCATAGGTTTGCCATCTGCATGTTTTAATTATGAATTCTAGATATGCATGAGAAAGAAACAGCTATATAAGCATACCAATTGAAGAACTTCTAAAATTAAGGGATAGGCTTACATCACCACAACAATTAATATAGACACTAGAGTAGATAATTCCGTGCATATCCTCAAACTTGATAATTAACTAGTCAATTTGCCAGGAAATTAATAAGGTAAGAGAAAAGATTCTCCAATATGTAACACAAGATTGAGAAAAATTACCAGCGAACAATTTGGTCATTCCTTGGAAATTGGTGACACGCTCTCAGAAAGAGCATTTGTGACTTCAAAAATTTATCACCTTCTAAACAATAATTGGCTACATTGTTAACTTCCCCATAGGTTCATCTCCAATCCCATAATCAACACTCAGTTCCCTTAATGGAGGTATGTTCTCCATGGCGAAGATCATAACATGCGGATATAATACATTATTGTGATCAAATAGCACATATTGCACAAACACATTTGGGCTACAACTATGGCTCAGATAACAAGCTACATTCCTTGATCGTGAAACATCTATTGAGAAGTTCAGGCCTGGCAAGCATGGAAAGTTTGGTGACACATAATTGGGTAAGACATCAGAGATGTCTCCCCATTCCACCCATCTTCCTGGAAACTGGGCAGGATGCACCAAACAGTGGCCTTTTGTGGATAGGATTTCAGTTTGCTGCCTAGTTAGCACAATGCCACTAAATTCACAAACAAATTCCCCAGCCTGAATCAAATCCAATGATCTCACTCCCCACCCTGTCTCTTTTGATCGGAACACCTCCAACTGATGCCTCACACCTTTCTGGCTCACCCGGTTGGGACAATTCGGTGGGCACTGGCACAAGGTGCCACACTCATAAATTAATGGCTTCCCCCTCGATAGAATCCCATGTCCACCATATGCAAATTCTCCACCATTTTTCTGGGCACAGTAGCAGTTGGCTGAGCAATTGGAGATGCATTCACACCCATTTCCTGCATCAGCATTTGCCTTCCCTTGAAAAGCTTCGACAGGAAACACTGGACTAGTGAGATACTCAAAGAGCAATGGTTCTCGGTCATCATCAATATCATTAAACAAAGAAACAGGAAATTTCTCCTTCCCCATCGAGATATCGAGACTCAAGTAACCAGCTGGCCTCATACTCAATGGATTCACTTTTAAATCCTCAGCAAGCTTGAGAATCCCACTGCCCATCTCTTCCTGGCCTTCAATTCTCAAAAGCTTGTACTTGTATATGCCGAACCCTGATTTGCCTACATCCATCCAGCAATTGACAATCTTGTAAAGCCCATCGTAGACATAAATCTTTCCGATGGGGCTGCGATTGGACTTTATACCACGAATGACTCGAATTTCAATACCATACTTCATGCTCCGTTCCAGTGCAAGATTTCCCCCTTCCAGCTTCTGGTCAGTGCAATGCTTAAACATGCTGGGACCGCGGCCTGTTAGCATAAAATCTGTAATCATGCTATCTATAATGCGGAAAAACTTTTATACCAAGATTGAAATCAAATAAATTGAATCTAACAATAATACGATGCATACCTTTGTTGTTGTTCAGAAGAAATAAACCTTATCTGATCTACAAGTGCTCCATCGTCGGATCTGAAATATCAATCTGCAAGGATCTGCAAAAAAGAACTAGATCCTTCTCCTCTCTTCCTATCTTTTCACAGGACCACCTAGATTGATGGATTAGGGGATTAAGGGAGAGGAAGATTGAGAGAAAAACTTAATCTCTCACTTGACTCAAATTGAGAGAAAAACCTTAATCTCTCAATTGACTCAAATACTACTCAGATGCGCACTTGACCCCTAGAGGTCCGATAGATACGCACAGATGATCTCTGATGATATATTTAGCCCCTAGAGGTCCTGTCTATTTATAGGCGAGAGCAGAGGGTCTAGGATAAGTTATTAGGAGAGTTCCTTCCATCAAGGTTATCTCCTAAAGAATCCTACTTTAATATGGACTTCTTTTCTATTGGCCAATAACTATAATCAGAATCCAATAATATCTATAATATATCTTACCTAATTAAATAGGGCCACATAATCTAACATTCTCCCACTTGGCCCAATAATTGGTAAGATACAAAAAGACTTAAAAATTAAAAATAAATAAACAAAATTTATTTAAAAACAATTTGACTCAATTAGATTCTGAAATTTTTGAAAAACTATATACACGCGCGTGAATTTTAGAAAATAGGCCAATAAGTCCAATAATAATAATAATACTACATTAAGTTTGACTAACAATATGAGTCATAGCGGTTGTATGCCATCAGTGTCACACTTCCTTCTATGTACCACAATACTATTAGTCTTTCCTAATGCAGTCCAAAATGACCCCTATAATTTGTCTTGTCAAGACAATCCTGTCATCACATTCAACCATAATATGTACATACATAATTGTGAACAGGATAGCAGAAACAAATAACTTTAAGTACGTAAGTAAGAATGTCAATTATAGTGTCCACTCAAACATGCATCACCATATCCTTTATGGGTTGCTCACAAACCCAATCATAAGAACATGTTCTTTCAAAATACGTTAGACTGTAAGTCCTAAGTGAATGGATCAGCAATCAATACAGTGGAACTCAAGTAATTAATTGACATTAGATGTTTCTGGACTCATCTTCTCTAACCATCAAGTACTTTATACCATAATGCATATAGATGCAATAGTACTTGTCATTCTTAGAGAAGAAAACTACTGCAATGTCATAAAATATCTTCAACGACTTGGTAATTGAGTCTGACTACACCAAGCCCTGAGATAAAAATTTTGCAGTCACAAATTTGATTAGTGGCCTCAAAGCATGCCACAAAATCAACTTTTATTATTAATAATAATAAATTACCTCTCTAATTACATAGATATTAACCGTAAGGTGGACTTCCTATTATCGAGGTAATTTATACAATCAGCATCTGAAAAATACCATTATTTCAAGCTGATATAATTTCATACATGTGAGCATATAATCATTTGTCCCTTCCTGATATCTTATTACTTTCTCTGTAGTCCTTTAATGTTTTTACTTCTGGGTAACTCCAATATATACCCAACATTTTAACTGTAAAAACTGATATCTTTTCTAACAGAGACTTGAGCATAGACTTCCAACTGCGCATATACAAAGAATATCTTATTTATCTGATTCTTTTCAAGTCATTTTCAAGCATTTACTATTGACTAAAATTTTGCTTTTATGATTTACTGAACAAAGCTGTATATTAAAATCATTTCAAGACTCGGTTGATATATCCTTTCTAAGACAATCTTCATAATCATTGAGGTCTATCATTGAATTACTCAATGTTAATAATATAAGATGTCTCATTTATATCAACCATATTAAAACTCTCAGTGACAAATTCTTGATTTAGTATAATAAATCAAGATCACTATTGATAAGGCAAAATATTATCCATATATAAGACCAATATAATAAACTTGCTCCCACTGATATAAATACTAATTAATAGTATTTACCTTAAATCTGAAATAATGATATCAAGAACCTTTATATATCATTACCTTGAAGCTTGTTTAAGGTCATAAATGGATTCCTGAATTTGCATACCAAACTTTATATTTCTTTCATTTTCTTTTAGAGTAAATCATGTAGAGTAACCCATATAAAGCTAGATCTTTTAAAAAAATATTTTCATATCATTATGATATAACTTAAGCTCATAATGAATCATTAATGTCATGATGATTCTTAACGAGTTCATTAAAAAATCTCGTTATGGTCGATACATTCGTTACGAGTAAAACTTTTAACCACAAGTCTGACCATTATATCGATATTGTCCTTTGAGCCACATTTATATAATAGACTCTTTTACAATTATTGGACAATTCGATAAATTTATCAGACACCATTCTGGTTATTAATTTTAACTCTTCTTTTATTGCATCATATTACTTTTCAGAATCATTACTTTTCATGACCCATGACAACAATAAAAGATCCATTCTGATTCCTATATCATAATATAATTCTTGTAGATATGCAACATAATAACCATAAATGACATGATTCCTTCCCCTTTGAGATATTCTCAAAGTTATCAATTATGGTTGTTCTACAAGACCATTAATAATAAAATCAATATAATGTGAGAGTTTAGTAATGTTATTTTGTTGTTTACTTTTATCAAATCATTTAATGATTTGAGTAACAACAATCTCTCGAATAATAAAGGAGTATTAACTTGCATCTCCTTTATATCAAAATTAAATTTCGAGATTTTCACTCCCACTGATTTGCTATTTTATAGGAATCTTATGTTACCAGATTTAATTGTCCTCGTACTATGATTAGAGCAATAAAATATGTACCCCTTTCAAACTTTTCTGAATAGATAATAAAATATTTAGAAATAATTATTAAATCTAATTTTCTTTTATGTGAGTTGAGGATCCTTTATCTCCATAAGACAATCTCAAATATGTAAATATCTTAAATCAGGTTTCCTATCATTTCATAACTTAAAAAGTCATGTAATTTACTTACTAGGAACACCATTCAAGATATACATAGTTGTCCTTGGAGCTTCTTCTCACATTGATTTGGGTACAAAAGAATAATCTATCATGCTCCTAACCATATCTATAAGGTACGATGATATCTTTCAGCAATCATATTATGTTGTAACACATCTGGTAAATCATATACCTTATTTTTTTTCAAGAATCTAGCAAAAGAATTATAACTGGGTTCATCATAAATACCATAAAATTTATCATCCTTTTCAGATATGATGATATTGACCTTTCTATCTAATTGTCTATCAACTTCATTTATATACACTTCAAGAGTGTAAATGGTCATAGACTTTACATGAATTAGATATATATAATCATATCTCAACAGATTATTTATATGGTGATAAAATGTCTCTCTTTAATGAGACAAAAGCATATAGTGATAAACATAACCTCAAGGAGTTTATAAAACTAAAATTTACTTCAATATTTAATTATATGATCATTGTAAACTTATGATTCATATTAATTCTGCATAGACTATTATACAGAATTCAAAGGATAATTTTATTGAATCACAGTAAGTTTACAACCACCAAAAGAGAAATAATATTATAACAATTCTAGGTAAAGAACTTAAATTCCCAGAATTATAAGAACATAATATGGATTCTTCAAGATTTATCAAATTGAATCATCTTTGGATATAAGCGATAAATACAAACTAATATCGCTTTCACTTTAAGATGATTCCCTACATTGATAAATATCTCATTCTCTTTTGGTTTTATCCCAATATCTATTATTGGTAACATATGATGAAGCATCAAATTAATCCATCAATAATATCCGTAATATTTGATTTGAACCATACAAAGGTTATAATTATACCTTTTTTTTTATTTCAAATCAAATCATATAGTATATTTCTTCTTCACATAATTTTATTTGCTACAAAAGTAACACTTTATTGTGAAGATATTCTTTTATGAGTTTATATAATAATTATAAACTCAGATGGAATTACGCTTCATCCTTATTTTAGTGTTACCTACTCCTTGAATAGTACTCAAAATATTATGAGTCTTGAACTTACAGCTTTATCATTTATTTTGAGGATATAATCTTAAATTCCTCAAATATTATCATTTTAAGATTTCAACTAATGACTTATCAGATAATTTAAATTGATCCTTAGATATTCTTATGCGCAAGTTGTAAACTGTACTGAAGTCTAAATATCATAAAATTGAGTATTTCATGCCTTTCTTGATCAGTCACCTCAATTATTTATTTCACAGAACATTCAGTAATTATGTTCTATTCAATTAATCTGAGATCTCACTTACTCAATACAACTTGTATATGCTCAAGTCATTTGTTTCAGAAAGTATAGGGACACAATAAAGAAAGTGCCACAATAATAATATAACATTAATGCTTTGAGTTTTTCAAAATATGATGAACTATTGATATCATCTATATTTCACCTTTGGGTGAAATATTGACATATCTAGTGTTCACTCAAAATCACTTATGGAGGACTGATACCATTCTTGTGGAATAGTGTTGTTACCTTTGGGTATACAACCCTAAACTGCAAGAATATCCAAAACAGTATCATCCTACCCCATCACATAATTATTTGAAATAGATTCTCCTTTGGGATTATCTAAATCTCATAATTATATGTGCCATCGTGAATATTATTTTATGTCATTTTAGGATGAATTCCATAATGTATTTTATAGATTATTAGTCCAAGTCACTTTGGTGGCTACAGGACCAATACAAAAATATAAAATACAATCTAAAATATCCCATGAATGACATGAACTTTATTGTAATTCATATCCCATAAGCCTATCATCCCAGGCTACTTTGGTAACTACCGGTCAGATAAAACTTAGGAAGATAAATTACAAATAATATTCACTAAATTCCTTTATCCTGAATCATGCTGTCATTATGAATATTATTTTATTTAATATCATTTAAGACTAAATTCATAATGTATTTTATAAATTATTAGTCCAGGTCACTTTGGTGACTACAGGACCAATACAAAAATATAAAATACAATCCAAAATGTCCTATAAATGATAAAACCTTTATTGTAATTCATATCACAAAAGTTTATCATCCAAGGCCACTTTGGCAGCTACAAGTCAGATAAAACTTAAGGAGATGAATTACAGATAATATTCATTAAATTTCTTTAATTTATGCTAAGCAGTTCAATAATAAAATTACCATAATAATTATTGAACATTAATACTAAGCAGTTCAATAATAGAATAACCATAATAATTATTGAACATTAATGCCAAGTAGTTCAATAATAGAATAACCATAATCATTATTAAACATTAATGCTAAGCAGTTCAATAATAAAATAATCATAATAATTATTGAACTTTAATTAACAAAAGAAAACTCATATGATAATCATGATAATATATAAATCATGTGTTAATTGCCTTCATGTGAAAGATAAATATTATTTCACAATTTCAAATATATACATGTGAATAACTAAATAAATATCCAAGAACAATAATTGGACTTTATTTACCACATGTATAATCAATAATTCATATGAGAAAACTATAAAGTAACCATAATTTATAGTTTTTTTTTTTTTTTTTTTAATCAAAAATTAAATCCAATCAAATAACCAAAATATAATCATGATTAAATTCAATCATAATTATAATAAATCATATTTATCAATTTTATAATTGAGAATATAACTTAAAATTCTCAATTTGAATAAAATTGTAAATATATGATAGGATATAAACTGAAATTAAGAAATTCACGAAAGGCAGAACTGTAATTTGGCAAAATTAGACCCGAGGGTAAAACTGTAAATATGTTGACAGAACATATACTGGAATTACGAAATTTGCAAAGGGCAGAATTGTAATTTTGCAAAACCCTAACCTCGAGGTCAAAACCGTAATTATGCCAAACCCTAATCTGCCATGCTGCCGCCTGGGCGTGCCGCGCGGCCGTTGCGACGTGGGGCGCTGACGCCGCTTGCGCGCGGCCGTTTCGACGTGCGGCGCTGACGCCGCTTGCGCGCGGCCGTTGCGACGTGCGGCGCTGCCGTCGCTTGCGCGCGGCCGTTGCGACGTGCGACGCTGCCGCCGCTCGCGCACGGCCGTTGCGACGCTGCCGCTGCTCGCTGCTCGCGCACGGCCGCTGCGACCTTTCCTGCCTGCGGACGGCGCGCACGGCTGGCCGCGGCTGTTGCCAGCGCGCGGCCGCTGCCGCCGCGGGGGGCTGCCTCTGCCCACGAACGGCCGCTGCGGCGGTTCCTGCCCGCGCGTGGCCGCCGCCTGTGCACGGCCTACCCACGCGCGGCCGCCGCCGGTGCGCGGTAGCCATGCCGCGGCGCTGCCTGTGCCCACGCGCGATCGCTGCCACTACCTGCGCGCGGCTGCCGCGGTTCCTGCCCACGCTTGGCCGCCGCCTTGGCGTGGCCGCTGCCGCTGCCGCTGCCCGCTTTCCACGGGGGCAGCGTTTGCCGCCATCTGCGGCCACCGCCCTTCCGGCATCTTCTGCGGGCGCCACCATTATGCGTGAGGGCAGCCGCCGCCTTCCGCAATCACCGCGTTCACATGCGGTGCGGGATGTCCGTGATGCCGCCACTGTTCGCAAGCGAACCTCTGCCTGCGCACGACCGTGATGCGCGACTGCGGGGTAGTACACGGTCCTTTCTCGACAACGATCAACAGAGATGATCATCTCAATAACATCGATGATAATAAACAGTATATTCATCGATCAAACATAAAATTATACATTGCTCATAATCAATAATAGAGCAAATCATATAGAAAGAAAACAGATCAATAATATCCGACGAATCATTCAAGCATCGTAAAGAACAATAATAGATCTAATATATTTGATCTCAAGAACCTGGCTCTGATACCAATTGTTAGCATAAAATCTGTAATCATGCTATCTATAATGCGGAAAAACTTTTATACCAAGATTGAAATCAAATAAATTGAATCTAACAATAATACGATGCATACCTTTGTTGTTGTTCAGAAGAAATAAACCTTATCTGATCTACAAGTGCTCCATCGTCGGATCTGAAATATCAATCTGCAAGGATCTGCAAAAAAGAACTAGATCCTTCTCCTCTCTTCCTATCTTTTCACAGGACCACCTAGATTGATGGATTAGGGGATTAAGGGAGAGGAAGATTGAGAGAAAAACTTAATCTCTCACTTGACTCAAATTGAGAGAAAAACCTTAATCTCTCAATTGACTCAAATACTACTCAGATGCGCACTTGACCCCTAGAGGTCCGATAGATACGCACAGATGATCTCTGATGATATATTTAGCCCCTAGAGGTCCTGTCTATTTATAGGCGAGAGCAGAGGGTCTAGGATAAGTTATTAGGAGAGTTCCTTCCATCAAGGTTATCTCCTAAAGAATCCTACTTTAATATGGACTTCTTTTCTATTGGCCAATAACTATAATCAGAATCCAATAATATCTATAATATATCTTACCTAATTAAATAGGGCCACATAATCTAACACGGCCACCATGGCCAGTGTAGACCAGCACAAGCCCACTGTCCTCGTCATCCTCGTAGCCACCAGATACAATAATGCTGGTGGCTATCGGCTCGCCGGTAGAGCTCCGGCTAGCTGGAACATAGTCAATCCCAGCCTGGCTCTGGCCATGCAAGCCGAGCACGCATAGCTCCATGCGAAAGAAGAAGACATCGCCGATGGTGATCCCGGGGATCGCGCCGATGATCCTCCTGTCTCGGTTAAGCCAGAGGTCGCGGTCGCCCATCAGGGTGGCGGCCTTGAGGTCGGCGCGGCTCCTCTTGCCCCAGATCACCTCGAAGGCGTCGCCTTTGTTCTCGTCCCGGAGGAGGAGGGAGCGGAGAGAGTCGAACGTGGTGCGGGTCCGGCGGACAACGTCGCGGAAGTAGAGCCGGTCGCGGAGGCCGAGGGTGGAGGCGCGGACCATATCCGCCGACCGGATCTTCCGCTTCTTGCGGGCGACGACGGCGGAAGAGTTGGCGGCCCGCGTCGGCGCGAGCGTGGGGGCGGTGACGAGGGAGAGGTGGTGGTGGTCATCGCCGGAGGCAGCGGCGGCGGCAAAGAGGCGGGCGAGGCGGAGGTACTCGGCGAAGAGGGCCGCTCTCTCATCGTCGACGGCGTCGTGGTTGGGGCTAGGGCTCGGACCGGATGTGGGGTGAAGGGGGTCGAGTAGACCGATCGGGCCGGGCAAAGCCGGGTGGTGATCGGGCGGCTCGGGTTTGGGCTCGACCTTGGGGAACGGCGCGAGGTTGAGGTTGAGGTCCGGGAACGGGGCGGGAGGCGGCGGCGAGGGGGTCATCGCAGGAATGCAGCAAATCTCAGGGACCTCAACTTAATTTCGTCGAACAGGAGTGGGGAGGAGGAGAAGGAGCAGACAAGTGGACGGCCATGGCGAGGGGCAAAACGGGAAGAAAGTGCAGGGCGAAGGACAAATGGCGAAGGGAAGGTTTTTACGTAATTTCGGTCATGATCGACGTCCGACGAGTGTGGGACGGCACTAGTGCGGCCGTCGAATATCTGTCTCGGACCAATCAGCGAACACAATAACTCGAAACGTGTCTTACGCCATCGGCTTATCCTTGTGGATCCCGCAGCTTTCTCGTCGAGTGGGACTCGCCACAGCTTTCTTGTGAAACGTGGGATCCTCAGGCTCATACATGCTCACTGCTGCTGATGGGGTCACCGCTTAAGTTACAACGATTTACGACTGCCGGACCCCACGCGAAATGCGGGAGAGCCGCCCTTCCATTGGTTCGGACATGTAGGCCACGTGCTTCTCCGAACAACGACTTCAGTCATGACATGGAACATGAGCATATAAATCAGCTGATGAAATGGATAGGTTATATCTCGATGCTCAAGTCAAATCACGTATTTGTTTCTGTAGAATGCAGCAAAATACTATGTTGTATCACATAACAAACTTGATTGTGTGACAATATGCAGAAGCGGATGCAGACATTGTCACCTTATCCATTCACATACTACGGGATATGCCAATGCATTATCCATCTATATTTGATCCAAATTAGTCAGCTAACATTTATTAGCACGCTTCACTTCCTAATGCATGCATTAACTAATCCACTACAGCAATCAATGTTGTTCGTTTTATCATACATTCACTTAATTAACTTTATGTTAATCGGTGTCATAACCTCTTCGTCTTTTCGTCTTTCTTGTAAATTAAACAAAACCTTCTTGACATTTAATCTAATATCATAAGTGAAAGAAATATTTTCTAGTGAAGATGTAAGGCAATTTAACTTGTAAACACTTTGATTGTTGAATTAAGATTTTGATATTAAATCTTATCTTTATCATTTTGAAAATAAAAATCTTCCATATTACCTACCCTTCACTTTTAAGCCTAATAGTAAAAAGGATTGGTTAGATCAAAATCCTCTGCTCGATTGGATTAGGTGCTGATTTCATATGCGAGTCTACAAATGGTGCAGTCTATGGTCGTCAGCCATAAAACTGGCTGACCGTTTATCTTAATGGCCAAAGGCATTGATGCAACTTGGGCTTAAAATTACAATTTAGATTTTGGTTCGAGATTATGATCATTTCCGTTTAATGAGTGAATTAAACAATCAATCGATTTGAGTGAATTAAACACAATGGGTCATCTTAAATGGGCCGGATTTTGGTTAGATCGGACCGGTTCTGTGAGTTTGGATCAAGACGGAGGAAGCTCAATCAAGCAACATTATGAACGACATAAATAACTACCTCACGGGCAGCAAAATCATGGCAAGAAAGATAAAACGTAGAAGTCCTAGGAGGTAAAGAACTATTTATATATATATATATATATATATATGAGTATTTGATTTTAAATATTTTTTTTATGAGTTTGTATAGTCTTTATAAACTCAACTAATTTATTTGGTAAATTATATTTTAACTTTCTTTTATTATTATCTACTCCTCTAGTATCTTAATTGTTTGTAAGTACACAAACTAGTAAACTTATTTTATTTTTACTTATCTTTTATTTGTATTGTAATATAGTTTAAAAGAGTTAAGAAGAAAGAGAATTAAGAATGAATTGTATGGGAAGAGCTCACTATGTTTAATATTTTTTAATATTTGTAACCTTATCAATCATAATAAGGATATATTTTAGAATTTCTCGAATAATGTAATATCAAGTTATAGTCAATTCTTTCATTAAGGTGTCAACCAATGACTTGTTAATAAAATTTAATATAAATATTATATTTTATAATAAAATCTAAATATTATTAGTAATTATCAAAAAAACCAAACCTATCTTTTTTAATTATTTGTTCCATAAAATTTTTAGTAGTTAAGTTTGTGATCCTTCCAACAAATCTGGATAAGGTCTAACATACTTAATGTAAATTACATATGTTGAAGTCATTTATAATAATTTAATTAAAAATATATATAGATACTAGAAGCATAATAATATAATAAAAATTACCATAATAATAATAAAAATAAATATAATATTAAATATTTAATTTTTTTTAATAAATGTTGAACTACTAATATTTTCTCCATTTCACCTTTGGGTGAAATATTGATATATATATATTATTCATACAAGATTCTACAATTATAAAAGACTAATATCATTCTTGTGAAATAGTATTGCTATATTTAGGTATACAACCCTAAATTATAAGGATATCCAAAATAGTATCGTACTATTATATCATATAATTATTTGAAGTATATATTTTTTTTAGAATTATCTAAATCTCTTAATTATGTGTGTCATTATGAATATTATTTTTATTAATATCATTTAAGATTAATTCTATAATATAATTTTATAAATTTATTAGTCCAAGCTACTTTGGTGGTTATAAGACTAATATAATAATATAAAATATATTTTAAATATCCTATAAATAGTAAAATATATATTATAATTTACACCCAATAAGCCTATTATCTTAGACCACTTTGGCATCTACAAATCAAATAAAACTTATGAATATAAATTATAAATAATATTTATTTTTTTAAATATAATTTATAAAAATAGTTCAATAATAATAAGATAATAATCATAATAATTATTAAGCATTAATCACCGTAAAAGAAAACTTATATGATGACTATAATCATGATAAAATAAAAATCATACCTTTATGTGAAAATAAAATATTATTTTATATTTTTAATATGCATATAAATAACTACAAAATAGCCAAAAGTAATAATTGAAATTTAAGTACCACAAGCAAATAAAAAAATTATCAATATTTCATGTGAGAAAAATATAAAAGTAATTCATAATTTATATTTTTTTAAAATTCTATATAGGACCCCAAATTAGACCAATTAACTCTATTTAATTGGGCTATTCAAATTAGGTTTATAAATTTGGGATAAACATCAATTCAATTAGGTCAATTAAAATTAGAGTTGACTAAGATCAAAATTAAGGTTCAATCAAATGAATATTGACTGAGGTCAAAATCAATAAAAAAACTTAAATTCTGATTAAATTAGGTTTAAATTAGGCTATGGTCAAAATCAAATCAAACTATTATCGAAATCAAATTCAATCAACAATTGAGAATTGACCAAAATTGATGCTAAAATTGAGGCTTTATCAAAATTAAAATTTTGATAAAGTATTTGATTTTAAAATAGGTTTTGATGTCAACTATAAGCATAAAAAAATAGTTATGCAATTATACAAAATATATTTAATGTTAGAATTTGAAATTAAATAACAATAGGTTAAATCTATGATATATATTGTCATTCAGAATACCTTGCTTGTAATATGCTAATGCAATGTCATTCGATCCAAATTAAGCAACGATATCGATATGTAAGGAGAACTAGACTCGACTTCTCATCTCTTCCTATTCGTCTTAGGACTATTATAAGCGATAGAATAAAAACTAAGGAGAAATGAGAGTTGATTTGTGATCTCTCTTCTATATATAGTTGCTAAGAAGTCTTATCTATTTATAAGCGAGAATAGAGAGTCGATAAATAATTAGGATAGTTCTTTCTATTAAGATCATCCCAATAAAGAATCCTATCAAAATTAAAAAAAAAAAAATCTACCGATCGATAACCCAAATTAAAATCTAATCAAAATTATAATGTATCTTATATAATTAAATAAGATGATATAATCTGACGTCAAGATGAGTTTAGGTTTTAGAGGGTGGACTTAGCAGGAGTGCTCTTGCTTAGGGATCCTAGTGAAAGTGTTGCTAAGACATGATGATGTGATAGTAGTAGGGTGGTGGAGAGAAGTCTTTAGTGAAGATAGGGTGTCATAATCGCAATCTAGCTTATTGAGATAGGAGTTTAAATCTTTAATTTGTTGTGGAAAGAGGGAGGGTTCTCTTATAAAGTAAGGTGATAGTGATCTACCATTATTGGATGAGTATCATGCCAATCATATAAGCTTTAATTAATCCCTTTTTTTAGTATCAATTATTCTCTACTTTTGATCTCCGATCATATAAAAGAAGAAAAGATTAGGCTTATTTGATGGTACTTGTCCTTCGTGATGTTACATGCATACTTCTTTTCCTTTTCTGATAAGGACAAAAGTGCTCATTATTCATCCACGACTTACACGTGAATGCCGACATATCACATAATATCAAAGGGAATGAGTGGAACTCTCGCAAACATCCAAAGAAAATAATTGAATGTGATCTACCATATTAGCCTCAGGTGAAACTCTTGCTCTCATTCACCTTATCCCCTTCATCTCAAGACTATTTAGATATCAAAGGGACCGAGCTGTCTTTCTTACAAGGAGGTTCATGCAAGTTCAACTCCTCTTCTAAGTCCCATTTGCACTTGTCTCCCGAATCCACATCGAGGGCGAGTTTGACTCTGCATTCATCTTGACCCAATATTAAGTCGGATCATCTTTATAGTTTAGTAAGAGATCAACATTATGGAAAGAAAAAAAATAAATTTTTATGCATAAAAAAATAATACAATCTCAGAAACCATCCGTAGTGTCGTCTTCTTTCTTGAACGGGCCATTTCAAAGGAGGAAAGAAAAAGCTTTTGTGACTGTACATTATAAATAAAGTCGACCTTATCAGCTTCAATAATTAATGGCTTCTTTAAAGAATCCGAGTCACATGAAAAGAAGAGAGAGACCTGCGTGATGGTACTCCTCCAATGATATTGTAACGCTTTTTTGTTTCCAAAGAAAGTGGGAAGAATTTGTGTAACTTGAGGAGTACTTGAACGTCAAACGGTGCTGATAGTTAAGTCTCTAGATTTCTTAGTAGAATGTGATAATGATACAGCTCATTGCATGCACACTCTTTTGGTCCTCCAATGGTTCCATGTGTTGTCGCTTTCAGCATGAAAACCATCTGCGTGACCCTTTGTTCGTAAGAATGATATTTTCTGTGGTGTTAAAGATCTTCGCATAAGCTAAGTTAAGATTTGCGTCTCTTTTATGATCGTTCAAGCCTTGGATAAATCACCCTCTTCTCCGGTATATTTTTCAATCCTTCGATAAGTCACTTTCGTTACGACATCTGTTTTTTCAATGTGATATTCAATTATTATATGATTGGATATATTAATTTTTGATCAAGTATTTTTTGTATTATTTATCTTAATAATATATTAATTTTTCAAATTTATTATTAAATTTTATTATCAAAATATGTGATTCAATATATATTATTTATGCTTTTTTAGTTATAGATACTTTTTTCACGAGATGACTACTCTTATGAAGTTGTAGGCATCCTCGAAGGACTACGCTTTGCTACAACTCAAATCAAAACAGACCCTAAATTGTTGGTGGATCCTCTTTGCATGCATACAACTCCACCATGAAGAATCCTTTCACTCATTCAAGACATTCATACTCTTATGCTTTAATTTTCTAACCATAAGGTCTCTGATGTATTTGGTGAAGGGAATGTAGTTGTGAACTGACGAATCACTTACATAGGGCTAATTTGATGTTTTGGTTTGCTCTAACACAAACGGTTGCACTTGCTTTTGATTTCCTTAGTTAAGTCTTTTATTGTCATGAAAATAAAAAAACTACATGTAAAGAAGAAGAAAAATAGAGGACAAGACAGAAGGAAGAGAGAGAAGAGAGAAGTTGTCGTACTGAGGCTAACGAGTAATGAGTTAGTTCGATTTGATCATACTTCGAAAGTACAAATCCTTCTCGTGAAATTAACACAGAGGACTATTGTGAAGAGTTAGCCTGAGACAAAGGCGTAGAGAGCTTCCCGTCTATAATGAGGAATGAATTGATCGTGGGAAAGATGACGATCCGTCTTGTCCATGAGAGTCGTATGATAGACAATTACCTATCTATTTGCTCATATGATTATCTCTTAATTTTCAGATGTGTAATAAAAGCATGATGAATATATTATTAATGTAATTAATATATTGAACAAATTATGAATATCTTAGGGGTGAATTAATTATTGATTGACTTGTATGATAAATATTCTATAAAAGTTATTTATTCTACTATTGACCTTGCATTCTTGTATGAAAATATATATGATTATAGAGCATTGTACCATCCTTTACTTTCCGTAAGACAAAAGTTATTCCACTAGCTCTAATATTTTTAAGAAGTATATTATTGATGAGTTTAAATAAAATTGATCAAAATTAATATACATCAATTAAGCATCAATTAACCTAAAAAATTAAACTTTTAAATTATATATCAAACCAATCATTTTTTCAATTATGTGATGTGATATTATCCTTTTAGTTCATCTCCTTTCTTCTCCTACCTATAAAGGAGGCCTACAGGTTGTCGACACTTGACTTGTGTGATATATAATTCCTCCCTAGTAAGTCATGTCATATCATATCATGTCATGTGAATCATATCTTTAATCAACAGACCAATAATGGGTGTCACGATACTTATCAATCCGAGTTTCTTAGATTTAGTAAACTCTTCTTTTGAACCGCTTTATATTCAACGAAGAAAAAGGTGCGTTACACACATACTTGTTTCTTTGCTTCATTCAAAGAAGAAAAGGACGTGTATGACTGGAAGAGTAATCGAATAACACGGGACATCTGCATGTCACTATATTTGTTATAGAGTAAACCTTTATGATGGGACCTCTGAGAGTGAAGTCAATTCAAGTCAACCAAACTACCTTTAGGAAGCTCTTTATGCCACAGCAGAATGGGCAGGTCTTTACCACTTGCCTCCACTACAGCATCAGCTTCATACTACGAAAAATGCATGGTCATATGATGTGAACAACAACCCCTAATTTAGCCGACGTGATGACTTGATGGCACGGCCGGAGAACGGAGTCCATATAGTCGATCATATTTTAGCATTCATCAAGTCAGAAAGCTTGAGCACATCGAGAGAAGGGAGACTTGGTGGTGTGTCGAGAGTCGATAGGGTTCCAAAGACCTGCTTCATTGTTGGGCGTGACTCTGGGTCATGTTCCACGCAGCAAAGTGCCAACATGAAGACTGCAGCTACCTCGTCTGCAACCTCCGTCGTAGGAAGTGATGGACGCTGGTCTAACACATCTTTCACAAGCGTGTTTTTCGGCGACGAAGGCGATGACAGAACGGAAACGAGTTCTTCCCCATGTCCTCCTATTAGCAACTCAAGCGTGACCACTCCGAAACTGTACACATCGCATTTGGTGGTCACTCTCATCGCATAAGCAAGCTCTGCAAACAATAACCGATAACTGAGGAAACCTTACATCGTAGAAGGATCTCCAAAAGACAGCTATGTTAGGCTACTTTGCGCCTTGATTGATGAATAACTACGTGCACAGTAAATCGACTGCTGTTTTCCTTTTCTAGATTGATGAATAATTCATGTAAATGAGCTACAAGCTGATGGACTTAACTTGCAAAAGCTGTAATACTATATGACGTCGGGGGAGAAACTTACCCGGTGCCAAGTAACCATATGTGCCGGCAAGCATGCTCCAATTTGATGAATCTGGCTTCAGGAGTCGAGCAATACCGAAGTCAGAAACACAAGCCTTGAGTTCTGAATCGAGCAGAATATTGTTGGTGGTTATATCTCGATGAACAATGGGCTGATCGCAGTCATGATGCATGTAGGACAGAGCACGAGCCACATCTTTGACGATGTTCACCCTCTTCACCCAGTCCAGTTCGGCAGCTGCTGCTTCGCTTCTGAGGAGGGATCCCAAACTTCCTCTCTCCATGTACTCGTACACCAGAAACTTGTGTCGAGCAGAGGAGCAGAATCCGTAGAGCTTGACGATATTTCGATGTCGAATTTGAGAAAGAGTATGTATCTCGTTTTGAAAGGATTGCTCATTCGATGTAGTTTCGTCTTCCTGCAGGTGAATTTTCTTCACTGCTAGCATCTGCCCGCTTGCTAATTCTGCTCTGTAAACGCTGCCATATGCACCACTTCCGATACAGTATTTTTCATTGAAATCCTCTGTGGCTGCAACGATATCCTTGTATGCATATCTTCCATCAAAGTTAAATACACAGAATGCAATGCCTTCTTTGGTGCCATTTTCTTCGTAAGGCATGGAATGTTTCTTGGTCTTCTGGAACAGTAAAAACGCTCCAAGAAAAACTAGGATGAATAAGACGAACACGGAAGCAATGATAGCTGAGATAATTGCTCTGTGGTGCTTGCTTCCATCATCTTTCCTTGCAGTATAAGAAACACACGGAGGCAGGCCTTTGACGACCCCACACAAACCTTTGTTGTGGACAAACCACTTCGCCGGAGCTTTCCGGAAGACTGGGCTCTCAGGCACAGCCCCCTCCAATTCATTATATGATACATCAATGATTAATAAGCTGATCAAAGCACTTAAGGAAGATGGAAGACCGCCGGACAAATTATTATGTGAAAGATTCAGAATTTGCAGCATCGTAAATTTGCTGAACTGTGAGGGTATCTCACCCGTTAGTGAGTTGTGGCTGATGTCCAATGCGTCTTGAAGGTACTCCAGGCTGCTGATCTCCGGAGGAATTCCTCCGCCGAACTTGTTGCCATTAAGCTTCAGCGAGCGGAGCTTGAGACAATTGCCTATTTGAGACGGTATTCTTCCTGTCAAGCTGTTAACTGATAGATCAAGGATTTCAAGGTCGGGCATCCTTCCAAACTCTATTCGTACCTCTCCGCCGAGTCGATTGCAGCTCAGGTTCAGCTTGTAGAGATGAGGTAGCCTGTCCAAGCTCTTTGGAATCTCCCCCTGTATGTAGTTGGAAGAAAGGTCCAGTCCTCGTAGTCCTTTTAGCTTGCCGAATTCTGGTGGAATGGTTCCGGTGATGTTGTTATTTGAGATTGCCAGGAAGGTGAGATTGTCCCATCTTCCCCATTCCGGTGAGAGTGCACCTGATAGCCGATTGAAGCTTAAATCCATATAAGAAAGATGTGGATACACTCCAAGATGTTGTGATACATCCCCCGTGAGTTGGTTATGCTCGAGACGGACTCTGAGCAATCCCGTACAGTTCTTTAAGGTCTCGGGAAGTTGACCTCTTAATCTGTTGTTGCTCAGTGCGAGATACTGTAGGATTCTTCCTCTGCATATGTTTGGAAGCAAGTCACCGGAGAAGAAGTTGTCTGACATAAGAATCGCTGTCAAACCTGTGATGTTGCTCAACTCGGGAGGCAATCGACCAGACAACCGATTTATATAGAGAGACAAGTGGTATAGATTCGTTAAGTTCCCAAAACTGGGAGGGATGAAGCCAGAGAGTTGGTTCTTCCCAAGTGTGAGATACTCCAACTTCTGAAGTCTTCCAAGCTCCTCAGGTATGAAACCTGTAAACTTATTATCTCGTAGATGCAAGTGCAGAAGCCCGGTAAGATTGCTCAAGGATGGAGGGACAGAACCACTTAACTGATTCTTATTGAGATATAGGAACTGGAGCGCCTTCATGGAGCCGATCTCGACCGGGAGTTTGCCCGTGAACCGGTTGCCTATGAGATCAAGATATACAAGGTTGGAGAGAACCGAGATGGTTGGAGGAATGATGCCATCGAGCTGATTGTAAGGGAGGTCGAGACTGACGAGTGATCTCAGCGTTGAGAAGTTGAGAGCATCGAGTGTCCCTTGCAAGCTCATACTCTGCAGGGATATGTCGGTGATGACGGGGCGGCCTCTGTGCGTAAGGTTGCACGTAACTCCAGTCCAATTGCACGGATTAGAGCTGAGATTCCAGGATTCAAGGAATTGCCGGCCGTCAAGGGTGGACTTCCAGTGGAGTAGGGTTCTCGCTTGTGATCCGAGTGAAGCTGCCACTGAGACAAGATGAAGAGAGAGAAGCAGTAGGAGGAGAGTGGTGGAGAGGAGCCGCCAGTTGTGCAGCTGGGATGCCATAACTGCGGTCTAGCTAATTTGGAGAAGGATGTTGTACTGCGAGCAAACAAAGGGCCCCCTTATATAAAATGTATGAGATGGATGTGAACTATCGGGAACCGAGTGGGACACATTTGAGTCTCGAGCATCCTCACCAGCGGGGCTAAAGCTGGATGGTATCACCCGTTCTCATACTGTCCCCTCCGCAAAGTTTGGTGGAAGGTTAAGAACCATTCCTTTCGATCATCACCACTGATCACTTTTCATTTGTTAAAGCATAAAGTGGACTCATATTATAACTTGGAGAAATCAATCTCATATAAGAAGAAGCACAAGAAAAACTTTGTAGCAGTAGATTTCTGAGTCAAGTCAGCTGATCTTATCAAGTTCAGCATATTCCTTCTGCCAACTGGGAGTCATTTTATAATGTTAAAGAAGAATAGCTTTTGTGACATTAAAATAAGAAGAGTTTTGCTGATGATTAATTTTCTGCAGGTGCGGCCAAATGATCAAGATTCGGAATCCCATTTGAGACGTCGACTTTCTATAAATCAAATGTGCAGTTAAAACTATTGTCATTTATTAATGCATAAAGAGATATATGATTTCATGGCTATCGAGATCAGGTTGGGTAGAGATGACAATGGTTCATTTTAAATGAGTTGGATCCTGATTCGATTTGGTTGATCCACAGTGGATACGGAACTTGATAGTGAAACCATCAGAGCCAGGAGATTTATCGAGGCAAATGGAGGAAAGAGTATTCCAGATTTGAACGATGGGCATTATCAAGAATACCTCAGCCAATGAGACTAGGCCATATGTTAGGCTTCAAAGGATAAGGATCCTACTTCCCAAAGTCAATAATAGAATGAGACAAAGGCAAGGGACATGCATGATGTGTTGGTCCGGGACAATTTGGTTTTGGACATTAAAGGTGGTTAATGTGGTTTTGATGGCTGCGAATGGCAACCCGGGCATGGTAGTATTTAGTGTTGAGGTCCCCATCATTAATCCATTTAACCTTGGTGTGAGACCACCATTAAAGATTAACTTGGTGAAGGAGGACATTATATTTGTTATGAAGACTAATAAGCTTACCAATCAAAAGCTTAACATTCATTAATTGCTTACCAATCAAAAGCTTAACATTCATTAATATGAATATTCTTCCTTAAATATATCTATTGAGTTACTAAAAGGGTAATTTGCAACCAGTTTTAAATCCAAGAAATAATTTTTTCTTCAAATACCTTGGAATTCTGATTGCTTCTCATCATATTCCAATTTTAGCTATGGATAATGTCCTTCAGCTTACCACAAATTGTGCCAATGGTAGGGCTCCTTACTTCCTCAAGTTGATGGTGTCATATTGATTAATTATATACTTAACTCTATTCCCAAACACTATAAGAGTGTTTTCTAGTTTTATTATATTATTATTAATAAAGTATCTTCATTCATTTAGAAATTATTTTTCTTTAACAATGGGAATTCCTAGGGCCTTCACTTACTTTCCTAGAACATCACCCTGCCTAAGTCTCTTGATAGGCTAGGCCTTACTATATTTACTTTATAAGATAAAAGAATCTCCTAGCACTTGAACAATACTGATACCATCTAGGTCATAGTTGCCTACACAAGGTATGACATTGTCCAACGTTGGAACATCACTTCTTATATCTTTAGCTTGTGCTAGAAATTATTTGTGCAAGTTATTGATCTCTTGAAATTTGGGTTTTGCAAATTTATGAGAGATGGTTCTTCTACCAGTAAGTTTCATGCTTGCTAATTTTTTTATACTACTCTTGCTTTCAAACTAATTTTTTTTAATATATATGCCATGGTTTGTGATGTAAAAGTTTTTGATTTTTTGGTCCATAGATTTTTTTTTTGTTTAGTACCCCTCTTGTAAAGAAAATCTCCCTTGTTGAGTTTTTCTTGTCATGTAATTATGATTTTTTATTTTAAAATCCTGATAATAAAGGTTTATCATCCTTTAGACTTGTTTATTACTTCTCGACTTTGGCTAATCTCCTTGTTGTGGGGATTATGTTAGGATCAAGAGCGAGGTTGGCACTAAGAGGGGGGGGGGGGGGGGGGGTGAATTGGTACAGCGGTAAAATCGTCTTCAAAAACTTTGTTACGATAAAAACCATTTACGTTGAAAACCGATCTCGGAAATATCTTAATTTGAAGTACGTTCGTAAATAAATTGAAGGTAGTAAGCACTTAAAGAGGTTTGCAGTAAGGTAATAGCAAGAATAAAATGCAAGCCAAAGAACACGACAGTTTTAGAGTGATTTGGTCAACGTGACCTATATCCACTTTCGGCTTTCTTCTCCGACGAGGTCACTAGCGTCCACTAAAGGCCTTCCTTCAATAGACGAAGGCCAATCACCTTTTACACCCTTCTTCTCCTTTTCACGGGTTTAGGAGATAACCCTTACGAGCACTCACTCTCTTCTCTAAATAGAATTCTAATACTTAGACTAGGGGAGGATTCTCACAAGAGATTTTTACAACGATTCTTTATTTTTAAACTCTCTGTGTTTTGTGTGTTTTAACTAGAGATGAGAGGGGTATTTAAAGGCTTCAAGTTGATTCAAACTTGGAGCCTAAAACTTTTCCATCCCAGGTTCCTCGGGCATGGGCGGTACCATCGCCTGCGTTGGGCGGTACCACCAACTAGTGTCAATCTAACACTGACACTGCCCTAGGCGGTACCACTACCTAGGGGGCAGTGCTGGGCGGTACCACCTCCTGGCACCCTGCTAAGGGCGGTACAACCGCCTAAACTAATGGTACCACCGTTTGACATAGTCTCAAAGACTGTGCCATGATGGTGAGACTTCTTGGGGCATTATTTGCACCTCTTATTGGGCCCAACATAGTCCTTACATGGGCCTAGCTGGCCCTTAATTAGGTTAGCCCAAATCCAAACCTAATTATGTACTAACTATGATTCCTAAGACATTTGCTAAGCTAAATAAGTCCCTATGTCTTGGTTTCTTCCGGCGATCTTCCGGTAAACTTCCGATGATCTCTCGACAATAATCCGACGGACTCCCGGCAAGCTCCTGGACTTCACGACGATCTTCTTGGTGAGTTCTGATGAGCTTCTCTGGTAAGCTCCGAGACTTCTCGGTTGGTTCCGCCAGAACTTTCGACGAACGTCCGGACTTTCGACGAACTCTCGAACTCCCAAGGAAGTCACGTCATTGACTCCGGGACTTCATTTTGCTTTATGCCTTGCTATCATAGTTAATCCTGTACATATAAAACATACTTCGATCTAGACAATTAATACTAAGCATTAATCAAGTTGTCTGGCATATCATTGGTCTCTCGATGCTTTGTTCGATTCTTCGGCGCATCGTCCTCTCTTGCAGCCTATTGCCCAATCGGCCAGTTGACTCCGCAACTTCGATATCCTTGGCACAATATCCGCTTTTCTTAGCCCCATGCCCGAATCCACAGCCCGAAGCCTTCTGTCGATACGTCGACTATTTCTCCGGCCTGACGTCCAATCTGCTGACATGTTTTCCTCCGGCACAACATGATTTTTCCTGCTTTAATTGTCTCATCTCAATCGAAGCATCCTACGTCACTCAAAATGTAGATTAAAATATAAATACATATCGATTGATTTCATCATTAAACTCTAAGATTCAACAGATTAGTGGTGTCGATTACGGTAGCTTCTAATTTACTAGATCAATTTTTTTGCTTATAAGTTGTTACACCACTACCTCCCCACTTTGAATATATTTGTTATATTTGGTTTTTCTACCTCTAATTCATATCATTTCTCAATACCAATAGGAATTTCAATATCACCTCTTCTTTTTCTACCTTACAATAGCTTTACTATGTAAATCCTTTGAAACCCAACTTTGGATCTTTTCTTCCTTTGATACTTGGCACGGTCATACCTGGCTCCATGAAGGGTCAGATGTTGACTCTAAAGTCTTCTCTACTTTGAGAGCCTTGGTTGCATTCTTCGGTGGTTTTGGAAGGCTAAAAATAACTAGATCTTCAAACAATACAAAACTTCTCCCAATAGCATCATATTTAGGATGATTTTCTCTATCTTTAACTACGAGGAGGCCTATACTCCTAAGAGTTTTAGGGGAAGATCTCGATTTCTTGTTCAAGGTTATAATCTTTGGATTGACTTTTTTACCCATTCATTTTGTTAATTAATTTTTTTTAGAAAAAACTTCATGTTTAGAAAAATTATAATTCAGACAACTTTAGAAGAAATAGAAAGAAAATAAGAAGAACAACCATAAAATAGTAGTACATATAAATGAAACCGTTCAAATAAAAAACATGATTTCAAATAAATATTTTTATTAGTTTATGAACAAGAGCAATCAAATATAAAGACTTATATATCAGTTATAGTATTTTTTAATAAACTTTTCAAAACACTTTAGTTTTAACAATACTGTAATTTAGGAATTCAATCATTTACCTATGGATCGATTCATATGATATAATTAGGTATTGCTCTAATTATCTTGTCAGAAAAATATTTCAAGAATTATGATAAATAGGATAATCTTTGTAAATTATAAAAAAGTAATAGCTATTGAGAAAATCCAAAAAAAATAAAAAAATTCAAGAATTCATCGTACTATTTTCTCTAATTGATGTTATTTTGCATTATTTTTAACCTTCACATACAAACTATCTTTCGAGTAAGTCAAGTCAAGTCAACCATTCAAGTTAACTATTTAATAAAACTTTTATAATAGGCCATCCCAAGTCAAGTCATGTCAACCCAACCATATAATAAAACTTTTATAATACGACAACTCAAAGTCAAGTCAATCATATTAATTCATGTAACATTTAGAGAAAGAAAAACTTATATAAGGGCACATTTCAAGTCAAGTCAAATTTATCTTGTTAAGTTCAACAAATTCTTCCGCTATATATATATATATATATATATATATATATATATATATATATATATATATATATAATTCAAATTTCATAATAATAACATACAATTAGATACGATAGGAACACACATATACATTATAGTAAACATCATGATCTTAGGCATATCATTACTCAGATCACAACAACATGTATAGTGATACAAATATGCATACACATTAGTACACATCATAGGAACACACCAAAGAAATCATCCAACTTTCACAACAACTATACATGATATGAACAATATTCTCAACACACAATCACATCACAATAAACATATATAAGTATTCCTGATAGTAAACATAACAATATTCACAACAGTAATGCATAATAGTTCACAACAATAAATATATACACATCATAGTATTCACAACAAAGATATGAACATACATTAATATCACAATAAACATATATATACCAAATTTCATTACAGCAAATAACATATATAACGCTCAAAGAACTTTACCAGACAAGGAAACCATGTAGTACACACAGATCAAACCTTTCAATGGCCAACAAAAGATGCAACGGATGGAAGCGAAGTCCACTTGGTTGATCATATTTCTCGAGTCATCAAATCAGAAAACTTCAATGCATGGAGAGATGCCGGGCTCGGCTGCGCCGATGACTTTTCAAAGATCTGCTTCATCGTCGGGCGAGTTTCTGGGTTGATGTCAACGCAATGGATCGCCAATGTTAAAGCTGCAGCCACTTCATCTGCAACTTGGTCAACCGGAAGTGATACACGCTGGTCTAATATATCTTTCACAAACAGGCTTTGGCCGGAGGAAGATGATAGGGTAGAAATGATATCTCCTGGGTAAGTTCCCACTAGCAACTCGAGTGTGATGACCCCAAAACTATACACATCGCATTTGGTGGTCAGTCTCATTGTATAAGCGAGCTCTACAGAAAAGAAGATCGATGATCAAACTTACTTGATACAGAAGTATGTCCTCTAGTTAGAAAGTTAAGAGTCAAGGCAATAGGCACATTTGCACTTTTACTGAAACAACAATCTACGATTCTAAAATACCATAACATGTAAAGAAATCTTCGTATGGTGTTACAAAATATTAATCAAAATGTTACCTGGTGCCAAGTAACCATGCGTGCCGGCAAGCATGCTCCAGTTTGAGGAATCTGGATTCAGGAGTCGAGCAATGCCGAAGTCAGAAACACAAGCCTTGAATTCTGAATCCAGTAGAATATTGTTGCTGGTTACATCTCGATGAACGATAGGTGGAACACAATCATGATGTAGGAGAGAGCACGAGCCACATCTTTGACAATATTCACCCTCTTCACCCAGTCCAATTCTGCTGCTGCTGCTTCGATTCTGAGGACGGATCCCAAACTTCCTCTCTCCACGTACTCGTACACGAGAAACTTGTGGTGAGGAGAGGAGCAGAATCCGTAAAGCTTGACAATATTGCGATGTCGGATTCGAGTAAGAGTTTCTATCTCATTCTGAAAGGGTTGCTCGTCCACCGTGTTCTCGTGTTCGGACAGGAGAATTTTCTTCACTGCTAGCACCTCTCCACTTGATAATTCTGCTCTATAAACACTGCCATATGCACCGGTTCCGATCAAGTACTTCTCATCGAAATCTTCTGTTGCTTCGATGATATCCTTGTATGCAACTTTTCCATCAAAATTCAAAACAGAGAATGTACCCTGTTTGATGGGATTATTGACAGCTTGCACTGTGTGTTTCTTCGTCTTCTGGAATGGCAAAGCAATTCCGACGAACGCAAGCAAGAGAAGTAAGACGACCATAGATGCAACAATAGATAAGAAATAACTGTGTGATGCTTCCTTCCGTGGTGTTCATTTGCAGTAGATGAAGCACATGGAGGCAAACCTTTGACAACCCCACACAAACCTTTGTTGTGGACAAACCACTCTACTGGAGCTTCCTGGAAATGCTTGTTATCGGGAACTGGACCCTCCAATTCATTGTATGAGACATCGATGATGAACATGCTACGCATATCCCTAAAAGTTGATGGAAGATTACCCGTCAAGCCATTGTGTGATAGATTCAAATTTTGCAACATCAACAATTTACCGAATTGCGTTGGTATGCCCCCTGTCAATGAGTTATGGCTGATGTCGAGTGCGTATTGAAGGCACACCAGATTGCCTATCTCAAAAGGAATGCTTCCGCTGAGGTTGTTGTTGTTAAGCTTCAGCAATTGGAGGTTCATGCAATTTCCTATCTGATATGGTATCGTTCCTGTCAAGCCGTTTCTCGACAGATCAAGAAGTTCAAGGTTGGACATCCATCCCAGCTCTGCTGGTATCTCTCCAATAAGTTGATTGTTGCTCAGGTTGAAGTTATAAAGATGAGCCAGGTTGCCCAAGCTCCTCGGGATCTCTCCTTGGAAGTAGTTTGAAGAAAGGTCCAGTTCTTCCAACTTTGATAGCTGTCCAAGTTCTGATGGTACAACTCCGGTGATATTGTTATTTGAGATTCTTAATGACTCCAGATTGTGCCATCTTCCCCAGTCTGATGAGATTGCACCCGACAATCTATTGAAGCTTAAATCCAAATACCAAAGATTGGGATATGCCCCAAGGTGTTCAGATACATCCCCTGTCAGTTGATTATGATGCAGACGAACAGTATTTAGGCTCGTACAATTCTTCAATGTTGCGGGAATGGGACCTTGGAAGCTGTTGTTGCTCAGCATTAGGATCCGTAGGGCTCCTCCTTTGCATATCTCTGGAGGCAAATAACCAGAAAAGTCATTATCTTTCAATAGAAGAGTAGCCAGACCTGTAATGTTGTTCATCTCCGGAGGCAAAGGACCAGACAAATGGTTATAAGATAAGCGTAGATCGATGAGGTTCCTTAAGATACCAAGTGATGGTGGGATTTGCCCCGAGAGCTGGTTAAATTGGAGAGCCAAGGTAGTGAGTTGGTGCAGCTTTCCAATTTCTGGAGGCATAGAACCTGACAATTCATTCATCCAAAGGTAAAGTATCTCCAACTTGCTCTGATTTCCCACCGATGAAGGGATGCGACCTGTTAGGCTATTATTAGAGAGCGACAAGTGCGCCAGGTTTATTAGGTTTCCTAGTTCTCTAGGAATGAATCCCGTTAGCTGATTTCCATAGAGAGCCAAGTGATAGAGCTTTGTCATGTTTCCTAAACTGGGAGGAATAGAACCTGTAAGTTGGTTTGCCCCGAGTTCAAGGTAGATCAACTTTGCAAGTCTCCCCAACTCCTCAGGGATGACACCCGTAATCTTATTATCTTCTAGTTGCATTTCTGTAAGCCTACTAAGGTTGCTCAGAGACGGAGGTATAGGACCACTTATCTGATTCTGGCTAATATTTAGGAACTGAAGCGCCTTCATAGAACCAATATCGACAGGAATTCTTCCAGTGAACCTGTTGGCAGTCAGATCAAGAGATACGAGTTTGGAGAGCGCCGAAATGGTAGGGGGAATGTTCCCGTTCAGCTGGTTGTAGCTGAGGTTGAGATTGGCAAGCGATCGGAACGCCGAGAAATTAAGAGCATCAAGTGGCCCCGCTAAGCTCATATTTGGCAGCTGTATCTCGGAGATGACCAAGCGCCCATTGCGTGCGATGTTGCATGCAACCCCCGTCCAATTGCATGGACTGGAGTCGACGTTCCAGGACGCGAGCAACTGCGGACTTCGGAGGGTGGCCTTCCAATGGAGTAGAGCTCTCCCTTGGGACCCCAGCACGGAAGCTGCTCTTACAAGAACAACAAAAGGAGAGAGAAATACTAGTAGGAGTAGTGTGGTGGAGAGAGAACTTCTGCGTAGTTGACATGCCATGATCGTAATATAGCTTAAGAAAGGATTGCAGAACTTTTTGTCGTGGGTTTGGGCAAAGAGATGAGGGAACTTTTATAGGCGATACTCCCCTGTGAAAATAATGTCTTTACATTTACATCCAACAATGTCGTGTTATGCACGTTGCCTAGTAGGCTTTTACTGTCCTCATCCAATGTTCTTAGAGTGAGACTTAGTTTACAGAGTCTAAGAGAAAAGGGAAAAAAAAAATGAAGCACCAATTGGATAATTGTGGTTGTATAGACTTAGTTTATAGATTCAATAGAAAATAAAATAAAGGAAAATAAATGTGGTTGTATAATGTGGAAATATTTGTGTATTTCGAAGGAAAAAAAGACGAGTGATCGGAAATAGCCATTTCTTTGGTGAATCCAGTCTCTTGTTAGTGCCTATGATCATCGGTTGAAGTCTTCGTTTTGCTGTCGACATTTAATGTTGTGCCACCTCACTGTTGGATGATTGATTTGTGCGCCTGTCGAGAAGAGAAATATTCCAAGAACATTTAATGGTTGATGATTCTATTTCTCTTGAGGTTTGACACCATTGACTTGACCACATCCTATAGGTATACAAATCTTTCAACGAAAAGAATTAGTTTTGTCGCCGTACGAATTAAGATGGCTGTTACTTAATTATATTTTTTTTATTTGTATTTGTGTGTATATATTATGATTAAATATAATGATAGAACTATCTTAGATAAATTATAAAGATCATTTTAAATTATATTAAAAAAATTAATATTATTATGATACGAAGCATAATATTGATAATGTATAATCGTTATGATTCATATTGCTAATCATACTTAATATATTATTATTATATTTATTGACTTTTTTAATTCGTATGTGTATAAAGAATGTTAGATTATATTATCCTATCTAATTTGATAAGATATATTATGGATATAATTAGATTCTAATTATGATTATTAACTAATAGAAAGGAAATCTAATTACGATAAAATTCCTTATGAGATGATCTTGAAAGGATATACTCTCCTAATTACTTATCATAACTTTCTCTACTCTCACCTATAAATAGATAAGACATTATAGGAACTATATACATAATATATAGATGATACATAAATGTGTAGATACATAAAATTATTAAAAAATTATAAATATTTTCTCATTTCCCTATAATCACGTGAACTGAGAAATTACAGATATTTTCTCATATTCCTTTGTCCCTAAATCTATTAATTATAGTGGTCATGTGAAGGATAGAAAGAGAAGAGAAAACACATCTAGTTTTCCTTGCAAATTGATATTGTTATAATTTTCAAATCCGAGGATGGTACAATTAAAATCAGATAAAGATTTTCTGAATAATATTCAAAGGTACACATTATAAATTTAGAAATCTATTATTATTTAATTTTAGATTTTGGGATTAAATTTTTTTGTATAATAATAATATTTTATACTTATAAGATCGACATGGCCAAACTTGGTAGAGATTGATGAAGAATGCATTGAGTTAACATAATCAGGTATGATGAATATTGACAAAGAATAATGGAAAACATACTAAACCGACAAGACCAAGCGTGGTGGAAACCAATAGAAAATGGTGGAGAATACACTAGGCTAATATGATCAAGCGTAACGTAGACCGACGAAGAACGATAGAGAATACACCAGGTCAATACGAACAAGCGGAGATTGATGGAGACCATGGTAGGCGATACTCGCCCATGAAAAAGTCTTTATATTGGATTTAATGAGCATTACTCGCCGTTCACTTTCTTTCCATCTAACAGTTGGCGATGTTAGCAATGGGGCGGAGTGGGTGAGTGATTACTTCTATACCGTGTTATGCACGTTGCCAGCTAGCAATCTTCCACACTCCTTGTCCAATATTCTTAGACTAAGACATAGTTTCGGAGTAAAAAAAAAAAAAGCAAAGAAAAGATGGAGCACCAATTGGATAGTTGTGGTTGTTTGTACGTTGCTGTATTAAAAATTAATGTGGATATATTAGTGTTTATCGACAGAACAAAAAAAGAAAAAGAAAAATCCGAGAGGGCCATTTCTTTGGTGAATTCTCGACAGAAAAAAAAAGAAAAAGAAAAATCCGAGAGAGCCATTTCTTTGATGTGGACATTTAATGTTGTGTCACCTCATCGTTGCCAGAAGACGATGACTCCTACATTTAACGGTTGATGGTTCTATTTCTCTTTAGTCTTCACACCATTCACGTCTATGTGAGAATTAAGAAATGTATATTTTATTATATATTTTCTGTTCACAACTCTATTTATAGGAGGGAATGAAGGGAATCTATGATGGAATATAAAAAACCTTTTGATAGTTTTTATACAAGTCTTTCAAGAGAAAGACGAAGAAAGCGGTAAAAGTCATGACGAAATGAACTAGCTGTTTCAAATTAATTAAAAGTGGGTTGGAATAGAGCCATCTAATTAACTCTTTCATTTAATTATTTAGGAATAGAATGAAACGAAACCCCCCCTAAAAAAAAAAGTCATTCATTTTAGTTTGGTTAAGAAATAACTTGGAACTAATTGTCATAAAAATTCTCTCTTTAAAAAGAGATGTGCCCTATTCATATTTTCCAGAAAAATACTCGAGTACATTGTATGCACCGATTTATAGGATGAATTGGTCCGATCCTCGATATATAAGACTGATACTATCGTTGGAGTAATTTTTATTATTTTTATATCTTTACTTAAGTACTATAAGTTTATTTAATAATAATATAACTGATGCTATGAAACTCAAAATCTAATAGTAATCAGTTTATTTATAAAAAATAAAATTTTAATTAGACATTCATATTGATTTAGAAATAAAAATGACTAAGAAGACTTCTATATTAGTTTTTTTGGCAGGGTTGTACTAAGTTCGGATCGGACACTAATGACTTGGCAAAACAATGCCATTAGAGCTTAGATTTAACCTAAGACTTGACTCTGGCATTATAACAAAGTGAACCCAATTGACGTCAGCTTTAATTTATCAAGTGAATATGAATTCGTCTTGGCAATTAATTGGCTTTGGCATGCATCTTGACGTTGGGATAAGAGAAGATTGAAGGATGTGATGATCCATGTGTGTCGACTCCCCTCCCTTGAAATCAACATAGTCAATTGCGACGACGACGACTACGTCGACGACGACGACGACGACGACGACGACTACGTCGACGACGACGACGTCGACGTCGACGACAACGAACCAATAAATAAATAATAATTATTATTATTTGAATCTGGAATCCTGTATAACTAAACTCAATGAGTCAAGGGACTTACCAACGTATGAATTTTACCGTTGAACTAGTTACTTGTGAGACCAAGCGACACGAGATGGTAAGGTAACAGTCCCATTAAGCCTGAAGTCCCTTACTTGTGATGATGCATGCGACCCCCGACCAACGAACGCCAGCAATTGCCCAACTTGGAGGGTAGATCTCTCTCTCTCTCTCTCTCTCTCTCTCTCTCTCTCTCTCTGAGTGGAGCTGTTGTTAAAAGAACAAGAAAAGGAGAGAGTTGTCGTAGCGACAGTAAGGTGGTAGAGACACAACATCTGTATCGTTGAGATGCCATTTTTATTGTGGTGATCACAGAGATAAGGAAATTGATAAGTGCTCGATAAAATGTACTCACCTTTCATGCAAATAGTTCCTAACTCGTAGTACTCATCTGCACCCACCTAACAATCTGGCAGATATTACTAATTACATCCATCTTGTGGTGGCAATGCACATAATTGTTTTGTTATTTATACATACAACTTCATCTCGATGAAGATTTCTTAGGTTGATTCGAACCAACCTAAAGGATCGGGTCCGGATTTGATTACACGAAACTGACCTAATGAGTTGCTTCAAGATTGACAAACCCAAATCTGCAACAACAGCAACATAGATAGAATTTATGGTTCAAGATTATAATTCAAAAGAACTCTACAAGTAGCAGAAACTCAACAAGAAAACACACAGATCAAACCTTTCTGTAAGGCTTTCAGCCTAGCGAAAAGTTGCGGAGCGGTATAACCTCGCAATCTCCGCACGCTTCCCTAAGAGAAAAGCAATGCCAAAACTATACAATTCATTTATCATCCCAAATTTACACAATTGAATAAAAGTCTAACATTCATCTTACATTATTCATAATATGCATATCAATATAATAATAAAAAATTAAATTCCTTAATAGGTTTTTCCAAGCATATCCACTAATGACTTGCTCCTCGATTTCTAAAATATTCAAGCACAAGGGTACAATAGCTTAGTAAGCACCCATAACTCACGTACCAACAAAACAAATATAAAAGAATAAATCTTTTTATCAAAACTTATAAGTCACTTTTCAATTAGTGCTTGTTTCCAATAAATAACTGCATAGAAAAAAAATTTATATAAAGAAATCATAACATAAGCTAATCAAAACTGAGATTTATATATCGTGCAAATGATATGCTTATAATAGAATAACTTTCAAATAATTTTTTTTTCAAAGTAATATATAAATAGCTAAGGTCATATAATATATATATATATATATATATATATATATATATATATATATATCATTTTAGTAACGACAGCTATGGCTATACTATATCCGCTGACAATGTCTAGAATCATATTTAACCCCATGATATAGATAACACATGTTTCCCTACGTCAGGACTTAGAAGAATCTGGTTTCTAACAAATACTAATATTTTACCCCCATTAGTGTGGTTCAGATCATAACCACACCAAACAATCTGAAACGTTACAAATCATATGTCAAACTTTTGAATGAATTTTTATAAAACATTTGACAGAAACATATAACATTTTTCAAAATAATTCCATAATATTTTTTACCATAAAATAATTTGTAGGCCAATACTTATTTCAAATAATATTTGTAAAACAAACATATACATTTTTAATGATTGCAAACATGTATAATATATATTTTAATATTTTTGAATAATAAAGTATTTCAGAAATCAATAAAAATCACATAATTCGATAATATATATATATATATATATATATATATATATATATATTTTTTTTTTCATTACTTCGAAAATAGATTAGACGGAGTTGTTCGAATACTTATCTAGATCTTGGCCTATAAATCCGACCTCAGAGAATCCTTCCTCGTTTCCTATATCATATGAGATATATAAATTAAAATCTTATATGAAATCTTACAATAAATGCATTATTTAATTTATTTTTTCCTTATAATTTTCTCTTATCTTTCTCCCTTTATTTATTTATTAATTTTAATCTCTCGATCTTGTTCTTCTTCCTATTTGACTTTTCTCTCCTTTGCTTTAACTTTTTTTTTTTTTTCTATAATTTCTTCTTCCCTTCGTCGCCCACAATCTGTGGTTGAGTGACAGCAACGAAAATTTTTTTTTTTTTTTTTCTCCAACCTACTGATCCCATCATACTCGGAACATGATTGGCACTTTCCGTATGTCACCATGTGGCCTACACCACCACCTACGCTGCAAGGTTGCAACATCATAATCTCCTCTCCGCCTCTTTGCTATTTCGTCATCTGCCAACAGAAGCCTTAGAGTCGCCAAGGCGATCAAGCTTTTTATATATAAATATATGATTTTCCTTTTCTACTGTTCACTTCATTTTATTCTTGCATTATAGACTTTTTTTTTTTTTTTCTCCTAACTTTCTTGTCTCTTTCTCTTGATCGGTACTCTACCGATCCCCGTTAATTTCTCTTTCTGTCTTCTTCTTAGACTCTTTTATTTTTTATTTTTACTTCTCTTTAAGAATTGATTCGTAGTAGTTATCTAGTTATCATGTTCTAGGTAGTTTTAGGTATGTTTCAAGAAGTGGCCCATGATTTAGAAGTTATAAGGTGGTTTCTATAACTACCTCAACCATGGGTGACATAGTGGAGTGAGGTAGTTACCACTAGGTTCTATAAATAGGACCATAGTTCGTGAAGTAAGATAGAAGGAGAATATCTTGTAAGTGTTCTATGTCAATCATCTTGTTTTAAATATTACATTGATTTTCTTGATCGAAAAGATTCTTTTTACTAATATCGTACTATTATGTTTTTATTATTTCCTTACTCCTTAATCCCCAATATTTATGGTATCAGAGCTAAGTTTCAATTTAAACAGGGTATTATGACTTTCAATGGTAATTCTATGTCTCAACCCCTTATTCATATCTTCTCGGGCAAATGCTATGAATTTTGGAGTATCAAGATGAAGACTCTATTCGAGTCTCAAGATCTTTGAAACTTAATAGAGAAAGGATATGCGGATCCAGATGAAGAAATCACGCTGAGGGAGAATAGAAAGAAGGACTCAAAAACATTGTTCTTCATTCAATAAGCTGTACATGAGACAATCTTCTCAAGAATTGCAGCAGCGACAACCTCAAAGCAAGCTTTGTTAATACTTCAAAATGAATTTCAAGGTTTATCAAGGGTGATTATGGTAAAACTTCAAACCTTTCGTCGTGAGTTTGAAATTTTATTCTTGAAAAATAATGAATCGATGCAAGATTTTCTTTCTTGAGTGATTGAAATTGTTAGCCAAATGAAATCTTATGGTGAACATCTTCCTGATCATATAATTATTGCAAAAGTTTTGAGAAGTTTAACTTCGAAATTTAATCATATTGTTGCTGCAATTGATGAGTCAAAAGATTTATCTACATTTTCATTTGATGAACTAATGAGTTTTTTGCAAGCACATGAAGCAAGGTTGAACATGTCACTTGAAAAAAGTGAAAAGAAAGCATTTTAGGTTAAGGGAGAGTCTTCTACTTCAAAAGAAGACAAAAAATCAATAAGAAGAGGACGTGACAAAGGAGGATTTCATGGTAGAGAAAATGTAAGAGGAAAAAGAAGAGGACACTTTGATGGGCATGATGAACATGAAATTCAATATCACTATTGTAAAAAGTTTGGTCACATGAAGGTAGATTGTTGGAAAAGAGAAAAGCAAGCAAGCTATGTGGAGGAAAATGAAGAAAATAGTAAGTTGTTTAGGACTCATTCACAAGTTAATGATATCTCAAATGATATTTGGTTTCTAAATAGTGGGTGTTCTAATCATGTGTCAAGCATAAAATCAATGTTTAGAAATATTGTAGAAACTCATAAGTTGAAAGTTAGACTTGGAGATAACAAGCAAATCTAAGTGAAAGGAAAATGAACAATTGAGGTGAAGACAAATCAATGGAAGGTAAAATACCTTGATAATATTTTCTTTGTTCCTACTTTATCACATAACTTGTTGAGTGTTGGTCAATTGATAGATGATGGATATTCAATTATATGTGATGATGGTTCATGCACTATTAAAAATAAAATATCTGGTTTGATTACGGTAAATGTTTGCATGATGCAAAACAAGATGTTTCCACTTGATGATTCAAATATTGAAAAGTATGCTCTTATCACAACTCAAAAAAATGAGTTTAATTTATGACATTTAAGATATGGACACCTTAACATTAAGGGTTTAAGGTTGTTAAATAAAAAAAGAATGGTTTTCGGATTGTCCAAGATTAATACACTTGATGTATGTGAATGTTTCATTTATGACAAACAAAGTAAAAAATAATTTCCTGTTGGAAAAGCATGGAGAGCATCTAATTGTCTTAAATTAATTCATGCTGACTTATGTGGACCTATGAATACAAAATCATTTAGTAGAAGTCAATATTTTCTATTGTTTACTAATGATTATAGTCGCATGAGTTGGATATATTTTCTGAAACTGAAATCTGAAACATTTGATAATTTTTAAAAATTCAAGACACTTGTAGAAAAGCAAAGTGGTAGATACATAAAGATACTTCGGACAGATAGAGATTGAATTTTTATCTAATGAGTTTAATTCTTTTTGTGAAGAAAATGATATTTGCAAAGAATTGACAACATCATACACACCGAAATAAAATAGTGTAGCTGAACATAAGAATCAAACTATCGTTGAAATGACAAGAAGTTTGCTTAAAGGAAAACACCTTCCAAATCAGTTTTGGACAAAAGCAATAGCAACAACCATTTATAATTTACTGTTCACTTCCTTTTATTCTTGCAAGATAGATTTTTTTTTTTCTAACTTCCTTATCTCTTTCTCTTTCTCTATCGATCCTCATTAATTTATCTTTCTGTCTTCTTCCTGACTCTTTCGTTTTTTTTTTCACTTCTCTCAGGAACCCTTTTTTTTTTCCCTTCATTTCCTCTTCTTTCTCTCTCCTGTTCACATACTTTTCTCTTACATATCTTCTTCTCTTCCTCTCACGGGTTGCACATCTCTCTCTCTCTTTTATATTTTTCTTCCAACATCCTTTCTCTCTTTTCCTCCTCGAGCATGGTTGCTTGACCGTGACCTTGCCGTCATGGTACCACCACACACCGACGACCAAATGGATGAGTATCCGATCATCATCCTATAAAGATATATCCTTACAACAACATTCAAAATCCATATCAAACAATCAATAAATTTCTTATAGGACTTTAAATTATGACTTATGAAAATCTTTAGATCTAGATATTCATTATATTATATATTGTTAAAAATATTTATAGATCAACTCACATATTTAACTCTATAACATAGATTTGATAGTTGATTTATGATATACATGATGAGTACTTGGATATTATATGATAGTTTCATAAAATAAAATATTTGGTAGCTCATTCACCCAAATACCTCTGGCTTCATAAATATTTTTTAATAAGCCTTCAAGGATTGCTCGGTTGGTGACTTCGATTTGACAATTGGTTTAAGAATAAGCCATCGAATTGAATTTTAGTTGGATCCCCAAAGATGTCATAAAATTCTTTGAACCTGACATTACTGAACTATATCCTATTATCAATAATCAGTGCTTTAGGAACTCTAAATCGAGAGATGACACATAAATCCCTCCACCTATCTTTCTATGATCGATGTCATAGGTTTAGCCTCTGCCCATTTGATGAAGTAGTCAGCTCCAACCAGACATTTCCTTTAGCCTGAAGTAGATGGAAAATATCCTAAAATATCTAGCCCCCATTATGCAAAGGGCTAAGATGAATCTATCAAGGTTCATTCCATTATTGGGAGTCTTTAAACTTGAGCATTACGTTAACATCTATCACAACATTAGATGTATCTTACTACATCGTACTTGGGAGTTGGCTAGTAATACCCTGTGAAGAACTTTGAAGGCCAAGGATCTTCCCCCAATGTGCTATTCGCAAGTTGCCTCCTAAATTTTAGATAGTAGGAGAGATGCTTGGTAGGGTGTAGACATCATAGTAGTGGTCGCGACATTGATCAACTATAAAATACACCGTCAAGGATGCAATATCATGCTTGCTATCTTCATACTTTTCTTTTCTTAGTTGGATTATATGGGAGAGTTTCAATCATAAGATATTTTAAGATGTCTACAATACAAGTAGTCATTATTTGACTTTTGTTTATGCTCCCTAGAACTTTTAAGATCACCTCTTTTGATGGGCATACATGGTTTCTAGAGAATATCTTAGATAATGCATTTACTGTTATGTTGTCTCTTTAGGGGACTTGTTCAATACTGAATGATGGGATGTTAGTTATCATTTGCTTTGCATCCATAAGATATAAGGATATGATAGAATCACGGGCCTCATATATACCATTGACTTGGTTGATAATCAATAAGGATATACTATAAATTTTCAGGCTTTAGATCCTCATTCCTTTATTGAGTTTTAGACTAGATAGTAGAGCCTCATACTTTGCCTCATTGTTAGTCACTTTGAAATTAAAACAGAGTGCATGCTCATAACTCCCCCCCCCGATTGCTGACGTTGTAGAGCTATTCACATAGAAGGTCTAGCATTGGAGCTCTTGCGAAGCCTCTTCAACAAAAGTCATTTTTACCATGATCGGCCAAGGCTTGAGCCTTGATGGCGATCTATGGTTTGTAAGAGATATCAAACTCGCTAAGCTCCACTACCTATTTAAGGAGTCTCCAAGTTGCATCAGGCTTTGAGAGGATCTGATGCATTGGTTTGTTTGTCATGATAATAACATGATGAGCTTAAAAGTATACGCAGAGATTCCTTGCTACTAGCACTAATATGTAAGCTAGCTTTTCGAAGTTATGATATCGAGTTTATATTTTATGAAGTACATGATTGTATAGTATATTATGTTAGATTTTCATGAAGCCAACTTGTGTTTCTAAATCATTGTAATAGAAACACAATAAAACTAATGCGGAAACGAAATAGCGTACCTCCAGCCATTGTCGCCAAGAATTTCTACAGAGGTTTCTTCTTGAACTTTGGTTCTTCTCGGCTCAGAACTCTCGCTTTAGATGGTGTAGGAAAGCCTTTCGCTTCAAAGAGATGATTAAGCCAAGGGACCAAAATCCTCATGTATATATAGATGTTCTCCCATCAAGAACATTTATCATCACCAACTCATAACGTTCAAGAATTAATTCAAATTTGTAACGTTTGGACCATAATGAAGAACTTAATGATATTAAATATTTAATTTAATAATAACGGTTTCATGCATAAAGAATAAGAAACTGAAATCATTTAAACCATAATAAATGAAGAAATTTATGATAATGAATTATGAATCTTAATGAGAACGGTTACGTTATTATTAAATAAGATATTTAATAATAACCGTTACATATTAGTCTTGGACTCGATCTTTTTCCTATATTAATACTAAGCTTACAACCATCGAAGTTATTGCCAAGTATAGGCATAATTCCTCTCCAAGGAAAGGACTAGAGAGTTAAGGTGGAGTTGTCAAATAGGCTTTGAGCTGGTCGAATGCCATTGGCACTATTCGATTCATTAAAAATCCTTCAATCACTTTAAAGTCTTAAAGAATAATAAACATTGATTGCTTATCGTAAATAAGAAGTGGCTCGGTGTGGTGATCTAGCCCGTTAGCTACTAAACCTCTCTTATTGAGGCTGAGAGCCTCATGTTAATGATGGTCTAGCCTTACTTAGGGTTTGCATATGTTCTCCATTAACGGATCATGAAACCTAAAAATCTTTTAAAACTCACATCGAAGGCACACTTCATAGGATTCAATGATATTTAGAATTTTTTAATAGTCACAAATGTTTTCCCTAAGTTAGAGAGATAGGTGCTTGCAACACGGCTCTTCATTAGCATGTCATCAATATATACCTTTATTTTCCATCTAATTTGGTGTTAGAATATCTTGTTGATTGTTCTTTGGTAAGTTGCTCTAATATTTTTTAGCTCAAATAGTGTTACTTTGTAGTAGTACAAACCTTTGTTAATAATGAAGGCAGTGTACTCTTTATCTTCTCGCACCATCTTTATCTAATCATATCTAGAAAAAGCATCTATGAAAGTTAATAATTCATAACTAGAGGTCGAGTCGACCAATTGGTCTATTGGAAGGAGAGGAAAGTTATCCTTTAGAAAAAATCAGTATAATCAATACACATTCTTCATTTTTCATTATTTATTTTAACAAGGACTAGATTTGCAAACCACTTATGATAGTAGATGTCATGAATAAAATCAGCATTTAACAACTTGCTAACTTCTTCTTCGACTACTACTTGTTGATTTAGGGTAAATCTTCAAGGCTTATGACAAGTTGCTTAATATACTGAATCGATAGTGGTTGTCTTGACGGTATGTTTTGGCCACTCAAGGTCTAAGAAAATTTCTTCCTATGGCTCCTTCTTGGAGATGAGAGGATGTTGGGGATGGATCTCTAGAGTCCATTTGTTGTATAGGGTGACCTATTCTCTTAGACAAGTTGATCCACATCAAATAGCATTGCCTTGACTCTTTGGGATCACTTCTTAGCTCTGTCACTCCTGAGCTAGTGAAATTTTTTGATGTCATGTAGTAGGTTGATACTACCACTCATATATGATTAAGCGAGGGACACCCTATGATGGCATTATATGCAGACGGAAGGTCAACCACCAAAAACTTGGTCTTCATAGTTTTTGAGCAATTGTCAGACTTGAAGATGACGTAAAGATCTATGGTCCCTAGCGAAGTGATGGAGTCCCTTAAGAACCCAGTAAAGGTTGAGGAGATCAGTTATAGATCCTTGGTAGATAGACTAATTTTTTGAAAAGGATCATAGTAGAATATATTTATTGAGCTTCTAGTGTCGATCATGATCATTTTCATTAATGCATTAGTGATCCCGATGGAGATTACCAATGCATCATCATGTTTTGGGTCTGGGTGCTTATCCTATTCCTTGAACATAATTGATTGGTCTCAATTATGATAGAATCTCTTGCATAGGATTTTTGGGTAGATGAACTACTAGCACTCGCGATTGGCTCTCAACGATCATATTGATTTGTCGCTCAATGGGGCCTTTGGGCCTCGATAATGTTTTATGAATCTTAGGTAGAAACTTATGAAGATGACTCCTTTTGATTAACTCTTCAATTTGCTCCTTTTGGGCATAGCAATCTTCAGTATTAAGTCCATGGTCTTGATGGAAGTGACAGTATTTTATCTTTTTTCTTTGTCAATGGGGCTTTCATGGGGCATGGTGCCGTAAGATCCTTTCTTCTGGGATTTGCATGAATACCTCTATATGGGAGGTGTTAAGTGAGGTGAAATCTTATTGTGGTAATCAGTCACTTTCTGTTTATCATTTCATGGCCTTTCCATAGGGTTTTGTCACTAAGATCTTTCCTCCTTTGTCGTCTTTTTCAGCTCAACCTTTCTGTTTCCAGTGATTATAGACTCAACTACTATATGATGGTTTGCCTCTTATAAAAGCTCTAGGAATATGGTCGGAGACTTAGTGATGACTTAGTGATAGTTGGAGTTCGCTAATGTATGCATTGATGAGGACAAATGGAGTTGGATTAGCAATTAAGTTAACCTCATCATTAAATTTTCTATATAACTCTCCAAGAATTCCTTCTCTTCCTATCTGATGGCTAGGAGAAAGGTGGTGGGCTTCTTTAAAAGTTGATAACTAATAAAGTTAAGCTTAAACTCTTTAGTCAATTGCCCAAATAAGAAGATTGACTCTCAGAGAGCTTAACAAATTATTCACGTGCAACTCCCCCTTAAGGTTGTTAGGAAAGTTCAACATATTAGCGAGTTGATGGTTTCAAATAACATCATTTGAGACATAAAAGTTATGATGTATTCCGAAGGGTCATATTTTCTCTTGTATACATTTGAGTGATGGGAATTGGATGCCTAAGTGGATCAGCTCCTCATTGTTACTTTTTGTGAAAGGAGACCACAGGTATGATTCTATTTCTAGCCAATTTTCCTATTTTATCTTATTTTCCAATTACTAATCCATTTTATTTAGTTGGTCCGAACCTCAACTAAAAGTTTGGTTGATTTAGTAATCGACTCGTTGGGAAGATCTGGAATTGGTGTTGGAATAGGGATTTCAATTAAAGGGGGAGACTACACTTCTTGTTGGGAAAAACCTATTATAGCAGAATAATTCTTTTTCCCTCTTTGTGTATCAAAATGGGTTTCTCATCAAAATATCAACTTGATATCAAAAGCATATATCAACCAAAGTAGCATAAACAGTAGAGCAATAAATTAATCACAAAGTGAGACCAAATTTTAATGTAGAAAACCCAATGCAGAAAAAATCACGGGACTGTAGTCCACTTCAAACTTCCACTATCACTAATAATGATAACATGTTTATAATAAGTCTTCTCTAAAATATCAAGAGGATCAAAATAACCTCAAGATCATATATCTTAGCTCAAGAATAACATATCATCATCATAAAGAGAATTTTATGTCTCACAAAGTGGGTATAGTAGGAAAGTACCTTAGAGATGGTAAATTACAAATCAGCACCGTTAGGATTGTAAAGATTACTGTAAGGATTTTTCACATATAATTTGGGTTAAAACTGATAAAGTTTGGCCACTGATCGTCAAGTAGAAATACTCAAAATCCTAATAGTCTATTTTCTCTTTCTCTCTTTGCTCTTTTCTCTCCATGTGCATTGTCACCGTTCGTTGCATGCACCGTTCGTTCGCTGGCCTCACTGTGCACGTCTGATTCTTTTTCTTTTCATTTTTTTAATAAATCAGATTTGGGCTGACTGCCCAAATCATCTGGTCAAAGCCCATATATGGGTTGAACCCAACAATTCTCCCCCTCCAACTCATATGGTGGGCTATACTAAGCCCGCTCTTCGCCTACATACTTCAAGCTTCTCCTTAAGCAAAAACTTTGTCAACATATTTGATTAATTCTCATTGGTATACACATTTTCCAAGTGTAATTCTTTCATCTCAAGCACATCACGAATCTAGTGATATCTCACATCAATATGCTTGGATCTAGAATGATACGTTGAATTCTTGGAGAGGTGAATGACACTTTGACTGTCACAGTTAATAGTATATCCTTCTTATTTCAAGCCCAATCCCTATAGAAACTTTTTCATTCATAAAGCTTCTTTGTAGGCTTTAATAATTGCTATGTATTCTACTTCTGTGGTTGATAGAGCAACATAATTCTATAACTTAGACTGCCAAGAGATTGCTCCCCTTGCAAATGTCATCAAGAATCTCGAAGTTGACATTTTGGAATCAATATCACCTGTCATGTTTGCATTTGTGCACTCTTCTAGTACAAGTTTATCACTGCCAAAACATAAACACAACTTGGAAGTACCTCTTAGATATCTTAATATCTATTTCACTACTGCCCAATGTTCCTTATCAGGATTAGAGAGAAATTGGCTGATAACTCCAACTACATAAGCTATATCTGGCCTAGTATAAACCATATCATATATCAAACTATCTACTGCAGATGAGTAAGATACTTTGGAAATTTCTTCTTTTTCTTTCTCACTTGTAGGATATTATTTTGAACCAAGCTTGAAATGACCTACAAGTGGAGAACAAACTACTTTGGCTTTACTCATATTGAATCTTTCAAGAACCTTTTCAATGTAAGTCTCCTAAGATAGCCAAATCTTTCTTTTCTTCTTATCACGAAGAATCTTAATGCCAAGTATTTGTTTCATTGATCCTAAGCCTTTCATGGCAAAAGACTTACTTAGCTCTCTTTTAAACTTTTCAATTTTACCAGCATCATGGCCAACAATCAGTAAATCATCAACATATAGTAGGAGAATAATAAAATCATCATTTGAAATATTTTTCATAAACACACAATGATCAGATGTAGTTCTATTATACCCTTGGCTCATCATAAAGAAATCAAACTTCTTGTACCACTGTCTAGGTGCCTGTTTGAGTCCATATAAGCTTTTTTTAAGCTTACACACCAGATTTTCTTTTCTCTTGACTTTGAAACCTTCTGGTTACTCCATATAAATTTCTTCTTCTAAGTCACCATGAAGAAACGCTGATTTCACATCAAGTTGCTCAACTTCTAAATTCAACCGGATAGCTAAACCAAGAACAACTCGGATAGAGAAAATTTTCACAATTGGAGAAAATATTTCTTCAAAATCAACACCTTTCTTTTGATTGAATCTTTTCACAACTAGTCGCGTCTTGTATCTTTGTTGTGAGCTATTATTTTCGGTCTTCAATTTGTAAACATATTTATTCTTGAGAGCTTTCTTCTCTTTAGGCAACTTTACCAAGTCAGAGCTGTGGTTCACAAGCCAGGATCTCATATCTTCTTGCATGGCTTTAACCCACTCATTCTTATGCTCATGTAGAATAGCTTCTTGGTAAGTTTCTAGCTCTTTCTCGTTATTAAGTATAACATACTCATATGGAGGATATATGGTAGATTATTGTCGCTCTCTTGTGGATCTTCTCAATGGAATCTCAACTGGTGGTGGAGGTGCTTGTTCAGTTGGTTCAACATCATCAACTATATGAGTATCATCACTAGCATTCTCACCATAATCTTCTTGTTCATCTCCCTCATGATCATCATAAACTACAAGTGAAGGAATTGGACCCAAACTCCAAGGAATATAAACACAAGTTTTTGGCTTCTCAATATTATCACAATCATCAAATAATTGGTCTTCAAGAAATACAACATCTCTACTTCTAATAATCTTCTTATTCACTAGATCTCATAATATGTACTCAAACTCTTCGTGATCATATCCTAAGAAGATACATGCTTTTGCCTTATTATTAAGCTTGGACCTCTCATCTTTAGGAATATAAACAAATACTTTATACCCAAAGACTCTCAAATGATTACAAGATATATCTTTTCCTTTTCAAACTCTTTCTTTAACATCACCTTTCAAATAAACTGATGGAGAAAATTTTATAAGGTTAACTATAGTTCTCACAGCCTCCCTCCAAAATGACTTAGGTAACTTAGCATAGGAAAGAATACACCTAATCATTTTTTCAATTATTTTGTTTATCCATTCTACAACACCGTTCTGCTAAGGAGTTTTAGAAATTGTTTTCTCAAGCCTGATACCATAAACCCTGTAGTAATTCTCAAAAGGACCCCTATACTCGCCACCATTATATGCTCGAACACACTTTAGATTTTTGCTAGTTTCTCTTTCAACACTAATATGAAATTCTTTGAAAACATCGAGTACATGATTTTTAGATTTCAAAGCAAAAGCCCACACTTTTCTAGAATGGTCATCAATAAAAGTAACAAAATAAAGAGCACCTCCAAGAGTTCTAATTTACATAGTATAGATATCATTATGAATGAAATCAATAACATCTGATCTTCTATATGATGGATATGTATGAAAGACAACTCTATGTTTTTTTTCAACTAAGCAACGATCACAAGATTTAAGAGATATACCTTGCAACTTTGGTAAGAATTGCTTTCTAGCAAGAGTTTGAAGTCCCTTCTCGGTGATATGACCAAGCCTATTATGCCGAAGATCTATGCTTTCACCCTTCTGAATTGCATTAATCTCTCATTTGTGTAGCTTAGCTTCCATGACATAAAAAGAGTTACTTCTTTCCTCTCGCCACAATTAGAGAACCTTTAGTGAGTTTCCATTTACTTTCACCAAAATAGTGTGTAAATCTCTCATCATCAAGTCTACCTGTAGATATCAAGTTAAGATGAATATCTAAAACATGTCTAACATCTTTGAGTATCAATTTGCTCTCAATACTAGTCTCCAAGCAAATATCTTCAATACCCACAATCTTAGATGTAACACTATTTTCTATTCTGACACTACCAAAATCACCAGTAGTGTAAGATCTGAAGAGATTACCATGAGAAGTAACATGAAATGAAGCACCAGAGTCAATTACCCAATTACTGTCCTGAGCTACAAGATTGACACAACCGTCATCATAAACAATAATGATATCACTTTCAACAACAACTATATTGGTCTCTTTCTCATTTTTCTTCATTTTATTCTGTTCTCGCTTCCAAAACATATACTCTTTCTTCTTGTGACCTAGCCTGTTATAGTGGAAATATTTGATATCCCTTCTAGACTTGGATCTTCCTCTATAACCATGTGGATTTCTACTATGACTTCTTCCACATTTTTCTTGTTTTTCAGAAACAAATGCACCAGAAGAAGATTCACCTTGTTCTTTCTTTCTAGCATATTCATTTAGCAAATTGTCTTTAACCATATATATAGTTAGAGTTCCCTCTAGCATGAAGTTATAAATTGTCACAACATACGTTTCCCAACCTTTTGGTAAAGAGCTGAAAAGTAATAATCCTTGTATCTCATCATCTATATTTATTTTCATAGCAACTAACTTGTTTGCAAGACCCTAAAATAGACTTATGTGCTCAATAATATTACCACCATCTTTATACTTCAAATTTATAAGTCTTCTAAGGAGAAATTCTGTTTCCCACCGTCTTTTTCGCAAAGTGATTTTCTAACTTTTGCCAAACAACATCAGCTCTAGTTTCATCAGAAATATGCTCATGCAAATTTATATACATCCATCTTCTAATATAAGCAATAGTTTTTCTATGTTGAACCTCTCATTCCTTATCTTCTATAGTAGAAGGTTTATCTTTAACCTTGATGGGCTTATACAAATCTTTGCGATAGAGCAAATCTTCCATCATACACCTCTAAGTGAAATAATTTGATAAGTTCAATTTAATCATACTATCTGACTGTTCCATTTCAATCACACAAGAAAAAAAAACTAGCACCAAACGACATGTTAAAGCGAAATAATTATTTTCTCTCTTTGTGTGTCAAAATAAGTTCCTCATCAAAATACCAACTTGATATCAAAAACACATATCCACCAGAGCAGCATAAACAGTAGGATAATAAATCAATCACAAAGTGAGACCAATTTTTAACGTGAAAAATTCAATGCGGGAAAAACCACGAGACCGTAGTCCACTTCAAACTTCCACTATCACTAATAATATAACATGTTTACAATAAATCTTCTCTAAAATAACAAGAGGATCATAATAACATTAAGACCATATATCTTGGCTCAATAATAGCATATAATCATCACATGGATGAATTTCATCAAAAAGAGAATTTTAGATCTCATAAAATGGGTATAACAGGGAAATACCTCAGAGAGAATAAATTGTAGATTAACACCGTTAGGATTGTAAAGCTTACTACAGGGATTCTTCACATATAATTTGGATCAAAACAAAAAAACTCAAAATCCTAATTATCTCTCTTCTCTTTCTCTCTCTGTTATTTTCTCTCATTGTGCACCGCAATCGTTAGTTGCACGCCAAAATCGTTCGCTGCCCTCAATTGTGCACGTCTCTTTCTTTTTCTTTTTATCTTTTTTAATAATTCAGATTTGGGTTGACTACCTAATCATATGGTCCAAGCCCACATATGGGCTGAACCCAACACTCGTGAAGTTGACAGAGGACTATTATGGAGAGTTGGTCTAAGGCAAGGGTTTAGGGAGCTTCCTGTCTATGGTGAGAGGTAAGTTGATTTTGGGAAGACGATTTATCTTATTCATGATAATCGTATCGTAGAGAGCTTCCTGTCTATTTGCTCGTATGATTATCTTTTAATTATCAGATGTATAATAGAAGCGTGACAAATCCATTCTTAATGTAATTAATATATTAAACAGATTATGAATATCATAGGAGTGAATTGATTATTGATTGATTTGTATGATAAATATTCTATATGATTGTAACATTGTACCATCCTTGATTTTTCAGAAGTTGTTACACTAGTTCTAATATCATTAAAAAGTCTATTATTGATGAGTTTCAGTTAAACTAATCAAAATTAATATACATCAATTTAACCTAAAAAAATTAAACTTTTAAATTATAGATCAAACCAATCTGATTTTTTCAATTCTGTGATGTGAGATTATCCTTTTGATTCATCTCCTTTCTCCTACCTGTAAAGGAGGTTTGTCTACACTTGACTTGTGTGATATGTAGTTCCTCTCTAGTAAGTCGTGTCATATCATATAATTTGAATCATATCTTTAATCAATAGACCAACAACGGGTGTCACGATACTTATCAATTCGAGTTTCTTGGATTTAGTAAACTCTTCTGTTGAACCCGCTTCGTATTCAACGAAAAAAAGGTACGTTACACACATACTCGTTTCTTTATTGAAAGAAGAAAAGGACGTGTATGACTGCATGTCACTAGATTTGTTGGAGTGATTTCACAACCAGACAATTCATCTCACATTTCTTTCCCTCCTCTGTTGACTCCTTGCCATGTAAGCAGTCATTGTCTGCTTTACAGCTTTACAAAAGGTAAGATGGGACCTCTGAGAGTGAAGTCAATTCAAGTCGAGCAAATTATCTTTAGGAAGCTCTTTATGCCACACAGCATCATGTTGGTCGTCGCATGCGTTTACCCATTAAACACCTTAAGTACTTTCTCAATCTGTCAGCCTGTTTCTGCGAATTGAAATTAATCACTACAGAATGGGCAGGTCTTTACCACATGCCCTCCACTACAGCATCAGCTTCATACTACAAAAAATGCATGGTCATATGATGTGAACAACAACCCCTACTTTAGCCGACTTGTTGACTTGGTGGCACAGCCGGAGAACGGGAGTCCATATAGTCGATCATATTTTAGCATTCATCAAGTCAGAAAGCTTGAGCACATCGAGAGAAGGGAGACTCGGCAGTGTGTTGACAGTCGATAGGGTTCCAAAGACCTGCTTCATTGTTGGGCGTGACTCTGGGTCATGTTCCACGCAGCAAAGTGCCAATCTCAAAACTGCAGCTACCTCGTCTGCAACCTCCGTCGTAGGGAGTGATGGACGCTGGTCTAATACATATTTCACAAGCGTGTTTTTCGGCGACGAAGGCAATGACAGAACGGAAACGAGTCCTTCCCCATGTCCTCCTATTAGCAACTCAAGCGTGACCACTCCAAAACTGTAAACATCGCATTTGGTGGTCACTCTCATCTCATAAGCAAGCTCTGCAAACAATAACCGATAACTGAGGAAACCTCATATTGTAGAAGGATCTCCAAAAGACAGCTCTGTTAGGCTACTTTGCGCCTTGATTGATGAATAACTACGTGTACAGTAAATCGACTGCTGTTTTCTTTTTCTAGATTGATGAACAATTCATGTAAATGAGCTACAAGCTGATGGACTTAACTTGCAAAAGCTGTAATACTATATGACGTCGGGGGAGAAACTTACCCGGTGCCAAGTAACCATATGTGCCGGCAAGCATGCTCCAATTTGATGAATCTGGCTTCAGGAGTCGAGCAATACCGAAGTCAGAAACACAAGCCTTGAGTTCTGAATCGAGCAGAATATTGTTGGTGGTTATATCTCGATGAACAATGGGCTGATCGCAATCATGATGCATGTAGGACAGAGCACGAGCCACATCTTTGACAATGTTCACCCTCTTCACCCAGTCCAGTTCAGCAGCTGCTGCTTCGCTTCTGAGGAGGGATCCCAAACTTCCTCTCTCCATGTACTCGTACACCAGAAACTTGTGTCGAGCAGAGGAGCAGAATCCGTAGAGCTTGACGATATTTCGATGTCGAATTTGAGTAAGAGTATTTATCTCGTTTTGAAAGGATTGCTCATTCGATGTAGTTTCGTCTTCCTGCAGATGAATTTTCTTCACTGCTAGCATCTGCCCGCTTGCTAATTCTGCTCTGTAAACGCTGCCATATGCACCACTTCCGATACAGTATTTTTCATTAAAATCCTCCGTGGCTGCAACGATATCCTTGTATGCATATCTTCCATCAAAGTTAAATACACAGAATGCCATGCCTTCTTTGTTGCCATTATTTTCGGAAGGCATGGAATGTTTCTTGGTCTTCTGGAACAGTGAAAACGCTCCGAGAAAAACAAGTAAGATGAATAAGACGACCACGGAAGCAATGATAGCTGAGATAATTGCTCTGTGGTGCTTGCTTCCATCATCTTTCCTTGCAGTATAAGAAAGACATGGAGGCAGGCCTTTGACGACCCCACACAAACCTTTGTTGTGGACAAACCACTTCGCCGGAGCTTTCCGGAAGACTGGGCTCTCAGGCACAGCCCCCTCCAATTCATTATATGATACGTCAATGATTAATAAGCTGATCATAGCACTTAGTGAAGATGGAAGACCACCGGACAAATTATTATGTGAAAGATTCAGAATTTGCAGCATCGTAAATTTGCTGAACTGCGAGGGTATCTCACCCGTTAGTGAGTTGTGGCTGATGTCCAATGCGTCTTGAAGGTACTCCAGGCTGCTGATCTCTGCAGGAATTCCTCCGCCGAATTTGTTGCCATTAAGCTTCAGGGAGCGGAGCTTGAGACAAATGCCTATTTGAGACGGTATTCTTCCTGTCAAGCTGTTAACTGATAGATCAAGGATTTCAAGGTCGGGCATCCTTCCAAACTCTATTCGTACCTCTCCGCCGAGTCGATTGCAGCTCAGGTTCAGCTTGTAGAGATGAGGTAACCTGCCCAAGCTTTTTGGAATCTCCCCCTGTATGTAGTTGGAAGAAAGGTCCAGTTCTCGTAGTTCTTTTAGCTTGCCGAATTCTGGTGGAATGGCTCCGGTGATGTTGTTATTTGAGATTGCCAGGAATGTGAGATTGTCCCATCTTCCCCAGTCCGGTGGGAGTGCACCTGACAGCCTATTGAAGCTTAAATCCATATAAGAAAGATGTGGATACACTCCAAGAAGTTGTGATATATCCCCGGTGAGTTGGTTTTGCTCGAGACGGACTCTGATCAATCCCGTACAGTTCTTTAAGGTCCCGGGAAGTTGACCTCTGAAGCTGTTGTTGCTCAGTGAGAGATACTGTAGGGTTCTTCCTTTGCATATGTTTGAAGGCAAGTCACCGGAGAAGAAGTTGTCTGACAAAAGAAGCGATGTCAAACCTGTGATGTTGTTTAACTCGGCAGGCAATCGACCAGACAACCGATTATTGAACAAGCTTAGGTCAGTGAGGTTCCTTAAGTTACCGAGGGATGGAGGGATTGAACCGAAAAGCTGGTTGTCATGGAGATCCATACCCATGAGCTGGGTCAGGTTTCCGAAAGTGGATGGTATCGGCCCGGAGATTTGGTTGTCGGACAGAAAAAGTTGGGTTAACTCATTTAGATTTCCTATTTCCGGAGGGATAAAGCCTGACAATTCATTAACCCCAAGATAAAGTCTCTCTAATTTAGTTTGATTTCTTCCCATAAAGAAAGGGATATGACCTGTTAGACTATTATTGAAGAGCCCAAGTTGCACAAGGTTTAATAGATTTCCCAATTCTCTGGGGATGAATCCCGAGAGATGATTTTGATAGAGAGACAACTGGTATAGGTTCGTCAAGTTCCCTAAACTGGGAGGGATGAAGCCAGATAGTTGGTTCTTCCCAAGTGTAAGATGCATCAACTTCTGAAGTCTTCCAAGCTCCTGAGGTATGAAACCTGTAAGTTGATTATCTCGCAGGTGCAAGTGCAGAAGCCCGGTAAGATTGCCCAAGGATGGAGGGACAGAACCACTTAACTGATTCTTATTGAGATATAGGAACTGGAGCGCCTTCATGGAGCCTATTTCGACCGGGAGTTTGCCCGTGAACCGGTTGCCTATGAGATCAAGATATACAAGGTTGGAGAGAGCCGAGATGGTCGGAGGAATGACGCCGTCGAGCTGGTTGTAGGAGAGGTTGAGACCGACGAGTGATCTCAGCGTTGAGAAGTTGAGAGCATCGAGTGGCCCTTCTAAGCTCATGTTCGGCAGGGACATGTCGGTGATGACAGGGCGTCCTCTGTGCGTAAGGTTGCACGTAACTCCAGTCCAATTGCACGGATTAGAGCTGAGATTCCAGGATTCAAGGAATTGCCGGCCGTCAAGGGTGGACTTCCAGTGGAGTAGGGTTCTCGCTTGTGATCCGAGTGAAGCTGTCACTGAGACAAGATGAAGAGAGAGCAGCAGTAGGAGGAGGAGAGTGGTGGAGAGGAGCCGCCAGTTGTGCAGCTGGGATGCCATAACTGCGGTCTAGCTAATTTGGAGAAGGATGTTGTACTGCGAGCTAACAAAGGGCCCCCTTATATAAAATGTATGAGATGGATGTGAACTATCGGGAACCGAGTGGGACACATTTGAGTCTCGAGCATCCTCACCAGCGGGGCTAAAGCTGGATGGTATCACCCGTTCTCATACTGTCCCCTCCGCAAAGTTTGGTGGAAGGTTAAGAACCATTCCTTTCGATCATCACCACTGATCACTTTTCATTTGTTAAAGCATAAAGTGGCCTCATATTATTACTCGGAGAAATCAATGTCATATAAGAAGAAGCACAAGAAAAACTTTGTAGCAGTAGATTTCTGAGTCAAGTCAGCTGATCTTATCAAGTTCAGCATATTCCCTTTGCCAACTGGAGTCATTTTATAATGTTAAAGAAGAATAGCTTTTGTGACATTAAAATAAGAAGAGTTTTGCTGATGATTAATTTTCTGCAGGTGCGGCCAAATGATCAAGATTCGGACGAAACAAATATTTTATTTTGTGCAGTTAAAACTATTGTCATTTATTAATGCATAAAGAGATATATGATTTCATGGCTATCCTTGGAATTTTAAGGGTCACACATGTATAATTAAATGTGTTAAGCTATTATTTTGATTAGTAAAAATTAAAGTGATCCAATTAAAGTAAAGTTATTTGGCTAAGGGACATAATTGTTATGAAAATTAATTGTGTGGATACCATCATATTCCTAACTTAATGACGAGATAAGTTAGGAATATGAAACTCTTGAGGCATAATTGCAGATTCATCAATTATGAATACAATCATAATTAGATTCATCAGTTATGACTATAAATAAGGTTATGATCCCTGGTTGCAGTATCAAATGAAGTTTCTCTTCACTCGTCAAGGAGAAATCTAAAGTTCAAAAGGTACTCTGCAATTGGAAGACCAAATCACCGGTCAATTCAAAAAATACTCTAATGGATTCATCAGGTACGCTTCCGTATTAATTTGTTTATCAATTATTGTAGGATTTCATACATATTATAGTGGATTAAATAAGTTTTATGGAAACATTCTTAATCTATTATTTTGGATCTATTCGGTTTTGATTCTATAAAACAATTGTTTGATCCATATTTGATATGTTAAAAAGAACCCCAACAAGTGGTATCAGAGCCATCCTACAATGATTGATGAACATTTAAGCTTGTTTTCTCATGAATTTTAATGATGTTTTCATCAATATTTTAAAGTAATGTGGTTCTATCATCGTTGGGAAAGATGATAGTTTTAGTAATTTGGTTCTATCATCGTTGGGAAAGATGATAGTTTTATGTAATCATGCTATTTTGAAGTGATTTGGTTCTATTATCGTTGGAAAAGATTATAGTTTTATGTAATCATACTACAGCATGCTTCACATTCAATTTAGTGTCTTTTTCTGATGTGATATCAGTTTAATTTTGGATTATCTTTTTCGCTTCGTGTCTTTTCCTATTCATTGCAAAATTCATTTTTGCACTACAAGGCATAAATTTCTCAAATTCTTTTTTGGATTTTATCTAATTAATATGAATTTAATTAATTAGATATTGTTGCAATATTATGTTGGTTTAATAATATTGTTGCAATATTATGTTGGATTAAACATAATATTGGTTCTATAAAGTTGTTTGTTGACATAAATTGAATGATTTATATGCTTTAAATATTTTAGTCAACAAATTAAGATCAAGCCAATTTAACTAATATGGTCCAAATTCAATTAGTGATTGTTTAATATTAGATTGAGTAATTTAATATATGAAGTCGCCAAAGTGACCTCTCATATATAACATTTCTCATGAAAATATTAAATGTAGTGTGTATTTACATCCATGCGGTAATTATCTGGCCCAAAGGAAGGTTAATGACTGGCAGGATTTTATACATACTTGTAATGATAAATACGTGATAATTATAAAGTTATACATGTAAATGATAAATCAATCCAAAGATGGGTTTTTCATTTGACATGCCTTATTATCAGTATTTGATCATTACAACAAGACTACCACTAGCAATTAATATTGAAGTCCAAAGACAAGATATTAATGTTGCACTTGGTATCTTGAGATGTGTTAAATCATTATTTGAATTTACTTAAGTTTATGGCAATAAATATGAGCATAATTTCTGGTTATCTATTGTTCTCTTATTTAGGTTCTCTTGCAACAATATCTGCTAACCTCAGTTCTGTACCAGTTCTAAACGGAACCAACTTTAAAGATTGGAAAGAAAACATTCTGATCGTTTTGGGCTGCATGGATCTAGACCTTGCACTAAGAGAAGACCAACCTGCTTCTCTTACAGAAAATAGTACTCATGATGATAGGAGACTATATGAGAAGTGGGACAGGTCTAATCGCATGAGTCTCATGATCATTAAGCACGGCATTCCAGAAGCCTTTAGGGGTGCGGTGTCCGAAGGGATTACCAAGGCCAAAGATTTTCTTACCGAAATAGAAAAGCGTTTTCTTAAAAATGATAAGGCAGAAACAAGCACTCTACTTCAAAGATTGTTTACCATGAGATACAACGGCAAAGGAAATATAAGGGAATACATCATGGAAATGTCTAATCTTTCTTCTAAGCTTAAAGCATTAAAGCTTAACCTATCACAGGACTTACTTGTCCATTTGCTTCTGATATCTCTCCCTGCACAATTCAATCAGTTTAAGGTCAGTTATAACTGCCAAAGGAACAAATGGTCTCTTAATGAGCTCATTTCATATTGTGTGCAAGAAGAAGAAAGATTAAAGCAAGAGAAGATTGAAAGTGCAAACTTGGTCAACACCTCTAAGGATAAGGGCAAGAAAAGAAAATATAAACCTGAAAAGAATAAGGCTGATAAGGGTCCAGTACAGAAGAAACAAAATAAGGATGATACTTGTTTCTTCTGTAAAAAATCTGGGCATTTAAAGAAGGACTGTGCCAAATATCACGCTTGGCGTGCTAAAAAAGGTACGTTCCTTACTTTGGTTTATTCTGAAGCTAATTTAACTTCAGTACTTAGAAACACTTGGTGGTTAGACTCCGGCACAACTACTAACATTAGTGTTTCAAAGCAGGGTTACCTGAGCTACCGAAGGCCCAATAATGCTGAGAGATGCATTTATGTAGGGGACGAAAAATCGGTAGATGTGGAAGCTATAGGCACATTTAGATTGTTATTGTGTACTGGACATTATTTGAATTTGAAAGATACTTTTATTATACCGTCGTTTAGACGAAACCTAATTTATGTTTCTTATTTGAACAAATTTGGTTATTCTTGTTCATTTGGAAATAATCAGTTTACTTTGTCTTTAAATTCAAATGTGATTGAACTAGTTCACTTATGACTTATGACAATCTATATTTGCTTGATACTATAGCTTCCTATCATGAATCCATGAATGTGGAATTGCGAGGTACCAAACATGGTTGTGAAAGAAAAGGTACAAAGTAAATAAATTTCTATACAACACTTAGGAACAAACTTTATGTTGGCAGATCCTCTCACAAAAGATGTACCACGCAAGGTTTTTCATGAGCATACTGCTCATATGGGTATATCATAATTTAAGGAAACTTCAGTTTAGTGGGAGCCTGTCATATGTTTGTTGTATGTTCTATGTCAGATTCTGTATTTGTACAGACATTTTCTGATCAGAAATAAAGCTTCAGTTTATTATACTTTGTACATTATGGCTATTAAAGTTATTAATGATCTCATAAAGATAAAGTTGGACTAGTTGAAAATTGACATGTACAGATCACATTCATGTAATTTTCATGCTACACATTTCATAATTGATCTATGTCATTTGGTTATGTTAATATTAGTGATCATTGATGGGTTTAGCTATGATTGATATAGCGAAGACCGCTTTGGTCCTTTATTAATATGGCCAATGGACAAGATTGTTTTGTATGTCCTGTTTAATAATGGCAACAGTTTTGAGCTCATAAAGTATAGCACATTTATAAGGATACATATGTGACTCAGTGGGAGATTGTTGGAATTTTAAGGGTCACACATGTATAATTAAATGTGTTAAGCCATTATTTTGATTAGCCAAAATTAAAGTGATCCAATTAAAGTAAAGTTATTTGGTTAAGGGACATAATTGTTATGAAAATTAATTGTGTGGATACCATCATGTTTCTAACTTAATGACGAGATAAGTTAGGAATATGAAACTCTTGAGGCATAATTACAGATTCATTAATTATGAATACAATCATAATTGTAGATTCATCAGTTATGACTATAAATAAGGTTATGGTCCCCGGTTGTAGTATCAAATGAAGTTTCTCTTCACCCGTCAAGGAAAAATCTAAAGTTCAAAAGGTACTCTGCAATTGGAAGACCAAATCACCGATCAATTCAAAAAATACTCTAATGGATTTATCAGGTACGCTTCCGTATTAATCTGTTTATCAAGTAGGATTTCATGCATATTATAATGGATTAAATAAGTTTTATGGAAACATTCTTAATCCATTTTTTTGGATCTATTTTGATTCTATAAAACAATTGTTTGATCCATATTTGATATGTGAAAAAGAACCCCAACATCGAGATCAGGTTGGGTAGAGATGACGTGCTGAACTTACCCAATGGTTCGTTTTAAATGAGTTGGATCCCGATTCGATTTGGTTGATCCACAATGGATACGGAACTTGATAGTGAGATTTATCGAGGCCAATGGAGGAAAGAGTATTCCAGATTTGAACGATAGAGAAATAGGCAAAGAGATGTGAGTGGGCATTATTATCAAGAATGCCTCAACCAATGAGACTAGGCCATATGTTAGGCTTAAAAGGATAAGGATCCTAATTCCAAAAGTCATAATAGAATGAGACAAAAGGCAAGGGACATGCATGATGTGTTGGTCCGGGACAATTTGGTTTTGGACATTAAAGGTGCTTAATGTGGTTTTGATGGCTGCGAATGGCAACCCCGGCATGGTAGTATTTAGTGTTGAGGTCGCCATCATCAATCCATTTAACCTTGATGTGAGACCACCATGTAAGATTAACTTGGCGAAGGAGGGCATTATATTTGTTACGAAGACAAATAAGTGCTTAAGAGCAAAATCACATTGTTTAAGAGAGTATCAGCTTGAGTGGATGCAAGAAGGTACATTATAGTAAACATTGATCTTTGGCATATCATTACTAAGATCACAACAACATGTAATTAGTGATACAAATATGCATACACATTAGTACACATCATAGGAACACACCAAAGAAATCATCCAACTTTCACAACAACTATACATGATATGAACAATATTCACAACACTCGATCACATCACAATAAACATATATAAGTATTGCTGATAGTAAACATAACAATATTCACAACAGTAACGCATAATAGTTCACAACAACAAATATATACACATCATAGTATTCACAACAAAGATATGAACATACATTAATATCACAATAAACATATATATACCAAATTTCATTACAGCAAATAACATATATAACGCTCAAAGAACTTTACCAGCAACAGAAACTTGACAAGGAAACCATGTAGTACACACAGATCAAACCTTTCAATGGCCAACAAAAGATGCAACGGATGGAAGCGAAGTCCACTTGGTTGATCATATTTCTCGAGTCATCAAATCAGAAAACTTCAATGCATGGAGAGATGCCGGGCTCGGCTGCGCCGATGACTTTTCAAAGATCTGCTTCATCGTCGGGCGAGTTTCTGGGTTGATGTCAACGCAATGGATCGCCAATGTTAAAGCTGCAGCTACTTCATCTGCAACTTGGTCAACCGGAAGTGATACACGCTGGTCTAATATATCTTTCACAAACAGGCTTTGGCCGGAGGAAGATGATAGGGTAGAAATGATATCTCCTGGGTAAGTTCCCACTAGCAACTCGAGTGTGATCACCCCAAAACTATACACATCGCATTTGGTGGTCAGTCTCATTGTATAAGCGAGCTCTACAGACAAGAAGATCGATGATCAAACTTACTTGATACACAAGTATGTCCTCTAATTAGAAAGTTAAGAGTCAAGGCAATAGGCACATTTGCACTTTTACTGAAACAACAATCTACGATTCTAAAATACCATAACAAGTCAAGAAATCTTCGTATGGTGTTACAAAATATTAATCAAAATGTTACCTGGTGCCAAGTAACCATGCGTGCCGGCAAGCATGCTCCAGTTTGAGGTATCTGGATTCAGGAGTCGAGCAATGCCGAAGTCAGAAACACAAGCCTTGAATTCTGAATCCAGTAGAATATTGTTGCTGGTTACATCTCGATGAACGATAGGTGGAACACAATCATGATGCATGTAGGAGAGAGCACGAGCCACATCTTTGACAATGTTCACCCTCTTCACCCAGTCCAATTCTGCTGCTGCTGCTTCGATTCTGAGGACGGATCCCAAACTTCCTCTCTCCACGTACTCGTACACGAGAAACTTGTGGTGAGGAGAGGTGCAGAATCCGTAAAGTTTGACAATATTGCGATGTCGGATTCGAGTAAGAGTTTCTATCTCATTCTGAAAGGGTTGCTCGTCCACCGTGTTCTCGTGTTCGGACAGGTGAATTTTCTTGACTGCGAGCACCTCTCCACTTGATAATTCTGCTCTATAAACACTGCCATATGCACCGGTTCCGATCAAGTACTTCTCATCGAAATCTTCTGTTGCTTCGATGATATCCTTGTATGCAACTTTTCCATCAAAATTCAATACAGAGAATGTACCCTGTTTGATGGGATTCTTGACAGCTTGCACTGTGTGTTTCTTCGTCTTCTGGAATCGCAAAGCAATTCCGACGAGCACAAGCAAGAGAAGTAAGACGACCATAGATGCAACAATAGATAAGATAATGACTGTGTGGTGCTTACTTCCGTGGTGTTCATTTGCAGTAGATGAAGCACATAGAGGCAAACCTTTGACAACTCCACACAAACCTTTGTTGTGGACAAACCACTCTACTGGAGCTTCCTGGAAATGCTTGTTATCGGGAACTGGACCCTCCAATTCATTGTATGAGACATCGATGATGAACATGCTACGCATATCCCTAAAAGTTGATGGAAGATTACCCGTCAAGCCATTGTGTGATAGATTCAAATTTTGCAACATGAACAATTTACCGAATTGCGTTGGTATCTCCCCTGTCAAAGAGTTATGGCTGATGTCGAGTGCGTCTTGAAGGTACACCAGATTGCCCATCTCAAAAGGAATGCTTCCACTGAGGTTGTTGTTGTTAAGCTTCAGCAAATGGAGTTTCATGCAATTTCCTATCTGATATGGTATCCTACCTATCAAGCCGTTTCTCGACAGATCAAGAAGTTCAAGGTCGGACATCCTTCCCAGCTCTGCTGGTATCTCTCCAATAAGTTGATTGTTGCTCAGGTTGAAGTTATAAAGATGAGCCAGGTTGCCCAAGCTCCTCGGGATCTCTCCTTGGAAGTAGTTTGAAGAAAGGTCCAGTTCTTCCAGCTTTGATAGCTGTCCAAGTTCTGATGGTACAACTCCGGTGATATTGTTATTTGAGATTCCTAGGAACGTCAGATTGTGCCATCTTCCCCAGTCTGATGAGATTGTACCCGACAATTTATTGAAGCTTAAATCCAAATACTTAAGATTGGGATATACCCCAAGCTGTTTGGATACATCCCCGTTCAGTTGATTATGCTCAAGATGAACAGTATATAGGCTCGTACAATTCTTCAATGTCGCGGGAATGGGACCTTGGAAGCTGTTGTTGCTCAGCATTAGGATCCGTAGGGCTCCTCCTTTGCATGTCTCTGGAGGCAAATAACCAGAAAAAGTCAGTATCTTTCAATAGAAGAGTAGCCAGACCTGTAATGTTGTTCATCTCCGGAGGCAAAGAACCAGACAAATGGTTATAAGATAAGCGTAGATCGATGAGGTTCCTTAAGATACCTAGTAATGGTGGGATTTGCCCCGAGAGCTGGTTAAATTGGAGAGCCAAGGTAGTGAGTTGGTGCAGCTTTCCAATTTCTGGAGGCATAGAACCTGACAATTCATTCATCCAAAGGTAAAGTATCTCCAACTTGCTCTGATTTCCCACCGATGAAGGGATGCGACCTGTTAGGCTATTATTAGAGAGCGACAAGTGCGCCAGATTTATTAGGTTTCCTAGTTCTCTAGGAATGAATCCCGTTAGCTGATTTCCATAGAGAGCCAAGTGATAGAGCTTTGTCATGTTTCCTAAACTGGGAGGAATAGAACCTGTAAGTTGGTTTGCCCCGAGTTCAAGGTAGATCAACTTTGCAAGTCTCCCCAACTCCTCAGGGATGACACCCGTAATCTTATTATCTTCTAGTTGCATTTCTGTAAGCCTACTAAGGTTGCTCAGAGACGGAGGTATAGGGCCACTTATCTGATTCTGGCTAATATTTAGGAACTGAAGCGCCTTCATGGAACCAATATCGACAGGAATTCTTCCAGTGAACCTGTTGGCAGTCAGATCAAGAGATACGAGGTTGGAGAGCGCCGAAATGGTAGGGGGAATGTTCCCGTTCAGCTGGTTGTAGCTGAGGTTGAGATTGGCAAGCGATCGGAACGCCGAGAAATTAAGAGCATCAAGTGGCCCTGCTAAGCTCAAATTTGGCAGCTGTATCTCGGAGACGACCAAGCGCCCATTGCGTGCGATGTTGCATGCAACCCCCGTCCAATTGCATGGACTGGAGCCGACGTTCCAGGACGCGAGCAACTGCGGACTTCGGAGGGTGGCCTTCCAATGGAGTAGAGCTCTCCCTTGGGACCCCAGCACTGAAGCTGCTCTTACAAGAACAACAAAAGGAGAGAGAAATACTAGTAGGAGTAGTGTGGTGGAGAGAGAACTTCTGCGTAGTTGACATGTCATGATCGTAATATAGCTTAAGAAAGGATTGCAAAACTTTTTGCTATGGGCTTTGGGCAAAGAGATGATGGAACTTTTATAGGCGATACTCCCCTGTGAAAAGAATGTCTTATACATTTACATCCAACAGTTGCTATAGTAGCAATGGAGCGGAGAGAGTGTGTTGTGGTGAATTCATGTCGTGTTATGCACGTTGCCTAGTAGGCTTTTACTGTCCTTATCCAATGTTCTTAGAGTGAGACTTACTTTCACAGAGTCAATAGAAAAGGACAAAAAAAGATGAAACACCAATCGAATAATTGTGGTTGTATAGACTTAGTTTATAGAGTCAATAGAAAAGACAATAATTGTGGTTGTACAATGTGGAAATATTTGTGTATCTCGAAGGAAAAAAGACGAGTGATCGAAAATAGCCATTTCTTTGGTGATCCGGTCTCCTGTTAGTGCCTGTGATCATCAGTTTAAGTCTTCGTTTTGCTGTGGACATTTAATGTTATGTCACCTCACTGTTGGATGATTGGTTTGTGCGCCTGTCCAGAAGAGATTCTATTTAGGTTTCACAGACTTGACCACATCCTCGGCATACAAATCTTTCAACGAAAAGAATTAGTCTTGCCAACATACGAATTAAGATGGCTGTTGCTTAATCATATTTTTTATTTTTTATTTTTATATTTATGTATATATTATAATTAAATATAATGATAGAATTATCTTGATAAAATAAATTATAAAGATTATTTTAAATTATATTGAAAGAATTAATATTATTATGGTAGAAGCATGATATTGATAATATATAATTGCTATGATTCGTATTGCTAATCAGACTTAATATATTATTATTATTTTTTATATTTATTATTTTTTTTAATTTATGTGTATAAATTATTTTTAAAATTCAGAATCCAATTAGGTAAAATAAATTTTATTTTATTTATTTTTTATTTTAAACATTTTGTATCTTATTGGGCAAAGTAGAGAATGTTAGATTATATAACTCTATCTAATTAGGTAGAATATATTATAGATATGATTAGATTCTAATTATGATTATCAATCAATAAAAAGAAACTTCAATTATGATAGAATTCCTTATGAGATGACATTGATAAGAGGGACTCTCTTAATTTCTCACCTATAAATAGATAAGACCTCATAGGAATTATATACATAATATATAGATACGCATACATGGATATGTAAATATATAAAATTATTGAGAAATTATATATCTTTTCTCATATATTCTTATCCTTAAATCTATCAATCATAGTGGTCATATGAAGGATAAAAAGAAAAAAAATCTAATTTTCCTTATAAATTGACATCGTTATAATTTTTAGATTCGATGATGGTCCGCTTACTAATCGGATAAAAATTTTTTGAACAGCATTCAAAGGTACACATCGTAAATTTAGAAATTTATTGTTATTTAATTTCAGATTTTGGGATTAAAGTTTTTTTTATAATAATAATATTTTATACTTACAAGATCGACATGGCAAAGCGTGGTAGAGATTGATGAAGAATGCATTAAGTTAACATGATTAGGTATGATGAAAATTAACGAAGAATGATGGAAAACATAGTAAGTCGACACGATCAAGTGTGGTGGAGAACATACTAGGCTAACATAATCAAACATGACGAAGACTAACGAAGAATGATAAAGAACTCACTAGACCAACATGAACGAGCGTGACGGAGATTGATGGAGACCGCACTAGGGCGACATGACCAGCATGATAACTTTTATAGGCGATACTCGCCCATGAAAATGTCTTTATATTGGATTTAATGAGCATTACTCGCCGTTCATTTTCTTTCCATGTAACAGTTGCGATGTTAGCAATGGGGGCGGAGTGGGTGCGTGGTTAATTCTATACTGTGTTATGCACGTTGCCAGCTAGCAATCTTCTACGTTCCTTGTCCGATGTTCTTAGACTAAGACATAGTTTCAGAGTCAAAAGAAAAAGTAAAGAAAAGATGGAGGGAGCACCAATTGGATAGTTGTGGTTGTTTGTACGTTGCTGTATTAAAAATTAATGTGGATATATTAGTGTTTCTCGACAGAACAAAAAAAGAAAAAGAAAAATCCGAGAGGGCCATTTCTTTGGTGAATTCTCGACAGAAAAAAAAAAAGAAAAAGAAAAATCGGAGAGAGCCATTTCTTTGATGTGGACATTTAATGTTGTGTCACCTCAGCGTTGGCAGAAGATGATGATGACTCCTACATTTAACGGTTGATGGTTCTATTTCTCTTTAGTTTTCACACCATTCACGTCTATGTGAGAATTAAAAAAGAAAGAAAAAATTTATATTTTTATTATATATATTTCTGTTCATAACTCTATTTATAGGAGGGAATGAAGGGAATCTATGATGGAATATTAAAACTTTTGATAGTTTTTATACAAGTCTTTCAAGAGAAAGACGAAGAATTAGCCTTGTCGCCATACAAATGAAGATGGCAACTGCTGCTCAATTACCTGTTTCTTTGCAGACGCAGGATCCAGCGTGTGACAACCACAACAAGCGTGAAGCCTTCAGGTGCCATTTCATTGCTCTGGCATTATAACAAAGTGAACCCAATTGACGTCAGATTTAATTTATCCAGTGAATATGAGTTCGTTTTGGCAATTAACCTAACGACGGCGACGACGACGATGATAGATTTAACCTAATGACGACGATGACGACGACGACGATAGATTTAACCTAACGACGACGACGCGACGACTATCAAGTGAATATGAGTTCATCTTGGCAATTAACCTAACGACGACGACGACGACGACTATCGAGTGAATATGAGTTCGTCTTGGCAATTAACCTAACGACGACGACGACGACGACGACGACGACGACGACGATGACGACGACAGATTTGACCTAACGACGACGATGACGCCGACGACGACGACTATCAAGCGAATATGAGTTCGTCTTGGCAATTAACCTAACGACGACGACGACGACGACGATAGATTTAACCTAATGACGACGATGACGACGACGACGATAGATTTAACCTAACGACGACGACGCGACGACTATCAAGTGAATATGAGTTCATCTTGGCAATTAACCTAACGACGACGACGACGACGACTATCAAGTGAATATGAGTTCGTCTTGGCAATTAACCTAACGACGACGACGACGACGACGATGACGACGAGGACGACGACGACAGATTTGACCTAACGACGACGATGACGCCGACGACGACGACTATCAAGCGAATATGAGTTCGTCTTGGCAATTAACCTAACGACGACGACGACGAACCAATAAATAAATAAATTTAATATTATTATTATTATTTGTATCTGGAATCCTATATAACTGAACTCAATGAGTCAAGGGACTTACCAACGTATGAATTTTACCGTTGAACTAGTTACTTGTAAGACCAAGCGACACGAGATGGTAAGGTAACAGTCCCATTAAGCCCCAAGTCCCTTACTTGTGATGTTGCATGCGACCCCCGACCAACGAACGCCAGCAATTGCCCAACTTGGAGGGTAGATCTCTCTCTCTCTCTCTCTCTCTCTCTGTGAGTGGAGCTGTCGTTAAAAGAACAAGAAAAGGAGAGATAAGGAAACTTTGTATTATATGTAATTAATGCTGTTATCTCACATACGAAAGCCACTTTTACCTGCCACACAACTGAGAGGAAATTAAGTGCTCGATAAAATGCATTGTAGTACTCATCTGCACCCTATATTTTGGGTTCAAGACACGTCACAGTCGATGTCATGCCACGCTATAGCCGAGGGGCTGTTTGGCATGTCCCATTTCGGAAGCTCAGGATGGCGCTGTCTAGCGTTGTTCCGCACGTCCCGGGACGACGGCCGCACAAAAGTACCGTCTCATCCCTCGAGGATCGATCGTCACGTCGAACCCACGTACGACCAACCCTCGTACAATAGTATAAAAGCCCCTGGCCGGCATCCGACCAGAGGGAGGACAAACAAGAAGAGAACAAACTACTAACTTGCTTGTCGGAGGGGCCAAAGTCAGGAATCACCTGACGAAGACCATTTTGCAAGCAAGCAACCATCCTCGAGTTATGAGCGTCTCAACTCGGGAGTTACCATCTAGTGCACGAGGGTGAGCTGCCAACCAGCCTGGAGACCGAGAAGTGCTGATCAACACCCCGTCGCGAGGGCACAGTCTTCCTGGGCATCCAGCTCAGTCGACAGAATGCTCCCGATATCGACCCATGGACTAAGCCGTGCTGACTCATCAGCCACGACCCATTTGTTCACCAACACACCCCACCGAACAATCTGGCAGATATTACTAATTACATACATCTTGTGGTGGCAATGCACATAATTGTTTTGTTATTTATACATACAACTTCATCTCGATGAAGATATCTTAGGTTGATTCGAACCAGCCTAAGGGATCGGGTCCGGGTTTGTTTACACGAAACTGGCCTAATGAGTTGCTTCAAGATTGACAAACCCAAATCTGCAACAACAGCAACATAGATAGAATTTATGGTTCATGTTAACAAAAGAACTCTGCAAGTAGCAGAAACTCAACAAGAAAACACACAGATCAAACCTTTCTGTAAGGCTTTCAGCCTAGCGAAAAGTTGTGGAGCGGTATAACCTCGCAATCTCCGTACGCTTCCCTAAGAGAGAAGCAATGCCAAAACTATACAATTCATTTATCATCCCAAATTTACACAATTGAATAAAAGTCTAACATTCATATTACATATTCATAGTATGCATATTAACATAATAATAAAAAATTAAATACCTTAATAAGTATTTCCAAGCATGTCTACTAATGACTTGCTCCTCGATTTCTAAAAAATTCAAGAAACAAGGGTGCAATAGCTTAGTAAGCACCCATAACTCACGTACCAACAAAACTAAATCTTTTTTATCAAGACTTATAAGTCACCTTTCAATTAGTGCTTGTTTCAAATAAATAACTACATAGAAAAAAAAATTTATATAAAGAAATCATAACATAAGCTAATCAAAACTGAGATTTATATACCGTGCAAATGATTTGCTTAAAATAGAATAACTTTCAAATAATATTTTTTTCAAAGTAATATATAAATAGCTAAGGTCATATATAAAAATATATAATTTTTTTGTAATGACAGCTATGACTATTCTATATCCCCGTGACAATGTCCAGAACTTAGAAGAAGTCGGTTTCTAACATTTTACCCCCATTGGTGTGGTTCAGATCATAACCACACCAAACAAACAAATTGAAACGTCACATATCATATGTTAAACTTTTGAACGGATTTTTATAAAACATTTGATAGAAACATATAACATTTTTCAAAACTAATTTTGTAAAAAAACATTCCATAATATTTTTTACCATAAAATAATTCGTAGGCCAATACTTATTTCAAATAATATTTGTAAAACAAACATATACATTTTTAATGATTGCAAGCATTTATAATATAAATTTTAATATTTTTTAATAATAAAGTATTTCAGAAATCAATAAAAATCACATAATTCAATAATATATATATCGTTACTTCGAAAATAGATTAGACGGAGTTGTTCGAATACTTATCTAGATCTTGGACTATAAATCCGACATCAGAGAATCCTTCCTCTTTTCCTATATCTTATGAGAAATATAAATTAAAATCTCATATGAAATCTTACAATAAATGCATTATTCAATTTATTTTTTCCTTATATTTTTCTCTTGTCTTTCTCCCTTATTTATTTATTAATTTTAATCTCTCGATCTTGTTCTTCTTATTATTTGACTTTTCTTTCCTTTGCTTTAACTTTTTTTTCTTCTATAATTTCTCCTTCCCTTCGTCACCCACAATCTGTGGTTGAGTGACATCAACGAAATTTTCTTTTTCTTTTTTTTTTACAATTTCCTCTATCTTTTTTTTTTTTCTCCAATCTACTGATCCCATCTTACTCGAAACATGATTGGCACTTTCCGTATGTCACATGTGACCTACACCACCTACGCTGCAAGGTTGCAACATCATAATCTCCTCTCCGCCTCTTTGCTATTGTCATTTGCCAACAGAAGCCTGTAGAGTGGCCAAGGTGATCAAGCTTTTTATATATAAATATATGATTTCTCTTTTCTACTGTTCACTTAGTTTTATTCTTGCAAGATAGACCTTTTTTTTTTTTTTTTCCCTAACTTTCTTGTCTCTTTCTCTTTCTCTACCGATCCCCATTAATTTCTCTTTCTGTCTTCTTCCTAGACTCCTTTTTTTGTTTTTTCACTTCTCTTAGGAAGCCTTTTTTTTTTCCCCTTCATTTCCTCTTCTTACTCTCTCCTTTCTGTTTACTGTTCACATACTTTTCTCTTACGTTTCTTCTTCTCTTCCTCTCACGGGTTCCACCTCTCTCTCTCTCTCTCTCTCTCTTTTTATATTTCTTTCTCTCTTTTCCTCGAGCAAGGTTGCTTGACCGTGACCTTGCTGTCATGGTACCACCACACACCGACGACCAAATGGATGAGTATCCGATCATCATCGTATAAAGATATATCCTTACAACAACCTTCAAAATCCATATCAAACAATCAATAAATTTCTTATAGAACTTTAAATTATGACTTATGAAAATCTTTAGATCTAGATATCCATTTATATTATATATCATTAAAAATATTTATTGATCGACTCACATATTTAACTCTAAAACATAGATTTGATAATGGATTTATGATCTACATGCGCTCTGATGATTACTCGGATGTGTTGTATAGTAGTTTCATAAAATACTTGATAGCTCATCCACTTAAGTATCTTTGACTTCAAAAAAAATTTTCAGTAAGTCTTCAAGAATTGTTCGGTTGGTGACTTTGATTTGATCAATGATCTAAGAATGAGCCATCAAATTAAATTTCAGTTGGATCCCGAAAGGTGTCACAAATTTTTTTGAACTTGACATTACTGAACTATATCTTATTATAAATAATTAGTGCTTTAAGAACTCCAAATTGAGAGATAATATATGAATCCCTCCACCTACCTTTCTATGATCAATCCCAACCATAGACATTTCCTTTAGCCTGAAGTAGGTGGAAAATGTCCCAAAATATCTAGCCCCCATTATGCAAAGGGCTAAGATGAATCTATTGTGGTTAATTCCATTGTTGGGAGTCTTTAGACTTGAGTATTACATTAACCTTTGTCACGACGTTAGATGTATTCTGTGACATCTTGCTTAAGAGTTGTCTAGTAATACCCATGCGAAGAACTTTGAAGGCCAAGGATCTTCCCCCAATATACTCTTCGCAAGTTCCCTCCTAAATTTCGGATAGTATGAGAGATACTTGGCAGGGTATAGACATCATAGTAGTGGTCACGACATTGATCAACTATAAAGTACACCATCAAGGATGCAATATCATACTTGTTGTCTTCATACTTTTCTTGTCTTAGTTGGATTATATGAGAGAGTTCAATACTGAATGATGGGATGTCATCATGGGCCTCATATACACCATTGACTTGGTTGATTATCAATAAGGAGTCACTATAAATTTTTAGGCTCTAGATCCTTATTCCTTTATTGAGTTTTAGGCTAGATAGTAGAGCCTTATACTTTGCCTTATTGTTAGTCACTTTGAAATTAAAGCGGAGTGCACGCTCATAAATATCTCTCTCTGGGCTTCATAGGATAAGATCTATCCCCATCGATTACTGACGTTGTGGAGCTATCCACATATAAGGTCTAGCATTGGAGCTCCTATGAAGCCTCTTCAACAAAAGTCATTTTTATCATGAAGTCGGCCAAGGCTTGAGCCTTGATGGTGATCCATGGTTTGTAAGAGATATCAAACTTGTTAAGTTCCACTACCAATTTAAGGAGTCTCCAAGTTACATCAAGCTTTGAGAGGATCTGATGCATTGGTTGGTCTGTCATGATGATTATGTGATAAGCTTAAAAGTATAGGCAAAGCTTCCTTGCTGTTAGCACTAATATGTTAGTTAGCTTTTCAAAGTTATGATATCGAGTTTCTACTTTATGGAGTACATGATTGGTGTAGTATATTGGTCTAGGACTCTGTATTTTTCCTAGATTAATACTAAGCTTATAGCCATCAAAGTTATTGCCAAGTATAGGCAAAATTTCTCTCTAAGGAAAGGACTAGAGAATTGAGGCAGATTTGTCAAATAGGCTTTGAACTAGTCGAATGTCATTGGCACTGTTTGATCCATTAAAAATCCTTTAATCGCTTTAAAGTCTTAAAGAATAATAATTATCGATCGCCTATCCTAGATAAGAAGTGGCATAGCGTGGTGATATAGCCTGTTAGCTACTGAACCTCTCTTATTGAGGCTGAGGGCCTCATGTTAATGATGGTCTAGCCTTGTTTAGGGTTGGCATTTGTTCTCCATTGATGGATCATGAAGCTTGAAAAGTTTTTGAAACTCACATCGAAAGCACACTTCATAAGATTCAATGACATCTAGAATTTTTTAATAGTCACAAATGTTTCCTCTAAGTTAGAGAGATAGGTGCTTGCAACATGGCTCTTTACTAGCATGTTGTCAATATATACCTTTATTTTCTATTTAATTTGGTGTTAGAATATCTTGTTGATCGTTCTTTGATAAGTTGCTCTAATGTTTTTGAGCTCAAATAGTGTTACTTTGTAGCAGTATAAAACTTTGTTAATAATGAAGACAGTGCACTCTTCATCTTCTCGTACCATCTTTATCTAATTATATCTAGAGAAAGCATATATGAAAGTTAATAATTCATGACCATAGGTTGAGTTGACCAATTGGTCTATTGAAAGGAGAGGAAAGTTATCATTTAGACAAACTTTGTTAAAATTAATATAATCAATACACATTCTTCATTTTTCATTATTCTTTTTAACAAGGACTAGATTTGTAAGCCACTTACAGTAGTGGATGTCATCAACTTGCTAACTTCTTTTTCGACTACTACTTGTTGATTTAGGACAAATCTTCAAGGCTTCTGACGAGTTGCTCAATGTTCTGAATCGATGTTGAGGCAATGTTGAGCCATGTCTTGATTAATTCTAGGCATGTCATTTGGAGACCATGTAAAGACCTTTAAGTTGATGTGGAGGAAGTTGGCAAGTTCTTTCTTCTTTTCCTTAGACAGTGTGACCCCAACCTTGATGGTATGTTCTGGCCACTCAAGGTCTAAATTTTTTTTTTCCTATGGCTCCTTCTTGGAGATGAGGGTATGTTGGGGATGGATCTCTATAGTCCATTTATTGTATAGGGTGAGTTATTCTCTTAGACAAGTTGATCGACATCAAATAGTATTGCCTTGACTCTTTGGGATTACTTCTTAGCTCTATCACTCCTAAGCTAGTGGAAAATTTTAATGTCATGTAGTAGGTTGATACCACCGCTCATATATGATGAAGCATGGGACACCCTATGATGGCATTATATGCAGACAGAATGTCAACCGCCAAAAACTTGGTCTTTATAGTTTTTTAGCAACTTTCAGACTTGAAGATGATATAAAGATCTACGGTCCCTAGCGGAGTGATAGAGTCCCTTAAGAACCCAGTAAGAGTTGAGGAGATCAGTTATAGATCCTTAGTAGATAAACTAAATTTTTGGAAAGCATCATAGTAGAGTATATCTATCGAGCTTCTAGTGTCGATCAGGATCCTTTTCATTAATGCATTAGTGATCCCGAGGGAGATTACCAATGCATTATCGTGTTTTGGGTCTGGGTGCTTATCCTCTTCCTTGAACATAATTGATTAGTCTTAATTGTGATAGAATCTTTTGGCATGTGGCTCTCTTGCATAAGATTTTTGGGTAAATGAACTACTAGCACTCACAGTTGGCTCTCAACGATCATGTTGACTTGTCGCTCAATGGGGCATCGATGATGTTTTGTGAATCATGAGTAGAAACTTATGAAGATGACCCCTTTAGATTAACTCTTTAATTTGCTCCTTTTAGGCATAGTAATATTTAGTGTTAAGTCTATGGTCTTGATGGAATTGATAGTATTTTACTATATTTCTTTTGGTCAATGGGAGATTTCATAGGGCATGGTGTCCTAAGAGCCATTTCTCTTGTATTTATATGAATACCTCTATTTGGATGGTGTTAATTGAGGTGAAATCCTGTTAAGGAGGTAATCAGTCACTTTCTGTTTACCATTTCGTGATCTTTCCATAGGGTTTTGTCACTAAGTTCCTTCCTCCTTTGTCATCTTTTTCAACTCGGCCTTTCTCTTTCCGGTGATTACAAACTCAACGACTATATGATGGTTTGCCTCTTGTAAAAGTTATAGGAATATGGTTGGAGACTTAGTGATAGCTTTATAAAGGAACCATGATAGTTGGAGTTCACTAATGTATGCATTGATGAGTACAGATGGAGTTGGATTAGCAATTAAGTTAACCACACATCATTAAATCTTCTTATATAACTCTCCAATGATCTCTAGGAGAAAGGTGGTGGGCATTTTTAGAAACTAATAACTAATAAATTTAAGCTTAAACTCCTTAGCCAATTGCCCAAATAAAAAGATTACTCTCAAAGAGCTTGACAAACCATTCACATGCAACTCCCCCCTTAAGGTTGTTAGGAAAGTTCAGCACATGAGTGAGTTGACGGTTCCAAATAACATCATTTGAGATATAAAAGTTGTATTCCAAAAGGTCATATTTTCCCTTGTACGTGATGGGAATTGGATACCTTAGGGGATCAGCTCCTCATTGATACTTTTTATGAAAGGAGACCATAGGTTATGACTCTATTTCTAGCTGCTTTTCCTATTTTATCTCATTTTTCAACTACTGATCCATTTTATTTAGTTGGTCCAAACCTAGAGGTTTGGTTGATTCAGCAACTGACTCATTAGGAAGATTTGGTATTGGTGTTGGAATAGGGATTTCAGTCAAAGGGAGAGACTACATTTCTTGAGGTGCTGGAGCCTAGATTGGGCGAGACTCAATTGCCAGACTCATGATAAGAATATGTGGTGGAATAGATACAGGGAATGATGGAGTGAATGGGAAAGGTGGTGCTTATTGGGCAAGTTGGGTAAGCTGACGAAGATAAGGAGCCATAGATTAGACGACATTTGCACTTGCTGGATCAGGGTGCTAAAAACTTTAGTAGGTATAGGAGCATTTGGAGCCATTAGACTAGGTTCGCTTAGGGGATTTGGCTCCTTGGGATTTGGTCGATTAGGACAAGTAAAGTTTTCCTTAGACACGATTGGCCCTCAATCTAATGCTAGTCTGTACGATAGATTTTGGTTATCTAACCTATAGGTCAAGTTGGATCTAACCTAGTCCCTCTTCGAGCCAACCTTGAGTGAAAACTTTACTTTATCAAATGAGAGAAGCTAAACCCTATAAAACTATGTCGAGAGCACTCTTGATAAGTACCCATTCGAAGCGTAAATTAGTGAGTTAGTCGGACAAGTTAGACTAGTTAAACTAGTAGATTGAGAAGTGAGTGAATATCTCTAGAATGTATCTAGGTACTTCTTTTTATAATGATTAGTCAGAGTCATTATACTTGTTTATTACATAGTTCATGTAGTACTGGGGGCATGGAATTCGATCAAAATTGTCGCCACCCAATACCGAACTCGGGATTGGATGATTGTCTCCATATGATGCTCATCAAGAGTGGCTAGCTAGCCACATTAGTCAACCAATCGTTTCAAGTTCGGGAAATGGATGATAGTTGTTCCATTAGTCCCCTAGAGCTAAAGTGTCTCTATATGATATAATAAGTACTAGTGACATGGTCGGTTGGCTGACCACATGCTCCTGATGTATTGGTTAATTGAGACTAATACATCAATAAGTAGAGTTGACATGTCGATCATTTCAATTTTATTATATCATATATAAAATTTTTAATTCTTAATAGTATAAGACTATCCTATTCATCCATCTCTCTCTATCTTACGCACATATTTCTAACACAACGCCAGTTATAATGCAAGGATTTTTCTTTTTAGCAAATAAGAAAATATTAATTACTTAAAAGAGAGTCTGACCTAAACATGTAGATTGTTTTAGTCTGCCTATATTGACTGCCCAATATGTTCTATTGCATTCTCTAAAATAGTGAATGCAATAAAAAATTTAGATCTGCATGATAAATGTATGAACGTCTAACAAGATGTTCAAATCTCTCAAGGGGAAGTTTTGCCTTCCATGACGTATTCCTTGAGCAATAAAAGGACTTTTTCAAGGATAATTGAATTAAAACCCTCTTGTCAAGCATGCAAAGGATCTTTTGTCTTTACCATAGCTTCACGTTGAATAGTTTGATAAGTCGAGGAATCCACAATGCCAATCATACTCTTTCAACATCTCTAGCAATGAAACTCACACAACTCTCACCTGCAAGGAAGAGAATTCACCAGTATTTAATTTGATAATATCGTTGAAGGGTCACATCCTGGTTGTATTGTCTGGCATAGAAAAGGTAGTAACAGCACAATGGAAGACTCATTAAAAGTATTGCATACCATATTAAAATTAATGTATTTCACATCATATTTAGGTTTAATGTAATATTTAATGATGATTTAATAAATAACTTAAGTACTAAAGAATGAAATGACTGATCCACTGTCAAAATACAGGCTCACCCAAGTATCTTTTTCTGACTAATGCGAGTGACTTAGTGAGGTGAGACCATGTTGGCGGTCTAGTCAGGAGTCATTCTTTTGGTGAGGACCTGATTCGGGATGACCAGATAAGCGGTTCAGAGTCTTTTGTATTGCGAGGTTCCTCCTTGGGATTGTCCTCAAGCGAAGGATTGTCTTGTGGCTATGTCATGACAGTGAGATCGTCTCCTATTTGCCGACGATCCTGCATGATAAGCCGACACCAGAGGTTGCCCGACATGGTCTCTTCGAAGCTTAAGTCAGCGAAGGGGAAAAACTAGCAGTGTAAGCAATATGGTTGAGTTAGTGTATAAAGTGTCCCTCCCTCAGCATAAACCGATGGGTTCCTTTTTATACATGATCCCTGCATCTTCTTACTAGTTGGTCTATTATAAGATTAGGTGAATCGTATGATCATTTTTTAATTTTGATAAGACAGATCAATTATTCATTCATACGGGTAAATCGAGACACGTTACCATAGATGTTGATATGTGGTGGTAGATGAGCTGCGATGGGACAAAATGATCCCTATCAAAAAAAAAAAAAAAGTAGTAACAGCCATAGCTTTAGCCTGGAAGACTTGTTAAAGTATTGCATACCGTATTAAAATTGATGTATTTCACATCATCTTTATTTATTGTAATATTTAATGATGATTTTAAATAACTTAAGTACTAAAGAATGAATATATATATATATATATATATATATATATATATATATATGTTGAATTATCATATTATTAATGATAAAGATGTGACCTCATAATCAACAGATTTTAATTTTGAATTGATTTTTAAAGCATCCTTTCTTTTACTATAAATTGATTTGATTTGTAAAGCATCTTTTCTTTCACTATAAATCCATAACATAGTTCTCTCTCTCTCTCTCTCTCTCTCTCTCTCTCTCTCTCTCTCTCTCTCTCTCTTCAATCAAAATACTAATATTTCTATCAATAATGTATACTAAAATATAAAATAAAGAGTAACAGAGAGAAACAGAACTCTCTATAAATTATATTTCGATTTTATAACAAATCCCTCAAAGCATTTGTTGATGGATCAAGGTATTTGTCTTAATTAAAATCTACTTTCATGAAAATAAAAAACAAATTAAAGATCATGATATTGATGTTATACAATGTTTTATCTGTGCATACATTAATCGATTACATGTGTTGTGGAGATCAGATGTGGACGACGCTACGCGCAACGATCTCAACGATGAGTTCCTGAGGCAACGAGCAGATCGTCCTACCACTCGAATAGAAACTAACGATATACGTAGTGATTTGTATAAACCGATAAAGATACATATATTGTAATTGGGCTGAACTATAATTGGGCCGAATCCAAATTAGGTCAAATGGTTTTGGGCTAACTCCGATCAGATTTATGTTGTGATGGGCAAATTACGACTTGGATTCCGAACAGTTGATACAGTTGGGTTGGGTAATAGGGAATTCTAGATGGACTGACTCTTGAAAAAGACCAGTAGGTAAGGAAAAGGAAAGGGACGACAAGGACGGACACAAGAGGAGTCCTCACGTGGATGCATATGGATCTGTCTCCCGTATCTTGAGGAAACCACCAACCAAAAGGTGTGTGTTTTCGCTATTGATACCCATTTCATCACTCCAACGCCACGATAAAAGATCGACGACTCCTTTTAGAAAAATCAATAGGTTGTCTCCGCACGTTTGTCGTTTTGGTAATTATAGCCAATAATAGAAAAGACGGAATTAGATATCACCATTGCTCGACATTTTGTTGCCCCGACCGACATCAGAACCCGTGACGTGAATCGGATTAGTCGCGAACCGTCCGTTCGTCCGTGGCGCCGACACGTCGCATCGCGTCCCGTCCCTTTTGTTCCCAACGAGTCAAGAACTCGTCCGACGCCAGCCCAGCTGCGATCTCTCTCCCCTCGCCGCACCCACCGCTGTAACCAGCTTGGCGTCGCCGAACTGTTCCCCCTTCATCGGCCCCGCTCCAGTACGACCTACCGCCGGTCCCGTGGGATCTCCACCTGCGGGACCGGCCTTGCCTCGACCTCCACCCGCTTTTCCTCGTGTCGGGTAGAGCGCGGACGTCGTCGTCTCCGGCTCCTTGGCCGGCTGACCTGGCCCGGGCGTCCAGGAACGGCTTCTCGAGGACCTCGTCCAACACTACTTACGTCGAGCGTCGCCGTCTGCCGGAAGGAGTGCCGGGCTGCGATTACATAACCTTTTTCGAAAATTAAATTCAGAGGAGGGGGCACAAAAGTAAATGACCATTTGCCAAACGTGTTTGTGGGACCCACCACATCACCGTAGTTTAAACAAGGGTTAGAGGATAAGGTTGAAGATGCCTAATCTTTCCTTGCTGCTGCTGCTGCGACTCCTGTCAAACTCATATCCATGGAGAATGGTACCGGCGAAATTGTTTAGTATTAGGAATGCGATTGACATGATTAATTATTGGTATCTTTAGCGATCGAAGATGCGGTCCTACTCCTGCATCATATAAATCGATCGTACACCTTCCTAAGTGTTACTTTTACTTAGGCCCGGGGGGTCCTACGAAGGTACTCCCACCGACTCTTGCAGGTTTCAAAGGTCGTGTGATCATTACTATTGTAATTCCAACTCCTACCATTGTGGTGCTCGAGATGGATAAGTCTCCTCCCATCTATCTACCTCCATTATTACTCCATGTTTCCTTCATAATTAAGAACGATTTAACTGCAATCCTCGGAAGCATCGAAATCATCTTTTTTACCGAATAACTCTGGCTCAAATCCATGCTAGTATTTTATTACGATCTAATTTTTAGTATAATATCGATTTGGTAATAAAAGTCCGATTTTTATATGTTTATATTAAAGTGAAGGTATGCATTATGGTTTTCCATGTCTCGATTGGTTTAACTTGTTAATATCTAACCCTTGGCACTTAATTTACTTAGCATTCTTTATCTATTTGATGCCCTACTTTTCCTTCTTTAAATTATGACAGATTGGAATTATGATATGATCTTTAGCAAACTGTTTTGAGATTTAAATTTTTATTTTGAAAAAAAAATACAAAATGTGTTTTTCTTAAATTTTATTGCAAATCATAGTTTTTTTTCCTACAAATTTTATTTTTTTTATTTGAAAAGAAAATATATTACATAAACAAAATAAGTACAAAATTTCCATTGCTTTAGATCTCTTGTGTGAATAAACTTCGAGTATATCATGATATCATCCTCTTCCCTCTCTCTCCTCTCTTACTCAAATGAGAAGGTATTCTCTTGTGCATGACATCATCTCCAATGGAATTCTAGTGCTCTTGAGTCTCTATTTCATCAGACCTGTATCTCTTCAAGCATTATAACTATGAGCAATGCCTATAGATATTGAGTTAGAATGCAATATGGCACATTACATTTGTAGCATCCTACACTGTCACCAAGACCACTGTTTTGTTCATCGTTTGCATCTAGAATTTTGCCACTTATATTCTCTTTCAATGCACTCTTGCCCAAGCCCCCCTCGTGGGAATCTTTCCTGCAGCTCCTCAACTTCCAATTCCGATTCTTCCCAAGTTGGCTTCGAGGAGATTGGATTGAGGAAGGTGCATGCATCGCTAGATAAACCATCCCGTGACTAAGTTTCTTTCCTTCCTGCACTGCTACTGCTTTCCGATACTCGTGGAACAATAGAAACGAGACAAAATATCGCAACCGCTCTGCCAGCCCTTTCTCTCTCTAAAGAAAGATCATGTTACCTGTCAATGACTCTTATTGGATCCTGAGGGCAATGTTGAGGGCTCTAATATTAGCCTGGAGGAACAAGAAGTAAGTTCTCATCAAGAACTCTTCTGATCGACCCTTATTGTTGGGGCGACAGATGCTGCAAAGCTTCTTGCCTCTTGATGGCTAAGTCTATTGTACGGATCAAGTCTGATTCAAAGCAAGTTGTCAGTTTTGTTCAGGGGCTTACTCCTATTCCTTGATGTTGAAGATGTTTCTACCGTGACATCTTCTTTCTAGTTGATAAGATTCAGGTTATGAATCTAGTCACATCCCTAGAGCTTCTAATAGATCCCATAGTTTTTATTTGTTGAATGCTGAGAATGATCCGCAAGCAACTCTTTGTCAAGGTAATGCAGCTGTTTCCTTCGAGGAAAGAAAACCTTTATAGTAGATTAAAGAACCCAAGCAATACTATCAATTTGGAGATCCCATGCTATCTGATCTCAGGCTAAAAAGGCAACAGGCAACATGTCATGAAGTCTCTTTATTTGATGATCCATCAGATATGCCATTACATCTCAACAAAAGCAGTTGCTTTAGAATACTTCTTCCCAGGAAAAAAGAAGGAAAGATGAGCACAACACACACACACTAGGAAATTTGAAGAAGACCACATTGTCAAAGACAAATAATTCCAAGCAGGGAAGTCATTTGATGAAGAGAATACAGAAAACAGAAACAAGAGGGGAAAAGGATCAACTGCTCCCTCCCCAAAGCCAAGCATTAGACTTGCCTATAGAGTGAGTCACAATCTCCCCCTTAGCTTTTCTTCCACTTGGGCTTGCATCTCTCATCTCCCTTCTTGAGCTCATAACCCGACCTCTGAGTTCCTGTCCTCCTCCTCCTAATCTGCTGACAAGAACTCCTCAAGTCGTGAACAAGCTGCGCCATCGATCGATCTCCGGCGAAGGGGCGCAGGCAAGGCTTCACAGAAGCTGGGAGACCCCAAATCGAGCTGCTGCCACCGCTCGTAATATAACACAAAAAGAAAGAGTCAGCTCATAAAGAGGACAGAGATGAAGCGGATGTTGGTTTGGCCTGTCTCGCGCAGATGATTCATACATCCACTTCCCATTGGAAGAAAAAGGAGAAACGGCAGCGAAAAGGCGCATGCAATGAGGTTTACACCTCACCTTTTCCTATAACATATTGTCGACTGTGCCTATAGAGTATCCTGGGCGAGCCTTGTAAGTGGCGTTCGAGGATACAACGGTACCTGCTGCCTTTGGGATGTTCAACCTTTATCTACTACTGTAAGACATGGTGGTGGTGGTGGTCATCGACGTCTACTGCAGCGTTTTGCTTCGTAGCTTTCCCCCATTGTACATGTACAAGATGGTCCTCCTCCAACTCTAGCACATTTTATCTCGGAGCATGGAATCCGATGTGGGTTGTCATATGCTTTAAACAGCACTTGGATTGGGTTTCTGCACCAGCCACTCGTTCTCCATCCTTCACATCCTCCATCCATCTATCGTATCCTAAAGGTAAACAACAGTTATCGACTGCTGGAAAATGTTCCCCGGCCCCTCCATTTCCCCTCACAGAATCGACTACATGTTCTTAAAACTTCACTGCTCACCCAATCTCATCGTTGAAGAGGCAGAACACAACCTACACCATGTCAATCAGATTCTTCTTACATTGTCACTAACTCGAGCACTTACCATATTGCTGTGGCACTGACACCACATGCTGATGCTGCAGATTGTAAGCAAGGTTTTGGCTTCAACTCAGCCAAGCTGGATAATGTTGGTCAAGTCATGATCCACCCCATTAATTTAAGTCCTCAATGGTCTGCTCGGTACTTGTCTGCAAATTTGTAAGTGGCGAAAGTGGAGTCTAACTAAGAGGGGTGACATATTGAAGATCCACAACCCCTCACAGCTATCTTTTGAGGGACCTACCCATCTCATAGAGCAAAGCAACTGCAGACTGGCTTCGATTCATGCCCCCACTCTCTGGGAGAAAGAACCATCTCCCCCCTCTCCTAGTGAGTTTATCCCACCTCTTCAAAATCCCAAGGGAACTGTAAGCTGTCGAGTATATATTCGAGGATAGAGGTGGGGCTGTCTCAAACTAAAGCCACGGTCGGCAGGTCGATCCCTTTCTCGTTGAGCAGTTTTCCTTAGTTTAATGGGAGGACGTGAGAGGTTTATCGGGAGAAACATGTGGGGAATTAGTTGAAGTAGGTTAGCTTATTAGGTCATATGTCATTGTTATTACTAGTAGAACAGTTCTAGACTACTAAGAGGGTACTGATTCAGTGCAGGCATCCACCTATCCCTTTCTCTGTCTTCTCTTTCTTTTCTTCAAATGCCAATTTAACGGACTGAAAGAGGCGATCCACTCTCTCTCTCTCTCTTTTTATTTTTCTTGAAGGAAGAAGTGCTATTCCTTGTCACGAGGAAGGGAAGGCAAGGCAACCTCTACCTTACTTTAATGTTCATCAATCCGAGTCAAAAAGAGTAGAGTTGTTGTGATCTTTTTAGTGTTTATCCTTCTGAGTCAAAACAGTGGAGTTCTTGTCTGAGAAAGAAAGTGGAGGACAATATTGGAAGACATGCGTCATCCTTCGACAGGGAGGGGGAAATCTTGCAAGTTGCCGTAATAAAGAAGACAGCAGTCAAAAAAACTTGCAGTATGATGATAAAGAGGAAGTCAATTCTTAACTAAATCAATTGGCCTCAGAACCTCAACTTGAAGATGGTGAAGGGGAGAACAAAGATTAGAAGCAACCTAAAGCTATTGTAAGGCTCAGACACCTTGGAAATTAAAATCTTTTAGATGGGCTTGGATCCAGTCTCTCACTTGAATCATGTTATTTAAATTCACATGTAATATATATGATGAAGCACAAAGATAGCAAGGATGGTGTCTTGCTTCTTACATTACAGTCTTGAGTTTGCTCTTTTTGGGCTTAAGTTGAGAGCCAGTCCTGTTATTGTCAACTCTAAGTAGGATTATTTTAGTTGATAGATCTAAAATTGAAGGCTGGGCTAACTCTGGAGGGATTAAACTGAAATGTAGCAAGCCAGATTTATGAGGTTCATGAGAGGTGCTTTGAGCTAAATTGTTTCATAGCTATCAGAAAGTGAAATAAGAAATATCATTTTTTCATTAAAAAAATTAAGAATATAGAAAACACAAGATTTATGACATCATTTACTTACATCTATAAAAAAATATATAATATTCTTATAATATGAAATGAAAATAAGCTACAAGTTTGACCCAAACCCCTTATACAACCACTTTGATATATAAAAATCCTAAGGAGTAACATAGACCCTACCTTAATTTTATGATGCCAATGGTATTTATAAAACAATCACATCCTGATTTATAAGATTTTCTTCTTTCTATAGAATTTTTATCATATTTTTATTTCTTATCTTTCCAACAATTTGATTTCTGAAATTTACAAGTGTTAATTAATAAACCCGGACATATCTTATTAGTGCCATCAGATGAATCCAACACCAATTCAAAACACCCTCTGTTTCGTAAAACACAAAATTCAGAATAAAACAAACATAACATTTATGTAGTCCGACATGCTATACTTAAATCTATCAAAAGATCAAAATTTTTATTATACAAGAATAAGCTATAAATTCTCTTGAATTAAACCATACTTAAATCTAAAAGCATTTATATATTTTTTTAATAAACTCCAAAGAATTTCTCTACCTTGTTGAAAATATCTTAAAAAGTATTTGAAGCATTTTTCTTTGCATCCTGTCTCCACTGTTACAGTATCTATGGAACAATCAAATCCTAATCTTTAGAATTTTCTCCTGGTCTTTTCATATTTAAATTCCTTTTTTATCATCTAACAATTTGATTCAACAAAAATTTAAAAATATAAGTTAATTACATAATATCTAACTAGTATCCTTTTCATGGATGGATATAAGGGTATGAATGGAGTATATATATATATATATATATATATATATATATATATATATATATATATATATATATATATATATATATTTGATATAATATTTTTTCCGACATAACGTTGGATTCTCCTTCTTTGATAATTTACCCTTTGATAGTTCAAGTTTGTGATCAAATTATTTTTTACGCCATTGATCACAAAAGTATATTAGTTTATAAATTCATCATTTGATTTCAGTAAACTTAGAAATCTATCACCAAAAGGTAAACTAAGATGCAATGATAGATATTACAATTACTAAAATATTCCTACTAATATGTTCTAGTTTAAAGTGATTAATGGCATTTGTCTTTCACTATACAATGACATCAAAATCATTATTTCTTAACGAGAGATTCCTTCGAATACTTATTTAACTTTGATTTGACACTATCATTAGTAGCGATACCACCGACAAATAGCGGTACCACCAACAAATGGATTAGTAGTGATACCATTGACAAATAACAATACCACTTATTTAAAAATCAATATCTTCTTCCAAAAATGATATTTAATTTAAATAAACCAGAGAAGATCCTTCCTCTTATTTAGATTTGTATAGATACTCTCTCGCCAAATCATAACAAGTCCTTTCAATTCTACTAATTTCAATGGATAAATCAACACCATAAATCTTTAGAAAATAGTACTTTATCAATTTCATCTTAAATCTTGGATGCAAAACAATTACAACTCTCAGTATCTCATGAATTATATTCTAATATTTTTCAAATTTTTATATCATATTAGATGCTATTGTTCTAATTTCATTATAACTAGAACTACTCCACTTAAAAATTGCTAATTTTATCCCACAAACCTTAGGAAAGAAATTATTCATTGTGGAATACTTGTTTCCTGAATTTCTATAACATTATAAAATAATTTTAATTTATCATATGTTTCTTTTGCCACAATCTAATCTTCTTCTTCATGCACACATTTATATTGGTATTTGTTAAATCTCGGATTTTGATGATATAATCAATTGGTGGGTTAATTGATCTAATCCATATTATTGAGTTAAGTGTGCAGGATTAACTACGATAACCAGAAAACATAAAGCAAAGATACCGGAGTCGAGCTCGATGGACGTTTAAGAGACCGAAGAATCATCGGAGATGCTGCCGGAACCATCCGAGAAGAAATCGGGAACGTGTCGGAAGTTCGCCGAAGAAATCGTCGGAGGCTCGCGGAGATCACCGAGAAGGCTCGGCTACTCGTTAAAGTCATCACAAAGATTGGGAGCTTGCAGGGAGTCCGTCGGAAGAAGTTCGTCGGAAAGCTCGCCGGAACAAGACTCGACGTTCGCGGTTGAAAATTTGCTTAGGATGTTTTTGTGTTATGTAGTTCACTTGTAATTAGGATTAGGATTAAGAGATAATCCTATATCCTGGTTAGGGGCCAACTGGGCCCAAAGTCAGATTTGGTTTGGGCTAAAATTAAGCCAAACCAATGAATCGGAGAGCCAAGCGGTGGCACCGCCTGGCTGGGCGGTGAAACCGCCCAACACCCGAGAGCTGGGTGGTGACACCTCCTTGGCTGGGCGGTTGCACCGTCCAGCACCCGAGTGCTGGGCGGTGGCACCGCCTGGCTGGGCGGTGGAACCTCCAGCACCGGGAACCCTAAGAGATTTCAAATTTTGAAACCCAAAATTTGAATCCTCTTGAGGCCTATAAATACCCCTCTAATCTCAGCTGAGGTTACAACTTTTGAGAAGCATTTTGATTGAGAGAAAAGTCTTAGAAAGTCTTAGCAAGTCTTGTTTTCAATTTGCTAGAGAGTTCTCCTCCTCCTTTCTTATTGAAAATTTGTAAGAGGTTGAGCTGCTTGTAAAATGTTGTAAGAGGGGTGTTTACCCTTCCATTTCAAGAGACTTGCTAGTGGAAGGTGGGAGCCTCATCGAAGAGGGGCCTCGCAAGTGGAGTAGGTCATTTGACCGAACCACTCTAAAAATCGGCGTAATCCCTGGTTTGCTTTTTATTATTGTCATTTACATTACTGCAAATCTTCTTACTGCTTTAGTTCCTTATTACTCTTGCTGCGCAACTTTAAGAATACGCCTTCAAGTTAAATTTCTCAAGTTTCGTTCTTAACGTACGAAAGATTTTGATTAAAATCGAAGTTTTAATCCGCTGCACTAATTCACCCCCCCCTCTTAGTGCCGCTCCGATCCTAACAAGTGGTATCAGAGCAAGGTTATCTCTCATATTTGGTTTAATACCCAAGAGAGATGGCTTACTCCGGCATGCAAGAGGGTCATTCTATTGCACGACCACCTTTGTTTAATGGGTCGGATTACACATATTGGAAGACTCGCATGAGAATCTTCCTCATTTCTATGGACTTTGAGCTTTGGTCTATTGTCGAGAATGGATTTCAAAAATCTTCTCTTCCGATGAGCGAATGGGATGAATCGGAGAAGAAGGTTTTTGCTTTAAATGCAAAGGCTATGAATGCCTTGTTTTGTGCACTAGACAAAAACGAATTTAATCGTGTTTCAATGTGTGATTCGGCTTTTGATATTTGGAGAACTCTTGAGGTCACTCATGAAGGCACTAGCCGAGTGAAAGAGTCCAAAATCAACATCCTTGTGCACTCTTACGAACTTTTCCGAATGAAACCAAGTGAGTCCATCGGAGACATGTACACCCGGTTTACGGATGTCATCAATGGACTCAAAGCTCTTGGTAAAGATTTTACTAACTTTGAACTAGTAACTAAAATCTTAAGATCCCTCCCTAAAAGTTGGGATCCAAAAGTTACGGCCATTCAAGAGGCCAAAGACCTTAAAGCATTCCCTCTTGAAGAACTCATTGGGTCTCTAATGACCTACAAAATGACATATCAAGCTCATGACGAGCTCGAGAACCCCCTTCCAAAGAACAGGAAGGATATGGCACTCAAATCACAAGAAGACCACTTGAAAGGAACATCAAGTGATGAGGACAGTGATAATGACATTGCACTTTTGACTCAAAAATTTAAGAAATACTTAAGAAAGAACAAATTTAAAAACAAATTTGAACAAAAGAAGGACCAAGTGATTTGCTATGAATGCAAAAAACTAGGACACTACAAGAACGATTGTCCTCAAGCCAAAAAGAGAACATCGAAGAAGAAGGCGTTCAAGGCAACGTGGGATGATTCAAGCGCATCCGAAGAAGAGGAGTCCAACACCGAGCAAGTTGCTCATTACGCGCTAATGGCGTTAGGAGAAGAGGTATGTGATTTATTTAATGAAGAGTTATCTTTTGAAGAACTATCTATCGCTTTTCATGAATTATTTGATGAATGTAGAGCTGTTAGCAAGAAGTTAAGTATCTTAAAGAAAGAGCATGCTTTGCTACAAGATAAGTTTGATAGTCTTTAAACTCCTCCATGCTCTAAGTGTGAGCACTTAGAAGCAATAAAAAATGAAAATTTGCTTCTTAAGGAAACCTTAAACAAGTTTAAGGTTGGTAGCAAAGGATTAGATATGATCCTTGCACACAAGGGTCACATCGCAAATAGAAATGGAATTGGATTTGTAAAAGGATTACATCAAAATCCTACCACTTTCATAAAAGGACCTACATTACATGTTTCCTCTTATATGAAATGCAACTTTTGTTGCAAATCCGGACATATTGCCTACAAATGCCCATTTAGGAAAATTAGTTCACAAAAATTAATATGGGTTCTAAAAGAACTATAAAGAATTCAATAATAAATAACAAAGTTAGTGGGTCAATTTTTGAGGCACCCAAAATCAAATGGGTACCTAAAAATCATCCTCTTTTGTAGACAAACCCACAAGCTAGGAGCAAGAGATGGTATCTCGATAGTGGATGCTCAAGACATATGACTGGAGATCCATCTCATTTCTCTATGCTCACTAGCAAAGAAGAAGGGTACGTTACCTTCGGAGACAACAACAAGGGCAAAATCATTGGCAAGGGAACTATTGGTAACAAATTTAATTTTTCCATTGATGATGTCTTACTAGTTGATGGATTGAAACATAATCTCTTGAGTATTAGTCAACTATGCGATAAAGGTTACATCGTTAGATTTGAATCAAATATGTGCATTATTGAAAAACCAAATCATAACATGACTATGATTGCTTTAAAACAAAATAATGTCTATACCATCAATCTTGATGAACTAAGTAATGAAATGTGCTTCTCCGCCGTAAATGATGATGCTTGGCTTTGGCATAGGAGATTAGGCCATGCAAGCATGAAAACAATATCTAAGATCTCATCTCAAGAATTAGTACGAGGAATTCCAAATATAAAGTTTATTAAGGACAAAGTATGCGATGCATGTCAACTAGGCAAACAAATAAAAACAAGCTTCAAACCAAAAAATCAAATTAGCACTACTAGACCATTACAATTGATCCATTTGGACCTATTTGGACCAATTGATACAACAAGTCTAGGTGGAAGCAAATATGCTTTTGTGATTGTGGATGACTACTCTAGATACACTTGGACCTATTTCTTAGCTCACAAAAGTGATTGCTTCAAGTGTTTCTCTAAATTTTGTAAACTCACTCAAAACGAAAAAGGCTTCATGATTTCATCAATTCGGAGTGATCACGGTGGTGAATTCCAAAACCGTGACTTTCAAAATTTTTGCGAAAGTAATGGGTACAATCACAACTTCTCAACTCCAAGAAATCCTCAACAAAATGGAGTAGTTGAAAGGAAAAATAGAAACCTACAAGAAATGGCAAGAACTATGTTGAATGAACATAGTTTACCTAAGTACTTTTGGGCCGAAGCCGTAAATACGGCTTGCTACATCATGAATAGAGTCCTAATAAGACCATCCTTATCCAAAACTCCCTATGAATTATGGAATAACAAAAAACCAAACATCTCCTATTTTAAAGTTTTTGGTTGTAAATGCTTTATTTTAAATGAAAAGGATGCTTTAGGAAAATTTGATGCTAAATCCGATGAAGGCATCTTTCTTGGTTACTCTTCCGTTTCTAAAGCTTTTCGGGTTTTTAATAAAAGAACTTTAGTAATTGAAGAGTCTATTCATGTAGTTTTTAATGAAATTTGTGATTTAAAGAAAAATGATTTTGATGATGATCTTGGTTTTGATAATTTGAATTTAAATGAACCCTCTCCTCAAAATAGCCATTTGAATGCATCTTCTTCCGAAATTTCTTTACCAAAAGAATGGAAGTATGTAGATGCTCATCCAAAAGAGCAAATTATAGGAGATACATCAAAAGGGGTTCAAACTCGTTCTTCTTTCAAAAATTTCTGTGCTAACGCCGCTTTCCTTTCTCAAATTGAACCTAAATGCATTGACGAAGCCTTAAAAGATGATTTTTGGATCATTGCAATGCAAGAAGAATTGAACCAATTTGAGAGGAATGAGGTATGGAAGCTTGTTCCTAGACCAAGTGACCACTTAGTCATAGGTACTAAGTGGGTCTTTAGAAACAAGCAAGACGAAAATGGTATCGTGGTTAGAAACAAGGCTAGATTAGTGGCCAAAGGTTTCAACCAAGAAGAAGGTATCGATTACGAAGAAACCTTCGCTCCCGTGGCTCGATTAGAAGCCATAAGGATGCTCCTTGCCTATGCTAGTAGTAATAATTTTAAACTATTTCAAATGGATGTTAAAAGTGCTTTCTTGAATGATTTTATTTCCGAAGAAGTATTTGTCGAACAACCTCCCGGATTTGAAAATTCTCTTCTTCCTAATCATGTATTCAAATTGACTAAAGCTCTCTATGGCTTAAAACAAGCTCCTAGAGCTTGGTATGAAAGGCTTAGTTCCTTTCTTATTTTAAATAATTTTACCAAAGGCAAGGTTGATACTACATTGTTTATTAAACATTTTGAAAATAATTTTCTTATTGTGCAAATTTATGTTGACGATATTGTGTTTGGCTCTTCGGATGAATCACTATGTGAATCATTTGCCAAATGTATGAGTCTTGAATTTGAAATGAGTTTAATGGGTGAATTAACTTTCTTTTTGGGATTACAAATCAAACAACTTAGTGATGGTATATTTCTTAACCAATCCAAATATACATTAGAATTGTTAAAACGATTTAACATGGATAATTCAAAAGCAATAAACACCCCTATGAGTACTGCGACTAAGTTAGATATGGATGAAAGTGGTGAAAATTTCGATCAAAAAACATATAGGGGAATGATAGGTAGTCTACTCTACCTCACCGCGACTAGACCGGATATTATGTTTAGTGTAGGACTTTGCGCTAGGTTTCAATCTAATCCTAAATTATCTCATCTTAAGAGTGTTAAAAGAATATTTAGGTATCTTAAAGGAACTCCAAATTTAGGATTGTGGTATCCAAAATCTGAAAAATTCGATCTAATAGCTTATGCAGATGCCGATTTTGGCGGATGCAGGATAGATAGAAAAAGTACATCCGGAACATGCCAATTTTTAGGACATGCACTTGTTTCTTGGACTTCCAAGAAACAAAATTCAGTTGCACTATCTACGGCGGAAGCCGAATACATTGCTGCAAGTGCATGTTGTGCACAAGTAATTTGGATGAAAAATACATTAGAAGACTATGGAATTCACCTTGAAAATATTCCCATAAAATATGATAATACTAGTGTCATATGCCTTACTAAAAATCCAATTCAGCATTCTAGAACTAAGCACATCGACGTTAGGCATCATTTCATACGCGATCATGTCCTTAACAATAATGTTGTTCTAGAATTCATTGACACAAAGCATCAATTAGCAGATATATTCACAAAAGCCTTGAATGAAGACCAATTTGAATTCATCCGAAGGGAATTAGGCATGCTAAATTGTCCCTAAAATGAACTTCACAAAAAAAAAAAAGGACTCGTTCTTTTCCCTTCGTTTATAAATTTGAATTCTTCCTTCTTCTACAATTCAAAATGATCCATTAAAGTATAAATTATGATCTTGAGGGAAGAAACTAAACAAAAGGAAGGAAGAAATTTTTTTTCTTTCCTCCGCGTGATGCCAGCGGTGGCACCGCCAGATCCGGCGGTTGGACCGACTGGCGCTCGGGCGCCAGGTGGTGACACCGACCAGTTTGGCGGTGACACCGACCGAGTCACCATTTTAACCCGAGGGGTTAGGGCCGGCGGTGACACCGCCCCCAACCCGAAGAAAGACCCCTCCAAAACCCTCTCCCATTCCCTCTAACCCTCATTCTACCTCTTAGAAACATTGGAGAAGGATTCTTGGTGGTCCAAGCTTTCCATCTCTCAACATAATCTCCACAAGGTAACACTTGAAATCCCTCATTTCTTTTCTCTTTCTCTTGCTTATTTTTCACAATTTCATCATCATCTTGTCTAGAAAATGGCACCAAAGAGATCAAAAGGAATAAGGATTGAAGGAGATTCATATAACCATGACCTTTTTAGATCAAAAGAGGTAGCCCTTAGCTTTCCAAAATTTGAAACACGATGTATCCATAAGGGAAAATACGTTGATTTGGATGAACTAGAGGACTTAGATCCCATTAAGTGGTTTGCTCAACTAGAAGCTCTACCTCTACTACAAATAGATGAACCAATCTATCCACGGTTAGTGAGATTGTTCTATGCCAACCTATATGAAGACAATGATAGCCTAAGCACTTACATTCTAGGAACACCCATTATAATTTTTGACAGCACCATTTGTGAGCTAATTGGCATAACTGAAAAAGATAGGGGATGCTATTTTAAAGGTAAATGGGACGTCAAAAAAATAGGAGCAACCTATTCCGAAGCCGTGAAAACAATTTTTGCAAATCCAAACATTGACTTCCTACCCAAGAGCTGTGAACACTTAATGCCTTTCAACTCTAAAATTCTTCATCACATTATCACAAGCATCATATTCCCGAAACAATTTCATCTTGACGAAGTAAGTCAATTAGAGATAGGAACCATGTATTGGATTATGACCAGTCAGCATAATTGTTTTGGGTACTTGATTCGCCAACACATGCAGGAAATTATGACTAAAGATACTATATTGCCATATGGGAGGTTAATCACTAGAATTCTTCATGCCTATGACATTTGCATACCACCCGATGAAGAATCTATTCAAAATGATCGATATAACATAATAAATAAAAACCTGCTAAAAAAACTTAGGTGCACTCTTAGCAATGGCATATGGGTTAGGCAGCCTAGAAGGACGGATCCAATTCCTACACCAATAGAACAACCCGAAACACCAATTCTTATGGGAAATGAATCTCCTCCTCCTAGTCCCTTTGGAGCAGCACCTTCAGCTCCTGTTTCCTCCTCTGAAGATATCATTATGGCGGAGCTATCTCAGATCAAATCACAGCAAGAACAAATTCAGAATCAACAAGTTGAAATTTTAAAGACACTACGACAGATGAATGAAAAAATAGATATCATGTATCAGCACTGTGGATTACCTCCTAAGGATTAAATTGATGTATCTTTTTATTCTGTTCTGTTTGCTTTTAAAAACAAGTTCATGTTTGTCATCGATTGTACGATAACTGATCTTTCCTTTAGATAACTACTGTCTTAATCTGCACAGATGATGATGTCTTTTGGATAAACTATTTCTGGCAAATTTGAATGATGAACTTTGATAAATGCTAAACCTTTTTCTATGATCATCAATTAGTTGGCTTGTCTCTTTTTGTTGATGACAAAGGGGGAGAAGTGATGACTTGCACCAGAACGATAGCATGACTAATATGAATTACAAAAACTTATGTGATATGAATGTCCTATATGACTTGCAAATCCTTGAAAATATCACAAGATTGATATTATGAAATTTATATTGAAAATCTTTATCTTCTATGTGATATGAATGTCTTATATGACTTGCAAATCCTTGAAAATATCACAAGTTTGATATCATGAAATTTATATTGAAAATCTTTATCTTCTGTCGTAGCAAAATTCGTCCCGTATCATTTAACTTATGATTTTCATCGAAGTTTCGTACTTACTATTGTTTAATGAGGATAACGATAAAGTTCTACGATTAGAACTTATCGGGTTATGCTTGAATCCAATGGGATGGAATTCAAGTGTTTTTTATCTTCTCATAATATGGCATATAGATAGGGGGAGTTATGTTTAACTCCGTCATCAATTGATTGTCATCATCAAAAAGGGGGAGATTGTTGAATCTCGGATTTTGATGATATAATCAATTGGTGGGTTAATTGATCTAATCCATATTATTGAGTTAAGTGTGCAGGATTAACTACGATAACCAGAAAACATAAAGCAAGGATACCGGAGTCGAGCTCGATGGACGTTTAAGAGACCGAAGAATCATCGGAGATGCTGCCGGAACCATCCGAGAAGAAATCGGGAACGTGTCGGAAGTTCGCCGAAAAATCGTCGGAGGCTCGCGGAGATCACCGAGAAGGCTCGGCTACTCGTTAAAGTCATCACAAAGATTGGGAGCTTGCAGGGAGTCCGTCGGAAGAAGTTCGTCGGAAAGCTCGTCGGAACAAGACTCGACGTTCGCGGTTGAAAATTTGCTTAGGATGTTTTTGTGTTATGTAGTTCACTTGTAATTAGGATTAGGATTAAGAGATAATCCTATATCCTGGTTAGGGGCCAACTGAGCCCAAAGTCAGATTTGGTTTGGGCTAAAATTAAGCCAAACCAATGAATCGGAGAGCCAGGCGGTGGCACCGCCTGGCTGGGCGGTGAAACCGCCCAGCACCCGAGAGCTGGGCGGTGACACCTCCTTGGCTGGGCGGTTGCACCGTCCAGCACCCGAGTGCTGGGCGGTGGCACCGCCTGGCTGGGCGGTGGAACCTCCAGCACCGGGAACCCTAAGAGATTTCAAATTTTGAAACCCAAAATTTGAATCCTCTTGAGGCCTATAAATACCCCTCTAATCTCAACTGAGCTTACAACTTTTGAGAAGCATTTTGATTGAGAGAAAAGTCTTAGAAAGTCTTAGCAAGTCTTGTTTTCAATTTGCTAGAGAGTTCTCCTCCTCCTTTCTTATTGAAAATTTGTAAGAGGTTGAGCTGCTTGTAAAAGGTTGTAAGAGGGGTGTTTACCCTTCCATTTCAAGAGACTTGCTAGTGGAAGGTGGGAGCCTCATCGAAGAGGGGCCTCGCAAGTGGAGTAGGTCATTTGACCGAACCACTCTAAAAATCGGCGTAATCCCTGGTTTGCTTTTTATTATTGTCATTTACATTACTGCAAATCTTCTTACTGCTTTAGTTCCTTATTACTCTTGCTGCGCAACTTTAAGAATACGCCTTCAAGTTAAATTTCTCAAGTTTCGTTCTTAACGTACGAAAGATTTTGATTAAAATCGAAGTTTTAATCCGCTGCACTAATTCACCCCCCCCTCTTAGTGCCGCTCCGATCCTAACAGTATTCTTATTATTTCAAATGAAAAAAATGCTTGAACGCATCGATCAAAACAGTGTTAAGTATCAAATAAGTTGAATTTTATCTAGTTTTGCAATAAGTGTCAACTTCTTAGTGCTCAAACTCAACCTCAAACATTCAAGTTCTTTTTGGTGTTTATCCTCTCAATTGCCTTACTATCAAATTTACAATCCATTCTTAACTATCAAATTTAATAAGTGGGCACAACAATGCATATGAAATAATTCTCCACCCAACATAATACAATTACAAGAAAATTTATCTAACAAAATTGAAATCATAGTGTCACTGGTAGAACAATTATCTATAGTTATAGTAGACAACTTATGGTCAATGTTCCAATCTAACAAACACTCTTATCAATAATGAAGAAATATAAGGACAAAGCACATACATAAACCTAAATGATATGTGTAAAGCTATTATAAAATTTAAAATTATAAATTATAATTGAATCATATAAAAATTAATATCTCAAATTTTGACTTCATAGTTTACAATAGTTATCTTTGAAGTGAGTAGTGACAATCATGTATTCATCTTCTTTTGGGTAGTAGAAGTTTATATGTCTATAGTAATAATAATTTTACTATATAATTATATAAATATAAGTTCACGTGTCTATAGTATTAATAATTTTATTGTGATAATGTTTAACCAATTTTATTATTTGTCTTATTAATTTCATATATTTTTATGATATCATTTTTAGTTATGTTTTGAGATATAATATTAAATAATGATTGAAGAACTTTAGACTACCTTTTAAAATTATTATGTTTGACCATTGAAATATGGTATTTGTGTAATATAATTATATATTTTCATAAATGTTCATATATTTTTTTGTAAATGTTCATATTTGTTACGACCCGAGTCTGATGAGTCAACTGGCCAATGACTAATGAGATGTTACAATATTCATACAAAATAATCATATAATCATTCATCATTGTAAGCTCTCTCTTGTTAACTTCTAGGTTAAAATTATATGTGCAGAGTTCTTTTACCCTCATTTGTTTTAAAAAAATTAATATTGATTGCCTAATGTCCTTTATGTTTTCATAAATAATATTTTTTGAAATGATCATGTAAATATTTTACAAACTACCTTACCAACCCCCCTCAAATTTAATCTTATTAAAGAGATACCATTCCATAGAATTTTGTTTTCTTTTCAAGGTTACGTCCTTGTTATCACATATAGTTAAATCTACCTAAGGTGAAGATCATTATGGACACTTGCTTTGTTAAAGTTGGAGTCATGATATAATCATGTTTTGATTGATTAGTTGACATAATATACCTACAATCTACCAATCAAAATTATAGATATAATTTAGTACATTTTCCTTATAGAGCAATCATTTAATTTCTTTTATATGGTTTAAGTACAGGAGTCGTGGAGACACAGTAATCACGCACTTTATTATTGTTTTATGTTTTTATTATTCAGAGCACACAATTAGTTACAAAATGAGAGAGATAATGTACTAAAAAGATAAGATAAACGACATGATGTGTGGGTGTCACAAGGAGCATGTCAAGTGGGGATGGGGAGGGGTGTCTGTCACTAGAGTTAGTGTAACTCTCTCTCATGAGGAGTTTAGGAAATAAAAATTATAAAATAAGATAGAAAAGATAAATCTCAATTAGGATTTTAAATTTTAAAAAAAATATTTTATTATTTTATTTATAATTTTTTTTAAATGTACTAAAAATAAAAAAATATGTATATTTTTATTTATATTAATAATAATAAAATATTATATATAATAATAAAAACAGGATAGGGATGGGTAAGAGGATAGAGTTGGAATGGTCACCCAATCTATTTTCTTATAATTTTTTAATCCATCCCAATCTATTTTCTTATATACGTACGCTTCATTAGAGACGGATTCCCATAAGTATCCCTAACTCCGACGAAATCCAAGAATAAACACATTTATATTTCGTCAATTTAGTTGCAGTACCAATCAATCACTCACCGTCCAAAATTCTTTTAGTTGCTTTCTTCATGCTCTGCCATTGCCACTTGTGCACTTGATCAAGCCGCCGGTCTCCCCAACTTGGTAGCACATATCATTACCAGAGGAGGACGGCATGCTCATGTATAGCCGCCTTGTGATTCACATGATAGCCTTGACGTACAAGAAGAGAGAGAGAGAGAGAGAGAGAGAGAGAGAGAGAGACACACACGCACACACACACACGCGTTTATACGGGAAGCATCGTATGCTCCGCATAACATAATATAATGGATGTTTGTGTACGGAATGGTAAGTTTCCGAGAATATAATTGGATAGATAGTATCTTAAACTATCTTACGGTGTACACGTAACCAAATCTTTGTTTTGGTCAACAAATTAATGAGAAGTCACAGTCAAACCCAAACCTTCTCTTACTTGTTGACGTGCACTTCAAACGCCACAATCCAATCACAAAGCTTCGCTCGTATGATGCTCCGCGAGACAAACGTGGAGACCGATATTGCGTCTATCCTTTCCAGCCTTATCATCGGATCCAACGGATAGGATCTCACCCGAGGGGAGGAACCAGTTTATTTGCAATAATGCGCCGGTAAATCTGCAAGTTCGCTCGCGTTTACGACACCGGCGAAGTCCCCTACGAAACCCTCCCCTAGAAAAAGGGGAAGCGAAGTGGACATCTTTGGACGCGGCCCCGAATCCTCGAGTAAAGATTCCACTTTGATGCCTGATCGATGGAGACCATGACGTTCCTGGTGCTGAATTGGGTGCAAGATTGATCTATTTAATCGCGGAGCGGGTGAATTGGGGCTCCTTGTTTTTGGGGATTGTGGAGGCGTAGAAGGCGCAGATGGAGGGGTGGAAGTGGTTTTGCTGGAGCCGAGGAGTCTCCTACGATGCCGTTCCTCCCGAGCCGGAGTCCTTCTCCCTCCCTTCTCCCATTCCTGAATGGCCTCAAAGTGAGATTTTGTCTTTTTACATCGCCAAGTTGAGAAAAAATTGACTGAAACCAAATTCGTCTCCTTGGCATCGTGAAATCGTATTTTTGTTGATCTTTCTTCTGCTTTCCTTATTTGTTATTTCTTGTGCTCTCAAGAAATTCCAAACATGAGGGTTGACTTTTTTTTTGGCATAGCTTCATGTTGGCTTTCTATAATTTCTTTCCCATATGTTTGCTTATCTTCAGCAATAATTATGTGAAGTGTTGCTTCCTTCTTGTTTTAGTTTCTAATTATGTGATCCATCTGTTTATACAATTTTCCATCTTTGTTTTGCTAAAGATTGGAAGAATTCCACATAGAAGTAGCAGAAGTGTCATCCCAGCTTGATTCATTGCAGGATCTTTCTTGATATCCGTCAACTGCTACTCGCACTTACCGTGGAACCAACTTTCCAAAATGCATGTGTCGTTCTTACACTGGATTTATGCAGTTGCAGCAGTGACTTGTAGCAATATCTTTTCTTCATGGGCACTGTTTCATGTTTTCTAGGTTTTTGAGTTTAAATAGATATCTTTGCATCTGCTGGCAAATGTCTTGTGTATATTCTAATGCCTGGTTTTTCAGGTGGGGCGTTTGCTAAAGGAAGAATATGCATCGGTGAATTGGAAGTTGTACAGATTACCAAGTTTAAGCGCATTTGGAGTTGTTTCTCTTCAAAGGAGAAGAGTAAAGGAGCTGTTTTCTATGAACCCTTGGAAATACCAAATGGATTTTTCAGCTTTGGCCATTATGGTCAGCGGTGTGACCAACCTTTGCATGGTTTTGTGCTTGTGGCGAGAGAAAACGCTGAATTCCAATCGGTGGCTGATCTGCCAGCCCTTCAGAAGCCACTGGATTATACACTCGTCTGGAGTTCAGATGACTTCACAGAGGAGTCCCATGTTGGTTGTGGTTACTTCTGGCTTCCAATACCACCTGAGGGGTATCGAGCATTGGGCTACTTGGTTACCAGTGGACCCAACAAGCCCTCGGTTGTAGAAGTTAGATGCGTTCGAAGCGATCTTACAGACACATGCGAAGCCCATGAATTGATGATCGATATGGAAACGATATTTCCAGAGCTGCCCTGCCAAGTTTGGAAGATGAGACCTTCTTCTCGGGGACTGTTGGGGACAGGTGTTTCTGTTGGGACCTTCTGTTGCAATACGGACTCGACCTCTGAGGAAATGTTGAACATCTGTTGTTTGAAGAACTGTGATTCTGCTCTGAAAGCAATGCCAAATTTAGAGCAGATGCATGCTCTCATCAAGCATTATGGTCCTACTCTAATGTTCCATCCAAAAGAAGTTTATTTGCCTTCATCAGTTTCATGGTTTTTCGAGAAGGGTGCTACTTTGTATAAGAAAGGTATCAAACTTGGAGAGATTATAGATTCAGAAGGTTCAAACCTCCCATTGGGGGGAACAAATGATGGGGAGTACTGGATAGATCTTCCTGATGATGATAGGAATAATCTCGTTAAGAGAGGGAACATAGGCAGTGCAGAACTTTACGTCCATGTGAAACCAGCCCTGGGAGGCACGTTCACGGACATTGCCATGTGGATCTTCTGCCCCTTCAACGGCCCTGCTACAATCAAGGTCGGGATGGCAAACTTTCCGCTGAACAAAATCGGGCAGCATGTAGGCGATTGGGAGCATTACACACTTCGGATAAGCAACTTCACCGGTGAGCTCTGGAGTATATATTTCTCTCAGCACAGTGGAGGGGAGTGGATCGATGCTTGTGGCTTGGAGTTCTTCGGAGGTAACAGGGCAGTCATTTATTCCTCAAAGAGCGGCCATGCAAGCTTCCCTCACCCTGGAAACTACCTCCAAGGTTCGGAAAAGCTGGGAATTGGTGTGAGGAATGACACTGCTCGAAGCTCACTTTTCGTCGACTCAAGTACCAGATATCAGATTGTTGCAGCAGAGCATCTAGGCGATGCTGTGGAACAACCATTTTGGTTGCAGTACATGCGAGAATGGGGTCCAACTATAACATATAACTCCAGGTCGGAATTAGATAAGATTCTTAGCTTCTTACCGTTCACTCTCAGGTTCACGGTGGAGAATATATTTGACAGTCTTCCCATGGAGTTATATGGCGAGGAAGGACCCACAGGACCCAAGGAGAAGAACAACTGGGTAGGTGATGAAAGGTGGTAAGAGTCCTATTCAGGAGCAGTGTTGCGGCATTCTCATCTTTCAGGAACATGCAGAAACTTTCAAGTACTTAATTCAGCACAGTTGCATTGATCTGGCCACTTATGATCTCGAAAGTTGGGTAAAAGAACCATTTTGGATACACCAAATGAGAGTTGTGATCCAACCATTACGATAAAATTGCATCATTTAAGGAATGTAATCAGCTTAAGTTGTCATTCAGTATCACATAGTATTTCCACACCTGCAACTGTATGGTAATCGGAGCAATGGTAGCTCAAGTAGCACAGGGTGGTGATCAAGGTAGCTATTTCAAGTTCCTCTTGTGGAGGTTATTTTCTTGTTCCTGTCTTCCAGATCAGCACATTTGGGTATGTCTGGTTATCCAAGTTTAATTGCATGTATTATAAGACAATTTCCAACCACATGGTAATATATTGATGAATGGTGAAGCAGTTCTATTTTTTTGTGATTCTGCAGCATCATGTTCTTATCCAACATGTTAAAGTAATTGATCTGGATTTTTATTCATTATATGTGTATTTTATTTATTAGTCTTTGCATCCAATACTCTGTTTATTGGTATTTTTTATTACTAAAAAGAACCGGATGCACAGTATGATCAACTTTAGTTCACAGAATCAGTAGGCAGTGTCGGGTGATTTGAAGGAGTCAGTCAGTGCGACGCTGATGAGACTCCATCGGTGTCCAACTCGAGAGGCTTTGGTTCGTGTTCGGTACACTACAAATGAATAGATTGCCACCATCGATAGCTCCACACAGGGATCTCGGAGACGCCAATGAAGGCCACAGGAGGGGCATAGGAACCGTTCCCTTCACGTGAGCTACCAAATCATGTACTCTCATTTCTTCGTCATCCTTCGATTTCCGACAAGTGTCGTGTTACTCATCGCTCAATTCGCTTCTCGTAGACCAATTGGCCGACTAAAATTTGAAGAAACGGACACGGCTTCCATTCATCTCGAGTGCTCTGCTGTTCTTCGGAGTCTCTCTCTCTTTCTCTCTCTCCCCTCCTCCGCCTTGAAGGTTTACATCCATCTCTGAGACCAGCTGAGACTCACTTCCACTGATTCCAGTGACTGCTCACATTCGCAGCCGCCATACTCATGGTTTGCCTCACGAGACCTTCCTTTACGTCAATCTTCCACAGAACCACACCCTGTCTACCATCTCTCCACCGCCGCCGCCACCACCAGCTTCCCATCCTCAGTTCCAACCAGGAACCAAGAAGAAGACCTGCTCGCTTTGACAGGAAAGCCCATGCCATAAGACCCCTGGCGAGCCCCGCACTCGGGTCTTCTTCGCTCACCAAGGAGGGTACAGGCGGCAACGGCACTGATGCTGGAAGGCAGGTGTTGGCCTTGTGTGGGTTCGGGTACTGGGTGCAGGGTTTCAGGTGCTTCCCATGGCTGGCCCTCAACTTCCACCTGGTTCATGCCCTCAACCTTAGCCCTGCCACACTTCAGCTGGTTCAGAACACCGGGAACCTCCCCATGGTGGCCAAGCCTCTCTTGGGTGTCATCTCTGATGCCGTCTACATCGGGGACGCTCACAGGCTCCCGTATATGTCCATTGGAGGTCAGTTCTCTTTGGTCTGTCTTCTCTCTGTCTCTCTCTCTGCTGCTTTATTTTTTGTTTTGGCTTTCTACATCTGGTTTCGTATCTGCACTCAGTAAGAGTGTCACTAGGCAAAGGAATTAGCTTCCTATTTGAAGCTTGTATCCTTTCTCACGTGGTGATCATAACCCGACAATGTGCATCTCTTTTGCAGTCATATTGCAGCTTGTGTCATGGGGAACACTGGCATCGATCCCTGTCACAGGAGAAACATTTCCGACCCAAGTCACATGCATTCTACTGAGCAATCTCGGGGCATCCTTCGCGGAAGTTGCTACAGATGCTCTGGTTGCTGAAATCAGTAGAACACGGAGAGCAGGTGAACTCCAGTCTTACGCATTCATCGCTTTGGCAGCTGGAGCAATGTTAGGCAATTTGTCCGGTGGATTCCTCTTGCTGAAAACCCAAGAGCCGCAGATCCTGTTCGTCATCTTTGCACTCCTCCTCTCTGCCCAGCTTGCGCTTTCCTTGACCACGAAAGAGACGTCCATCTATCTGCCCCATATCTCGAACCATCGCCTAATCCCCAGCTCCCTATCTGAAAACCTCAGCAAGCAGTTCTCCAATCTCATCACAGCAATCAACGAGGAAAGCATCTCCTATCCTCTTTCGTGGATCGTAGCTTCGGTTGCCGTCGTTCCCATTCTCTCAGGCTCCATGTTTTGCTTCCAGACACAGTGCCTAAAGATCGATCCTGCCGTCATCGGTCTGTCGAAAGTTATCGGCCAGCTGGTGGTTCTCTCGGCGGCCTTCTTCTACGAGCGATACTCGAAGAGATTGCCGATGAGGAGACTGATATGTGGAGCACAGATCCTCTATGCTCTTTCCCTGCTCTCCGACCTGATATTGGTGAAACAAGTCAACATCAAGTTGGGCATATCGAATGAAGCTTTTGTGCTGTGCTTGTCGGCGTTAGCGGAGGCCATCGCGCAGTTTAAGATGCTGCCCTTCTCGGTTATGTTTTCGCGGCTATGCCCGTCGGGTTGCGAAGGTTCTCTCTTAGCATTCTTCGCTTCGGCGATGTGCTTGTCGTCGATACTGGGTGGAATTTTTGGTGTCGGGCTTGCCTCCTTGATTGGGGTGACCTCGGGGGATTACTCGAGCATGGCGACAGGAATTCTGGTGCAGTTCGTGGCTGCTTTGGTTCCCCTTGGGTGGACATCCTGCATACCTATCACGAGGAATCTGGAGGAGATGAGGATGGCCAAAAGGAGAAGAGCTTGATATAATAGATTGAAACTGTGATTCTGCATGCCTTTTGTCGTTTGACTTTTTCAGTAATTATTTAGGGAGAATTGTTGAATACAGATCTTGGAAAAAGCAAAAATTCAATAAGCCCCATCGGAATTAAGACAAATGGATTCTAAGATATGCATCACATCATCACTCATTATCTAGCATATATTGTGTGCTCATACCGCCATTTAGTCCACAAAACACTGACATTGTTTTGGAAAAAGTTCTGTTAAAGCCAAAATGTTCTTCTAGGGAATGACAAGACTGGGTAAAAACATTTGAATAAGAAATTTAGATGCTCATCATAAGAACCGGACCGAAACAAATCATAGTATGGAAGATGAAGCCTTAATGCAGAAGATGAATTAGTAGCCGCCCTTGAGGTCATTGACGACATCATAAGGAATAGGAGTGACGGTCTCGAGAGTGGCACCTTCCACCATGAAGCCAGGCTTGGGACCTTCCGGCTGCCGTTTGGTGCTGATGACTTCGCCTCGTGCCTTTGCCTCTGCTTTCAGTTGGTCGTTCTTCTTCACCCTAGCACGGAAATCTTCTTCGCACCTGGATGGTTGCACATGCTCAACTCGGACATGAATCCTTTTCTTGATGATCCGATTGCCAACCTGAGGAACAAAAAAGCAACAACAATCCATCTGAGTTGTGATCTTTCTTCTTTTCTCCTTGTGTGATCCTAATGTCTAGTATCTACCCATGTAGGGTGTGAAATGGTACCACCCTCCATTGCAAAACGAGCTGTAGTACAAACGACTTCAGTGAAAATAAGAACTGCTAAAACACAACAGCCATGTACTTGCTCTTGAGGAATTTGATTTGAAAAACCCAAGGGAGACTCGTTTCTTATCAGATGTTGAACATCTTCATTTTTTTTTGTCATGTTTGCTTTGTGCATGCACCAAGGGAAGCTGACATCTAATTATCCCCCAAGGCGAAAGGAGCGTATCTAGTGCACGAGACTCCCATCAATACGAGATCTAGGGAGAGTTGATATACGTAGTCTTACCTTTAAATATTTAAAGAAGCTGTTTTAATGACTCAAACCCTAGTCTCCTAGATCGCAGAAGAGCAACCTTACTATTGTACCAAGGCTCGCCCTCAATAATCCCCCAAGAGCTGCTCCATCTAAAACAAAATAGCTCAATGGATAAAGCCACTATTCATTACATGGTTTGGGCATGATGAGATGTGCAGGAACTAATCAACCTTACATGTAAATAGGCTTGCCATGATTCAAACACATCTAAGAAGCAAGGACACAAACACGAATATGACACAGACATATCATGTTTTAAAAAATTAGGACATGGACACACACACACACACACACACACACACACACACACACATATATATATATATAATTCAATTAATATAAGTTTTATAATATTGCACTTAAAACTTTAAAAACTCAAAAATGCAGACAAATAAATATCATCATATAGGTTAAAACAATTAAAATCATCTAAATTTAATTATCCAAAATAAAGGTTAAGTTTATCAAATAATATTTAACAATTTCTTCATATAATTGATATGTATTTTCTTACAATGATCTCCAAATTTCTTTTCTTATCAAGCATATGGCCCTCACGTGAGGGCCACGAAAGCACAACGTCGCACGCGAGTGTCCGACATGTGTCTGTGTGTCTAAGACATGTGGGACACGAACACATCCACCAAAAGAACGTGTCTGTGCTTCTTAGAAACACATGACAGTCAATTGGCACCAGCGAGGCCTAACCACTTGTTTGCCGCAAACTAAGCTTACTAACATGGTGTGATCATCATCATCTAAAAATACAGGTTTGGTCCCTAAAAAAGAGACTACCAAAAGCTAAATGTACAAGCATATCCATGTCCTAGTGAGAGCATTCCAAGAGTGCATATATTCCAAGTTAAAACAAATGAACGTAGATCTGAGTACAGTAACAACTGATAACTGAGTTAACAATGCATGGATGAAGCTAAAATGATAAGTCTTTCCCACTGGGCAGAATTGAGGCAGCCTACTATAAAGGGACGACCTCTGGTTCAGACACGAAAGGGAATACATGAAGAGGAGACTCACACAATTAAAAGAGATAAAGAAACTTTTCACAGCTCATAATGATGTGGTCTAGCCCAATCCATAGATCGACATTAAATGGAATCCCATAAGAAATCAGTTTTTGTCACCAACCTTACATCATATGTTGATTGAATTGACCTCATCCCACACACTTAAACCTTGGCATAATGACTATACCATCCACTATCACCTTGACCTGACTTAAAATTTATCTTTATAAACCACAATAATATTCATAACCATGTCAAGTTCCTCCAAAAGTTTTTGATCCAAGAAACTTCATTCTTTTGTTATACATATACACACAAACAAGAATATCAAAATTAATGAAAGCTCCACATCACATATTTGATACAGAACACATTGCTTTCCGGTAACCAACATCAGAAACAATCTGGTCTAATTCCATTCTTGGATCAATCTTTTAGCCATCTCTGTACATGACCAACCCAAAAGATATTTTTAAACCACTGGAGGATGAGCTTTAAAAATGCATTTTTTTTCAGTTCGTGATCTCTCGAGGGCAATTTTTCTTCTTTCTTTCCGGTTTATGACCTCTGGAGGATAATTCGGGACACGTTATACCACAGCAATTCTTTCTGGGGCTTAGCAATACGCCACAAGGATTTGCATCACAGCAACGCAACCAAATGACTTCAAAGATTAACAATCATAACACAAAATACAAACAAAATGATGTAGTCTAAAAGTTATTTGATCATTCAGCAGCTTAATCCTACGAATCAAAACATGGTAACAACTACGACCGGCAAAAGGGAGGGGCAATGCAAAGGAAGGGGATGGAGCTCGGACCTGCTTGTTGATCTCGACTCCGATGGCGCGCTTGGTGACGTTCCATACCCTGCCGGTGCGGCCGTGGTAGAACTTGTGGGGCATTCCCTTGTGGACGGCGCCGTTCACCTTGATGTCGACGTAGTCGCCGATCCTGTAGGTGCGCAGGTACGTCGTGAGGGGAATGTACCCCTTCTTCCGAAAGGGCCGGGAGAAGAGGTCCCTCGTTCTCGACCTCAGTCCGTGACCGGCTGGCATCTTGCCTCCTCTTTCCTCTTCTCTCGCTCCGCCTCCACCTGCCGCAACTCTCTAGGGTTTCCATGGAAGGCCATTATTTATAGTTGTCAAAGCGGATCCAACAATGTAATGATCCGGCCCATTTTTAAGATTGCAATGAGCCGGCCCTACTTCTTGCGCCCCATGAAGATTAAGTATGCGTTGGATGTTGAGGCCGCGCATGCTGAGGCCTTTCTATAACCCGCCTACTAAAAGCACAGCGCTGTTATTCCACCACCACCTGTTCGAGAGAAGTCCCGAGAGAGATGAAGGGACCGGCGCCGACGCTGAAGAGCTTACAAGTGGTACGAGAGACGTGGATGGAGGATGACGACGACTCCAACTCATCGACGGCAACCTCGAGAGCTCTTGTTTTGGTTTCTCTTGTGCGAATTTGACTTCCCTTCATGGGTTTGTTAATCAGGTCAGATTCAAGCCGACTGTTTTGCTCAGCTGCAACAACAAGCAGTAATATTGTGCAAGCAGGTACATGGCATGCCGAGGTACAAGCCCAGTTGTTGTGGATCTCACAAGGCCCGACGTGTGTGGCCTAGCGTTACAGCCCCAGGTACGTCACACGCTTTGCTCCAACTGCGCCACGACACGTTTCAGACAAAATGCCTACACCCTGTTCTGATTGTATCAGGCCACATGTTCGACAAAAGTCCTACACCGACAAGGCGACAAAAACATGTCTCGGATTCCCTCCCCATCCATGCCCTGCAGCCCGACCGGTGGCGACTCCCAGTCTTTGTCGGACCTCCCTGTAAACAAGGATGGGTGAAATGCTGCAGCAGCATCAGCTATCCCCGTCCAACCCATTCCCACATCCACTGCCTCACATGTAAAGAAACCAGAAGGCAGCAGCAGCAGAGTATGTTGGTCCAGTGAACTCGCAGCTGATCTCTAGTATTCAATACGATAACTGTGGGTGGCTTCTTCCCAAGCTGGTGCTCGTAAATGAGAGCCCCGAAGTAGGTGTGGTGTGACATAATGAAACAGCAGCAGCTTGAGTGTAGTGGATGATGGCTAAACCAACCACTGAGCTGCACCCCTAATTCAAGGTGCAGAGTTAGGTGTGAAGGTGTTTGAAAATGCAACAGCTCCTTATGAGCTTATGACACAGAGGACGAAGAGCATTAATTCTTCAGTTCAGCAGCATGCGTCGATAGGTCGAAAGTCTTCGCAGGCAGACTCGCAAACCACGCTAAATCAAACAACTGCGGTTTGGCATTTAGTGTGTAGTGGAATTTATCCCCTATTCAGTGTAGGATCATGGTAACTTGGTTAGATCTGAGATGTCCGAGTGATGAATTAGATGAGGACCACATTATGAGTACGGTCCAATAATATGCCTGTTGCATAATAATGCATACGTGTAGTACGCTAAGATCTTTAGGCTTCACGTTCCACGTCACTCCATGGATGAATGACCCCCACCATGGCCATCGCTTTAGGATGTCACTCTCTCGCTCGTGTCCTTGGTGCCCATGCCCGGCTAGAGGAGGAAGACTAAGCGCGGCCGACCGCTATGTCGACATCTCGGCAAATATGCGGCCTTATCGGTCAAACGGTCAAATAGGATTCGTCCAACCAACTCCCGTTTTGCTGCCACGTCAGGAGAGCCCGTGGTCAACCTTTTGACCCGATGGGAACATGACGCGTAGTCGCCGCCGATATCCGCGACAAGGAAGGGAGAAATTGGGCATCTTCTCTCGACCCGATTTCCTGGTCTCGGCTGAGTTGGCTCAGAGAGCCAACTCGATGGTCTTCCATGATCGTGAAGAAACGTAGTTTATTCGCTGTCATCGATGGTCCTCAACTGCGCCGACGAGCATTGGATGCACTCAGTATTGATGGGTCGACTCACTGGATTAGACAATACTCCCATCTATATCTCGCGTCACATACACTTCTTGATACAAATATCGCCTCTCCCTTCATAGTTTTCCTCTCAGTAACGCCGCCCACCACTCATCATTTATAGATAAGAGCAACTCCGGGAACTGCCCTCACCTCTTCAATTCAGTCGCCTTCTCCCGCTTTCTCCTGTGCACTCGTCGTCTCGGATGGCCACAAGCTCAAAGCAAGGCGCAATGGAGAGCGATGCACGCAGCCCCGCCATCACCGTCGAGCGGAACCCTCCCGAGTCGCGATTACAACAGCTTGGTATCAAGTCCTGGCCCAAGTAAACCAGGCGATCCCTTCTGCTCTTTCCTTCTCTTGGTTCTCCATACCTCATAATGCCTATTTCCACTAGAGTTGCACCAGGATTCTTCTGCCATGTCGTGATCTTGTGGAGGCTACCTTTGTTCATTCCTTTTTCTCTTTCTGCTTGTTTTCGTTGCCGTTCAGGTGGGCATGTCCTCCAGGAAAGTTTCCTCTCAAGTTTGATGCACAGGAGACGTGCTATCTCCTCAAGGGGAAGGTAAAGGCCTACGTGAAGGGTTCTTCTGAGTTCGTGGAGTTTGGCGCAGGAGACCTTGTCATCTTCCCCGAGGGACTCAGCTGCACATGGGATGTCTCAGCCGCTGTGGATAAGCACTACAAATTTGATTCATCTTCTTAACACTCTAATATCTTCTCCATCTTATTGTTCTTCTTCTTTGCCCCTTCTTTTTCTGTAACATTAGACTTCTTCTTTACGTATATTATGTGGTCGCAGATGATATTTGCTTAAGAGGAGTTTAGGGTCGTTAAATATTCGAGTCAAAGACCCTCATCTCAGTCAATGCATGCAAGGCCCTTTCGAAGTCATCCTAGTTCTGTCTTTGAATGAGCTTTTAATGCTCCCTTGACCACCACTGCTTTCGTGACAGAGGGAAAACTCCTACGCATACAATCTTACATACAAGGTATAAACGGACTATGATGTTTGACGAACACTACTATTTTTGTTGTGTCTTGTTTATGCGTTTATCCATGATCTGTCAAAGTCTCCAGTGTTTTGCTGTACGTCGGCAAATGGTTTGAGATTCGAATGGAGGTGGTGTATCACTTAAGCTAATAGGGATGTGAAGGAAGAAAATATTCTAGGGTTTATAGTTCTAGGAAAGAGTTGCCAAGTAGTAGTCTTTTGCTTTGATGTCTTTGTTGTGTGCCTGTGGATCCTGCACCATGCTGGGTCGCTGGACCTGTTGTGTTCTCTTGGATGCATGCCTGAGGTTTACAGACTTCGGTGTCATGCTTTTGTCCTTAAGACTGCAATGGACCTTTCTGATTTTTTTCCTAGTAATCAGCCATAGTTTCTCCATTGGCTGCCTAATAGTTGAACCGCAATTTTTTCCATGTGAAACAGTGATCATGCTACCAACGATGTCTTCTAGAAGACATTTGATTCAGATGCTTTCCAAGATGCTGATTTATGAGAAGTAAGATGTAGAGAGAAAACGAAGGATATTGTGCTGTAGATACATGACAGATTAAGATGATCGATTCAGAAGTAAAACTTTCTTTGCAAAGAGTAATTTGATGGATACTAATTCTAAGATCTTGAAAGATAATTGAGCCAAAATATGAAGGAAGAGCAGAAGAAAATGAGAACCAGAACCCTTAAACGCCAAGTGTGGACAGATTTTAAAGTAGCTTTGCAAAAGTTTGCTTGGAAATCTAAGATTTTGTTATGATAATCCATTGATGATGTTTTAAGCACACAAGATCTCTTAAGTCATCCAAATTGTATCCTTTTAATTATGGTTTGTATGAGTTGTTACACCGAAGGTTACAGCAATCTACAACTGCATGTGAATGTAAGGTTGAACATTCTACCAGTGTGCTTCATCTTAATTCTATGATCATTCTAGTTATGTTTTGATTGGTTCTCCATCTGTATGACAGAAGTGCTATAATTTCCTTCAATGAGTGCGTTTGAAGTTCATCCTTGTTGAATTATTAGTCTTCATACATCTTAGTTGTAAGCCTCTTTGCCATTCGTAAACTATTTCATGATGTTAATTGGTTTGACTAGCATTGGTAAAGCACGCTTGCCAGCAATATATCCAACTTGAATCCAAGTCAAAATTTTGGGGATGAATTCTAGCTGTAGTGTCTTTTTATATTTGCAGCAATTATGAGAATTATGCTGCTAAGGGCCGGGCATGCCTTCCGTGCATGAAGCCCTACACCACAGTGTTTGACATAAATCTAATACAAGCAAGGAAGTGATGCTAAGAGGTACGTGTGTTCCTCAAGTTCCTGCAGAATCAATGTGTTCCAGACAATGTGTTGGAGAAGTTATGAATCAAAAGATTCAAATCATTTTCCTTAATGCATGAGAATGGTTAACGAAGTCCCGCAATTACATGTGACCAACTTACATCAAAAGATCCCAATGACCCAACATGGTTAACGAAGCGTGCAAGAAAGCTGTAGTGTCAACTCACACACACAACCTGAGAAGAGAATGGGTATATCTGAGAAAGATTCTCAATGATAGAGGCCACTGCAAACTTTTGATGAGACTCAAAGGGCAATGAGTCATGCAAGTATGCAATGCTTGGGAGGTGGAGAGTGGGATAGAGAAAGAAAGTGGAGGTCAGCTCAGAGTGCAACATGAGAAAGATCGATCGATGGAGCTGGACTTGAAATCTGACCTTTATCGCATGTCTCACCAGTAGTCAAAGCCTGATCAGCTATACCTTCTGATTGCGGATGCTCATCACGCTGCCAGCCGTCCCCAGTAAGAAACAGACACCAGTCAGATAAGAATGTACTCCACAGTCAAACCATGATCGTCCCAAATGCAAAAGTCAATAGTCGTCCAGAATTTTATGCCGCCTGGTGATGATAAGTCAAACTAAGCAGGCGTTTGGAAGTGGTCTGCGCATTGGGAGCAGTAATGTTCACCAGTCGTCCCATTACCGCTTTGGAAAATTGATCTTCTCACACCATTCATTGTAAAGTGGCAGATCCCAAAGAGCTTCGTTGAAGTCAGTTTTGCGTTTCAGAAAATGGATATATGACTTACAGGCTTCATCCAACCCAGTTTGCGCTTGAGCCTGATGTTGTGCAGGGGAATGGAGTGTGATGAGGACTTCATCACCCTCACTTGTAACGAGTCATTCCATGAACCCCATTGCAGTGCTTCCAGGTCTGTAGTGAACGCAGAACCCTGGTTATATAACTCCACCAAATTGCTGGTGAATGCTTCAATGGGAATCATGAGTCCAAGAATTGTGTCATTTCGATTTGTAGTTATCATGCTTCAATGGGAGATGGACGAACGGAAGCAGTAAAGGCAATCATCATATTACTACTCCCAAGTCCTCTACCAGTGAGGCAGCGATTTAATCGCCTCGTTGAAACCGAAGCGATCAAGACCGAGGAAGAGGCAACGAGGCATTGCAAAGGACCGAAATGCTACCTTGAGTCGAGATTCTGTAATCGATGCACCCGATCAATTGGAACTATTGGGGGGTAATTACATATTATCTCATCTATGATTAATATCTCGATTTTTATATTTTAAAAAAAAATATTGACATCCTAACACTTATAAAAGTGAAATATTTAATCTAAATTATTCTTATATCGTTAATTTCATTAACAGAAAAAAAATAAAAATAAAAATATTATTTTTTTTAATTATTAATTTCATAAAAAAAAATTCGTGTTTTCACATAAACTTCTTTACTTTCCTCCCTTCTGGTTCCCTCCCCTACGAATACGCTGCGGATGGTAGACCATTAGCAATATTAGTAGCGCATGAGGTCGGTGGCATTCTAAAGGAGATTCGAGCGCCACTTCCAACCATGACCACTTTCCTCCTCCCCTCCACTTTTCTGAAGATCAACCGTCGCCCCTCTTTCCAACTTGCTCGTCGCCCCGTCATCCCCACCCTGGCCAATGGCGACCTCATCATCTATCCTAGCCTCACCCTCCCCTACCACATTGGTGTCGCAATGGGCCTTGATGAATCGGAGCATGAGGAAAATGAAGAGGAGGAGATTACCTCTCGATCCTAGAAGGGCAATGACCAAGGCACCACCTCAAAGTGTTGCCTTGAAGCGTCGTTCTCCTCCTCCCCTTCACTTTCTTGAGGACCTACTATCGCCCCTCTTTTTAACTTGCTTGTCTGTCGTCCTGTCATCCCCACCCTGGCCAGCAACAGTCTCATCGTCCACCGTATCCCCCACCCCCCCTCCTCTCCTACCATATCAGTATCCCAATGGGCCTCGATGAATTGAAGCATGAGGACGATGAAGATAAGGAGGTTGTCTCTTGAACCTATGAAGAGCAATGGTCAAGACATTGCTTTCCTCCTCCCCTCCTCTTTCTTGAGGATCTACCACCACCCCTCTTTCTAATATGCTCAACTGTCACCGTGTCATCCCCACCTTAGCCTGCGACGATCTCATCATCCACCCTAGCCTCACCATCTCTTACCATATCGGCATCATAATGGGCCTCGATGAATCAAAGCATGAGGACGACAAAGAGGAGTAGGCTGTCTCTCGAACATGCGAAGGGCAATGACCAACGCACCACCTCGAAACACCGCTTTCCTCCTCCCCTCTACTTCTTTAGAACCTACCCCTCTTTCCAACCTACTCGCTCATTGCCTCATTATCCCGACCTTGGCCGATGGTGGCCTCATTATTCGCCCCAGCCTCACTCTCTCCTACCACATTGGCATCTAGCGGGCCTCAATAAATTGAAGTATGAGGACAATGAAGAGGAGGAGGCTGTCTCTCGATCCTTTGAAGGGCAACGACTAGAGTGTCATGATGCTCCCATTGTTTGCCGAGGTTGATAAGTTCTTGGACCTCTTGGGTACAGCACCGACTAGAATCAAGGATCAGAGTATTGTAATATCCCAAGTAGTAGCAATAATTCCAGTATAACCATGAGAAGAGTAAAGATGAGGCACCAAGGCAAAGATCCTATTATTAAGTTATCGAATAATGAAGTCCAGACTGGACTCAATTGTAAGAAAAGAGAGATCGGATCCATGAGTGACATCGGTAAGTATTTAAATTTTTTATTTTGAATTACTATGTTGAATGCAGATTTGTTGAATTATGTGTTATATTTTATCTTAATAATGTAAATTAAGAACTTTTTAAAATACTAAAATAAAGTATAAAATTTACTGAAAATCCTAAAAACACTATCAAAGTGCTGATTGGTAGATAATGCAATTAAAAAAATAAATTAATTTTTTCCTTTATATCGAACATGTCAAGAACTACTTGATCTATTACTATATGTAATAAAAATGCTACTTACATAACATCATTAATGAAGCTTAATGCATTTTGATCAAGTTTGTACCAAGATATAAGAAAAAAAAAAAGGCTTAAAACTGAGCCATCTAGAAA